>NC_064627.1:928544828-929159114 GCF_023864275.1 Schistocerca cancellata
GTCTCATCCATTGTCACAACCGACGAAAAGAAAGTCCCATTCATGCTGTCGTTGCGCATCAACATTGCTTGGCAACATGCCACACGGGCAGCCGTGTGGTCGTCCGTCAGCATTCATGGCACCCACCTGGATGACACTTTTCGCATTTTCAAGTCGTCATGCACGATTGTGTGCACAGAACCCACAGAAATGCCAACTCTGGAGGCGATCTATTCAACAGTCATTCGGCGATCCCCCAAAACAATTCTCTCCACTTTCTCGATCATGTCGTCAGACCGGCTTGTGCGAGCCCGAGGTTGTTATGGTTTGTTGTCACACGATGTTCTGCCTTCATTAAACTGTCGCACCCACGAACACACTTTCGACACATCCATAACTCCATCACCACATGTCTCCGTCAACTGTCGATGAATTTCAATTGGTTTCACACCACGCAAATTCAGAAAACGAATGATTGCGTGCTGTTCAAGTAAGGAAAACGTCGCAATTTTAAGTATTTAAAACAGTTCTCATTCTCGCCGCTGGCGGTACAATTCCATCTGCCGTACAGTGCTGCCATCTCTGGGACGTATTGACAATGAACGCGGCCTCATTTTAAAACAATGTGTATGTTTCTATCTCTTTCCAGTCCGGAGAAAAAAAATCGGAGGCCTTAGAACTGGAATGCACTTCGTATTGATCGTTAAAGTAGCATTCTGAAAGTTTTGTACTAATTAATGCATATTAGGATGTCTATGTATTTAGCACTACGTCTCCCTGACAGTGATCTCTATACCGCAGTGATCGAGTATAGAGATCACTGATCCTTGGAGAAATTGTCGCCTTCGTTTCATGACTAACATATCTACGACACTAACAACTTTTATGTAACATCCGGTTGGGCAGGGCTTGAAGCAGCCTCGTGATGCCAATTGAGGAGCTACTTGACCGAATACTAGCGGCTCCGGTCAAAGAAAACCATCATAACGATTGGGAGAGCAGTGTGTTTGACCACACGCCCCTCCTATCCGCATCCTCCACTGAGGATGACACGGCGGTCGGATGGTCCCGATAGCCCACTTGTGGCCTGAAGAGGGAGTGCTTTAACTGGTAGAACCGTTTATGGAAGGTACAAGGAACACATTTGAGGACAAAAAATGTTACAGGCGCCCTCACACAGGAAGAATTTTCTGACACTGACGTGGAGCTATGTGAGTTCTGTGACATCATTTCCTGTCTTTTAACGTTGAGAAGTCATTGCCTCGTGTGGAACACAAAATAAGTTCTGCAGTATTTCGGCAACATTCTACGACATGTTGAGCCGATAAAAGGGAAGAATGCTCTTTTCGTCACAAGCAGAACTTGCGAGATGCCATATTGTATTTGTCGTTCTCAGCTGAAGCCCACATTTGGTGAGATCTATGTAATAACTTACACCCAATGAATATATCTTGTTTCTGAGTGCCAGGATCTGTCAAATACGCGTCGTTATTGGAACGATTTGCTGCAATATCAAAAGTATGGAGACACCCCTAAAAACATACGTTTTTCATGTTGGGTGCGTTGTGCTGCCACCTACTACCAGTTACTCCATAGCAGCGACCTCGGTAGTCATCAGACATCGTGAGGGAGCAGAATGGAGCATTCCGCGGAACTCACGGACTTCGAACGTGATCAGGTGATTCGGTGTCACTTGTGCCATACGTCTGTACGCGAGGTTTCCATGCTCTTAAATATCCCTAGGTCCACTGTTTCCGAAGTGATAGCGAAGTGGAAATGTGAAGGGCCACGTACAGCACAAAAGCGTACGGGCCAACAGAGACCGCTGACAGTTGAAGAGGGTGGTAATGTGTAACAGGCAGACGTCTATCCAGACCATCACACGGCAACTCCAAACTGCATCAGGATCCAGGTGGGAGGTGAGAAAACTTGCATTTCATGGTCGAGCGGCTGCTTATAAGCCGCACGTCACGCCGGTAAATGACAAATGACACCTCGCTTGGTGTAAGGAGCGTAAACATTAGACGGTTTGACAGTGGAAAAACGTTGGTGGAGTGACGAATCACGGTACAAAATGTGACGATCCTATGGCAGGGTGTGGGTATGGCAAATACCCGGTGAACGTCATCTGCCAGCGTGTGTAGTGCCAACAGTATAGATTCGGAAACGGTAGTGTTATGGTGTAGTCATGTTTTTAATGGAGGGGGCTTGCACCCCATGTTGTTTTGCGTGGTACTATCACAGCACATGCCTACATAGATGTTTTAAGCACCTTCTTGTTTCCCACTGTTCAAGAGCAATTTGGGGTTGGCAATTGCATCTTTCAACATAATCGAGCACTTGTTCATAATGCACGGCCTATGGCAGAGTGGTTACACAACAATAACATCCCTGTAAAGAACTGGCCTGCACAGAGTCCTGACCTAAATCCTATAGAACACCTTAGGGATGTTTCGGATTGCCGACTTCGTTCCAGGCCCCGCCAACTGACATCGATACCTCTCCTAAGCGCAGCACTCCGTGAAGGATGGGCTGCCATTTCCCAAGAAAGCTTCCAACACCTGATTGAATGTAAGCCTGCGAGAGTGGAAGCTGTCATCAAGGCTAAGGATAGGCCAACACCATATTGAATTCCAGCATTACTGATGGAAGGCGCCACGGACTTGTAAGTCATTTTGATCCAGGTGTCCGGATACTTATGGTCACATAGTGTAAGTGCTTAAAATTTTTTTCTTATTTAGTTTGGCAACGACCTTGCCGCAATGGATACACCGGTTCATGTCAGATCAAGTGCTGTCAGGCGTGGCCGGCACTTGGATCGGTGACCGTCCGGGCCACCATGCACTATTGCCATTTTTTGGGGTGCACTCAGCCTCGTTATGCCGTTTTGGGGAGCTACTTGACCGAATAGTAGCGGCTCCGGTCAAAGAAAACCATCATAACGACCGGCAGAGCGCTGTGCTGACCACACGCCCCTCCATTCCGTATTCCCAGCTAAGGATGACACGGCGGTCGGATGGTCCCGATGGTCCACTTGTGGCCTGAAGACGGAGTGCTTAGTTAGTTTCATGTTATAACTCACTTGTTACGAAAGTGAGATGTTTTAGTGTAACGGCGAATTGAAGATTCGTCAAACATGCGTCATTGAATCTATGATAATTAAATATAATTTAATAACAGATTAGAGACTAAAGCCTTCGGATTATCGAAAATAGAATATATATCATGTGATGGAGAAGTTCAGAGGAGCAAAGCTGACAGAGGTGTTGAGTTATGGACCATTGTGTATCGGGTTCGCATTTTGATCTATCCATCTTTTTTTCCACCTTCTCGTTTTATAAAAAGTTGTGAGGCTTTCTTATTAAATTAATAGAAATATTTTCTGTAATATTCGATGTTACGTAAATGAAACTGAGACAGACGGAAAAAATTATATAAACTGTTTGTTGTTGTTGTGGTCTTCAGTCCTGAGACTGGTTTGATGCAGCTCTCCATGCTACTCTATCCTGTGAAAGCTTCTTCATCTCCCAGTACCTACTGCAGCCTACATCCTTCTGAATCTGCTTAGTGTATTCATCTCTTGGTCTCCCTCTACGATTTTTACCCTCCACGCTGACCTCCAATACTAAATTGGTGATCCCTCGATGTCTCAGAACATGTCCTACCAATCGATCCCTTCTTCTAGTCAAGTCATGCCACAAGCTCCTCTTCTCCCCAATTCTATTCAATACCTCCCATTAGTTATGTGATCTACTCATCTAATCTTCAGCATCCTTCTGTAGCACCACATTTCGAAAGCTTCTTTCTCTTCTTGTCTAAACTATTTATCGTCCACGTTTCACTTCCATACGTGGCTACACTCCATACAAATACTTTCAGAAACGACTTCCTGACATTTAAAACTATACTCTATGTTAACAAATTTTTCTTCTTCAGAAACGCTTTCCTTGCCATTGCCAGTCTACATTTTATATCCTCTCTACTTCGACCATCATCAGTTATTTTGCTCCCCAAATAACAAAACTCCTTTACTACTTTAAATGTCTCATTTCCTAATCGAATTCCCTCAGCATCACCCGACTTAATTCGACTACATTCCATTATCCTCGTTTTGCTTTTGTTGATGTTCATCTTATACCCTCCTTTCAAGACACTGTTCATTCCGTTCAACTGCTCTTGCAAGTCCTTTGCTGTCTCTGACAGAATTACAATGTCATCTACATCTACATCTACATCTACATCTACATCTACATGATTACTCTGCAATTCACATTTAAGTGCTTGGCAGAGGGTTCATCGAACCACAATCATACTATCTCTCTACCAGTCCACTCCCGAACAGCGCGCAGGAAAAACAAACACCTAAACCTTTCTGTTCGAGCTCTGATTTCTCTTATTTTATTTTGATGATCATTCCTACCTATGTAGGTTGGGCTCAACAAAATATTTTCGCATTCAGAAGAGAAAGTTGGTGACTGAAATTTCGTAAATAGATCTTGCCGCGACAAAAAACGTCTTTGCTTTAATGACTTCCATCCCAACTCGCGTATCATATCTGCCACACTCTCTCCCCTATTACGTGATAATACAAAACGAGCGGCCCTTTTTTGCACCCTTTCGATGTCCTCCGTCAATCCCACCTGGTAAGGATCCCACACCGCGCAGCAATATTCTAACAGAGGACGAACGAGTGTAGTGTAAGCTGTCTCTTTAGTGGACTTGTTGCATCTTCTAAGTGTTCTGCCAATGAAATGCAACCTTTGGCTCGCCTTCCCCACGATATTATCTACGTGGTCTTTCCAACTGAAGTTGTTCATAATTTTAACACCCAGGTACTTAGTGTGTCATCGGCGAACCTCAAAGTTTTTATTTCTTCTCCATGGATTTTAATACCTTCTCAGAACTTTTCTTTTGTTTCCTTTATTGCTTGCTCAATATACAGATTGAATAACACCGGGGATAGGCTACAACCCTGCCTCACTCCCTTCCCAACCATTGCTTCCGTTTCATGCCCATCGATTCTTATAACTGCCATCTGGTTTCTGTAGAAATTGTAAGTAGCCTTTCGCTCCCTGTGTTTTACCCCTGCCACCTTCAGAATTTGAAACAGAGTATTCCAATCAAAACTGTCAAAAGCTTTCTCTAAGTCTACAAATGTTAGAAACGTAGGTTTGCCTTTCCTTAATCTTTCTTCTAAGATAAGTCATAGGGTCAGTATTGCCTCACGTGTTCCAACATTTCTACGGAATCCACACTGATCTTCCCCGACGTCGGCTTCTACCAGTTTTTCCATTAGTCTGTAAAGAATTCGCGTTAGTATTTTGCAGCTGTGACTTATTAAACTGATAGTTCGGTAATTTTCACATCGATCAATACCTGCTTTCTTTGGGATTGGAATTATTATATTCTTCCTGAAGTCTGAGGGTATTTCGCCTGTCTGTTTATTAATCGAAAATTAATAGAAATAACTGCTTACATATTTCTCTCACTGCGAGACGATATGTACAGTGCCCTCATGGAAAAATGTTTTCGGATGCCTACAGAACCATGATTGTACAAAGGCGTGCACCTCTTTGTCCGAAGGAAACCGACGGTCACGAATGCCTTTCTTCAGGGCTCCAAAACTATGGAATTCGCATGGGCAGCGATCGGGACAGTATGGAGGATGTGTAACGATTTCCCAGTGAAACTTCTGCACCATAGTCGAAACAACCTCAGCAACATGTGAGTGGGCATTATTCTGCAACAGAATGATGCCGTCAGTCAACATTCCTGGGTGGTTGGATTTGACCGTGCGCTTGAAGTCCACCTGCGCACATTGCGAAAAGTGAAACGCACTATCAAGTGCAAACGCTGAGAAATATTGGGTGGCATCATTCTGTTACAGGATAATACTCACCCACATGTGAGCCACAGTTGTTTCGGCTATGCTGCAGATGTTTCGCTCGGTAGCCCTGAAACATACCCCAAACAATCTCTATCTCTCGCCATGCGGTTTCCATGTTTTAGGAGCCCTGAAGATCTGTGGCCGTGGATGTGTTTCAGACGAAGAGATCCATACCTGTGGACAATCACTGTTCCACAAGCATCCACAAATATTTTTCCATGAAGGTATTGACCTTCTTGTCTCACAGTGGGATTGATGTATGAATAGTGATGATGGTTATTTTTGAAACAATAAACAATTTATTTACTTTTTCCCGCCTCATTTTCATTTGAGTTATCCTTATATAAGTGTGCTTTCTCTCAGGAGTGAATTTGTCGTATTTTGTGAAGTTTCATAAGCTAATGTCCTAGCTGACTGGATGATGAACTTTCCTCTTTCTCTTATATCATCTTCTTAAATATATAAGTTTTTATTTATCTACACTACGACAAAACAACACGACTAGCATATGGACAAGGGGGCAAATACGTATTTTAACAGAACTAACGAGAGGATTTTACACTCGTCCATTTTCCTATACAGATTTTATGCAACTGCAGCCAAATACGGCCGACAGCTGCCGTAGGAGAGCGCTAATGTCGCAAATCAGCTTAACTAGCAAGTTCCGTTTGGCACGGATGGAGTGTCTTGTCAAATTGGGTTTCACGTCCACGTCAACGTTAGCTGCCTCGTCCTGTGCAAGAATGGCTCTGTCTTAAGGGGGTATGTAATGGATTTTGGTCCAAAAAATCGATTTTTCAAAAACATTATTTTCTTAATTTACACAGTTTAATCTATGTTGTGTGTGAATTTTATCGTGATAGCAGCTTTAGAAATTCCTTTAAATTGTTAAACTGATTAACTCTGCACTGGCAGCCACTCCCACTTTTTCCGACATTTGGGAAACTGTTTGCTTCAGCGGAATTTTTGTTAGTGTGAAGCCTATTTCCTTTCGATATCTTTGGCTGACATCTATATCTTTGCCTGAACAATTTCTTGCATGTGGTTTATTTACATTTTGACAGTTTTAACACATATTAGTAGGTGGAAGGTTGAATTCGCAAACCTTTACGTAGAAGTCAAGATTCATATTATTTGGATGAATTAATCATACTAATCATATATTTACACACCTTTTTCCACAAGGAGTGGGTGGTAGAAAAACTATATTTAGGAAACGGGGATTTCATGGAAATCGATTAACCAACAAAACAGAGAAAGCAGCTCGAAATGAAGAACATAAGCTCTCAGCTTTAACATCGAAACTTGGGACAGGAGAATTGTACAGGGGTGTGAATGAAGTTGATATGGATTCAACTGGATTTAGACTTAATGATTTAGAGCTTCTCTGCCAAGCTATAAAGTTTTCATGTTGATGTGTTAGCTGTATTCAAAACGGAATGCATGATTGTTGTTCAAGAAAGAAGAGTGGGAATAGCTTATGATTTTAAATTAATTTATAATTCATGTGGCTATGAGTTTTCATTTTCCTCCTACAAAACAAAACTAACACTGGTACCTGTGAAAGCAATTTTAGGTTAGCATATGATCTGAGGTGTCTTGTCAGGGCAGGGAAGGAGGTATTTTATTGTGTGGTTTTCTGAACTTGCCTCCACCTTGTGCAACGTTTGAAAAAATAAATAAAGCAATGTCTGATGCTGTATGCGATACTGCCAAAGTTCATATGAAGAAAGCAGTGGAGGAAATGGTGGAAATGAACCAAAAAGAAATAAATCATGGGATAAATATTCATAAAAGTGAATCTCCTACAAATGTTACTGACCTGTGTGTGTCTGTAGATGGGACCTGGATGAAAACGGGTCACACATCTCTGTTATTATTATTGACTCGGGTAAACGTTTCAATGTAGAAATTACGTCTAAATACTGCCACCTGTGTGCAACGCGAAAAATGTCCAACAATTAAGACAGTGAGAAATTGTGGCAAGAAAAGCTTGCAGTAGCATGCTCTAAAAATTATAGTAGCTCCAGTGGGAGCATGGAGACTGCTGCAGTTGTGAGGATGTTCTCTGGATCTGAGAACCAGTATGGTGTTAGCTATACTAAATACCTTGGTGATGGGGACTTCTCTTCGTTCAAAGCTGTAACAGATAAAAATTCGTACAATACAACAATAGAAAAGTTCGAATGTGTTGGCCACATCCAAAAATAGGGTTGGCGGTAGTCTTCGTAGCTGAAAGAGAAGAAAGGTGAAGTACTTGATGATGGAAAACCACTAGGAGCAAAAGGCAGGCTTACTCTGAAAGAAATTGATTCCCTTCAGTTATTTTATGGGAGAGCTATTAGGAAAAACACACATAATTTGGAGGCAATGAGGTGAGCTGTGTAGGCAATTTTTTTCCCACAAACTATCCAATGACTTAACCCCAATGCACAATCTGTGTCTGAAACACGATTGGTGTAAGTTCAACAACAGAAATGAGACATATTCGCATAAACACTCATTACCAGAACCTCTTATGAATGAAATTAAGCCCACATTCAAGTTTCTTGCAAACTCTCTTGATGGAGTCTCTTTAAGGAAAGACAAAAAATGCAAATGAAAACCTCAACAATTTAATTTGGATTAGCTGCTCAAAAAGGGCATTCTGTGGCCTTGAAGTACTCAAAATAGGTGGCTAAGATGCATTTTTATGTCACAATAACGGAAATATTGGCAGCAATGAAGTGCCGAAGAGAATTAGCCAAGTGTGTTTACAACAAAAGCATTTTACACCATCGACGAGAGCAGTGTCTTATCTGCAAACTCAGGACAGGCAGATTCGGAGAGCATAGAAAAGAAACCTGTTGGATGAAGAGTATCAAGTTGGAGGATTTTCAAATTGTGGTAAGCTTATTACATGTACGAGGTGCATTCAAGTTCTAAGGCCTCCGATTTTTTTTCTCCGGACTGGAAAGAGATAGAAACATGCGCATTGTTTTAAAATGAGGCCGCGTTCATTGTCAATACGTCCCAGAGATGGCAGCACCATACGGCAGATGGAATTTTACCGCCAGTGGCGAGAATGAGAACTGTTTTAAATACTTAAAATGGCGACGTTTTCCTTACTTGAACAGCGTGCAATCATTCTTTTTCTGAATTTGCGTGGTGTGAAACCAATTGAAATTCATCGACAGTTGAAGGAGACATGTGGTGATGGAGTTATAGAGGTGTCGAAAGTGCGTTCGTGGGTACGACAGTTTAATGAATGCAGAACATCATGTGACAACAAACCGAAACAACCTCGGGCTCGCACAACCCGGTCTGACGACATGATCGAGAAAGTGGAGAGAATTGTTTTGGGGGATCGCCGAATGACTGTTGAACAGATCGCCTCCAGAGTTGGCATTTCTGTGTGTTCTGTGCACTCAATCGTGCATGACGACCTGAAAATGCGAAAAGTGTCATCCAGGTGGGTGCCACGAATGCTGACAGACGACCACACTGCTGCCCGTGTGGCATGTTGCCGACCAATGTTGACGTGCAACGACAGCACGAATTGGACTTTCTTTTCGTCGGTTGTGACGATGGATGAGACGTGGATGCCATTTATCAATCCAGAAACAAAGCGCCAGTCAGCTCAATGGAAGCACTCAGATTTACCGCCACCAAAAAAATTTCGGGTAACCGCCAGTGCTGAAAAAATGATGGTGTCCATGTTCTGGGACAGCGAGGGCGTAATCCTTACCCATTGGGTTCCAAAGGGCACTACGGTAACAGGTGCATCCTATAAAAATGTTTTGAAGAACAAATTCCTTCCTGTGCTGCAACAAAAACGTCCGGAAAGGGCTATGCGTGTGCTGTTTCACCAAGACAACGCACCCGCACATCGAGCTAACGTTACACAACACTTTCATCGTGACAACAACTTTGAAGTGATTCCTCATGCTCCCTACTCACCTGACCTGGCTCCTAGTGACTTTTGGCTTTCTCCAACAATGAAAGACACTCTCCGTGGCCGTACATTCACCAGCCGTGCTGCTATTGCCTCAGCGATTTTCCAGTGGTCAAAACAGACTCCTAAAGAAGCCTTCGCCGCTGCCATGGAATCATGGCGTCAGCGTTGTGAAAAATGTGTACGTCTGCAGGGCGATTACGTCGAGAAGCAACGCCAGTTTCATCGATTTCGGGTGAGTAGTTAATTACAAATAAAAAATCGGAGGCCTTAGAACTTGAATGCACCTCGTAGAAGTATGAGAAGAAAAACTTTGAACCTCATTTTCTCTGTTTTTTCATTTTCTACGTTATTAGAAGCCTTTCCTCAAAAAATATATGCGCTAATGCTACGGAATTTTCAGGAATTGTTCGAAAGTGATGCTGTCTCCCTGGAACTAAAAAATACGAGATCCTGCAATTACATTCTGATTTTTAGACGATTGTATTTAGAAAAAGATACTGTAGTTCAGTGGTCTTACAAACCTCTCAGGACACTACAATAAAATTTTCAGATTAATCGCATTAGTAAAATTTGAGTTATGGCTTTTTATAAAAAAAGACAATAAAAAATTAAACATTCAAATTTCTGGTAAAATAGTAATCCTGCATATTTCATTATCTTTTTCCGTTAAAACGCAGCTCTTTTGCCTTACAGAAGCAAAATTTTATATTTGTACATTAATAAACATGGCTGTAATGATTACGGTATATTGATAATCTGAACGTTCTTATGGAACGTCTGACAGCAACAGAAACCAAAACATTCCATTAAAACAAGCGTTCAGTTCATAGTGCTGTCGAATGTGGGAAAAAACCGCAAATTGGCATTCGTAAGAAGAAGAACAACACCAAAAATGCAACAGGAGCGTAATATGTAAGAAATTGTCCACGCAACCTGCCACTGATGATGCCTTGCAGGAAATAAAGGCGAAACGCGTATGGCACTAAAATTGTGTTTTATTCAGTTGCTGTCAGACGGTCCATAAGTAAAAATTATCAATATACCGTAATATTACACGTAACTATGGAAGACAGGACTAAAAAAGTTGAAGATGGCTGTAATGATTTTTTAAATATATGTTTACACTTCCCGTTACATCGCCCCTTAAGGGTGGCGGGACTCATGCCAAGATCAGCTCTGGCGCTACGTCGATGTGAGCCCCTGCGCCAGGACATGGTCTGTTTACTGCAGCTACGGCCGCGATCGAAGCTGTCGGCTAGAAAGGCGGCGCCGTCGCTGTCGTAAAACGATATGTTCTCCCGGACCGAGCAGCAAGGCCACCATTAGCGCCGTCCTTCCTATCTGCAGCTTAGACGCAGGCGACACAGAAATTTAACATTACGAATTGCCTTACGAGGGCGTGCTGAAAAGCTTTAACAATGGATAATAAATGTCGTTCTTTCCTCGCTCTCCATGTCAAATCATGGTGGATTATTTCACTAATTTCACTAGCGAAAATACAAGGGAGTGCCTCCAATTCTTATATATGAAAACTGTTAAGATTTTCAAATAAAACAAACTCTGTTAACATTCTACATTTTTATTCTTCATGTCTAAATATTTACAACTGAGGTGACAAAAGTCATGGGATAGCGATTGGCACATATATAGATGGCGGTAGTATCGCCTACACAAGGTATAAAAGGGCAGTGCATTGGCGGAGCTGTCCCTTGTACTCAGTGATTCACGTGAAAAGGTTTCTGTCGTGATCACGGCCGCACGACGGATATTAACATCCTTGAGCGCGGAATCGTAGTTGGAGCTAGAGACATGGGACATTCCATTTCGGAAATCGTTAGGGATCTCAACATTCCGAGATCGATAATGTCAAGAGTATGACGAGAATACCACATTTCAACATTACCACGGACAACGCAATAACTGACAGCCTCCACTTAACGACCGAGGACAGAGGCGTATTTGTAGATGTGTCAGTGCTAACATGCATGCGACACTGCGTGAAATAACAGGAATCGATGAGGGACGTACGACGAATGTATCCGTTAGATCAGTGCGGCTAAATTTCGCGTTAATAGACTATGGTAGCAGACACGAGTGGCTTTGCTAAAGGTACGACATCGTGTACAGCTACTCTCTTGGGTTCGTGATCGTATCGGTTGGATCCTAGACGACTGGAAAACTGTGGCCTGGTCAGGTGAGTCCCGATTTCAGTTGTTGAGAGCTGACGGTAGGGTTAGAACAGTGGTCGACAAACTGCGGCCGCGGGTCGCATGCGGTCCGAATCAAGTATTCGTGTGGTCCGCGATTCTCAGCTGTATTTTATAGCCGGCCGGGGTGGTCGAGCGGTTCTAGGCGCTAGAGTCTGGAACCGCGCGACCGCAACGGTCGCAGGTTCGAAACATGCTTCGGGCATGGCTGTGTGTGATGTGCTTAGGTTAGTTAGGTTTAAGTAGTTCAAAGTTCTAGGGGACTGATGACCACAGAAGTTAAGTCCCATAGTGCTCAGAGCCATTTGAACCATTTTTGTATTTTATAACAACATGCATCTGGCAACTAACAGCCGAATTCAAAACGTCGACTAACGTTAATAGCTGAAAATTTCCTGCTTAATAACAAAAAAATACTTACACAGCCAGTACGATTTTACTCACTCACTCCGCCTTCAGGCCACGAGAGGCCTACCGGGACCGTCCGACCGCCATGTCATCCTCAATGGAGGATGCGGATAGGAGGGGCGTGGGGTTAGCACACCGCTCTCCCGGTCGTAAGATGGTATTCTTGACCGAAGCCGCTACTATTCGGTCGAGTAGCTCCTCAATTGGCATCACGAGGCTGAGTGCACCCCGAAAAATGGCAACAGCGCATGGTGGCCTGGATGGTCACCCATCCAAGTGCCGATCACGCCTGACAGCGCTTAACTTCGGTGATCTCACGGGAACCGTTGTATCCACTGCGGCAAGGCCGTTGCAGTACGATTTTAAGATGTGCTTAATTTTAATCGATGTTGATGAATTCGTCCACGATCTAAGTAAAGTTGGACGCTTACCTCAGGGGTATAGGCGTCAAGTAACGCGGCCACTGCTCTGTTACAGCGGGAAACTTATTGTTTTGTCTTCCAGTACCGACAAGTCACGTGTGCGAGAGTCTCGTAGCGATCAGAGTCTACAGAGACGGTCATCTTCAAATGTGATACTTGCTTGCAGCAAGGGCCATTACATTGAAGATCTTACCATATGGTGCAATGAGTAGAGGAAAACTGACATTCAAATCATATTTCACAGTGTCTCGTATTGAATAATGCTTTAAAACATAAGTACAGTTACTTTTATTAACCAGTTAACCATTCCCATTCGTTCACACAGACAACACAATACTTAGTTACGCAAAGACGTTCTACGAGTTTGGGGTCGCTGAGGGTGCAACAATCTGAAATAGAGAACAGTTGACACGAAGTGGTCTGAATGGTACCGATTTTTAACGATCACTACATGGGGGCTAGCTGCAAACTTATCGCGCCCTTACCACAACTAGTCTATTGGACGCTTGCAACTTACCGATTTGTACAGCTTACCAATTAATAATAAGATTGGTACATATGTGGCCCGATGTGTCGTACCTCAATGTTAATACTGGCTCTTGAGCAAAAAGCTTTGACGACCACTGGGTTAGAATGTGGCACGGACCCCACAAAGGCATGAACCCAAGTTGTCAACAAGGCACGGTTTAAGCTGGTGGTGGCTCCATAATTGTGTGGGCTGTATTTACATGGAATGAACTGGGTCCTCTGGCTGTTCGGCTACTTGGAGACGATTTGCAACCAGTCACGGACGTCATGTTTCTACACAACGATGGAATTTTTATGGGTGACAATTAGCCATGTCACCAGGCCACAATTGTTCGCGATTGGTTTGAAGAGCAGTTCTAGCCAATGATTTGGCCACCCTGATCACGCAGCATGAATACCATCAAACATTCATGGGACATATCGAGAGGTCAGTTGGTGCACAAAATCCGGCACCGGCAGCACTTTCGCAACTATGGACGTCTGCAGAGGCAGCATGGCTCAGTACGAGGTGCATTCAAGTTGTAAGGCCTCCGATTTTTTTCTAATTAACTACTCACCCGAAATCGATGGAACTGGCGTTACTTCTCGACGTAATCGCCCTGCAGACGTACACATTTTTCACAACGCTGACGCCATGATTCCATGGCAGCGGCGAAGGCTTCTTTAGGAGTCTGTTTTGACCATTGGAAAATCGCTGAGGCAATAGCAGCACGGCTGGTGAATGTGCGGCCACGGAGAGTGTCTTTCATTGTTGGAAAAAGCCAAAAGTCACTAGGAGCCAGGTCAGATGAGTAGGGAGCATGAGGAATCACTTCAAAGTTGTTATCACGAAGAAACTGTTGCGTAACGTTAGCTCGATGTGCGGGTGCGTTGTCTAGGTGAAACAACACACGCGCAGCCCTTCCCGGACGTTTTTGTTGCAGTGCAGGAAGGAATTTGTTCTTAAAACATTTTCGTATGATGCACCTGTTACCGTACTGCCCTTTGGAACGCAATGGGTAAGGATTACGCCCTCGCTGTCCCAGAACATGGACACCATCATTTTTTCAGCACTGGCGGTTACCCGAAATTTTTTTGGTGGCGGTGAATCTGTGTGCTTCCATTGAGCTGACTGGCGCATTGTTTCTGGATTGAAAAATGGCATCCACGTCTCATCCATTGTCACAACCGACGAAAAGAAAGTTCCATTCATGCTGTCGTTACGCATCAACATTGCTTGGCAACATGCCACACGGGCAGCCACGTGGTCGTCCGTCAGCATTCGTGGCACCCACCTGGATGACCCTTTTCGCATTTCCAGGTCGTCACGCACGATTGTGTGCACAGAACCCACAGAAATGCCAACTCTGGAGGCGATCTGTTCAACAGTCATTCGGCGATCCCCCAAAACAATTCTCTCCACTTTCTCGATCATGTCGTCAGACCGGCTTGTGCGAGCCCGAGGTTGTTTTGGTTTGTTGTCACACGATGTTCTGCCTTCATTAAACTGTCGCACCCACGAACGCACTTTCGACACATCCATAACTCCATCACCACATGTCTCCTTCAACTGACGATGAATTTCAATTGGTTTCACACCACGCAAATTCAGAAAACGAATGATTGCACGCTGTTCAAGTAAGGAAAACGTCGCCTTAAGTATTTAAAACAGTTCTCATTCTCGCCGCTGGCGGTAAAATTCCATCTGCCGTACGGTGCTGCCATCTCTGGGACGTATTGACAATGAACGCGGCCTCATTTTAAAACAATGCGCATGTTTCTATCTCTTCCCAGTCTGAAGAAAAAACATCGGAGGCCTTAGAACTTGAATGCACCTCGTATTACCGCAGAGGACTTCCAACAACTTCTTGAGCCCGCGGCACGTTAGTTGCTGCAGTACACCGGGCAAAAGGAGGTCCGACAAGGTATTAGGAGGTATGGTTCAAATGGCTCTGAGCACTATGGGACTTAATATCTGAGGTCATCAGTCCCCTAGGACTTAGAACTACTTAAACCTAACCAACCTAAGGACATCACACACGTCAGTGCCTGAGGCAGGATTCGAACCTGCGACCGTAGCAGTCACGCGGTTCCGGACTGAAGTGCCTAGAACCGCACGGCCACTGCAGCCGGCATTAAGAGGTATCCCACGACTTTTGTCACATCAGTGTATTTCTCAACAAGTCATGCTGGTGACGAACACATTCCTCCTACTGAGAGACCAGATTGTCCGTACAGTCACAGTGGAATGTTTGACTTTGTTGACGGAGTCACAGGCTCATCTCTGCTTGTACTGTTTCATTACTATCAAAGCGAAGTCCTCGACGGTGTTCTTTAAGTTTGGTAAACAGATGAAAATTGGACGCGGCCAGTTCGCGACTATATAGAGGACGATCGATGATAGTGAACCCAAGACGTCTGATTGTTGCAGAAGTCGTAGCGCTCGTGTGCGGTTTGGCATTCTCATGTTGAAGGACGTACTTCTATCGCGAATTCTTCTGCAGTTAGAAACTCGAGTACAGCACGCTGTTTCTCACGCACCGACGAAGTTACATTACACACCGCCATCTTACACGCTACAATTCGGAGCCCCCTGGCGGCAGAGCGAAGCCGGAATGTCGACCGGGTAATATGCACGACATCGATGTTGAGAAGAGAATAAAAAATTCGCAAACATTACTCTTCCTCAGCATGCCCTCGTATAATCGTAAAAATATAGACGTGATTATTTTGTATGGGCTTATTCGGCAAGATTTATCAGTGGACAGCAGATATGAATTACAGTCGTCAGCATTCACCTCCCAAAGCCGAGATTCTCTCACATCAGACTGCCAGTGGCACCTCATTTGGCAAAATCGCCGAGACTTTTAAAATAATAGTTACAGAATTTCGACTTCACGAATACTCAATTAATTCCTTATCTCACCCAGACATACATTTTTTTATTTCTTCCTCTCGCCAAATATGGATGCTTGGTATGTTGGAGCCGGGTAAAACCAATTTTAGACACTCGTTAATGAAGTATTGCACGAAACTTATACTACAAAGAGGTCCAGAAAAATGTAGACACAAAAAATGACATATCGTTGCAATTTTGCGCGGTAGCGTAGTTTTCTCAACAGATTTACGTTTTCCAGCAGATGACAGTGCAGCAATGAACGATGTAAGATTGTCGTTTGAGCAACGCATAGCCGTAATGAAGTGGTACTGGAAGTACGAAAACAAGGTGGAGGTTCAAATGGTTCAAATGGCTCTGAGCACTATGCGACTTAACTTCTGAGGTCATCAGTCGCCTAGAACTTAGAACTACTTAAACCTAACTAACCTAAGGACATCACACACATCCATGCCCGAGGCAGGATTCGGACCTGCGACCGTAGCGGTCGCTCGGTTCCAGACTGTAGCGCCTAGAACCGCACGGCCACTCCGGCCGGCCAAGATGGAGGTACAACGGCAATGGCGTAATGCATACGGAACTCAGCCACCAACACGAACAATAATTTCACGCATTCGGTATAAATTTGAAGCCGACGGTATTGTTCAGGATGTGCATAAGGAAAGATCTGGCCGGCCAAAAACATCAACAAGTCCAGCTTCCAACATTGTATTTTAGTAGGTCACTAGGTCAGCTCAAAAATCTGTGAAGCAGGGGCACATGAAATAGGGGTAAGTTAATGAAGCGTAAGGTTTGAAGGCACGCTCCGCGAGGATGAACGGTGGTAGTACGAGGCGCTGTTCAAACTCAATGATACAACGGTGTGTACTGGACTCCTGAAAATCGTCAAGTTCACGTGCCGTACGAGAGATGTTTAGAAAAGAAAGATTTTACCCTCAACAAAATGGCGCTCTGCCTCAGTACCACAGAGATGTCCGAGCCTATTTGGATGAAAATCTACCTGGACGATGGACGCATTGAAGAAGCTGTACCCACGATAATGTTCAGAGATTACACCTGTTGACTTCTACCTATGGCGGACCTTGAGAAATGTAGTCTGTCAACACCCGCCAGCTACACCTAACGAGCTACGAGAAACCATTGAGGCGTCCTGTGCAGCTGTCGCACCCGCAGCACTGACGGTCGTAGTTCGGGCAAGAGTTCAGCGGCATCGACATTGTTTGGCCGGCAATGGGGGTCACTTTGAACAGATAAAATAACCTTTCCTCCCCCGCCCGCCCCCTCCGTGCAAGAATTGTAACGATATGTCATTTTGGTCCATTAAAATTGACTATCAAAGAGTGTCTAATTTTTCCAGATCTCTCTGTATGTCTTAACATGTGAAGAGTGTGACAGCTTACTGACATAGCAGCGTAGCAAGGCCACAGACCACTGTGTTTTAGCGAGAAATGTAAAAGTCGATTACACAAATGTGGTTTTTTTATTCCAATCCATTTTTATAATAATAGAATACACAATTGTGGTTTTTTTTATTCCAATCCATTTTTATAATAATAGGCGAATGGAAACGCTGCTAGAAGCAGACCTCGGGGAAGATCAGTTTGGATTTCGTAGAAATGTTGGAACACGTGAGGCAATACTGCCCCTACGACTTATCTTAGAAAATAGATTAAGAAAAGGCAAACCTACGTTTCTAGTATTAGCAGGCCTAGAGAAAGCTTCTGACAATGTTGACTGGAATACTCTCTTTCAAATTCTGAACGTGGTAGGGTTAACATATAGGGAGCGAAAGGCTATCTACAATTTGTACAGAAACCAGATGACAGTTATAAGAGTCGAGGGGCATGAAAGGGAAGCAGTGGTTGGGAAGGGAGTGAGACAGGGTTGTAGCCTATTCCTGGTGTTATTAAATCTGTATATTGAGCAAGCAGTAAAGGAAACAAAAGAAAAATTCGGAGTAGGTATTAAAATCCATGGAGAAGAAATAAAAACTTTAAGGTTCGCCGATGACATTGTAATTCTGTCAGAGACAGCAAAGGACTTGGAAGAGCAGTTGAACGGAATGGACAGTGTCTTAAAAGGATATAAGATGAACATCAACAAAAGCAAAACGAGGATAATGGAATGCAGTCGAATTAGATCTGGTGATGCTGAGGGTATTAGATTAGGAAATGAGACGCTTATAGTAGTAAAGGAGTTTTGCTATTTGGGGAGCAAAATGACTGATGATGGTCGAAGTAGAGAGGATATAAAATGTAGACTGGCAATGGGGTGGGTAAATCACATAACCAATGAGGAGGTACTGAATAGAATTGGGGAGAAGAGGAGTTTGTGGCACAACTTGACTAGAAGAAGGGATCGGTTGGTAGGACATATTGGAGGCATCAAGGGATCACCAATTTAGTGATGGAGGGCAGCGCGGAGGGTAAAAATCGTAGAGGGAGACCAAGAGATGAATACAGCAAACAGATTCAGAAGGATGTAGGTTGCAGTAGGTACGGGGAGATGAAGAAGCTTGAACAGGATAGAGTAGCATAGAGAGCTGCATCAAACGAGTCTCTGGACTGAAGACGACAACAACATTTTTCATGTAATAACCATACTACCACAAATTTAAAATAACTTGAAAAATTTGTCGACAGGCCTTTTATACCTGTTATTGTAGCGCAATGCACAAAACTTTCGTTACACCTTGACAAGGGTAATGGAATGCAGTGTAGCCTTGTATGAAAGCGAAACCTGCGAACCTGTGCATACAAGAGATAAATGGAAGTTTCGACACTCGATAATTAGATGGACAGACAGAGTAACTAATGAAAAGGTGCAGCATCAAATTGGGAAGAAAAGGACTTTCTTACAAAATTAGCCAAAACGAAGGTATAGGCTGATAAATCGCGTGCTGAGGCGTCAACGTATAGTAATTTTAGTAATGGTGAGAAGTGTGGAGGGTGAAAATTGTAAGTGAAGTCCAAGGCTGGACAACAGGAAATAGTGGATGCTGGCTGCAGTAGTTATCCGTAGATAAAGAGGCTTGCACAAGATAAACTGGCATATAGAGTTACATCAAACCAGTTTTCGAACTGAAGACATCAACAACACGACTGTTGAGAAACGTGGTCAATCTGTTTCCGCCTTGTAACTGATAGTCAAGCGATATGGTTTTTTTTTAAGTTTTTATGCTCTTATGGTGTTCAGTGAACTCTAATGAAGTCCTCACTTTTGCTAATGATAATGGAACGGACGTTCTGACATGTGCTTCACTGTTTCTTCTGTTGGAAATTCTATTTCTTCTGTGATGCCTTTGCGCTGAGAAGTGAGTTCGTTTTGGCAGAACTCAGATGTCAATGGTTGTTCTACATTAATTTTATTTGGTTAACTGTTTGCTACGTACACGGTAAACAAACAACGCTTTGATTTTACGCTTGTTTCTCGTTTTTGTTTGTTTTTAGTCAATGCTGTCGTTCAGATAATCTTGGTTGTGTTGCGGTTTCTTATCTATCATTCTATAGCACAGCCTACTGCTACATCTCAGTCGTTTTCCGCTATTGATATTTTACATCATTCAGTCCACAAATAAAATCCTATCTCATATTGTGCTTCAGCTACATCATATTTCACGGATGTAAGTGGATTTGTAAGCGTCCTTTCCTACTTAGCTAGAAACAAACTCACGTTGAACACATAGGTACAGCTTCCTCTGCTTTCGTTCGTTAAATACGCAAGCACCTTGAATCGTTGTTGTGGCTGTTAGATTGATCAAATGGTTCAAATGGCTCTCAGTGCTATGAGACTTAACATCTGAGGCCATCAGTCCCCTAGAACTTAGAACTACTTAAAACTAACTAGCCTAAGGACAGCACACACATCCATGCCCAAGGCAGGATTCGAATCTGCGACCGTAGCGGCTCTTAGATTGATCCCACACTAAAGATCCTACCTGGACTTACGCCAAAATTTTGCTTTCTCCCAGATAATTAAAGCGAATACTGAAGCCGTGCTACAACCTGGTCCTGCAACAGATGCCCACAGCTCGCCATAATGTCTCGTAATGGCGTCACCAGCTTCGTATCAGGTGAAGGTTGTTGTAAGAGTACGGAATCAGGCGATATTACACCTTCTGCTGGGAAGTTTGGTTTATTAGGCGTCAGTAATTTCCTGGAAAGTTATCGCGTAGCTTAATCGTCGTAATTTTGAATAGGGCATTCTCGAGCGCTTTCGACGGTGAGCAGTAATGCTTCGTCAGTATCGCGAGTCACGTATGGCTGCTTCTGCCCGTTATATCTGCATCTGCATTAATACTCTACAAGTCGCCTTACGGGATGTGGAGGAGCGTACTTTGTGTACAAGTGTCACTTCCCCCATTTCCTGTTCCAGTCGCAAAAGGTTTGCGGGAAGAAAGCCGTCTGGTGTGGACTCGAACCTGTCTAATTTTGTTTATAGTTTTTTCGCGAGATATGCATAGGAGGAAGCAATTTATTGTCTCACTCTTCTGTAGCTGAGTCGGCGTAAGCTGATCCTTGAAGCTGCAGTGGGCTGAGCATGGTAGCTTCGCAACCCTGACTCAACCCATAACATAGCTTGAGTATTGCGCATCAGTGTGGGATCCGTACCAGATCGGGTTGACGGAGGAGATAGAGAAGATCCAAAGAAGAGTGGCGCGTTTCGTCACAGGGTTATTTGGTAACCGTGATAGCGTTACGGAGATGTTTAACAAACTCAAGTGGCAGACTCTGCAAGAGAGGCGCTCTGCATCGTGGTGTAGCTTGCTCGCCAGGTTTCGAGAGGGTGCGTTTCTGGATGAGGTATCGAATATATTGCTTCCCCCTACTTATACCTCCCGAGGAGATCACGAATGTAAAATTAGAGAGATTAGAGCGCGCACGGAGGCTTTCAGACAGTCGTTCTTCCCGCGAACCATACGCGACTGGAACAGGAAAGGGAGGTAATGACAGTGGCACGTAAAGTGCCCTCCGCCACACACCGTTGGGTGGCTTGCGGAGTATAAATGTAGATGTAGATGTAGATAACGCGATTGTGTAAACCCGTTTTGACTCAGTTCTAAATAAGCATGAATATGTACTAAACAGGCTTCATCTAGACAAAAAATCAATAGTGCGTTGTGTGGACTTCAACATTGATTTTCTTGAAACCAGCAAAATAATAAAACTATTGCTTAACCTCACAGATACTTTCAACTTAAAACAAACTAAAACAATCCCAACAAGAATCACAAGAACTACTGCTGCTGCCTTGGATCAGATATTTGTGAATATAAATTGTACTGCAAAATGTAAAAATGTATAAGTACAAGCCTCAGTGATCACGAAGCTCAAGTTGTCACCATCCAAAGCCACTTACTACCCAACCAGAACTACAAAAGAACTGTAACAGCGAGACAGTTTAAGGCACACAACATAGAAATATTCAACTCACTGTCATCAGGAGAAAGGTGTGAAGAAGTTTTGCAAATAGATGACACCAACAAAAAGTTTGAGAAATTATCTAGCATCTTCATTGATTACTTTGAAATTGCATTCCGTCTCAAAACACAAGTAAGAGGCACAACTAAAAAAGCAAAGCTATAGATAACAACAGGGATCAAAATATGAAGTGCAGGGGTAAAGAGAATTACTCAAATAAAGGAAAAACAACAACATACCCCCTCTTCTAAACAGTTACATACAGGAATGCATTCGAATCTACAGAAGAGTAATATGACAGGCAAAAAAAAAAAAAAAAAAAAAAAAAAAAAAAAAAAAAAAAAAAAAAAGGCCAAATATAAGTTCAAAACAGTATCAGCCAAGCAGTATGGAAAGTCATAAAGAAGGAAGCAAATAAAGTGTCCCATAGAATGGAATATATCACTTTTAACCATGAGAACAATAGTATAACTGATCCCCAACACATCACAAATCTTTTTAAATGTTACTTTGCAGAGATCACAAATAATTTAATAGTCAGTGACAAAACAGATACTAGAAAGAAACAGAAAAACAAAGTGCACTCATGTTTCTCTTCAATCTACATTGACATAACGACCCGAGATGAAATCGTCAGTGCTGCATCAGCCCATAGAAAAATGTCATCAGGGATTGATGGTATTCCTGATTACATCATAAAGCAATGTGTTAAAAACATTTCACTTCCTCTTGCCGATATAGTAAATTCATCTTACAGGCACATTTCCAGACAGTTTAAAATTTGCTAAAGTGGTCCCTATCCATAAGAAAGGAGACAAAACAAATATAGAAAACTATAGACCAGTTTCATTATTATCAGGCTTTAGTAAAATCATAGAAAAAGTAATGTATAATAGGTTAATGAAATTCTTAGAGAAAAACAAAATTCTCACTGATGCTCAGCATGGATTCAGGAAAAATTAATCAACAACCAGTGCAATCTATGATTTTATAGAAAATGCCCTGCGAGCAATAGACAAAAAACAAAGAGCCACTGACCTTTTTTAAGACTTAAGTAAAGCCTTTGACATACTGGACCACAACATACTGTTAGAGAAGCTCCAAGTACATGACATTAGAGGCACTGCACTAAAATGGTTCACTTCGTACTTGACGAACAGGAAACAAAAAATACAAATGGCTCTGAGCACTATGGGGCTTAACAGCTGAGGTCATCAGTCCCCTAGAACTTAGAACTACTTAAGCCTAACTAACCTAAGGACACCACACACATCCATGCCCGAGGCAGGATTCGAACCTGTGACCGTAGTGGTCGCGCGGTTTCAGACTGAAGCGCCTAGAACCGCTCAGCCACTCCGGCCGGCCCAAAAAATACACATAAAACATGAACTAAAGGAAAACATTAGGACATGCTTCTCAGATGCAGAACTTATAAATAAAGAAGTCCCTCAAGGGTCCATTCTTTGGCCAATCCTCTTTCTCCTGTATATAAATTATCTTGACCAGAATATTGAGTCACAAACAAACACTTTTTTTTTCAGACGACACAAGCATCCTAATTACAGGAAATACACCAAATCAGCTTCAAACAGCTGTTAATAAGACTATAGAACAACTAAACAGATGGTTGAAGGGGAATAAACTTATGATAAACACAAAAAACAACATTCCTAAATTTCTGTTTAAAAGGTGATGCATGCTGCAACAGTGTGACAATAAACTCCAACAAAATTTCATCTTGTCCAGAAACAAAGTTTTTAGGGTTATGGCTTCAAAATAACTTCAAATGGCATACACATATAAACAAAATTAATGGAACAATAAGGAAAATATGTTACAGTCTGCGTTTAGTCTCTGTAAAACCTAATTACAGCGCTGTCCGAATTGCCTACTTTGCCCAGTTCCAGAATTATATTCTGAGGTAATACACCGCCTAGTTCAGTCATCGTCTTAAATCAAGGCAGAACTCTAAGAGTAATGCAACATGCTCGACAAACAGATTCTTGCAAACCCGTCTTTCAAAAGTCGTTAATGCTCCCTCTTCCCTGTATGTATATAGGCCTACTAGAAATCTGTAAATATATTAGAAAGAATTTAAAAGTTGTAAATGAAAATTTTAATGTCCATGAACATGATACAAGGCAAAATGAGAAGTTTCATGTCCAGTCAATAAGGACATCAGACTATAAAACCTTCACAGGAAACAGCGCTATACAAATTTACAATAATCTTCCGTTTAAAGTAAAAGACATATCTTCATTCTTACTCTTTTGTAAAACCCTAAGGGAATTCTTATTGGATCATTGCTTCTATTCAGTAGCATAATTTCTGTATCATTTAAGATACACAACACTTGAAACAAGACAGTGCAGCTACTGCAAGAACCTAAAACGAAGTTCACAAAATGTCTGACAGATGACGCTGGACAGCAAGACGTCAGTGGCTGCGCATGACAATCGTGTATAAAAGGAGCTGTAATGAGAGAGAGATCAGATGCGCCAGCAGTCGCAGCATGTTGACGTTACCTGAAAAGACGCTTTTAGTGAAGCTGTATTATCAGAATGGGGAATGTGCTAGTTCAGCGTTACGATCCTATCGCCATAGGAAGGGGATTCGAACGGGTGAAGGTCCGTTGACAAATGCAGCTGTGGCAGAATGATTTCGAAGTTCGAAGCCACGGGTTGTTTAGACGATAGACCTCGTAGTGGCCGACAGAGCACAAGGCGTAATGCTGCTGAGACATTTCAGGAAGAAATGGAGACTGTAGCGGGTTCGTCTATTCACATGGGAAGTGAGCGCTCGTGCAGTCGCACGTCGCACCGGCATTCCATACGCTACTGTTTGGTTGGCACTGAGGCGTACCCTCCGATGCTATCCGTACAAAATGCATCGGCATCATGAACTGTTACCTGGCGATTTAGTGAAGCGGAGGGCATTTGCGGTGTGGGCGTTTCAAAAGATGGCGGGAGATGACGATTGGTTGAGTTACGTGTTGTGGAACGACGAAGCTCATTTCACGCTCCGAGGGTCTGTCAACGCCCACACATGCAGAATTTGGGCTACCTAAAGTCATAGAACTGTCGTGCAAACTCCGTTGCACGACGAGAAAGTCACGGTATGGGTTGGATTTGCCACATCTACCGTTATCGGGCCTTTTTTCTTCGAGGAAATGCGTGATTCTGGTTTTGTAACTGCTACCGTGACGGGTGAGAGGTACGCCGATATGTTACAGAATCGCATCCCCCCAGCCTGGCTGATAAACACCTGCTGGAACGTATGATATTTATGCAGGATGGCGCTCCACCCCACATTGCTAGACGCGTGAAAGATCTCTTGCGCGCGTCGTTTGTTGATGATCGTGTGCTCAGCCGCCACTTTCGTCATGCTTGGCCTCCCAGGTCCCCAGACCTCAGTCCGTACGATTATTGGCTTTGGGGTTACCAGAAGTCGCAAGTGTATCGTGATCGACCGATATCTCTAGGGGTGCTGAAAGATAACATCTGACGCCAATGCCTCACCATAACTCCGGACATGCTTTACAATGCTGTTCATAACGTTATTGCTCGACTACAACTATTGTTGAGGAATGATGGTGGACATATTGAGCATTTCCTGTAAAGAACATCATCTTTGATTTGTCTTATTTTGTTATGCTAATTATTGCTATTCTGATCAGATGAAGCGCCATCTGTCGGACATTTTTTGAACTTTTGTATTTTTTGGCTCTAATAAAACCCCATGTCATTCCAAGCATGTGTGTCAATTTGTACCTCTCTATCTACATTATTCCGTGATTTATTCAGTTTTCGTATTTATACTGACTTTTTGATCACCCGGTATATATATATATATATATATATATATATATATATATATATATATATATATACCTGTGTGTATGCATGTGTGTCTGTTCTGTATCCCACACTCTAGAAAGATTTATAGGGTGAGTCAATAAATCAATTTATTCCACACAGTGTTGCTTGTCTGTTAGCAATGACAACTCCATGCAAACGCCGCTGCATTGGCTCGTAAGTCAATCGCGTTGTCCTTAGTGAGAGGTAATGACTGAAATGTGGTATTCTCGGTTTACCCTTGACACTGTGGATCTTGAAATACTGAGTTATTTAACGATTTCCGAAATGGAAAGTCCCATGCGTCTAGCTCCAACTACCATTCCGCGTCCAATGTCGGTTAGTTCTCGTCATGCGGCCTGAATCACATCGCAAACCTTTTCACGTGAGTCACCTGAGTGAAAATGACAGCTCCATCAATGCACTGCCATTTTACACCTTGTGGATGTGCTACTACGGCCAAATATACATGTGCATATCGCTGTCCAGTGACTTACGTCGCCTCACTGAAGAGGGCTAATGTTTTCGCATGAAGCCGTTTGCCCTTCGCAGTTGGAACCTGGAAACAGCACTGGAAACTGTCAGCGACCTTCTTACGTCGTATCAACTATAGGAACGTCGCTGTCGAAACTTTAACATCAACAAAAACTGCTAGTCTTCGAGAGAAGGAAGTTAGGGAAAACATTTGGCCCAAAGAGGGGCACCCAGTCACAGTAATGGTAGATACTAAAAAGCCAGGAACTGGCAGACCTATACTCGCAAGCTCATATTCTCGGAAGGATGAAGACACGTGATTAGGATGGAAGGGGAAAGACTACTGCAAGTAGCATTCTGAGGATCTGAGGAAGGCAGAAGGGGGCGAGGAAGGCCATGGACAAGATGGAAGGATGATATCAATGGGGATATGGAGGCGATGGGCTAGAGGAAAGGAGAATGGATCACAAAAGGCAGAGACAGAAATGATTGGCAGAGGAATGTACAAAACGTATATGGTCTCCCACGCCAAAGCAACTGCTAAGAAGAAGAAGAAGAACCCTATCTGGTATGGATCACAGACTGCCAAGCAATATTCAAGTATTGGTCGAACGAGGGTCTTATAAGCTACCTCCTCCGCCGATGGACTAATTTCCTGAGGATTGTTCCAATGAATCTCAGTCAGGCATCTGCCATACCTACGATTAATTTCATGTGGTTTTTTCGTTTCAAATCGTTCCGTATATGTACTCCTAGACATTTTATGGAAGTAACTACTTCCAGTGATTTTTGTGCAATCGTGTTATCATACAATATGTGTCATTCTGCCTACGACCACGCAATACATTACATTTGTTGATGTTGGGGTTCAAATGCCACCCCCTGGACCAATCGTCGATCTTCTACAAGTCTTCCAGCATTTCGCTACAATTTTTCTAGCGTTGTGACTTCTCTTTATACAACAGCATCATCGGCAAAAAGCCTCATAGAACCTTATCTGCTAGGTCATTTATGCATATTGTCAAAAGTACAGGTTCTATATCACTCCCTTGGATGACGCCAGAAATTACTCTTACGTCTGAGACTTCTCACTACTGAGAATGACATCCTGTGTTCTGTTTGCTATAAACTCTTCAACCTAATCACGTAGCTAGTCTAATATTCTCTACACTTGTATTTTGTTCATTATTCGGGACAGTGGAACTGTACCGAACGCCTTCCGAAAGTCAAGCGACATGATATCTACTTGAGCACCTGATCTACTTCTCTCTGAGTCTTGTGGACGAACAGAGCGAGCTGGGTTTAACAAGATCGTTGATTTTGGAACCCTTGTTGATTCCTAGAAGATTTTCGGTCTGCACAAATCTCATTGTCATAATATGCAGGCATATAACGTGTTCCAGCATTCCATAACAGACTGATACCGGAAATATAAGCCTACAGTTTTGTGCGCCTCTTCGACGACCCTTCTTGAAATCGGGAACGATACGATCATTTTTCCAATCATTAGGAATGCTTCGCTCCTGCTACCAGAAGTGTTGTAAGTTATTTCGCTAACTCTGTGTAGAATCGAACTAGTATCCCGTCGGGTCCATTGAAAAATCCTCTATTGAGCGATTTTAGTTGCTTTTCTATCCATCGGTCACTTATTTCGATAGCTGTCATTCTGCCGTTCGTGTGAAGATTTAAAGGAGGAACTACAGTTCAATCTTCCTCTGTGAAATAGTTTTCTGTGTTAGCCTCAATGCCATTGTGGTCAAAAGTGTCTGGATAGATACCTTTGATTCGCTTACTGGTATGCATATGATCAAAACTGCTTAGGATTACCTGTCAAGTCGGTAGATACAATTTTTCTTTCATATTCATTGAATGCTTCACGCGTTGCTCTGTTTACACTAATTTTGGCTTCTCTTGGTTTTTGTTTATCTGTCAGGCATTGGCAATGTTTATATTTACAGTGCAATCCTCTTTGCTTTTGTTGCAGCTTTCTCACAGGGTTGTCGATCCAGGGTCGGTCTTTTCCATCCATTACAATTTTAAAATCTTAAACATAGCTGCGAAACAGCAACTGTGTAAATCTGAAGAGGTTGAAAAATCAGCCAACCAGTTGCAAATAAAGATTTATTAGCCCTTGACCATAGTTTCGATATTTGTAAAAATATATCCTTCAGAAGTAGTGGTCTTATTATGTCACATGATGGGTCAATAGATTAGATGGAGCCGATCAGTTCTTGTCATAAATGAAATTGATGAAACAAGAATTATTGCAAGCCATGGCTTTAGGCAGCGCCAGATTACATATATCGTACATCAGAATGACTACTCATTAGTAAATGCCCACACGTAGAGGCTCTTGTCAACATAAAATTGTAAAAGCGTCACAGGATAAAGTATTTGCATAAGCTACACGTACCTTACGCCAGAGACTAAGACTATACCCAGGTGATTCCTCGGATAGTAATATTAGGAACAGATACCTGGACGTTAAACTGATCCCTTAAAAGTGCAGCACCGTCACTCTGGAGCGCTGCAGATAGTGTAGGACTGATGCCAGAAGATCATGTGATTCTCCACTGCTGAGGTAAGGCATGACAGTCAGATGGTGTGCATGTGCCACTCAGTTGTACAGAATCAGAGCAGTAATGTAGCCCAACGTAGATATGACACAATTGGAGACAAGAACTTTGGGTCGTATGAATAAGAAAAAGAATGTTCTTCAGAATAGATTCTCAGACCAAAAGAGCATTCTCTAAGAAAATTCTCGAGCATCAAAGCATATTCTCTGACCAGATAGTTCTTTCTCACTTCCTCCTCTACTTCAGCTGTGTGTTTTGTTCACGTGTGTGTGCTAAAACGGATGATTTGCAATTAGCCAGTTTGAAATGTTACAGGTTAAATAGTTTGTGCGCTTATTTACTGCAGTATCTGATAAATAGTTTCACCACATCCTTGAAACAATTTTTGGTAAAAGTAAAATTATCATCTCAAATTTCAGTACATTTCAAGAAAAATTAAAATGCTAAGGAATCACAAAAAACATATAAAACATATGAATTGGGCATATCTATACAAGGGCAACGGCCTTGCCGCAGTGGCTACACCAGTTCCCGTGAGATCACCGAAGTTAAACTCTGTCGGGATTGGTCGGCACTTGGATGGGTGACCATCCAGGCCACCACACGCTGTTGCCATTTTTCGGGGTGCTCTCAGCCTCGTGATGCCAACTCAGGAGCTACTCGACTGACTAGTAGCGGCTTCGGTCAAGCATACCATCATAACGACCGGGAGAGCGGTGTGCTGGCCTCACACCCCTCCTATCCGCAACCTCCACTGAGGATGACACGGCGGTCGGATGGTAGCCGGTAGGCCACTCGTGGCCTGCAGACGGAGTGCTTTTTTTAAATATCGATACAAAGTTTAGGTAATAACCCTGTTACGTCTGCCACAGACGGCCCCTGCCAGGCAGACTACACTCAAGACACCCCTGCGTACCATATAGCATACAAAGCACTTGCAGGCGCAACCAAGAGGAAAACAGTTCTTCAAAATAAACAGAACTTGCTAGAGACTAATGCAAACTTTTTTCTGCAAAGGTCGCCTCACAGACACAAGGAAGTTGGAGTACTCCGCCGACCTCCACTGGCTTTAAAGGCCACTGAAGAATACTCAGTATTGTAGAACACTCAGTATAATGTCGTTTATTGAAACTGAACTACACTTCTCGAACAATCACTATATACACACAAAGAAAACAAATAACATGTAGACGACTATTCATCAAGAGCATCGGTGAGGTCCGTCGGAGCTGGTCCTAGCTCGGCGAGGAACTGGCTGTACTGCTGCCGCGCTGGCCTTATAAAGCCGGCGGAGGTCGGTGGAGTACTCCAACTTCCCTGTGTATGTGAGGCGACCTCTGCAGAAAAAGGTTTGCATCAGTCTCTAGCAAGTTCTGTTTATTTTGAAAAACAGTTTTCCTCTTGGTTGCGCCTGCAAGTGCTGGTATATGTTATATGGTACGCAGGGGTGTCTTGAGTGTAGTCTGCCTGGCAGGGGCCGTCTGTGGCAGACGTAACAAACTCCCCACACAACACTACTGTTGACACATTACATGAACAATGTCTCGACTTCTGTTTCAATATGCATGGGCTACTTTTGGTGACCTGCATACCTGATTGACATACTTACAGTACACACCAAATGCGGTGGTTGCTAGATGCGCAGCCAGCTGGAGAAGTGTGCGGAGAGCTGCAATGGTCGGCCGAGGGGGGGAGGGGGAGGGAGGAGTGGTGTCGCTCAGAGCGCTGTATGGGAAATGCCGAGCGCTGGAGGGGAAGTGCCGTTCTAAACTGAAGCCAACACATACATTTTTGGTAAATATTAAGCGGGGTCCCTCCCATGCCCACATTTGCATGGTGACCATTCAGAAAGATCAGTCACCTCTTGTTTGTTTAATAGCTAAAATGCAGCAATATATTTTCGCCTGTTCTTTAATCATTTATAAATTTCAGAGAAGAGTCACGACTGGGGAATTTTGAGTAAAACCTACAGATATCCTTTGTTGTCGTGTCAAAATTTGCTTCTTTTACCAAAATTCAGCGGAGTTTCCACAGGCTCACCTCACTAGCGTGTTGTGCAGACGCATTTTTGACAGAATTCTGAAACAGTGGTTTATTAAGTGAGGAAGTGAGGAAAAGTAAGGTCAGTAGCTTACGGAAAAGCACTTCCTACCTACAAAATAAGCGTGTGATGACCTCACTTATGTTCTTCCAAAACCCATAACATTTCTCTTTTCACCAGCTCTCCATGGCCCTTTAAAATTATATTCTTTCATCAGAAAAGTCTGTAGTTACTGGAATAACACAGTAGATAATGAAGTTTTGCATAGCAACCATACGGAAAAATACTCTCCTCTTTGTGTGCTATCATTTACCGAAATCTCATTTCGATATCTTAAACCGTTTTTGAAATATTTCTCTGTGACTTTATCGCTGGCGCGGTGCAGTCGCAAATGACTGCGTTATGTCAGATTAATTTTCTCGAAATTTGTGGTAGATAGAGATCACCACCCAAGTCTAAAGAAAGATTCAGTATGTTAGCTAAATTTCATATGCAGCAAAATATTACGTAATACGCACCAGACTCAGAATCATTGCGACCTGTATTTTTCATTACAAACTTTTTCGAATTCCGTGCCGTTCTTACTTATTAACGAAATGAGGGCACATCATAATGAACCTGACATGTAAAGCTACAAGTAAAGCAAAAATGAAATTTTTTATACCGAATAGTTCCTACATAATCGTTTGAGGAAGACTGTAGGCCGTGCCCGTCGATTCTATCGTCGCAGACCGACCGAAAGGTGGCGAACGCTTGTCGGACTCCCCTTTTCAACAAACAAATGAAATCGCCCAGCTCTTGGGGCGACAGCTGGTCACTGCGCATCCGACACTGCCTCCTGCGCGACCTATACTTAGGTTCACGGGCTGTCTAGTCACGACGCAACAGCAATGCTTCTAGCGCATAAAATCAAAACTATAGCGTCCTTAACGTTAAAATGTATGGGGTAACACGCAGATATGAATGACATCCCTTTCCCGAAACGCCACGCCAACCAATTCTGCCTCAAAACATGTGTTTCGAAGAGTACATTCACTGAATGTTCACCCAGTATTGCGTTCACCCCAGATGTGGCCCGTGGGCCGCGGTTTGCCGACGCATGTGTCTAACCACGTACACGTGTGTTGGCTGCTTCATCTTCTCCCACTACTGGAAAATTACTGCCGTCATTATGTGCCTCAAAATCCTCAAACCGTGTCTGTTGTATGCCGTCGTGGAAAACAGACAGGCTATGATTACTAGGGGTTTTCTGGGTAGATCATATTTTATTTTTCAGAACTGGGAAATGCCTTTCCACATGTCCAAGCACTGTTCGATTATCACTTTTTCCATGGAGTGAAGTCTGTTGTACGCCCTCTCATCAGATATTTGTGGATCCTGGAATGGTGTGATTAAGCATGAAGCAATGCTATACCCTTCGTCATAAAATTAAAGCATTACACTGGGTGTCTGTTAGCATCTGGCATACATCATAGTTTCTCCATATCTTTCTATGTACAGGCCCATGCCATGAAGCACTGCCGGCCGCTGTGGCCGAGCGGTTCTTGGCGTTTCAGTCCGGAACCACGCTCCTGCTACGGTCGCAGGCTCGAATCCTGCTTCGGGCATGGATGTGTGTGATGTCCTTAGGTTACTTAGGTTTAAGTAGTTCTAAGTCTAGGGGACTGGTGACCTCAGATGTTAAGTCCCATAGTGCTTAGAGCTATTTGAACCATGAAGCACTGATAGTAGTAAACATTTCACTATAACCACACATCGCCTGCACATTTGCACTAGGAAAGTCCTTTCAGTTAATGTATTCGTTTCCATGTACAGGAGGTTTCATGACAGGTATGTGCATGCACTCATGGGCTCCCACCACACACGGAAGCTGATACCTCGAAGGCCACTTAACTTTTATTGTTTCTTGTTTTACATTTCTGGGAAATCTGATCCACAAAGATGTTTTTGGTAACAGGATGAACATGTGAGAATGTCGGTGACATAGTAGTCTGGTGTGTACCTATGTACATCAGTCTGAAAATGTGGGTCTGTTAAAAAGACCACAAATCTTCTGTATCTTTGCTACATTTGGAAGGGTGCGCCCACTTCTTTCATAATTTTAGGGAAGGAAGTGATTTGCCAGCCAAATAATGGTTTCATTGTTAAACCAGTGTAAACTTCTACAGTTGCTCTCCTCAGTATTTCTTTCCTAGCAACATAAATTCTATCACTTTTACTAAAAAAGTGAAATGACACCCCAGACCATCACTCATGGTTGTCAGGCCATATGGCAGGAGACACGTTGGTACCCCACTGCTGCCCGGGGCATCTCGAGACACGTCTTCGCTGGATGGAATGGATAATAATAGTGACTCAGAACTACACTAATTATGGTTATCAATCACGTGGTATTCAAATAGACAAAAACCATGATTTAGACTCTGCTCTTTAACTGTCACATACAAAGTAATTATTACTGTGGACATATACAGATATACTCAAGGATAGACGTATTGGCGTACCTTTCAACCGCGTTTTATAGACATATATACGAAGTAAGCCATTACAGTAAAGCAATTCGTTTTGCTTTGCTGTTTTGGATGTACAGTGTTCTTTAATTCAGCTATGTAGGTCAAGTGCTAATTGTGATACAATGTTCTTCGTTTCTTACTCTATAATTTTTGCTTAGATGAGTGTCCCCAATTGAATATCGCATCTCCAGGCAAAGGTCCTGTTTGTTAGTTCAAGTTAGTTTTTCAGATTTTGTTTCCAATACATCTTTTGCAAATGCGGCCCCACCCGGATGCCCCAACTTGCCCATGAGTGTCACAATCACTACGCAAGGTATACACCTCTAACGGCGCAAGGAAGTACGACACTATACTGTTCATATTGACTGCGTCAATAATAATCAAAATCGACAGGTTGCTTCGTAAGCTACACTTCACCGAGAAATACACATGGAAATCTATTTTCTAAATGTAATGCTCAAAAGCATACAGAATGCACTAAAGGAAGATTCGGGTTAATATTCCGTTCACGACGTGGTCATTGCCCGTTCCCTTTTCAAAGAGACCATCTCAGCATTCACCTTCGGTGGTTTAGGGAATTCACGCAAAATATAAACCCGGATGGCCAGACATGGTTTTCAAAACAGAAAAACTCTACGATAAGAGTATTGTACCTTAAAACACTTTGCAGACTTTCAGCTCTAGCCGACCCTGTGATAGAAGTTTAATCTACACTGCCGGAAAAAAAAGTGAGTGAACCTCGAAAGACGACATCGAGAGACATAGAGAGAAGTCTTCCGAAGTAAGAGTGATTTCAGGTGTGCCGCAGGTAAGTGTCGTAGGACCGTTGCTATTCACAATATACATAAATGACTTCAGCCGTCGCACGGACGCCAAAATGGAAAATATTGAAATAAACGATATCGGAATTGAAAAACAACTGCTATCACTTAGTAGCGGAAAAGCATCCGGACCAGACGAGATACCCTTAAGATTCTACAGTGATTATGCTAAAGAACTTGCCCCCTTTCTATCAGCAATTTATCGTAGATCGCTGGAAGAACGTAAAGTACCTAGCGACTGGAAGAAAGCGCAGGTCGTTCCCATTTTCAAGAAGGGTCATAAATCAGATGCGAATAATTATAGGCCTATTTCGCTTACGTCAATCTGTTGTAGAATAATGGAACATGTTTTGTGTTCTCGTATTATGACGTTCTTACATAATACAAATCTCCTTCATCATAACCAACATGGATTCCGCAAACAGAGATCATGTGAAACTCAGCTCGCCCTATTTGCCCAAGAAATTCACAGTGCCGTAGACACTGGCGAGCAGATTGATGCCGTATTCCTGGACTTCAGGAAGGCATTTGATACGGTTCCGCACTTACGTTTAGTGAAAAAAATACGAGCTTACGGAATATCGGACCAGGTTTGTGATTGGATTCAGGATTTCCTAGAAGAAAGAACACAACATGTCATTCTTAACGGTTCAAAATCTGCAGATGTAGAGGTAATTTCGGGAGTACCGCAAGGAAGCGTGATAGGACCTTTATTGTTTACAATATACATAAATGACTTAGTTGACAACATCGGTAGCTCCGTGAGGCTATTTGCAGATGACACGGTTGTCTACAAGAAAGTAGCAACATCAGAAGACTCGTACGTACTCCAGGAAGACCTGCAGAGGATTAATGCATGGTGCGACAGCTGGCAGCTTTCCCTAAACGTAGATAAATGTAATATAATGCGCATACATAGGGGCAGAAATCCATTCCAGTACGGTTATGCCATAGGTGGTAAATCATTGGAAGCGGTAACGACCGTAAAATACTTAGGAGTTACTATCCGGAGCGATCTGAAGTGGAATGATCACATAAAACAAATAGTGGGAAAAGCAGGCGCCAGGTTGAGATTCATAGGAAAAATTCTAAGAAAATGTGACTCATCGACGAAAGAAGTAGCTTGCAAAACGCTTGTTCGTCCGATTCTTGAGTATTGCTCATCAGTATGGGACCCTTACCAGGTTGGATTAATAGAAGAGATAGACATGATCCAGCGAAAAGCAGCGCGATTCGTCATGGGGACATTTAGTCAGCGCGAGAGCGTTACGGAGATGCTGAACAAGCTCCAGTGGCGGACACTTCAAGAAAGGCGTTACGCAATACGGAGAGGTTTATTATCGAAATTACGAGAGAGCACATTCCGGGAAGAGATGGGCAACATATTACTACCGCCCACATATATCTCGCGTAATGATCACAACGAAAAGATCCGAGAAATTAGAGCAAATACGGAGACTTACAAGCAGTCGTTCTTCCCACGCACAATTCGTGAATGGAACAGGGAAGGGGGGATCAGATAGTGGTACAATAAGTACCCTCCGCCACACACCGTAAGGTGGCTCGCGGAGTATAGATGTAGATGTAGATGTAGATGGATGACATCGGAAGTTCACTGAGGCTTTTTGAGGACGATGCTGTAGTATATCGAGAGGCTGTAACAATGGATAATTGTACAGAAATGCAGGAGGATCTGCAGCGAATCGACGAATGGTGCAGGGAATGTCAATTGAATCTCAATGTAGACAAATGTAATGTGCTGCTAATACATACAAAGAAAGATCCCTAGCGTGGAGGAATCTAAATAGTCCGCAAATGCCGATACGCACGCGCTCTACGTCCAGCTTCGCAACTAACGGCACACGACACTTTCAAAAGTGGAAGCAGTTAATTCAATAAATTATCTAGGAGTACGCCTTAGGAGTGATTTAAAATGGAATGATCATATAAAGTTGATCGTCGGTAAAGCAGATGCCAGACTGAGATTCACTGGAACAATCCTAAGGAAATGCAATCCGAAAACAAAGGTAGTAGGTTACAGTACGCTTGTTCGCCCACTGCTTGAGTACTGCTCAGCAGTGTGGGATCCGTACCAGATAGGGTTGATAGAAGAGATAGAGAAGATCCAACGGAGAGCAGCGCGCTTCGTTACAGGATCATTTAGTAATCGCGAAAGCGTGCGGAGATGATAGATAAACTCCAGTGGAAGACTCTGCAGGAGAGACGCTCAGTAGCTCAGTACGGGCTTTTGTTGAAGTTTCGAGAACATAACTTCACCGAGGAGTCAAGCAGTATATTGCTCCCTCCTACGTATATCTCGCGAAGAGACCATGAGGATAAAATCAGGGAGATAAGAGCCCACACAGAGACAAACCGACAATCCTTCTTTCCACGAACAATACGAGACTGGAATAGACGGGAGAACCGATAGAGGTACTCAAGGTAACCTCCGCCACACACCGTCAGGTGGCTTGCGGAGTAACGATGTATATGTAGATGTAAATGACGGCGTATGCCACCTGGGGAATAGCGGATGTACTGATAATGATTTCAACTCGTCCACCAACAGATAGCGTAGAACTATAGCTACAGAGGCTCAGCATGGTATTATGTGCACACAGACAATCATGCCACAGGTACGTACTTGTTCTTCCTACAGCCAACAGAGCGAGTTTGCAAGGGGTCAAAATTGTGACTTCCTAATGGCGGGATTGTCCTTTCTGAGAATTTGCACACAAATTGGACGTCCTGGTCGGTTGTGCAACGAAGCTGGTATCAGTGGTCACTGCGAACACACACCCGCAGATGAGGTTCTGGACGTCCACGCAGCACAGACGCTCGACAGGATCGTCGTATTGTAAGGGCAGCAGTGGCAGGTGGTACAGCTACCACAGCACAGATAAGAGGGCTCGTGAGCCCAAACGTGTCAACACGAGCGTTTGTGAACCGGTTGCTAGCAAAAGGGATACAGGCATGGACACCTCTGGTCCATCTTCCACTCACGGCTCGGCTGTTGCCGTCAGAACGAACGAACGAGGTGGGCTCCATCAGCCCCCCCCCCTCCCCCCGGCCGCTAAGTAGGCTGTGTCTTGGTAGGCTGTACCTACTTTTCCTCCTTGTCTTCGGTGGTTTGTGAAGTTGACAATTATTTTATTGCACTTCGTGCCCTCATGTTTCCCTCTGCAGCTTTTCTTTTTTCTTTGTTGTGCAGACAACTTGGCAGCCTGTGACAGTCCGGACTCGCTGCCCCCGGCGCGGATGGCGTAGGGAGCGCTTTTCTGCGACAGCTGCCGGGCAGCCACTGGAATAGCTGTCAGCACAGCATCCGCAACTCTCTGCAGCGTTTCGGCCAGGTGCGAGACCTTTTTCGATTTCTGCAGAGAATGTGGAGACGACCACAGACAGCTCTCCTTCTTGCACAGTGGTTGATGTGCCGTGGCTGGGTGCTGCTGGATTGCGGGTGGCAGCTGACGTGTTGCCACTCCTGCCGCCTCCCGACGACGTGGCATCTTCCTTGCGCGTTTTCCCCTTCGGTGGAGGGGGGAGGGCGTGGACGCGCAAATCTTCTGGTGTGCCCTCTCGAACAAGTTTTATGGCGCAGTGCATCGTCTTCTGTTGCCCCCTTCAGTGGGGGCAACATCGGTTCCCGGCGTCTACCTCGTGTTTGCTGCTGCTGCTTTCATCTCGAAGCTGCAGCTTCGTTAGGTTGAAGGGTTAGCAGGTCTAGCTGCTTTTCCTTCTTCTTTCTCTGGTCGATTTTCAGTTCATCACGTCTTGGTTTATTTCTTCTGGTTTGACACTCTCCCTTTTCCTTCCTCTTGCTGACTGAGCAGCGTTGCTACTCTCGTAGCAAGCGCGGCCATCTCGTTGTCACTCGCCAGTGAATCTGGTTTCCCAGATTCCTGATGAGAGGATTCATAGATCTTCTCGTGTCGGCATAGAAGAGTCTCGCCGACTGCTTGAAGCGGACCTTCAGCATCGGCATGCCCATTAGCTGATGTAGTTTGGCCTTGCTGAAGTAACGCAAGAGATGTAGTGCCAGTCTCAGGCACTGGAAACTGCTGATATGAGTCTCGGCGGTGTTCCCCCACACCACGGCGGTATATTCCAGCACGGGCCTGATAAGTGCCAGATACAGCCTCTTTCCGCAGTGTGGAGACAGTGTGGTCGTGGGATTGAGGAAGGGGTAGAGGAGGCGCATTCGGGCAAGCGCCTTACCCCGTATTTCGTTGATGTGCGTCTCCCAAGTAAGGCGCCGATCCAGTGTGATGCCCAGGTAGCGGCCGGTGTTCGACTATGGGATGGGGCCTCCTATGATGAGGATTAGTGGCAGAGCTTCAGGTATACGTTTCCTCGTGAAGATCGCAGCCTGGCTCTTCGCTTCACTGAACTTGAGCTGCCACTTGGTGGCTCAAGCTTCGAGCTCGTTTCAGGCTATTTGTAGTCTTCCTCACATCAGATGTGGGTTGATCCTCTTGGTGTACAGGGCTGATGATCGCGATGTCTAGGCGGCCTCTCTTGGGATAGTGTGTAGACTCGTATGGCCCCAGAACCATCGCGTCATTATCTGTGGCCGCCTTAAGAAGCCTCCTGACGCTGGTTGTGGTGACCCTGGAGTTCCACACCGGATGCTTGGCGTTGAAGTCGCCGCCGATAAAGATGTTGCCACACATTGCCAATAGCGTCTCGAACTCCTGTTGTAAGAGTCCTATACACTTCTGGTACGTGGCAATGAAGGTCACTTGACCCACTGAGGTGCTGCCTGTGACACCTGTTGCTTCTAGCTGCGTCAGCTGTGGTAGCTGGATTTTCTGGTGTCGCAGCGTTCTTCTTACATAGGTCGCAGTTCGCCGCATGCTGTTGGTCTATCGTCACTATAGCACCTATAGTTCGGTGCCCTCGCCTTTACGCCATGTCTCAGACACGAGGCACATATCCAAAGCCTCATCGCGTAGAAACTGCCTAAATTCGCCCTCCGGCTGCCTTATGCTGTTTTCGTTCCATACGCAGACGGTGAGACCTCTGATGTGATTAGGCATCACGGGTGTTGTTGGCTTGTCTTGTGACGTTGGTCCGGTTGGCCGCAATCAGTGCAGAATCGATCATCTGCGGGATTTGGAGTAGCAGCTGTTTGAACTCCCGCAGCATCTCTCGTAGTTCTGCGGCCTCGATGGTTACAGTGATCGCTGGTGGGGGGGGCGGCCGTCGGTGGGGGGAGGGGGTGGCGCTGTGGCGGCCTCCCTCCTCCGCGCCCACGTACCCGGCCGGCCGTGCTCCTCTCGTGGTGGTCGGGGAACGCCTTCCGCTGCGCGGCTAGGCCGCTCCGCCTGCCGCGCCTGCTCGGCGTGTTGCTGTGCTGGCCTAGCAGGCGTTTCCCATGCGGCCACTGCCGCGGTCGCCGCAGTTGCTGCAATAGCGTAGTTTCTTCCCAGCTGAACCCTCCTCGCTGGTGCCTGCCGCCCTTTTGCGGCTGCTTTTTTGAAGGCTTTGCATCCGCGGAAGCTGGCGACGTGTTCTTCATTGCAGTTGCAGCACGTGGGTGTCTTCTTGTCGGGAACGGACATTCCCGGCTCAGGTGCTCCCCAGCACGCTTTACGCAGCGTGGGGACATTTTGCAGTATTTTGCCAGGTGGTCAATTGCCTGGCAGTTGAAGTATTGAAGCGGGCCTCTCCGCCTCCTCGGTTTTTCAACTGTGACCCCGCTGACACTTCCCACTCTCGTGTTTACGCTACGCAAATTCACTGAGCTTCGTACTCCGTGTAACACCTCGGTTCAATTTACAGTGATAAAAGCTATAGAAAGAATAATTTAAAATTGAGAATAGAATTTTTAGAGGGGAAAATAGTGTAGAATCAGAGTTCGGTAATTGCAGATCAAAAAAATAGTATATCAGCAAGTAGTTTAAAGTCTAAGTACAGCAAAGCCACGGAAGCTCCGTCATGGAGCAGGCAGTGACGTTAAACTCTTGTGATGAAAAACCTATAAAAAGGCCTCATCGTCATTATTGCCGCCTTTTTTCCTTGATTGTTTCGTTAAAGGGCCGGGAACACGTGTCAGTCAGCGAGACAATAATTAGATTGGACTTTATTGTGTTAAGATTCACGATAAACCGTTAGAATATTACGGAGATTAAAAGGAATGAAGTGTACGACGTCTGACTGTTGGTAGCAACGGAGTATTAAGGGGATTTTAGGACTTTAGTGCTAGATTGGAACTTTACGGACATATAGACGACAGAAACTCAAATTATCTGCTGATACGAGTGAATTCAGAGGTACCGGTACTCAGATATTAACGTGTGGACTTTTGAAAGTGTCGTGTGCCGTTAGTTGCGAATCTCGACGTAGAGCGCGTGCGTATCGGCAATTGCGGACTATTTAGATTCCTCCACGCTAGGAAACTTTTAAATAGACCATCATCCATCACCATCTTAATCCTTGAATATAGAGTGAAAGTGAAATACAAGAGTATTGTACTTATTTGACTTACCTAGTACTAATCAGCGAAGGTTTTACGGAACCAAAGCTATTCAGCAGTACGTCAGCACCATCTAGCGGAAAGCGTAGGCATTAACTAACACGCTAACTGAAGTGAACGTTTACGTGCTTTACGGACTGCTTAATATGAACTTTTGTGACTATTTAACGTCCCCACTCCCTCCGAAAGGTGGCGTAGGCTATCTTAATCATAAAAGGGGACAGTTTTAGCCGGGCAAATTACTAAATAAAAGCGATATTTACGAGACTCGCAGTAAATGCAAAACACAAGGCCCGCACCTCATTGGAGAGTCGTCGCTGTCACGTCGGGAAGTAAAACCGGAAAACCTACCGACGATACGTATCTACGAGCAGACGTCGACGTGGAATACCTAAAAAGGGAACCACAAGAGAGTTGGGGATGTTCCGCCTCCATGATTTCTACCTCAGCATTTATGGCCGTCCTATCCACCTCACTCCTACTCTCAAATACCTTGGCTTCAAACTCGACCGCCACCTCACCTGGCCTCCCCATCCCCTTACCATCCACCACAAAGCTCACAACCGCCTCCGCCTCCTGAAACTCCTGTCCGGCCGGACGTGGGGTCTGCATCCTTCCACCATCCTTCACACCTACAAATCCTTGATCCGCCCATCCTCAGTTCTACCAGCGTAGCTTGGATTTCCGCCCATCCCCGGGTCTATAAAGCCCTCCAAATCCTCGAACGCCATGCACTCTGCCTCGCCTACCGCATCCGCCTTCCATCCCCCACGTGCATCCTCTACGACCTCATCCCCTTCCCCCATCTTCTCCTTTTCCTTGAACACATCCGCACACTATATATTGTCCGCCGCCTTGATCCCCCTCACCCCCTGGTGTCTCCCTTCCTCTCCACCCCCAACCAGTTGCCACGCCTTTACTGTTGTGTCCCACCCTCTCTCCATCTCCTCTCCCAACGCAACTTCCACCATCTACCCCTCCCAGATGGTGAGCTCCGCCCTGACATCTGCCCTTCCTACCAACTCTAACCCCATCTTCCTGCCTCCTCCTCAGGGCTCCTTCTCCTCCCCCTCTCTCCTCCTGAGCGGCTTCCCCCTCCTACTCCCCCTCCTTCTCTTGCGCCCCCTTTCAGTGTCTCTGCATTCCCTACTGCCCTGTCTTCCCTCTTCATCTCCCACCCCACGTGTCTCCTTCCTCTTAGTGTACCCGCTGACGCCCCTACTCTCTTCATCCCGCCGGAATGGATCTGTGAGCTATTTCCTTTTTTTTTTTTTTTTTTTTACCGAAGTCCACCACAGAGTCTATGTAATCATCCCACTTCATATCCCTACGACTTACTGATGTTATAGTCATAAGATACTAAATTTCTTCATTTTGTGACGGGCACCTCATTAGTTATGCAAGAAAAATTTAGTTTACATCCTACAAAAGTAAATGGTCCTCCAAGTAATTGTTGTTGTCCTGTTGGCTTCGGAGTAATATCAAACGTGTCAACATTCTTGTAGACAGGCATCCTCATCCTCGTTGTGTATATTCTGCGACGGTAAAGCATGGCTGTGTATTACGTGCTGCTGCCTCGTGAACAATCTGCAATGCAGTGGCCTCGCTAGATAGCTGCCGAGCCCTGCGAGTGCTAATATGACGTCACACTTCCTGCCGATAAGCGATAACGCAACCGGAAGTATTTTTACTCAGCGGATCGCGCTTAGTTAAAACTCAGCGCGATCCTGCGCGGCACTCGCCTCAGCGACTATGTCCGTTTCAAGGTCACCCGCCTTGCGCAACAGACTGTAGCGTAGCCAACACAGCCAACGCACTTCGAAATGTTATCAAGATCTGACCAAGTATTTACGCAGCTTCTTTCAAATATTACTTCATTAAGATAACTGCGTCATCTGTAAAAAGTCTGAGGTTACTACTAATATTGTCCGTTAGGTCATTAACGTACGACATGAACAGCAAGGGCCCGACACACTTCCCTGGCGCACACCCGAAGTTACTTCTACGCCTGACAATGACTCTCCAACCAAGATAACACGCTGTGTCCTCCCTCCCAAAAAGTTCTCAGTCCAGTCACAACTTTCACTTGATATTACATACGGTCGAACTTTGACAATAAGCGTAGGTGTAGTACTGAATCAAATCCTTTTCGGAAATCAAGAAATACTAGATCCAAAGCTTTCTGTGTGTCATGTGAGAAAAGCGCGATTTAGGTTTCACATGATCAAAGTTTTCGGAATCCTTGCTGGTTGGCATGGAGGAGGTCATCCTGTTCATCATACCTCATTATTTTTGAGCTGCAGATATGTTCTAAGATTCTTAACAAATCATCTCAAAGATACTGGACGGTAGTTTTGTGAAACCTTACTGTAGGTGGGTGTTGTCTGAGCTTTCTTCCAACTACTGGGCACCGTTTCTTGTTCGAGGGATCTACGAGAGATTATAGTTAGAGACACTAACTCAGCCGCAAATTCTATACAGAATCTGACATGGATTCTATCACGCTCTGGAACTTTGTTCAATTTTAACGATTTCAGTTGTTTCTCAAAACCACTGGCACTAATACTTATTTCACTCATCTCTTCAGTGGTATAAGGATTAAATTGGGAAAATTTTCCTGGGTTATCCTTTGTAAAGGAACATTTGAAAACAAAGTGAAGGGTTTGAGTTTTTTCTTTCCTAATGTCAGTTTCAGTTCCTGTCTCATTCGCTACTTTGCTGAAACTAACAGCCTTTATATACGATCAGGATTTCTTTGGGTTTTGTTAAAGATCATTTGACAGTATTCTGCTACGATGGCCACTGAAGGCTTCACGCATTTCCCTCTTGAAGCGAAAAGGGTTTCATTCGATATCTCTCCATCAAAAGTCCAATGCTTTGTTTTACACCAACTGTGAAGTAATCTCTGCTTCTTTAGAAGTTTCTTTACAGTAGCTATATACCATGGAGGTTCCCTACCATTATGAACTGTTCCACTGGGAACATGTCTATCCAGTGAACATCAATAACTCTTTTACATTTGAGCCATAGTTTCTCTACATGCCCCTGTCCTGTACGGAAATTTCAAGTTCCTCGTTGGGATATTAGCTGCCTTTCGTAATCATGGTTGCCACAACCGCATTATGATCACTGATACCAATTTTGATGTGAACATCCTCAAAACGGTCAGGTCTATTTGTTTCTATTAGATCCAATATATTTCCATCGTCAGTGGGATCCCGAACTATCTGTTCTAGGTAGTTTTCAGAGTAGACGTTTCGTAATGTTTCTGAGAATGACTTGACACGCCCACCATAACAAAACTGTAATTTTCCTAATTGAGTGTTGGATGATCAAATTATCTACCGATGATTACAGTATGATCAGGGAACTAACGTACAAATGAACTGAGGTTTTCTCTAAAGTTTTCGGTTACATCAGAATATGAGTCTGGTGGGCAATAGAAGGATCCAATTACCATTTTATTCCCATCTTTGATACAGAGTATTGCCCAAACAACCTCACGTGCAGCTTAAATTTCTATCTCGGAGGATTTGAGTTTCCTGTCTCAATCGACCACTTACATTTCCCATTAGCCTATCCTTTCGATATACACTTAAATTTTCCCCAAAAATCTCACTGCTACCAATTTCACGTTTCTTCTGTACCTAGTATTATATGAGCTTCGCTGCCTTTCAGGAGCACTTCGAACTCTGGCAATTTGTTGCTTCGGCAGTTAGCCACTAGGACTTTAATACTCTCATCTTTGGCAGGCATTGCTTTCAATCTTGCACAGATACTTCTCGCTCTCCTACAGCTGTAATTATCCGGATTGGATGGAGGGTCGCCTAATCTACGAAGCTCCTGATTGTACCCCACACACAATCAGCTACCTGGGTAGCAGGCTCTGATGTGTAGTGCACTATCACCCTCGTTCAGATTTTATGTGCTAAACCAGTCACCCCTAAGTAACTCCGGAATGGATCGAGACTGATGGTTCAAATCCCGTCCACCGGTGTATCGAACCTTGGTCTAAGATAACGTTTATCTCTTTGAAAAAAAAAATCCTTTGTTTGGATTTTACGTGCAAAAAAAAACACGTTTTCTGGGAAGTTTTTGAAGCATGCGACTTCTGTACTTTTGAACTTGTTCGAATCGGATCAAACTTTACACGAAGGTAGATAAATGCACAAAGTAAAATAATAATAACAAAAAAAATCCAGTAATATTTAGCCGTTGTCGAGATACGATGGCTTAAATTTGTGAATGCAGCATATAAAATTTGTTCTTGAGTCATCTGAATGCGTGGAAACGGTTTAAAGTGAATAAAATAATTAAAAATGCACCCTTTCGCAATAAAACTGGAAACTCGGTCCCAAAAATCTAGGTTCATTCGGATTTTACGTGCAAAAAACACAATTATTGTGACTTTTCTTACGTGCTTCACTTCCATGTTTCAAACTTGGGCGAATCGGTTCAAATTTTGTAAGAAGATACACAAAAACATGTAATTAATGGGATCCTGTTGTTTTGTGAAACTTTACCCTTCGCCACGATATAGTAGTCTAAACATGCACATAAAATGCACGTAAAATTCGGTGTTCGTCAGTCTGGGGCGACGTGGGTACGTTCGTCCATTATCTTCACCTACTTGCGAACTCGTAGCAGCAGATCGCTGGTAGCAAAGCCGAGCAGAAACCTACCGTACTGCTACGACCTAACTATTCTAAGAACCGGGAAAAGGTCTTAATTTTGAATGAAAGGTGGAAATACTGGCAAAAGTCGGTATATTCTGAACCTTGAGATGTAAAAGGTTCACTACCAAGCCCGTACTAATCTTAGCACAATCATGCACAAACCCTTTCATTCACTTTAGCAAGTTCATGGTAACGTATATCCTGACATCTGAACAACTGCTAAGCACGGATTGTTCTAAAATGAAAATGCTCGCCACGCTATTGATTTTATCGCCATCTAATGCACTCAAGTTTTTAGTCACCGATCAGCTCAATACGCCTAGCGGAAATGCTGTCTTTCCTCAAGCACAAAATTACTTTAAAAAATCCGTACTTTCTAAGAAAACACATAGGAATAAATATGCCTTCACTTTAAAACAATTTTGAAACATGTAGCACAACTAAAACTGGCAAATTATAACTTTCTTCTGAGCTCATACTACACACGACCATACCATTGAAAGGCTGGGCTCCAACTCCTTAGACTGCTGTAAGCATTCTACACTATGTGATCAAAAGTATCCGGACACCTGGCCGAAAATGACTTACAAGTTGGTGGCGCCCTCCATTGGAAATGCTCGAATTCAGTGTGGTCTTAGCCCATCCTTAGCCTTGATGACAGTTTCCACTCTCGCAGGCATACGTTCAATCTGGTGCTGGAAGGTTTCTTGGGGAATGTCAGCCCATCCTTCACAGAGCGCTGCACTGAGGAGAGGTGTCGATATCGGTCGGTGAGGCCTGGCACGAAGTCAGCGTTCCAAAACGTCCCAAAGGTATTCTATAGGATACAGGTCAGGACTCTGTGCAGGATAGTCCATTACAGGGATGTTATTGTCGTGTAACCACTCCGCCACAGGCCGTGTGTTATGAACAGGTGCTCTAACATGTTGAAAGATGCAATCGCCATCCCCGAATTGTTCAACAGTGGGAGGCAAGAAGGTACTTAAAACATCAATGTAGGCCTGTGCTGTGATGGTGCCACGCAAAACAACAAGGGATGCAAGCCCCCTCCATGAAAAACACGACCACACCATAGCACTGCTGGCTCCGAATTTTACTGTTGGCACTGCACATGCTAGCAGATGACGTTTACCGGGCATTCGCCGTATCCACACCCTGCCATCAGATCGCCACATTGTGTACTGTGATTCGTCACCCCACACAACGTTTTTCCATTATTCAATCGTCCAATGTTTACGCTCCTTACAGCAAGCGAGGCGTCATTTGGCATTTACCGGCATGATGTTGGCTTATGAGCAGCCGCTCGACCATGAAATCCAAGCTTTCTCACCTCCCGCCTATCTGTCATAGTACTTGCAGTGGATCCTGATGCAGTTTGGAATTCCTGTGTGATGGTCTGGATAGATGTCTGCCTATTACACATTATGACCCTCTTCAACTGTCGGCGGTCTCTGTCAGTCAACAGACGAAGTCGGCCTGTACGCTTTTGTGCTGTACGTGTCGCTTCATGTTTCCTCTTCACTATCACGTCGGGAACAATTGATCTAGAGATGTTTAGGAGTGTGGAAATCTCGCACACAGACGTATGACACAAGTGACACCCAATCACTTGGCCACGTTCGAAGTCCGTGAGTTTCGCGGAGCGCTCCATTCTGCTCTCTCACGATGTCTAATGACTACTGAGGTCGTTGATATGGAGTACCTAGCAACAGGTGGCTGCACAATGCACCTAACATGAAATACGTATGTTTTTGGGGATGTCCGGATACTTTTGATCACATAGTGTATATCTCCGAGAGAAAAGACGCGCGAAGAATACTCCGATCTGATTGGCCAGTTTTCTTTGAGACCAATAGAAAAACATTATTCTCCCTCGTTAGGCCTAGTCCGCGCTTTTCATTACTAACCAATCAACAAATAACACACTTTCGAACTGCACTTTTTCTCGAATTAAATATTTAACATTCTGACATTTTGTTTATACTTTACGTTATTAACTATTTTCATTTGCACTCGACATAGCTTTCCATTTACCATAAACTTACTTAACATATTATGATACAAAATTCCCCGTCGTCTGCATTCACACTGTCTTAAACTTTCTCACACTAGTCCGTATTCATACTGTCTTAAAACTTTCTCACACTAGTCCGTAGAGCGTTCATCAGTAGAACAATGATCTGCATATTTGCTTTAGACCACATTCACGCATTATTCATACTACTAAAAGCATATACAAAACTGTACAAACATAAACAAAAAAAGCCTTCAAGAAATAAACAAAACAATCCACAAAACATATCTTGACCTGTTTCTTGAATGTCTCTGTGTACTACGGGACTCTGGTGGTCAAAATTCTTAACTACAGCATAGTTCTTTCTGTTTAGTCCTGTCTGCTACTGTCCTCTAGCAGACGAAAATTAAAACTACCGTACGTACTCAACTGAACCCTCTTCAGACCATCTGTCACTGTCACTCTCAGTCATTTTCCCGGTGCACAGGCTCTTTGTAGACAGGAGCGATGTAAGGCGCCACGCCTGAAGTCGCAAGTGCTTAGACGGTTTAAAGTGATACAGATGATAAGAAAAAAATTCTTACGATAATTATCAGAAGCGTTTGCAAAAATCTTTCATCTTTGGGGTTACGTGCAGAAACCCACGCGTTTGCACATGAAACTATTTCGTAGAAATGTATTGAATTTTGATATATTTAAAGAAACTGGTCATTACAGTTAATTATCGTTTCGTAGTTTATCCGTTAAATATTTTATTCACCGCTGGCTTAAAATCATCGTAAAATCTTTGGGCGTGCAAAATAACGCATGCACTAGACCCGAATTATGCCTAGCATTTAAAGCTTTACAATGGCCATGTAGAAAATTAAACTAACCCGAAAACTGTTATAAAAATAATTTTAAAAAAAGTTCACCTTATTTCTAACCAACGGAAAATGTTTTACTGCGTTTTATTTAAAAACTTATATGCTATGTTGTAGAAATATTTTGGGACAAAACAAGTTAAGTTTGTCATTTTCTGTACAAGACTGAAACGTTGATAGAATTTTGCAGTGCATACACTGTTTTGCAGTTCACACTCGTATGTAATTCGGATTTGTTGTCCCAACGTTTCGGCCCACAATTATTCACGTGAGGCTTTCTAGCGGACGTTTCTTAATTATCAGCTTTTATTATTGCATACTTTAAAAAACAATGACAAGAATTTTAAGATAAAAGATAATAACTGACGTATGCTTTTCAAAAGTTTATTATTTGTTGCGCGAATCGTTCGGCTTCCGACATAGCAAGCTTTCAAGTAAGGTTATATATGTAACATGGTCGCATCGTAAGTTTATCAACGTAATATAAACTATTACATAAATTACTGTCATAAACTTCGCCAAATATTTAATATTTCGTTCGATGTTGTATTTATGTTTGCTGTTCTTTTATGCACTGTATTTAGTATCTGTGGTTATTTTTTTAAGTTTGCGTATACATTCTCATGCGTATATGAATACAATGGGTGTAACAATAAACGCAAATTTTAAAAATAACAAATTTTAAAAAATAATAAAAATAAAAAATTTGAAAAATTTAAAAGGTAAATGGAACAGAAAACCTTCCGCAGGCATTTGACCTTGACCTGATAGTGAGGCTTCTGTACTCCACGGATACCGTAGGTTGCACTGGACAGGTTCAACCGTAGCCGTACTAGGTAGGTAGCCATAGAGGTGCCAGATCAACAATGCCTGACTCCAACAACATGATTCGAAAACAATAAACAAAATTATACCGTATCAATCATCGCCTGAGTCAAAAAAAAAAATCTACATCGGTTGTCAAGCTTTTTTTTTTTTTTTTTTTTTTTTTTACCAGTTTATGCAGCTTCCCCAGCGCAGTAAACTCTCCTAGCTGGAAGGTGTTGGCATAGCTGCATTTCGCAACTTATAGGCTAAAGTCGCTGACCCTATGCCAAAAATCCATAAGATTCGCCAGCCACAGATATAATATCGCATGACCGAAGAGCTTACATGTACAAGTTAAGCAAGTTTTTTCGAGGGGGGGGGGTTAAAATATCTGGTGGTGGATTTGTTCCTGGGGAACGCTAGAACAATTTTTTTACGTCGGGGGGGGGGGGAGGGGTTGGATTGATTTTTTCCCCCGTGGCGACCATTTCTCCCTCAAGCCCAACCCCTGTTACAAGAATGTGTTTCTAGACAGTGGGATGCGTCTGTACTAGAAAGTATCCTAGAGTGGGGGTGCATTCCCGGAGTGGGATTGCATGCATCCTAAACGCTAATGACACGTTGTATCCTATAATGCACGACATGACAAATGCCATGTTGGACCACACGATAGCATGTGTCATGTTACACGACATGATATCACGATGCAGTGTACTACACGGTATGGGTTCTAACACGAACAGGTAAGAAGGCTCGTATACTTCAAAATGTTCTGATTTAAATGTCTTTGAAGCTGCCAGATAAGTCGAGGAGCTAGTTCCCTTCTTTTAGACCCCCAACCCTGCCCACGACGTATTCGCCTTTTTTGTGCAATGAAAGGAGCATTTTTCGTTCTAGTTTTATTATTATTAACAGATTTTTTAATAAAATTCTGGGTACTGGTATTATTATTATTATGTTCAACAACATATTGGAATGTAACAATGTCAACAACTGTACGAAAATATATGTTAAAAGTTTTTTGAACTATTTTAATGTCCGTTCCTATTGACCGGAACAGTACAGTTCTGTAGTAACGTGAACAGATCTGCAGGATTTAAAGAGTTCCCCGAAAATCGGCTTACAACTGCACAAAACTATACTACTGCGTAATATTGTAGTAGTTGTTTGGAAAACTCAGCTGCCACAAACAATCCGGTCTTACGCATCGACATACCATATAAGATCAGTGACTTCATTATGCGTACAACTGCATATAAAACCCGAAAATAGAAACTGCGTAGTGTGCACCTACCTCTGTATTCGACGCCGCCACAGAGATGCTTCTACGACGGCAGGCGGCAGAAAGTCTACTGCCGGTACGCGCAGACTCCAGCCACTGAGCCTGCCATGACGTCATGCCCCTACAGCGAACTACTTTTCCTTCTGTGCGCAGTGAACGGACATTTTCTCCCTTTATTCTTCAGGAAAATTGTGTCGCAAAGCAGATCGAGAGCGCTGGCTTCTAAAGTGATGCAATAACTATACTGTAGGATGCTGTCACTTCAGAGGGGAATTTTCATACAACTAATTATTTCTCGAGCTGATAGATCAGAAAAAACCTTCCTGCTGGCAAGAAGTATCTTTCCTGAGATTGACAACTAGGACGGATTATCGTTTGTGCGATAGATTCGAACTACGCGTTTCGTTTTTCTTATGAGACAGGAGGGAATTGAGCCCCACTTCTTGCCCCGGGAACAACTAAAATGCGTGAACAACGCATCTACAAACGATTAAATTGTACTATTTTTAAAAGTTCGTGGTACCTAGTACGGTATTAAACGTGGACCTGACAAGTCCAGACATTAACTGCAGAGACAGAGACCGTTTCCGTAGTCGAATGGTTTGCGCCGCTGCTTGCGTTGTGGAAGGACTGTCATGATGTCGCCTAATTCTTTTTATGAAGGAGGGGATCCAGTACGGGATCTACATCTACATCTACATCCATACTCCGCAAGCCACCTGACGGTGTGTGGCGGAGAGTACCTTGAGTACCTCTATCGGTTCTCCCTTCTATTCCAGTCTCGTATTATTCGTGGAAAGAAAGATTGTCGGTATGCCTCTACGTGGGCTCTAATCTCTCTGATTTTATCCTCATGGTCTCTTCGCGAGACATACATAGCAGGGAGCAATATACTGCTTGATTCCTCGGTTGAAGGTATGTTTTCGAAACTTCAACAAAAGCCCGTACCGAGCGGTCTGAGCGTCTCTCTTGCAGAGTCTTCCACTGGAGTCTATTACTTCCATAACGCTTTCGCGATTACTAAATGATCCTGTAACGAAGCACGCTGCTCTCCGTTGGATCTTCTCTATCTGGTACGGATCCCACACCAGTGAGCAGTATTCAAGCAGTGGGCGAACAAGTGTACTGTAACCTACTTCCTTTGTTTTCGGACTGCGTTTCCTTAGAATTCTTCCAATGAATCTCAGTCTGTCATCCTCTTTACCGACGATTAATTTTATATGGTCATTCCATCTTAAATCACTCCTAATGCCTACTCCCAGATAATTTATGGAATTAACTACTTCCAGTTGCTGACCTGCTATATTGTAGCTAAATGATAAAGTATCTTTCTTACTATGTATTCGCAGCACACTACACTCGTCTACATTGAGATTCAATTTCCATTCACTGCACCATGCGTCAATTCGTTGCAGATCCTCCTGCATTTCAGTACAATTATCCATTGTTACAGCCTCTTGATATACTACAGCATCATCCGTAAAAAGCCTCAATGAACTTCCTATGTTATCCACAAGGTCATTTTATATATTGTGAATAGCAACGGTCCTACGACACTCCTCTGCGGCACACCTGAAATCACTCTTACTTCGGAAGACTTCTCTCCATTGAGAATGACATGCTGCGTTCTGTTATCTAGGAACTCTTCAATCCAATCACACAATTGGTCTGATAGTCCATATGCTCTTACTTTGTTCATTAAACGACTGCGGGGAACTGTATCAAACGCCTTGTGGAAGTCAAGAATCACGGCATCTACCTGGGAACCCATGTCTATGGCTCTCTGAGTCTCGTGGACGAATAGCGCGAGCTGGGTTTCACACGATCGTCTTTTTCGAAACCCATGCTGATTCCTACAGAGTAGATTTCTAGTCTTCAGAAAAGTCATTATACTCGAACATAATACGTGTTCCAAAATTCTACAACTGATCGACGTTAGAGATATAGGTCTATAGTTCTGCACATCTGCTCGACGTCCCTTCTTGAAAACGGGGATGACCTGTGCCATTTTCCAGTCTTTTGGAACGCTACGCTCTTCTAGAGACCTATGGTACAACGCTGCAAGAAAGGGGGCAAGTTCCTTCGCGTGCTCTGTGTAAAATCGAACTAATATCCCATAAGGTCCTGCAGCCTTTCCTCTTTTAAGCGATTTTAATTGTCTTTCTGTCCCTCTGTCATTTGTTTCAATATCTACCATTTTATCATCTGGGCGACAATCTAGAGAAGGAACTACAGTGCAGTCTTCCTCTGTGAGACAGCTTTGGAAAAAGGCATTTAGTATTTCGGCCTTTAGTCTGGTACCATTTTGGTCACAGAGTGTCTGGACATTTTGTTTTGATCCACCTACCGCTTTGACAAAAGACCAAAATTTCTTAGGATTTTCTGCCAAGTCAGTACATAGAACTTTACTTTCGAATTCATTGAACGCCTCTCGCATAGCCCTCCTCACACTACATTTCGCTTCGTGTAATTTTTGTTTGTCTTCAAGGCTTTGGCTATGTTTATGTTTGCTGTGAAGTCGGCATCATAAGAATTCATCTGCTGTCAGTAACTGTTGGAGGGAAAGGCGACATGTTGATCACACGTCATACGCTCATAGGTCTCTTCCTGTACTGGCTAATGCGTGAGACGTGTTTACGTTTACTTAACTGACATGTAATTTTAAAACACTGACAGAGGATATCCGGTCACATACATTTTGCATGTGACTGAATCTCCTATCCTGCCTCCTTGGCTGTTCGCCCTTCCCGCCTCTGCCCCCCCCCCTCTCCACACCCCTCCCCCAAAGACAAACTACCTTTCTGCAGTTTTTCTAAAAAGATTTAGGAAATTTTATAATCTGTAGAGGAAGAGAGCCATACTGTAGGTGCAACCACAACGAATGAGTCTCTCTCAAGAGGGTAGACTCACCTGTGGTTCCTGGAGTGGGGCATCAGTCTTTTCAGCAGTTGCGGGGGTAAAAAGATTGATTGATCCGGCCTTGTAATATTAGCCAATACCGCCTTGCTGTGCTGGTACTAAGAACGACTGAAACTAAGGGCAAACTACAGCTGTGATATTTTTCTCCTGAGGGCATACTGCCGTACTGCATGGTTAAATCATGAGGCCATCCTCTCAGGTGAAGTATTCTTCAGGTAAACTAGTCTTCCATTCGGATCTCTGAACGAGGCCTATTCAGTTTGGTGTCATCAAGAAAGATACAACTGGTAGTCTACGGGCGGAGCATGAAATGTTAGCTCTCTCAATTGGGGAGATAGGTTAGAGAATTTAAAAAGGGAAATGAATAGACTGAAATCAGAAACAGTGGGAATTAGGGAAGTCCAGTAGCAGAAAGAACATGAGTTCTTGTCAGTTCTGTGCAAGGTTACCAACGCAAAATCAGCTAGTGGTAATGCAGAAGTAAGTCTAGTAATGAATAAGAAAAAAGAAATGTACTTAAGCTACGATGAGCAGCATAATGAATACATTATCGTAGCCAAAATAGAAATAAGGCAGCAGCCACCACGGCACTGTAAATTTATATGATTAAGAGCTCCACAGATGATGAAGAGATTGACAGAATATGTGACGAGATAAAGGGAATTATTCAGGAAAATTTAACTGTGGCGGGTAACTGGAATTCGGTAGTAGGAAAAAGATTAAATGGAAAAATGCGAGGGACGTTCAATAATTATTATTATTTACATTTTATGGCCTTCATTTGACCACTCTAGCCAACTTTATACAAAGAATTTTGCAGTTTCCTGTCAGCCCAGTACTTCTTCATTCTCTCTGATCTCATCCATCTTTCTTCATCGGAATTCACCCTTCCTATTGCCTGTTTGTTGATTTTTGTTTGCAGTCTGGCTTATTTGTCTGTGAGTTTCCCGATTTTGTCAGTTTTGTTTCTTAGGTCTTCCAATGTAATCTGTAGCTCATCCATATCTTCCTTGATTTCTGTAATCCACTCAATGTTGCACTTACTATTCCACAATTTTTCTATTATTCCCTTGATGATGCTGTTTTCTGTTGTTCTGATTAGATGTCTGAAAAATGAAATGCTTTTCTTCCTGATTGTACTATTTCTATCTCTTTGTAGACTGTTTCATTTGAAGCTACTCTCCAGTGTCCATCTTTCTGGTACTATTTGTTGATGCCCGAACTGATGGTTCTTCTCTCTATTTTGAATATTTTGTCTATTTGTGCAGTGTTAGTTCTTTTGAAGATGGTTTCACTTGGGTATGTTATTTCTGGTTGAGTGGCTGTTTTGTAGTGTTTTTAATTTTGTTGCTATTGACAGGCTCTTTTTGTTGTAGGTGTTCTTGGTGATATGTTGTGCTCTACTCAATTTGTTTATTCTGTTATGCCATGCTGGCTTTTCATTAAGGATATATATGTTATGATTTCTCCCAGATATTTAAATTTATCTACAATTCAATAATTAATGCAACATATTTTTTTTCTAGACAAATTTCGGTTGAAAACATGAGGAGTTTGTTGTGGGATATCGTGAAGTATTCCCGCTTCCGTACGTATAGATTGATGTTCCGATAGGTGTGGCGCTGTATGTAGCCTTCAAAATGGTGTCTGTAACGGAGGTGCATTCCAAGCAGAGAGCTGTCATTGAGTTTCTTTTGGCAGAAAACCAGAGAATAGTAGATATTCACAGGCGCTTGCAGGATGTTTACACAGATCTGGCAGTGAATAAAAGACGCTGGACGAGGCACCTGTCATCATCGCAACGATGTCGCGCAAACCTGTCCGATCTCCCGGGTACCAGCCGACTGCACACAGCTGTGGCTCCTGCAGTGTTGGAACGTGTGGACACTCTCGTTTGAGGTGATCGACAAATCACAGCTGTGGCTCCTGCAGTGTTGGAACGTATGGACACTCTCGTTCGAGGTGATCAACAAATCACCATCAAACATGTCGCTGATCAACTGGACGTCGCTGTTGGTATTTGCTGACACACTTTTTTGACACATTCGTCCACCAGTTGATGTACCCAAAGGTGTGTGGCCGCTGAGTTCCCTGCAGTCCAACAGATGAGCAACGAAGGACCCCATCTCTGTGGAATTGCTTGCGTGTTACTTGGCTTATGATGACAATTTTTTGTCGAACGTAGTCGCAGACGATGAAACATGGGTTCATCACCTCAAAAGGGAAATAAAACTGCTAACCACGTAGTGATGCCACACCATCTCTCCTCCCAATAAAAGTTCAAAGTCGAATCCTCAGCCGACAAAGTCACGGCGACGGTCTTCTGGGACCCTGAAGGGGTTGTTCTGTTTGATGTCCTCCCTCAACAAACGATTAACTTAGAAGTGTGTTGTACTACCCACGGGGAACTGAAGAAACCACTTCAGCGTGTTTATCGCCACAAAAATGCAAATGAACTTCTCCTTCCATGAAACGCAAGGCCTCACACAAGCCTACACACGCAAGAGGAGATCACAAAACTCATTGGACTGTTGTTCTTCAACCACCCTACAGCCCGGATCTCGCATCTGCCGATTTCCATCTGTTTGGTCAAACGAAGAATGCACTCCGCCGCAGTAAGGGATAATGGGGAAGTTATCGTGCAGCAGGACGTTGGCTCCCACTCCGACCAGTAGAGTGGTGTAATGCGAGCATATACGTCCTCCCATAGAGGTGGCGTAAGCCATCAGACTGAACAGAGAGTAAGTTGAAATATAGGGTTTTATAGCCAGTAGAGCTTGAAATAATGTGGTGTATTGGAATCCCGAATAAAACCAACCCATTTTCAGAAAAAAATGTGTTGCATAACTTACTGAACACTCTCGAGGTAGGAGAATATGAACTGGGTGGAAGGAATGGAAGTGAAAGCCACTTGTCAGAGTTTTTCACAGAGCCTAACTGAATCATAGCCGATGCTAGGTATAACATTCATGTAAGAAGGTTGTGTGCCTTTAAGAGACCTAGGACACTGGAAGGTATCAGCTTGAGTGCATAATGGTAAGACAGAAATTTCGAAACCAGATATTAAAGTGTCAGACATTTCAGGAAAAGATCTAGACTCTCGCCACAATTTGTTAGTTTGAACTGCGGACTAAAACCAAAGAAATTGTAAAAAAGGTAGGAAATTAAAGAGATAGGATAAAAATTGTAGCAGCCAGCGGTTTTTGAGAGTTTAAGTGAGAGCATTAGGCAACATCTGATGGAAACCGGGGAAAGGAATACAATAGGAAACGAATGGGTGGCTTTGAGAGATAAAATCGTGAAGGCAGCAGAGCATCACATTGGTAAAAGGACAAGACCTGCCTTACCCACAAATGAACCTATGTGACCATTCTATTTCATAGCCCTACAAAGTGTTACACTCAGGTATTTGTATCAGTTGGCCAGTTCCCACTTCACCTCTTTCAAGTCTTGTACTCGCACTTTGGTTTCTGTATAGGTTGTATATGACCTTTCGGTCCATATATTTGATCCTTGCTACCTTTAAAATTACAAAGAGTGCAGTCCAGTCCACATTATCAAAAGCTTTGTCTAAATCTACAGATGTTATAAACGTAGGTTCCTTTTCTTTGACCTATCTTGTAGGGATTTGTAGATGTACAAGCTCATTTCGTGAAACAAAATCACACACTGAATCTACAAACTTCTCTTCCTGCAGGCAAACTGAACTGCATATTGTTGGATGCAACTGTGAGGTATGAAGTGGTCAACCATGAAAGAATTCATTTATCAGAGGACAATGCGGCACTTAAAACTTCAATACAGACAGCATGATACTACAATGCAAACAGCAGCAGCACCACACTTTAGCATCAACAATATTGTTGTTGTCGTCTTCAGTCCTGAGACTGGTTTGATGCAGCTCTCCATGCTACCCTACCCTGTTCAAGCTTCTTCAATCTCCCAGTACCTAATGCAACCTACATCCTTCTGAATCTGCTTAGTGTATTCATCTCTTGGTCTCCCTCTACGATTTTTACCCTCCACGCTGCCCTCCAATGCTAAATTTGTGATCCCTTGATGCCTCAGAACATGTCCTACCAACCGGTGCCACAAACTCCTCTTCTCCCCAATTCTATTCAATACGTCCTCATTAGTTATATGATCTACCCATCTAATCTTCAGCATTCTTCTGTAGCACCACATTTCGAAAGCTTCTATTCTCTTCTTGTCCAAACTATTTATCGTCCATGTTTCACTTCCATACATGGCTACACTCCCTACAAATACTTTCAGAAACGACTTCCTGACACTTAAATCTATACTCGATTTTAACAAATTCCTCTTCTTCAGAAACGCTTTCCTTGCCATTTCCAGTCTACATTTTATATCCTCTCTACTTCGACCATCATCAGTTATTTTGCTCCCCAAATAGCAAAACTCCTTTACTACTTTAAGTGTCTCATTTCCTAATCTAATTCCCTTAGCATCACCCGATTTAATTCGACTACATTCCATTATCCTCGTTTTGCTTTTGTTGATGTTCATCTTATATCCTCATTTCAAGACACTGTCCATTCCGTTCAACTGCTCTTCCAAGTCCTTTGCTGTCTCTGATAGAATTACAATGTCATCGGCGAACCTCAAAGTTTTTATTTCTTCTCTATGGATTTTAATACCTACCCTGAATTTTTCATTTGTTTCCTTTACTGCTTGTTCAATATACAGATTGAATAACATCGGGGAGAGGCTACAACCCTGTCTCACTCCCTTCCCAACCACTGCTTCCCTTTCATGTCCCTCGACTCTTATAACTGCCATCTGGTTTCTGTACAAATTGTAAATAGCCTTTCGCTCCCTGTATTTTACCTCTGCCACCTTTAGAATTTGAAAGAGAGTATTCCAGTCAACATTGTCAAAAGGTTTCTCTAAGTCTACAAATGCTAGAAATGTAGGTTTGCCTTTCCTTAATCTTTCTTCTAAGACAAGTCGTAAGGTCAGTATTACCTCACGTGTTCCAACATTTCTACGGAATCCAAACTGATCTTCCCCGACGTCGGCTTCTACCAGTTTCTCTATTTGTCTGTAAAAAATTCGCGTTAGTATTTTGCAGCTGTGACTTATTAAACTGATAGTTCGGTAATTTTCACATCTGTCAACACCTGCTTTCTTTGGGATTGGAATTATTATATTCTTCTTGAAGTCTGAGGGCGTTCACCTGTCTCATACATCTTGCTCACCAGATGGTAGAGTTTTGTCAGGAACATTGTACAAAACAGCAGCCACATCCAAGCACACAGTGCCTAGAGCAATATTCTGGGCTGTCAGTGCAATATTCAATGTGTGCATGTACCCCCAAAGGGGTGTGACACCCATACCAAACAATAGCTAAATAGACTGGATCCATAACGAGGAGTCAGACATGATATCATGCATCAAATACACAGCACAAGTGGACCATTGATGCGTTTTAAAATGCAGTGTCTTGTGGAAGACAGCTTGCATGCAGCTAAAACTGACAGATGAGCTACAGCATGTGGGAATAGTGCATACATTAGGCAGTTCATGAGCCTCAGTCCACTTCACTGCACCACCTCAAACAACAAACATCACCTCCAGCTGCATCCACACCCATTCCCTCTTTTATGGGTCTATGGAATGAATAACTAATCTAATCTAATATAATCTAATGTAATCCATGTCTGGACAATGTACAGCGCTCCTTTTATGCCTGTCCTCAGTATCCACTGCAGTAGTTAGATGATTACATTTTGGATTCAGTGAAGGCAAGATTCATGACTGATACATTTAGCCATGGCGAGAGCGTTACAAATCTCATAGAAAGTTTGAAGTGGAAAACACTTGCAGATAGACGATGCGCTAAATGGAAGGGGCTGTTCACTAAATTCCAAAGTCCAGTCTTCGCCAAGGTATGTGCAGTTCTTAAGTTCTGTATTGGGAAGAAGAGATTAGTTGTTGCTAGTATTACAGGACTTATTCTTACAGAATTTCCCTTCAGCTCTTTACAGAAACTGGCAACCCTGCCAGGATGTATTCAAATACACATACAGTCTGATTTTGAATTTTAATTGCATGTAGGAAGAACAAAAATTCTACTTGTATGTAATAGGTACCAACCTAAAAGAATTTTACATTTGTAAACTGGACATCAGTTAACACTAAGGAAGTAACACTTTTTTATTTTTATTTTTTGTGAGTGAAAGCTTTAAAGTTTAACAGCCTTACACTGCCACGAATAATCTAAATTTTAAGCACCAAGAAATTATTATTAAATGACGTGCTTTAATTAAAATTCATCACTGTACTGTGTGGAGAGAAATCTTTAGCTCATTTAGGTATTCAGTTCATTTGTTAGCTAATGTGTAGATTAAGTTTCTCCAAGTATCTGAGGAGAGTAGCTGTAAAGTCCTTGGTGAGAAGACATCACATGTGGCTCTGCAACTGGGCACAGCTAGCCACATCACACCTGTATGGGAGAATAACTCGTGGAAGCCAGAACCAAAGAGAGATAATTGAGTATTGTAGGTATATGGTAGTTATCAGTTAGTTTGGGTGGCTTTGCAGTTTTGCAAAGCAGTGGCTTTCAGGTTGAGGAAATTTATAATACTGTGTAGTAATAACTAAAAGAATATATACAGATTAAACTAGAAAGATGGGTGAAGAATTAAAAGCTTTTACGGAACAGATTAAAGCTGGGCAGGAGGTTTTAAAAACTGAACTCAGTGCTGTAGAAGAGGATTTAAAGAAGGGTAATCAAGAGTAAAAAACAAAACTAAGAAATCAGCTGGGGGAGGTGAAAAGGGATAGAGAGGCAATACAGTCTGAGCTTAGTAGGAAATATAAAGAGGTTAACTATACGATACTAGCAGTATAAAATTTATTATGTGAACAGGAGACATTTCCGGGTGAAATTGAAATGTCTTTTAGTCTTTTATTGATTGATTTCAATGATTCAGATAAGGGAAAAAGAGACATATTCAAACTCCAACTAAGGAACTCAAAAGATACTGAAATATAGAAACCCAAAGGCATGCAATAGACAAGATTACGCAAGCTGACTTTCCTTTCAATGAAGTTAGTTTCTCAGGAAAGAAAACTGATTTGAATTGTGAACATGGTTTAAGGAGTGAAAGTTGTATAACTACAGTTCCATGAAGTAAGAAAGACCATCGTTCTCTTGACAGTAGTGGAAATAATTCTTCAAAGGTCCACTGGTCATTGAGCAACGGTGTGCCTTGGTCAGAGATCAAGGAAGAACGTAGTAGATGGGATTTGGTGGAAGATTTAATGCTAGGAATAAAAAACAGTGGGAATAGCTTGCCTCAGATTAAACCCAAGGGGGCTGTTCATCCTGTTATTTTTTTAAAGTCTTTTCAAGGAGCTCTTCTACCTTCGTCCTGTGATAGCACCAAGAGTTTTTTTTTGGAAGAAGACACTTGACTGTGGGCCATGTTGAATTTGAATATATTTTCCACTGCTGACGACCTGGTCTGATCTGAAAACATTAAGAGAAAACTGAGGTTTGGATTGTTTGGTCCCTAACTTAGGATTGAGCTACAAATGCACTTATACATCACATCGAACGGCTATACAAAAAGGAATGTACAGAAAGTGCTTATAAAAATGTCTCCAAATGAGGCAAACTCTGTGCATTAACTAACCGTGATTTACAGGGGGGAGGGGGGGGGGGGAAGATTTCATCTTTTCATCACCCAACATTGTAACAATGGATGGTAACCGCCCTGTTAAACTTTTTAGAAGCTTAGTCAGTCGGTGTCCTAATTTTGAAATGAGAGTTCGTATGATTCTCTTGTAATAAATACTTCGCGTGAAGCGCCGTTGCCACACAGGCAAAGGTCAATTGTGGAAACTAAGATACCGAATATTAAAAATAATGCTATTAAGGAATACACCATACAGACTACAGAAAAAAGAGGGCATGTACATTCGCGAGTGAGTGGTTCAAAATAAGAATTAATACTGTAAGGGAAATGGGCCATAAGTGTAGTTACATCGGTACGCACTCAGTCGTATGCGATCGTACGATAGGGATAGAGGTAGGTACGTTCTCAGTACTATCATTCCCCGTGGCCTGGGTAAAAAGAATTCTTGTTAAAATGCGTTTATTCATCTAAGAAAGAAAATAATCGGACATCGTAATTAAATGAAAAGAAAGATTGCAGTTTCTGAATGTCGCGGCAAATATGGCCTATATATTGAAACTGACATTGGCGGCCACGAAGGGAAAGAGATGAACACATTCACGTACCTCTATTGTTGAGCAGCGCCATCGTGAAGATCGTTGACTCCATGTAAATTCCCCATATAAAATTAAAATAATAATAATCTTCCAGAGTTACAGGAGCTGGGAACCACGGTATCGTAAATATTTGGCACAATTTCAACATTAATTACAGAGCACGTCTTATGACCATGACATGAGAACAACAAAAGGGTAACTATTACTAAAACCAATAAACGAAGAACGTAAAGCTTTTTTCAGTTAGTGTTAAATACTTTTCAAGTGAATCTTTGGTGTGAGTCAAACAATTATCTATACATTTACCAATAAGAAAAAATCATGAAGTTCGTTTATATCGCCCCATTGGGCAAATTGTCCTAAGAAATGTCAAATTCCGGGCAATGAGCCCAGTCACTTTATACACTGTTAGTTCTTTCACTCCTTTACGCACATACTTAAATTGCATTGTACATGTCTTTTAAGAGATTTCTCATCACCACTTTGCTTACATAGTTCTGGTGCCAGCCCTGGCACTTGGCAACGTAAACAAAACGCATACTTTAGGATACACAAAATATACATTAACTTACATACTACAAACAAAAATTACTGCATCGTCTTTTACATCAAATACATGAATATTACATTACATTTTATACAAGTCCATAGTTCAGTTCTTTATGACTGGTTAGTAGCGTTATTCCGTAGAAATGTTGGAACATGTGAGGCAATACTGACCTTACGACTTATCTTAGAAGAAAGATTAAGTAAAGGCAAACCTACGTTTCTAGCATTTGTAGACTTAAAGAAAGCTTTTGACAATGCTGACTGGAATACTCTCTTTCAAATTCTAAAGGTGGCAGGGGTAAAATACAGGGAGCGAAAGGCTATTTACAATTTGTACAGAAACCAGATGGCAGTTGTAAGAGTTGAGTGGCATGAAAGGGAAGCAATGGTTGGGAAGGGAGTGAGACAGGGTTGTAGCCTCTCCCCGATGTTATTCAATCTGTATAGTGAGCAAGCAGTAAGGGAAACAAAAGTAAAATTCGGAGTAGGTATTAAAATCCATGGAGAAGAAATAAAAACTTTGAGGTTCGCCGATGACATTGTAATTCTGTCAGAGACGGCAGAGGACTTGGAGGAGCAGTTGAACGGAATGGATAGTGTCTTGAAACGAGTATATAAGATGAACATCAACAAAAGGAAAACGAGGCTAATGGAATGTAGTCGAATTAAAGCGGGTGATGCTGAGGGAATTAGATTAGGAAATGAGACGCTTAAAGTAGTAAAGGAGTTTTGTTATTTGGGGAACAAAATAACTGATGATGGTCGAAGTAGAGAGGATATAATATGTAGACTGGAAATGGCAAGGAAAGCATTTCTGATGAAGAGAAATTTGTTAACATCGAGTATTGATTAAGTGTCAGGAAGTCGTTTCTGAAAGTATTTGTATGGAGTGTAGCCATGTATGTAACTGAAACATGGACGATAAATAGTTTAGACAAGAAGAGGATAGAAGCTTTCGAAATGTGGTGCTACAGAAGAATGCTGAAGATTAGATGCATAGATCACATAACTAATGAGGAGGTATTGAATAGAATTGGGGAGAAAAGGAGTTTGTGGCACAAGTGGACTAGAAGGAGGGATCGGTTGGTAGGACATGTTCTGAGGCATCAAGGGATCACCAATTTAGTACTGGAGGGCAGCGTGGAGGGTAAAAATTGTAGAGGGAGATCAAGAGATGAATACACTAAGCAGATTCAGTAGGATGTAGGCTGCAGTAGGTACTGGGAGATGAAGAAGCTTGCACAGAATAGAGTAGCATAGAGAGTTGCATCAAACCAGTATCAGGACTGAGGACCACAACAACAAGAACTAATGTCTGACAAGTTTCTGACATTTCCATCGCCCATAACGCTCCATCGCCTTGGATGGAACCCGTAACATATTGTATCTTTTGCTGTTCTGACCATGTTTTAGGCAATACTTTTTGAATGACTTTATAATAATTAATGGATGCACAGACTTCTTTTCAGGGATAAATACTTGAAATTGCTGTTTTATAAGATGCTCTTGTAACAAAACTAATGACAAAGTGGATTCAGCTATCTGCTGTTTCTTTGATCACGGTGTCATTGGTTACGGTACATCTCATAATTTGGTGATCACACATGTACATTCAGGGTAGGATAGTCACTAGTTGCACTATTGCTCTTACCTGTGGGTATGCTGTCAAGCTCTTCTTCTGTGTTCTGGTGTCGTTCTTTCATTGTACTAAGTTTCCTGTTGAGTTGCTTGAGTATTTGATTCTGCCAGTCTGGTATGCCTTTTATCAAAGGTTTCTGCATCTGGCATATGACAGTTTGCAGTTTAACTACAGCTGTGTTTTGTGTAGTGTATACTTGCTCCATTGTGTTGCTTATCGCTTTTTGTAACTCTGTTTCTAGAGTACAGTTTATGCGTGTGCATTTTTCTTATAGAAAGTCCTCAAACTGCTGTTTTCACTGTTCTGTCATGTCCTCAACTTGATTTACAGATTCTTGCATTTTTGTATTGAGTTCTGTATGCTGTAGACTCATAGCATTGAAATTTTCACTTAACTTATGTATCTGATCTGGCACATCCTTAACTGTGGTTTTCAAATTATCAATATCCTGATTCATGGAATTTAAATCTTCACATATCCTTCTATTTCTTCACCTGTTGCCTCTCTTTTTAGTTGTGAGGTTTTTTACATCATTGTCTAGCTTGTTCTTTTGAGTGGTTACATTCCCTATCTGTGTTGTGACATTGTCTACCTGTGTAGTGACATTGCTTATCTGTGCTGTTACATTTCCTGTCTGTGTATTCATTTGGACTGTTAGATTCCCTATCTGTGTATTAATTTGGGCTGTTACCTGAGTCACAAATTGTGACATCAAATCAGTCTGCATTACTCTAAACATCTGCATAATGTCTGGCTCTACTGGACCTTGTACGTTTGAAGGGTATGGGGAAAGACAATGGTAACCCTCAAATCTGAATTTTTCAAACCAAGTACAGTAAGACAATGGTAGCCCTGATCTACGCTAGGTGGTGTAATGAGTTCATCATATTGATGACAGATGGCAGCACAATGTACATTTGTTTCTGTGGGAACCCACATACGCTGGTGAGAAACAATGGTAACCCACAAATTCAAAATGGAGGCAGCAGCAGTTTGTAGTGTGGGAAGTTGTGATATTTTTGTAATTTTAAGTGAAGTATGTGGTGATTCCAGTGATTCTTACTGTTTTGATGACGACATTAATGATCCAGATTTCAATTTAAACGAGGAGATGGAAGATTCTACTTACATTAATTCAACTGCAAGTCAAGTAAGTTTTGTTTTCCACATCATATTGTTATTTGCTGATTACCATTATCTTTGTACTACTATTTTATTTCCATATTCAACTTTTTTAAAAAGATCTTGATATGAACATAGAGTCAACATGTCTTTTTAATGAAACTACATTGTCCTCTGTAAATCATGGAATGTTTACAAAGAGAAATATTCTTGTATTTGTGGGTTGCCATTTTATTCATCTTATCAGTGATGAGGTTACCACTTTATTGGTTAACAGCACTTTTTTTAATATTACACTAGCCATGTGATAATATTTTTAATAGAATGAAGAGGATCGCAACAGAACAGACCCTAGGATTAAAGATGACACATTGAGAACATCGAGAAATAGAAAAAAGCTAGTGAACAAACAACAACAGAAGAAACTTGTAGGGAATAGTGGACTTGAATATACTACAAAAGAAGGTACAGTGATCCAAGCCAGAAAACGACCTGGAAAAATTAAGAGAAATTAATATACAGAAGGAGTAACATCTCAGCATAGCCCAGATAGGTCAAGATAATATATAAGTGCAAACAGAGAAGGAAGTTTTTGGTAAAGACTTTCACGTTATAACTTTCGATCTACAACAGGCATTTTCCACTCCTAAACTCTCTACAGGTCCAATGTTCTATAAGAGGAAACTGTGGACATATAACTTCAGCATTCATCCCTGTAATTCGTCACCAGGTCATTTCTTTGTTTGGGATGAAATGGTAGCATCAAGGGTTTTAGAGGAAATAGGTAGCTGCTTAACTGAAGTATTTTGAAGATCAAAATATATGAGGGAATAAGTTTATTGCAATTTCAGACAACTGCTCTGGGCAAAACAAAAACTGGAACATTGTATTTGTTTGGATGCTGCTTATAGCAAAAGGAGGATTTTTCCACAATTGAGCACCACTTCCCACTTCCTGGACATTCCATGTTGCCAAGCGATCTAGATTTTCCTGTTGTGGAGCAATATGTTCGCTGACATGTGCAGTTTGTATGCCTCTCAAGACTGAGTGAACATGTTGAAAAAGTGTGGCCAAAAGCGACCATTTTGTGTCCATATTATGTGATCAGTGCCATGAGATCTACATTTAGTCATAAGGATATCTCAGTAGAAGGGCACGAGGTGTTATGCGTGATGCTGTACGGCTCCTCCTCGATGCAGATGACCCGGGAATCTTGTTCGTATCAAATACATTTCATGGGGAAGACTGGCAGAAAGTCAGTTTACACAAAGGAGGTCGCCCTACCACCTTAAAAGGATCCAGTTTTCAAAAGAAGTATTCTGGGTCAGTTCCAGTTGACTCAAAGAAGAAACAAGATCTCATATCTGCACTAAACAGGATACCACCTATTTATAACAAATTCTACAAAGCAATAAAAACTATGAAGACATCTACAAATGAGGATGAGTATATAGATGCATCTGCAGACAAAGTGTGACAATTTTCAGCTGTCCTGTGTTTGTTGCAGGGAAACAATGGTACGCCACATAATATGTTCGCCACAGCTAGGAAAAGATAGTTTTGGACATTATTAATTCAACGTTTGTATTTTTTTTTCGTTTATTTGTGTGCTTAAGATGTTGTACAGTGACTACCAATTGCATAAATAATAAAATATTAATAATTTATGTATGAAATTTTTAAAACTTTTCCAATTGGCTATCTCCATTCATAGCTAATATGGGTTACTGTTATATTCCCCCATACCCTTCAATTGTGGAATCTGGAACAGTTTCAAAAGTTGACATTTTATCGTCTGTCGCTTGCAACTGAGTACCACTAGTCACTGCAGCTGCGTTATCGGTATCTGCAATGTGTTCTACTTCTGTGTTAGGCATAAGCTGAGCACCTGATTCCTTTTCAGATGAATTATCCATTGTTTTGGTTTGTGAGCCTAATTTCACCATAGCTGTATATACCCGTACTGCGGTTGGTACTACACGTAAACAGAACATAGATGAAGTCACGTTCGTTCGTGAAATTCAATGTAGTAAAATATACTTCAGAGGAAACAGAAGACTGGTAAGTGACTTCTACAAGTGCAGTCAATGAAAATGAGCTGCTATGTTGTGATACATTTACGTATGATATATTTACAAAAAAAATCTACAAACCTAACTAAAAAAGAAATTTTGAAAAAAAAAAATGCATGGTACCTAGCAGGTGTCGCAAAATTGCAATTCCAGCCAACATTTACAATCAACCAAAAGCATAGTAGTGTTGTTGCTCTTACCTTAGGTACTTTCTTTTGCTGGTCAGTTTTCTTGGTAGTCGGTTCAACGTTTAACTTTCTGAAAGTTCCTTTTTATCCAAATTTTAAGTATAAATATTTGCAAATTTTATGGACTGGTTTCGGTAATAATTTTCTTGTCTGTTACGTAACTGGCGTAACATGTAACAAACTATCAGTTATAGTCACAATAATGGATGGAAAAAATTACTTAAATATTTCAACTCAAAATTTGTAGTAATTTTTTCTGAAACAAAGGCCATGGCACTCGGTTGCCATTGTAACCGCCCTGATAAAATTGTTAAAAGTCGGCTGCTGTCTTAATTTGGAAATGAGAGTTAATATGATTGTCGCATAATAAATATTTCGCCTCAAGGGCCATTGCCATACAGGCAAAGGTCAGTTGTGGAAACTAAGCCGCTGCATATTAAAAGTAATGTTATTAAGAAATACGCCCAACTGACTACACAAAATAAGAGGGCACGGACATTTGCGAGTGAATACTGTGGAGGAAATGGGTCATAAGTATACCGTAGTTACATTGGTACACACTCAACTGTATGCAAATGCATGTTTGGTATAGAGGCACGTACATTCTAAGTGCGATCACTCCTCGCATGGCCTGGGTAAAAGAATTGAGGTTAAAATACATTTGGATATCTGAGAAAGAAAATAATCGGACTTTGTACTTAAATGAAAAGAAAAATTGCAGGTTCTGAATGTCGCGGAAAATATAACCTAAATATTGACATTGGTGGCCATGAATGGAAAGAGATGAACACACTCACATACCTCTAATGTTGAGTAGCACCGTCATGAAGATCGCCACCTCCATCTAATTCTCCGTATAAAATTAAAATAATAATAACCTTCCAGAGTTACAGGAGCTGGGATCCTTGGTATCATAATTGAGAAAGTCGTTGTGTTCTGAAAGTTGCTTTCATTATTTAGCACAATTTCACTACTAATTACACAGCACGTCTTATCACCAGGACATGAGAACAACCAAAGGGTAACTATTACTAAAACCAGTAAACAAAGAGCGTAAATACTTTTCAAGTTAATCTTTGGTATGAGAGTCGAATTATTGTCTACACATTTACAAATAAGAAAAAAAATTGTGAAGTTCCTTTATAGGAGGTATAACAAGAGCTGGGGCAGTAAAAGAAATTTTATGCAGTACCACCTGAACCAAGCTCTCTATTTGGATAAGCCTGTAAATGAACTACATCTGATCAAAGTACTAACAATGCATTTACCTGACAAAGTGAGAGAACATTTAGTATGTGAGACATGGACTCAAGTTTAACCTTTATTAGAATTAATAGATCAATTATATTAGACTACTTAAATTAAGTCTAAGGATAAACTAGGAGCCAGAATATCTAATTGGAAGTGAAATAAGTTGAAATGGGAACAACTATAATAATGGAAATGGCGGGTTTCAAATGAAAGAGATAATAACCACAACGGGTACTGGAATCCTAATTATTTGAGACTAGGAATAGAGGAATAATAAAAAGATGGGGATGGAATGATTAACAGAGTAGTAGCAGTGGTAGTAGTAATAATAATAACCAGCATAACTATCCTACTAGTAACAAAGTGATATTAAACAGGCTCATATTAATAATGAGAGTTCTAATGCAGATAGTGATAGAGAAGTGATACAGGAGATTACAGAGAATATCCTAGCGATGCCAATGCCTAGTTCATCCAAATATTGTAATGGTTTCAAAAGTGCTTTTCCAAGGTACCAAGGGCAATAAGCTTTAAATGAGGAATTACTTATGAAAAAGGAGAGAAAAGATAAGGATTTTTCAAAATTGGTTATTCAAGGGTATATTGAAAATCATGTATAATTCCTGATAGATACTGATAGTCAGATAAGCTTGTTATTGAATGGAATAAGGGAAAGGAAGAGGAATAAATGGAGGTCTTCTTCAAGTCCAGAACCAATAAGCAACTGGTGGGTTTGACTGGAACAAAGAGGTAGGAAGGCCTGTGAAGGTACCCCCCAGTAGTTATGACTAGAAAGTTTAAAAACAGATATGGTCATGCACACATATATGTGATGAGAGAAAGGTGTGGCTGAGCCAGCTTGAGTGTTTTGACAGTTCAGGAGGCATGGGGACCAAGCCAGGCAGAGCTCAGTAGTCTCATGAGTCTCACAGTGTCAGCAATAGATGGCGGCACAGTTTGAGTCTGTGACTGGCAGACACTCTGAGTATGAGAGTTACTGAGACTGCAGGACAGTGCCTAACAGGCTCTGGCTGCATAGTCAGGAAAACCTGGCAGGTGGCAAAATCAAACCAGTACTAAATCTAATAAAAACTGAATCCATCTAGTGACAGAGCAGATTATGGGCAACTGGTTGGAGGTGTTGATCAATGAGGGCTAAAATTCTGGCAGAAGGCATCTGCCAATTATCTGACTTCTACACCTATACATTCTGACAGAGTGATCCCATCACAGAAGTCCAACACAACTTCCAATCTTTGCTTAAAGCCTTAGGCCTTTCCCAGAACATCTTCCCTGAATCCATTTCCCATGACACGCTGTGCACACACCTTCCACATGCTCCCCAAAATCCACAAACCCAACAATCCTGTATGCCCATTGTGGCTGGTCATTGTGCCCCCATTGAAAGAATTTTGGCCCTCACTGATCAACACATCCAACCAATTACACGTAATCTGGCATCCCACGTCAAAGACACCATCTGATTCCTTCACCATACCTCTTTTACCTCCTGGCTCCCTACTCATCACTGTTGACACTAAGCACTGACACCAACATCCCTCATGCCCATGGTCTTACCTCTGTTGAACATTACCTTTCCCAACATCCTTCAAACTCCAAACCCACTACCTCAATCCTGATACACCTTACTAACCTTATTCTAACCCACAACTACTTCTCCTTTGAAGGGAACGTTATTAAATATCAGCAGCACAGCCATGGGCACCCACATGGCACCCTCCTATGCCAACCGTTTCATAGGCCATTTAGAGGAGGCCTCTCTAACCTCCCAAAATACCAAACCCCTAGTCTGGTTTTGGTTCACAAACAATCGAACCACATCCTTTGCACAGGGCTTTAATTACCTATCATCATGACCTGAAATTGTCATTTACCAGCTCTGCTGCAATCATTGCACAGCTTTTTATATTGGTATGACTACCATCCAGCTGTCCACCAGGATGAATGGCCAGTGCCAAACAGTGGCCAAGAGCAATGCAGACCACTGTTGGGCACAGCATGCAGCTGAACATAACACACTTGATTTCAGTGGCTGCTTCACTACCCAAGCCATATGGATCTTTCCCTCCACCACCAGCTTTTCTGAACTGCAAAGGTGGTAGTCATCGTTACAACACATTCTCCACTCCTGTAATTGTCCCAGCCTCAACCTATGGTAACATACTGTCCCCACACCCTCCACCCAATAGTTTCCACCCCTTCTGCCCTATCATCTCCCCTCCATCCTCATCTCCCACCCTGTTCATTTTGAGTCCTCTGCCAAAGAATTCGCCTGTCTTTTCCTGCTCCTATAATTTTTTGCTCCTTTTTTTCCCGAGCAGTCCGCCCCGATGGCTGAGTGGTCAGCGCGGCAGCTTGTCATGCCGAGGGGCCTGGGTTCGATACCCGGCTGAGTCGGAGATTTTCTCTGCTCAGGGAATGGGTGTTGTGTATCATTTCATTATCGTCAGTGGAAGGCAACAGGAAACCACCACTGAAATCACTTCTCAAGACGCTCATGTGGTGGACCTCTCTGATGAGGCTCCCCCATGACAAGACCTGCCAAAAGGCTGAACACAAAATAATTTTTTGTCCCCAGCCCTCTGCCCTGTAACCTCCTGACACTGTGCCTGTTGGCATTCTAGTCCCTGCACACTCCATGAGGCAGTGTTTGCCTCTCCCTCCATCCATACAGTACTATCCCTTCCCCTTTCCCACTCTGTCCAGACTGCTGCTTGTATCCCATGTGATAGTTGCATTTCTGCCCAAGATGCTGGAGCTGGTGGTTATGTTTGCAAGAGGTGTGCTTGCTTGTGTGTATGAATCATATGGTCCCTCTTTTACTGATGAGGGCTGTGGCTGAAAGCTTGATGTAAGTGTCTTTTAATTGTGCCTGCATGCAACTGGTTACGTTTGCAAGAGGTGTGCTTGCTTGTGTGTATGAATCATATGGTCCCTCTTTTACTGATGAGGGCTGTGGCTGAAAGCTTGATGTAAGTGTCTTTTAATTGTGCCTGCATGCAACTTAACATGTCTTCCTTATGGTAAGTAGCACTCTGTCTTTTCCTACATTGTTGATATTCCTATCATAGTTTCCATTGTGAGACTTGTATAACATTTAATTAAATAAATTTGTGTACCAAGTTTAGAGCATTTGAACTGTTCAGTTGCCACATTCAATACAGAGTGAAAACAGTAAGCATGAAATATGTAGAAAAGGAAAATGTCGATGAAAGTGTGAAAGAGGAAGCTTAATCTATATAACTGGTGCACATAATTTGAGAAAAAGAAGCAAACCAGTGATAAAGAGCACAGGAATTATAAGGGTGGAGTGAAAGGATGAAAAACGAAAGGTTCAGACTGTGATTGTGTAAGAAATACTTTAATATTGTACTTTTGGATATGCAGGAGAACGTTTTTCTCAATTTCTGGAATCTAAGTAACCACAATCTTCAAAATTATTATATGTTTGGGTGAGTGAATATGAATCTTGTGAAGAGGAGGTATACTGATGATCCACTGAAGAGTGGAGTGGGGGGGAGGGGGGGGGCAGACAACCAACAACATGTATTCATTTATCGTAGGTGAAACAGATGTTCAGTTTTATAAGAAAGCTTTTCTGCCAATCTTTGGTAGAAGCAACGGACACCTACCTCATGTATTCAACACAAGAAAACATCTGGAACTCCTGAGGTAAGTTTCTGTGTTTCTTTGATAATATTATGACATTGAATACAGGCCTGGATTTATGTGTAACATGATGTTAAAAGCTTGTTTTATTTAATCTGGGTAAGCAGAGGTGATATAACAATCACTCAAACAAATGTGGGTGAGGAGGACCAGGAATTTCCAGAGGCTCATATAAATAGTGTTTCCATTGATGAATGTCTTAGCAGAACCGATTGATGCCTTTATGTTGTTAATAATCCTGTACAAATTTTGTGCTTTAATGAGAGCATTGCAAATAACTACTGTAAAATGGTTTTTATTTTATTTTATTTTTTATTTTATGATACTCCTAATTACAATAGCTAAAATCTATACTAGTTTTTTTCTTTTCTTGCTGTATTTCTTCCCAAAAAGTTTGATGATATAATCTGTTACATAAGCACACATTACATGAAATTACAAACTAATGTAAATTAGTTTTGGCTGTGAAACCTGTTTATTGAGATGATGCACTTTGCTGTTCTAAATGTTTTGTATTAATTAGTTTTGCTGGAAACGATGTACTTCAAAGTTCTCAATCTTGAAGGCATCGATAAAAATCCAGTGAGCTAATAAATAGATTCAGGAAAGTAGATTATCTATAAACTGTAGACCAAAGTTTGCTCATTTTGCACACGTTTATTTAGTTCAAAACTAATTAATTCAAGAGATATGATTCATTCAAGATTTCAACCAACCCAAACTTTCAGCTCATATTGTGACCAAACCACTATAAATTTCTGAAATGTAATAACATACTATTGATGGGCAAAATTTTCTGAACCCAATGACACCAATAACAAATATGTAAAACTTTGTGGCAAATTAAAACTGTGTGCCGGACCGAGACTCGAACTCGGAACCTTTGCCTTTCGCGGGCATCTGCTCTACCAACTGATCTACCCAAGCACGACTCACAGCCTGTCCTCACAGCTTTACTTCTGCCAGTACCTCGTCTCTTACCTTCCAAACTTTACAGAAGCTCTCCTGCGAACCTTGCAGAACTAGCTCTCCTGAAAGAAAGGATATTTCTAGACATGGCTTAGCCACAGCTTGGGGGATGCTTCCAGAATGAGATTTTCACTCTGCAGCAGAGTGTGCACTGATATGAAACTTCCTGGCAGATTAAAAGTAAGTTTGGACAGTAGGAGACGAGGTACTGGCAGAAGTAAAGCTGTGGGGATGGGCCGTGAGTCGTGCTTGGGTAGCTCAGTTGGTAGAGCACTTGCCCTCGAAAGGTAAAGTTTCCGAGTTTGAGTCTCGGTCTGGCACACAGTTTTAATCTGCCAGGAAGTTTCATAGCAGTGCATACTCTGCTGCAGAGTGAAAATCTCATTCTGGAAACATCCCGCAGGCTGTGGCTAAGCCATGTCTCCGCAGTATCCTTTCTTTCAGGAGTGCTAGTTCTGCAAATTTCGCAGGAGAGCTTCTGTAAAGTTTGGAAGGTAGGAGATGAGGTACTGGCAGAAGTAAAGCTGTGAGGACGGACCGTGAGTCATGCTTGGGTAGATCAGTTGGTAGAGCGGTTGCCTGCAAAAGGTAAAGGTCCTGAGTTCGAGTCTCGGTCCGGCACACAGTTTTAATCTGCCAGGAAGTTTCATAACAGTGCACACTCCGCTGCAAAGTGAAAATCTCATTCTGGAAACAAATATGTAATCCAATGCACCAATAACAAATATGTAATTGTCATAGTTAAGATTTGCGTAATTTTTAATATTCAGATTTTAATAATCAATATGGATGCCATACCCAAAAGTCAAGGATTGATAGTGTAGGCATAACTTGGTTCTTTATATTTTAATAGCCACTGCTCATATCAGTAATTTGATAAACAAAGCCTGACAGTAAATATTGTATTGTATGGAACTAGGGAAGATTACATTAATGACTTATCATGTAAGTAACACTGAGCTAAGGCACTTTAGATGGGAATTTATAGAACATTCAAGTGACTGTTAGTGGAGTGTACATTCATTAAGAGAAGGAGAACGTAACTGACAAGGGAAACTCCTCATCGCACTCCCCTCAGATTTAGTGGTAAGAGGTCCCAGTGGACTGATCATGAAGAACTGAACACAAATCCAGCATGAAAACAGGAAGCAGGTGTAGTGGACTGTGGGAGGGGCAAAAAAAATTAGAAACAGTGAACAGTCGAAGACTGAAAAGTGCAATAGACAGCAGACATGAAACAATATGGTGTCATGATTTCTTCAAACCTCACTCATGTAATTCTTTCTTTTTTCTTGCTGTTTGCTTAGTTTATTCTCAACAGCTTTCTATTAGCAGCCGAAAGAAAGTGGCTTTCAAATGGAAACTGCAAACATTTGATGACAAGGTGACAATTCAACTGAATCTTCCACTGGAAAGCATGTCTGGTGTGTCATACATGGCATTAATGACTGTGTGTCATATGACAGGAATCTCTAATTGATGCACCTAATTTGTACAACTGGTAAGTGAGTGAGATATGCTTCTGACTGATATGGGTGTTCGTATGAATGTGAATGTGATCACTCCCAAGGAAATTGTGAAAACATAATAGTGTGTTACATAAGCTACAACAAATGAATGCAACAGTTTCACAACTACACAGTTTCTCTGTGCTCTGTCAAAAACATATGTTTATAACATTTTTTAAGTTGTTTTCCATTTTGAAAGTTTTGACTCTTGAATTCCTTTGTTGTAATGCAGTTCACACCTGTTTATTTGTTGTTTTCATTTCTGTGAGATGTCTATGTGGCATCTCAACTGCTCTTACTAATTTTACCACGTGACTCATATTCTGTAACCAATATTTAGTATGACAACTGCCAAGACTACAGATATAGAGCAAACATTTCAATGACCGGACGGACAGTTCTTAACGTTGTGGGAGTTTTGAACATGGCCCACCTGCTTGGCAGTCCAATGCCATGCCAATTTTTGAACAATACAGTTGCTGTTTCAGGTTGCTCCTCATTGCACTTCTTGTTCTTGGACCATTCACTGTTCATGTTTCACTCTCATTTTGCAGTTCAGTACACCTTCTTCCTGTTTTCATGCTTGACCTGTGTTCAGTTTTTGATGGACTACCCACTGGGCCATCTTAACACAAAATCTGAAGGGGTGGGATGTGGAGTTTCCCTTGTGAGAAAGACTGTTTAGTTTCAACAAGAATTCATGCCTTAATTCCAGTACTGCAAGTAGTAATTATCTCTCATTACAAAAATTTCATGCCGATTCATACTCTTTGTGTTAGCTGTTGTGCTGCCTCTCAGCATGGTTATTCCAAAATCAACCAACAGAACTAAAACAACAGATACATTTGCCTTGAATGCCAAGGCTGTATAGATGGGAATGTTTGACATGGAAAGGATACCTAACGTCAAAATGTAAGTATTGTCGTTTCTTAGTAAGCTGAATGTGGACGGAAGTGTGCAGCTGTCCTTTGGTGGGGATGAGGTCAACATCAAGGACAGTGGCATGGGATTCAGAATACGGAGATGTGAAATTTAATTGGGAGAATGTATTTAGAGATTCCAGGAATTTTAACAGATCAGCCTCACAATGAGTCTATATGGCAAAGATGTCATCAATGGATCTAAACCAAACCAGGGGCTGAAGGCTTATGGAAAGCCCCCTCCAAGTGACCCATGAAAAGGATGGTATAGGAAGGAACCATCCTGGTCCTCATTGCCATACCCCTGATCTGTTTGTATGTCTGTCTCTCAAAGGTGAAGTAGTTGTTGATTAAGATGAGCAGGAAGGATGTCATAGGTTTGGAATCGGGTGGGTGCTGACTGAGGAAATGTTTAGCTGCAGACAGGCCATGTATGTGGAGGATGTTGGTATAGAAGGAGGTAGCATCAATGGTGACAAGCAAGAAATGTGGTGGGAGTGGGACTGGCATGGATCTCAGACAATCTGGGAAATGGTTGGTGTCTGATATAGCAGGAAAGTATGTGTACTCTGTGTTGCAGTGTTGTCCAACAAAGGCATATATACGTTCAATGGATGCTTTGAAGCCAGCAACTGCAGGACAGCCAGGATGATTTAGTTTGTGCATCTTAGGAATAAGGTAAGTGGTGGGGATGTGTGGTTTGTTTGGGGTAATAAGTTTTATGGTTGGAGGAGTTAGTCCTTGTGAAGGGTCTGGGTTAAGGAGGGACTGCAATTCAGTCTGGATAAGAGGGATGGGATCTTGATGGTAGATGCTGTGTGTAGAGGTGTCAGATTGCTGGGGCAAACCTTCACAAACATATTCATGCTGGTCAAGTACCATAGTGGTATATCCTGTGTCTCGTAGGAGAAAAATGATAAAATAATCAGCTTTTAGGGAATGCAGAGCCTGGAATTCTGCAGAGCACATGTTAGGCTCATGCTGTAGGGACCTGAGGAATCGTTGAGAAGCAATGCTGGAGGCGAGGTATTTTTGGAAGGCTTGTAAGGGATGATTGTGAGGTAGTGGTGGTGGATCAAGTTGGGATCATGGTCAGAACTCTTTAAGGTGCTACTCAATGTGAGGTTTGCTGGTGGAAATGTTTTGAGATTGGGTTGCAAAGTGATATTTCCAGCTGACATTACATGTGAAGGAAAGTGGATCTTTCAGGAAAACAGCATGATTAACTGTAGGTTTAGGGGCTGGAAGTGAGACCATTGGATAATACAGATAATTCAGGAGGGGAGAGGGTTTTAGATTAGAGGTTGAGAGCACTGTACTGTTGTGACTGATTCTTGTGATTATGGTCTGGGAGGCAATGGCAAAGGTGGGGGAATGTTAAGAAGGTTGGCCAAGTTCAGTTTGTAGGAGGGGAGTGGTGGTTGATGGGGTGGATACTTAGGGAGCTGCAGAGGGCCAGGAAGGGAAACATCACTGTTGAGGTAGTTTAGGAGAAGGTGGGATAGCTTTTTGAGGTGAAGTCTGGCATGTTCTTATAGTTTGAAGTTGACTTCACAGACAACAGCTTCCAAGGAAATGTGAGGGGCAGATATAACTGCAGGATTTTGGAGAGAGGTCTGGTACAGTAGAAATTGGCAGATGAAGCATATAGGTCACATTTTAGCCAGGTAAGTGCAAGAGATTTCTGTACATGAAATTGTAAAAGAGCCTGGTATAGAGTAGGATTACATCCAGAAACAGGGACTTTCAATGTTATGCCTCTGGGAGTAGCTCCAAGGAACAACCACGTTTCAAGAAACCGACATTGAACCCTGCCTTGAATAGTTTTGACCATGATCCCACCTTGATCCACCAGCACTACCTCAAAATCTTGCCTTACAATCATTCCAAGAATTCCTCACATCCAGCACTGCTACACAACCTCAGGTCCCTACAACACAACCCTAACATGTCCTCTGCAGGACTCTAGGCTCTGCATTCCCTAAAAGGTGATGACTCCATCATTATCCTCCCAGCAGATAAAGGATCTACCACTGTGATACTTGGCCAACAGGAGTATGTTTGTGAAGGTCTATGCCAGCAGTCTGACACCTCTACATTCAGCACCTGCCATCAAGATCCCGTCCCTGTGATTCAAACTGACCTGCAGTCCTCCCTTAGAACCTCAGACCCCTCATAAGGACTAACACCTCAGTCCATAGAAGTTCTTACCCTATCCAAACCATGCACCCCCACCTCTTACTTTCTTTCTAAAATGCACAAACTAAATCATCCTGACTGTCCTTAGTTGCTGGCTTCAAAGCACCCACCAAATGTATACTTGTATCTGCCTTTGCTGATCAACATCTGCAACCCAAGGTAGAAAGACACCGCTCCTATATTAAAGACACCAACCATTTCCTAGATTGTCTGGAATCTGTGCCTGCTCCACCCCCACCAAACACCCTGCTTGTCACCATTGATGCTGCCTGCCTTAATCAACTTTATACTTACCACTAACTACTTCATCTCTGACGGGCAGACATACAAACAGATCAGGGGTATGGCAATGAGGACCAACCTTTTTGTGGGTCACTTGCAGAAGGCTTCCTTAGGATCCATAAGCCTTCAGCCCCTGGTTACATTGATAACATCTTTGCCATATGGACTCATAGTGATTCTGACCTTTAAATATGGAATCTCTAAATACGTTCTCCAAATTAAATTTAACTTCATTGTTTTTTGACTCTATACCGCTTTCCTTCATGTTTATCTCATCATCACCAAAGGCCAGCTGCACACTTCTGTCCACATTAAACCTACTAACAAACAGCAATACTTACATCCTGACAGTTGGTATCCTGTCCATGTCAAACTTTCCCTCCAATACAGCCTTGGCATTCAAGGCAAATGTATTTGTTCACATGCAGACTCTTTACGGCAAGACACCACCTTTCTCACTTCAGCCTTTACTGGACATAATTACAACCAGCCTAGTCCAAAAGCCTATTTCCAGGGGTATCACTTCCAATCCTAGTACTGCCAATCTCTCCAAAAAAACAGCTGTGCTGCTTTCATATAACAGACCTCAGTTTACTTCAGAAAGATTTTTCAGTCCATAGGCCTTTACAAAATTATACATACAAAATTATCTGCATACTTTCATCAAGGCAATCTGAGCAAGACAGTCATGAAGGAAATCAACTGGCTATGTCATATCACTTGCAGTAAGAAACACTCTGCTTGGGCTGATTACATATGCCAATTTCAGAACATCATTAATAATTTTAGGATTAATCCACTGATTGTACTCCATGTGAATTAATGTTTGTGAGAAAAGCTTCTAATGTAATTGGGGAAGAAATTAGTTTTCAGTGTAAATGGAATAGCACATAATCAAATTTAGGTTAACCAAATAAATGATGCAAAAGAAACCAGAATAAATAAAAAAAGAGACATGACAACAATGTAACCAGCAAAGTAAATGACAAAATTAATAAATTCTGACATGTATACCATAGTCATTTTAAAGTCATTAGAGTAGCTCATAATAGTGCCTATTAATTGGTTTATGTAAAATCGGGTTAGTTCTTTGGATTGAAAATGTAATTGATTTAAAACCTCATGTGATTCCTGTAAGATCTGTGACACTAAAGAAACTAACCAACAATGAACTGAATAAGATTGGGTACATTAATTTTACTGATAGTATAAAAGAATTACTCAAGATTCATAATGTCATTTAGGTAGATGATTCACTACTCTTTAGTGAACACACCAACTGATTGCTGCCTCCTTAGCTGGGTGAGATCATTTTTCATTTTCGGATCCACTCATCTATATCTGTCTTTTAAAACTATTTGGAGTTAGACCTTTCTTCATACACATGTGCTTCCTGACTGGATCCCATGTAATGCCTGACAAGGGGTATATCCTCTAGATTTGAGGCATTGTATCCAGTCAGAAAAGAAAATGTGCAGAATTTGTAATAAGAGTATAATCAACTTTTTAACGCCATTCATTTGTTCTTGATAAAAGTACTACAATTACAGATCAATCAGTTCTCTTTAATTGCTCTGTTGCTATACATGTCACATATATGGATTCTACCTCCTCTTGATTCTGTGACATTCTTCTTTTGATACCCTAGTTGTAGTTCTACAGTCTCTTTATAGATCCTTTTGCAGTTTCCTTGGTGTCATCTTTATCTTTGAAAATGATTAGTACCATGTATATTTTTCACTTATGGGCTTATTACTTAAAGTCCTCATCAAAAGAGGTAACTTTCATAAGTCATATTTAAATTACACTCCTGGAAATGGAAAAAAGAACACATTGACACCGGTGTGTCAGACCCACCATACTTGCTCCGGACACTGCGAGAGGGCTGTACAAGCACGATCACACGCACGGCACAGCGGACACACCAGGAACCGCGGTGTTGGCCGTCGAATGGCGCTAGCTGCGCAGCATTTGTGCACCACCGCCGTCAGTGTCAGCCAGTTTGCCGTGGCATACGGAGATCCATCGCAGTCTTTAACACTGGTAGCATGCCGCGACAGCGTGGACGTGAACCGTATGTGCAGTTGACGGACTTTGAGCGAGGGCGTATAGTGGGCATGCGGGAGGCCGGGTGGACGTACCGCCGAATTGCTCAACACGTGGGGTGTGAGGTCTCCACAGTACATCGATGTTGTCGCCAGTGGTCGGCGGAAGGTGCACGTGCCCGTCGACCTGGGACCAGACCGCAGCGACGCACAGATGCACGCCAAGACCGTAGGATCCTACGCAGTGCCGTAGGGGACCACACCGCCACTTCCCAGCAAATTAGGGACACTGTTGCTCCTGGGGTATCGGCGAGGACCATTCGCAACCGTCTCCATGAAGCTGGGCTACGGTCCCGCGCACCGTTAGGCCGTCTTCCGCTCACGCCCCAACATCGTGCAGCCCGCCTCCAGTGGTGTCGCGACAGGCGTGAATGGAGGGACGAATGGAGACCTGTCGTTTTCAGCGATGAGAGTCGCTTCTGCCTTGGTGCCAATGATGGTCGTATGCGTGTTTGGCGCCGTGCAGGTGAGCGCCACAATCAGGACTGCATACGACTGAGGCACACAGGGCCAACACCCGGCATCATGGTGTGGGGAGCGATCTCCTACACTGGCCGTACACCACTGGTGATCGTCGAGGGGACACTGAATAGTGCACGGTACATCCAAACCGTCATCGAACCCATCGTTCTACCATTCCTAGACCGGCAAGGGAACTTGCTGTTCCAACAGGACAATGCACGTCCGCATGTATCCCGTGCCACCCAACGTGCTCTAGAAGGTGTAAGTCAACTACCCTGGCCAGCAAGATCTCCGGATCTGTCCCCCATTGAGCATGTTTGGGACTGGATGAAGCGTCGTCTCACGCGGTCTGCACGTCCAGCACGAACGCTGGTCCAACTGAGGCGCCAGGTGGAAATGGCATGGCAAGCCGTTCCACAGGACTACATCCAGCATCTCTACGATCGTCTCCATGGGAGAATAGCAGCCTGCATTGCTGCGAAAGGTGGATATACACTGTACTAGTGCCGACATTGTGCATGCTCTGTTGCCTGTGTCTATGTGCCTGTGGTTCTGTCAGTGTGATCATGTGATGTATCTGACCCCAGGAATGTGTCAATAATGTTTCCCCTTCCTGGGACAATGAATTCACGGTGTTCTTATTTCAATTTCCAGGAGTGTATGTTTCATTCAGTTCAATGTGTGTCAGCCTTACTTAAAGTCCTTGTCAAAATAGGCAGATTTCATGGGTCATGTTCATAGCGTGTTTCATTAATTTTCTGAATATGTCGTAGTATTTTTAAGTCTTCCATAGTAGAGGATAGTTTACAAAAATTATTTCAGTTATCTCTATGAAAATGAAATGATATGTAGTGAGAGCCTCCCATTGGGTAGATTGGTTGCCTGGTGCAAGTCTTTTTATTTGATGTCACTCCGGTGACTTGCACGTCAATGAGATGATATGACGATGATGGAGCCAACATAACACCCAGTGAATGAGCTGAGAAAATCTCCAATCCAATCTTAGCAGTAGCCCAAAATCTTTTAAGTCCAAACTGAAGAGTTTCCTCATGGCTCACTCCTTCTATTCTGTTGAGGAGCTAATGTAAGAGCTAAAAAATTAAGCAAATTCCAGTGTTACGTTGTTCATTTTCTTTTTTAAACTTACGACTTGTCACCTGAATATGTTTTTGATATTTCATTTTATCTGTTTCTACTATCGTGTTATAATTTCATGTATTGACTCGTTCCATGACCATGGAGACTTCTCCTTAATTTGGTCCCACGGAACAATAAATAAATAAATAGATAAATAAATTGAACAAGGGCCCCTTCGCACAGCATTCCACCACACTGACCACTGAGCTATCGAGGCGGGCAACAGTATGCATATTTACTATTTAAAGTCCTCATCAGTGAAGGCAAATTCATAACATACAGCCCAAATGAATCAATACATCCCACTTACACACACACACACATATACACATATACACACACACACACACACACACACACACACACACACACACACACACACACACACAGATAAAAATACCATACTTATTTCACTATGATTACTACAACCACAGGCATGTTTATCATAATTTTTATTGAACTTTAATGTTTGCATTTATAATAACTTTATTCAAATATAGAACAAAATTAATGGGTTTACTTTGACTAATAAAGAGTCAATAAACAGAAATGATCAGAATTATCACTTCTACTAACAAACTGAATATTGATCACTTTATATGAAAATAGTTAGAAGTTGATCACTTTATATGAAAATAGTTAGAAGTATTTTTTAAACAAAAGAACTATCTTACTTTGTTGTTATTGTTGTCTTGCTTAGTATTGATTCTGTAACAACAAAAATCTGTATTAATACTTATTCTGTTTGCTTATGCACTACTTATAATTGTTTTGCACTATGAGAGAACTTATATAAATTTTGGTATGGGGTTTCTTGTGGCACTGTAGAAGCACAACCACAACCTCCTTTTATGCCAATCTGTTTGACAATTTTATTTTGGTAGGCAGTTGCCATTGCACATTCCTCACTTATTTTTCAAAGTCCTCCCGTTTTACTTACTTACTCTGTTGTCATGTCACTGAGTCTATCCTTTCTTTCTTGTTGTGTTGGTAAGAGGGGACTTAGGCTAGCCCTCTCCAGCATTACTCTATCTTTATCTTTCCATTCATTAGAAAACAAGGCATCCAGCCCTGTATTTACGCATGGGCCACATGGGCCCGGGCCCAGGGCGGCAAATTCTTAGGGGCAGCAAAATTTTGAGCATACAAATTTACATGTGCAGAAAAAAAATGTAGCAATGGTTACGGGAATTATTATTAGGTTTGTTCGAGTTAGGTGGAAACCTTTTCGACAGCGCTAATGTGTTCTTGTGCACCTTTTCCCCAGTTGCCGTGGTTTCTGACTGGCCATTTGCTACTTGTGGGCAGTGGGTGGCTGAAACTGTCTCCCACTGATGAGAGGATTTTCTGCTGATGATTTAAAAGTGTGCCCTAAAGAGATCATCGCACATGAGCATAGCATAATTTTCTGAAGTGAGCAAAGGTGTCAACTAGTGCTACTGGTGGCCAGACTACAAAATATGCAAAAAGTGTTCGAACTTGTGAAGGAATCGAAACAAGCACAACAGTTTTAGTAGTTTGCAATACCTTAACTTGAATGAAACTGAGGGGGAAATCGTAGGTAGACGGATGGGGTCTCTACACCATGCAATTGGCAGCACTGCCTATGCATTGTTTTTGTGTGACAAGGCATAAACGCATCATATGTAGTGTTGATGAGGCTTGGTTTCTGTTTGGTGCTTTTATTTTTATTTGTGTGTATTTTCCTCCTGTTTCATTAATCTGTTGAAGTTTTGACATAATGTAATCATGAACATGGACAGTAGGAAATGTCTCATGGTGCAGGCTACAAAAAATTAGTTGAACAATAGAGGAAGAGGGAAAAGGAAGTATTAGATCAAACACCAAAGCTACAAATGTTTTTTGTTAACAAAGGACTACAACCTGCAAGTTATTCCTCTCTTGCGAACTTGACACCTACTAATGATTCACAGTGCAGCAGTAATTGTGGTGAATGGCTTGACGATAGTGAGTCTGAAATTGATAACAATCAATTTCAGACTGGCAAAAAAAGTTATTGGGCCCATGGGCGTAACATTATCTAAATACGGAGCTGAAGGCATCACACTTCTCTTGTAGCAGTATCCTACCAACTTTCCTTGAACTGGTGCCATTCAAATGTAAGAATAATAAATTTTGATAAAACAATTTTGCCTAGTGATTGTATAATGGATATGGATATTCTGTATTAAACTATCAAGTGATGCCATACAAATTTAGTGTCTTGTGTATAGCTACTAAAAAGACATTGAATGTTTTTTTTCTCTCTCTCTTTGCAAAGTATAAAAATAACACAAAATTCCTACGTTATACCTATAGAGAAAATGAAAAAAAGCAAAGATAAAGTGCTTGAGTTATAAATGTTTACAACATACATGACACAAAACTGAGCTTACTGACACTGAGCAGAGGATGATTTGAGAATAAGGTTTGAATTAGAGGAAATTTTGGTCCTGACGGAAAATAGAGACAGCTTCCAAATCATCCAATTGTTTATACAATTATTATTGGAAAGAAATGGTTTATATATGTATTTATGCTTTCAGTGGTATATGTAAGTTAAATTTTGTGGACTTAATGGTTTTCTTCATAACAAAATGATGAGGTTTATTTTGTATCTGTTTCATGTGATCACAAGTTGATACTGCTGCTGTCAAGGAATCAGACTGTGAAATGTTATAAGAGCAGAGAAGGTGAAGTGGTGGGAAACGGACAGTAAAAAGTGGTTCTCATGGAGATGTAATATTTTTACCTTTTATTGACAAATTTAATCCCTTTTGTTAATATTTTCAAGTTCATTAATGACTATTGGTTGATGTGAATTTAAGACGTACAGTAATTTGAATTTTGTAATTTTTTCAAATTTTATTTGTAACTAAACTTTGATGCTATGCAGCAAATAAGAAAGATTGAATTTTGCAATTTTTTCCATTTTTCTACAAAAATGTAAATAGATGACCAGTGCATTCATGGAATTACTTAAAATTACTGAAATTTATGACATAATATTCAAAATACTGACTTGACATGGTATATATGTAAATTTTTACCATGAAATTATCCAGGTTCATATTTTGTAATATTCACCTGTATAATTCCATGGGGTAGGTTTGGCCCCCGCTACCCTTCTAAATCTTTTATACTCCTAATTACAATAGCAAGGATCTATACTATTTTTGTTTCTTTCCTTGCTGTTATTCTTACCAAATATTTTGATGATAGACTCTGTTACCTGTGCACACATTACATGAAATTACAAACTAATGTAAACTAATTTTGGCTGTGAAATAAATTTATTCAGATAATGCAATGCACTGTTCTTAATGTTTTATATTAGTTAGTTTTGCTGTAAATGATGTATTTCAAGAGTTATTGTACTTCAAAGTTTTCGATCTAGAAGGCATCCATGAAAATCTAGTGAGCTAATCGATGGATTCAGAAAAGTAGATTATCTTTAAACTGTAGACAAAATTTTGCTCATTTACTGAACCCAACAACATCAATAATAAACATGTAATTGGCATAATTAAGAATTGTGTAATTTTTAATATCCAAATTTTAATAATCAATATGGATGCCATACCCAAAAGACAAGAATCCCCATAATTTAAGCATAACTAGGTTCTTTTTCTTTTAATAGCTACTGCTCATATTGGTTGTTTGATAAACAAAATCTGACAGTAATTGTTACTTCTATTTAAAAAGGAATAATTTGACCCAGGGAAATTTATTGTAAAAATCAAATTAAAAAATCACATAGTATTCTAGCATGTATCTATAAAAGGGAGAAACATGCACAATACCATTATTGTGTTTATAGTTTTTCTTGGAGTTAAGTCTTGGTCAGTATGTAACTTGCTCTGGGATTTCAGTATTCTCGACAGTGTGTGCTCTAGTGTTGTTGTTTGAAGTAGACTTGTGATTATTTGAGGATATGAGCAGTGACAATCAGAATCAGTGAAAGACTTAACAAGTAACATTTGTAAACATGCCATTGCACTTTAACAAACTATTATCATCATTCCGTGTGCCTTGTAGACAATTTCTTGATCTGCTGTAGGAAAAATTACTTTGTGTGCCAATTAATTGACGATTTTCATTCTTTTGGTTGAATATAATTTAAAGTTATCCATCAGATGTGATTACAAGGAGACCTACACAAACATTTTTGATCTATAATGTGGCCTGGTTTTTAGTGATAGGAATCAAACTTCATAAATAAATATGCAAAGTGATTTTGTGTGAACTTTTGAAAAGAACTACTGGACTTATCTTTTTATTTATTAAGAGTTAAAATCCTAGCAGAAACATTTTCAACTAATTGACCAGTGGAACAGCTAAGGTCCCCCTTGTATCCTTACAGTGCATGGTTGGCATAGCCTAAGACAGGGCTTCCCAACGTGTGGTCCGCGGACCCCTTACGGGTCCGCCAGCTCTTTCTAGGGCGTCCGCGGCCACCTTTCACCAAATCATGTAAAATAATGAGTAAAATTATTGAATAAAAAAGTGAAAAACAAATTCATCAAAATTTTTTTTTCATGTGAAAAACATGTGTACTTTTACTTCATATCGTATTCCCAAGCAGCCTTTGTGGTTCCTAAGTGCGAACGCATACACAATTTAGTGCCGGAGAATGCAGCTTCTCTGATTGACTGTTTCACAACAATATGGGGATGATTTGTGCGCCGGCTCACGGCACTAGATGCGCTGAAACCTTTCACGCATGCGCAGAGTGAGCTTTGTCAACCAGTCACGGCGCTCACTGACACGTATGCGGCCCCAGGCATCATTAAATGTTAAACTTGCTTTGTCAGTGCGCTACCTATTTCATAAGTAGATTTTTGACCAGTTTATTACTTCTAACATGGATCGGTGGCTGAAGTCAGGATCATTGAAGATGGGTGCAGTTTCTCCATCGCCTTCACAACAAGGGAAGTTTCCAGTTGAAATGAATGAGGAGGGAGGACGACCAAAGGAAGAACAATCACAAGAAGCTCCACAGCCTGATTTGTTATATTAAAACGCTGCAAGTACTCCATTGGTTGCAATATCCTGTGGAAGTGGAATAACCAAGAAGTGTAAGTACAACGAAAGCTATTTAGAAATGGGCTTTATGGAGACAAAGGAGGGTAAAGCTCAGTGTGTAAATTGTGCGCGAGTCCTTCTGAACAGTTCAACGGTTCCAGTTAAACTGCGCCATCAGTCTGAAGGTATTCATCTGTATTTCCAGGCTAGACATCGACTTTTTCAAAAGGAAGATTGCTGAACTAACTGCTTCTCAGCATTGCATGAAAACTCATGCAAAAACAGTCAATGAAAATTCATTAAAAGCTTCTTTCTTTGTTAGTTATCAAGTGGCAAAAACAGGCAAAGCTCATACCATTGCAGAAAATCTCATAAAGCCGTGTTTTAATGATACTGTTTCTTGCATGCTAGACGAAAAGGCAGTAAAGCTTGTATCTTCGGTGCCATTATCAAACAATACTGTCAAGAGACACATTGTTGACATGTCAAATGATGTGAAAGACACTCTTGTTTCTCGCATCCATCACAATTCATTTTCTCTGCAGATAGATGAATCCACTGATGTTGCAAGATTAGCGATTTTATTGGCTTTTGTCCATAATGAATATTCTGGATGTTTTGAGGAGGACCTGTAATTGTGCAGACCACTACATGCCAACACAACAGGTACTGAAATATTCTGTCTATTGGATGATTTTCTGAGGACTAACGAAGTTTCATGGTTTAATTGCATAGATGTGTGCACAGATGGTGCAAAAGCTATGAGGGGTCCTACAGTCGGAGCAATAACGAAAATAAAAGAAAATGCCAAGAATTGCAGCAGTAGTCATTGAGCTCTCCACAGATATGCTTTAGCTATGAAACAAATGACTGTTACATTCAAGAAAGTTTTAGACGAATCCATTCAAATCACTAACTACTTAAAATCAAGGCCGTTGAAGTCACAACTTTTCACAATACTGTGTGAAGATATGGGAAGCCTTCATTATTCCCTGCTTCTCCACACAGAAGTGAGGTGGCTCTCACATGGGAATGCACTCCCATGGTTGTGCGAATTAAGACTGGAAGTCTTAGCTTTCCTTTTGGAGCATAACACCAAATTAGCAGACCTCAGACCTTATTAATGACGAAAATTGGCAGTGTATACTTGCTATTTGTCAGATATTTTCTCCAAAATGAACGAAATGAATATTTCACTCCAAGGGCAAAGTGAAACAAAGGTCAATGCTATCGACAAAGTTCGAGCATTTGAGAGGAAAATCAATTTTTGGGCAGAGAGTGTTGAGGAGGAGGAGGTCAAGTGTTTTCGTCTTCTCAAGGAGTTTTTGAAAAATAAAACATTGGCGCTTGGGAAGAATTTGTTTCATCAAATCCTGGAACATCTCTGAAACTTGATGTCATTGTTGGAGCATTATTTCCCAACAGCTGAAGATGAGAAGCTGCAGAAATAAGAATGGGTGGTCAACCCACTCATTGTATCCAAAAACCCGAACATTCTATAATCAAATGAATATGAGCTGTTGATAGAAATTGCCACAGACCCTACCTTGAAATCAAATTTTGACATTGATGGTTACTCACACTATTGGATCTGTTTGGATAACAAGAAATACTACCCCCTTGTTGAAAATGCAGAACGTATACTTCTTCTGTTTGCCACTACATACATGTGTGAATTTGGATTCTCAATCTATGCTGCCCACAAAACTAAGTACCAAAGATGTCTACATGTGGAACCAGACATCCATCTCCAGTTGTCAAGAACTGAACCCATCTTTTCAAAATTGTGTCAGCAGAAGCACCCTCAACCATCACATTAGGAGTCCATTATTATTTCTACAGACTCATCTATAGTAAAGAAGAAAGCATTTTTCTTCATAAATACTCAGTGAATGTACTTGAACTATAACTCTGTAGGAATTTTGTTTCTGTCTTCTGTCATTTACAAAATAATTACTAATTGAATTCTGTTGGCATTGATATTTTTGTTACTAAAATTAAAATGATCTCTAAAGCTAATTTCTTTTCTTTATAATATATTCCATCCTCTCAGTTAAAAATATGGCCTGCCTATATTTCAATTACAATTACTTGCTATTACTCTGACACTATATTGTGGCAACTGGCTGTGAGCGTAAACAAATGAGGACTTTTCACGTGCCTCCTTGTAAAAGGTAAACTTCCTTTGTCAGAATTGTTTCCTCTGAGAAAAAAGTCTTACATTCTGTGAAATGCTTTGTCTTCTTATATAGAAATAAGAGAGTCTGTTTGTTTTCCTAATTTGTTTACAGTTGAGGCTGACTGCCACGATATAGTGTTCAAGTAGTAGTTGAAGTTCTCAGCTGTGGCTAAACTGTTGCCACTCTGCCTGCCAGTTGCCAGCTACCAATTGACAGTGCACTGTTGCAACGATGCCTGCTAGCTGCCAGCTATGGACTGACAGCTGCCATTCAGTAGATACGCAAAGACATAAAAATAACTAGACTTTCCGAGCTGTTTACATGGGCAAGAAAATCGATTGTGGAACTGGAAAATGGCTTTATAAAAGCAGATTTCCAGAATCGATTTTGAAGTGTTTACCTGACCAACCAAAAGCAGAACTGGGACATCGGCTTACGAAATCCGGTTTTGGAAATGCATGTAAACTGAGTTAATGTATTCTCACAGATTGCACAACAGATGTTACAATAGTCCTTTAAAGGCAATTCCATGGCCTCTTTTCTTTCATGATGTGTTTTTATCCTGAATCATGGATCTGCCTCTTTGCTTCACAGCCGTGCGGAATGGCCGCGCAGTCTAGGGTGCCATGTCATCTTGGATTTAGCGGCCGCTCCTGCCATAGGTTCGAGTCCTCCCTCGTGTGTGTGTGTATGTGTGTGTGTGTGTGTGTGTGTGTGTGTGTGTATGTGTTTGTTGTCCTTAGCAGAAGTTAAACTTAGGGTAATAATGTGTAAGACTAGGGACTGATGACCTCACCAGTTAAGTCCCATAGACTTTACATACATTTGAACATTTTTCTTCAGATTTCACGAAAAACCACACACACACACACACACACACACACACACACACACACACACACACACACACACACACATGGCTATTATGAAATATGCATGCTCCTTACACAACAGTAGCCAAACAGTGGAAGCGAACAGACCACAAGCAGCAGCTTGTCAACAGTGAACAGTTTGGACGTGATGTTGGTTGCTCTTGGAGGAAGGCAGCTCCAACTTGTGAAATGCCAATCAACAAATAATTTTGATGAGGCTGTGGCGTAGAGCACCATAAATATTGATATTTGTTCAGTGCGTAAGTGTGCTATCTTTGAGGAGAGGGCTTTAGGCAGGATGTTGGACGCTAACGGCAGTTAGCCTCCTGAGTTGTATCTGTGTAGAAGCTAAGTGTGAATAAATCTGTATCTGAGAGAATTCTAGTTGTTTACCTACAACTATTCCATATTCCCACACTGGTGACCCCGTTTTTTGTGTAATACGCGTCCGAGTTACCGCCCGAAGGTTATTTATGCGCCTACCGCGTCGGGTTTCTCCGCGATCGCGAGGGCCTTTGTTCAGCTCCAGCAATGGCCTTTCAGCACTCACCGCCACCCGGATTTCAGCAACATCTCTCCAGAACTCCTGCCGTCGTAGTGGACATGCCGCAAGAATCTTCGGAATCCTTCAGCCAGAATATGCAGTGGAATTCATCGAGTGCCGCCAGTTTCTTCCAACCACCAACGGTCGTGGACTCTGGCTTTGTTAGCCTAGACCTTCCCACGTGTTCTCCACAGAGTGTTGGTTGGAACATTCCTACTCCTGTGTCGGATGCACAATTCAATACAGTTCATGGCATCGAGCGAGGTTTTGCTACTTTGGAAAATCCAGTAGTAAATTCAAACTCGAATCAGTTTCTGCCACATGTGCATCCTTCCGCGCCGGCTAGTCAACAGGTGTTCAATGCTCGCCAAACAGCAAATATCACACCGAGTGTGCATTCTAGTGGATGTGTGTGAGATCCTTGTGTTGCTTCTAATGAAGTCAACAATTCTGTGCTGGACAGTAATTACTCCGACATCTACAACCAGCCCCACCACTCATGGTCGAGTGAATACTGTGTGCATAATGGACATTCACCGGCGCACTTAAGTACTTGTGGCTTCTCTCCGAGCCACCACGTCAATGAGAATGCACATTTTGACTACGATCCTCACACCATTCGAGCGTCCGTGCCTCCCGACCCCCCCCCCCCCCCCCCCCCCTCCCGGCGTCAAGTGAATTTCGTGATTCCCGCATTACGGGATGCCAATAATTCGGACTCGCTATCTTCTGCATGCTCTACTTCCGTCCAAAGTAATAGGCGCACCTCTGCAGTGACTGCAGTGCCGAATCTGCCGAAACTACCAGACTTCAAACCCGCTCACCCGGAGTTCTGGTTTAACCTGGTTGGGCAAACATTCAATGTCTGTGCTTTGGACGATGACGCATGCTTCGCCTGCCTCATGAACCATCTTCACGACCACGTCGATTTAATTTACGATCTTGTCAAAGCACCCCCCCTAGCAGGGAAGTGTGCTGTGGTGAAACAGACGATACTGGAGCGCGTCTCTGAAACCAGGAGAGAAAATGTGCGACAGCTCATCTACGAAGAGCGTTGCGGCGACAGGTCTTCGTCCCAGCTGTGGCAGTGCATCCGTCTTCTCATCGATGAGCAAGTTATGCCTGATGACACGCTCACAGAAATCTGGACTGAAAAGCTGCCTTTGCCTGTCCAGATGGCAATCTCTGCGTATGAAGATAGACCAGTAAATGAACGTTTCCCCCCCGCTGACAGAGCATACTCCGCCAGGCAACGTGAGCTCTGTGCACTGCATTCTGGACGTGACCGCACTAAGACGCTTTCTGACGCCATGCCCTTGTCTGGTGCTGCTAATAACAAGTTCGTTAAACTAGCCGCCCTGCCTGCACCTTCAACTCCCCGCAACGACAGTGCATCGGCCTCTGTGCAAGACTCTGGGGCACATACTCTGTCACCTAGCAACTACCCACAGGAGCACAGTCCCACCCAACCTTACTGTTTCTTCCACGCGAGATTCGGGGAGCAAGCTTGCAAATGCCAGTCACCGTGTTCTTACGCAAACTCCAACCACAGGTAGGCTACGGTGCCACCTCCTGCGATGTAAACAACGGGCACCATCCCACGTTGCACTCCGTTTCGGTCAACAACAGTAAGTGTGGTCGAGTCTATGTTCGCGATTTACGATCAGGTGTATGTTTTCTGGTAGACACTGGCACAGACGTCTCTTTGCTGCTGGTTCGCCTAGCAACCAATAAAGTGCAACCACACAAAACAGTACTTCATGCAGTGAACTTGTCTACCCTACAGTGTTCGGGTTCCACTTTGTATACAGTGAAACTTTCGCCCGAGTGCAAGATGGAGTGGACGTTTCTAGTGTCAACAATTGAAGAACCTATTCTCGGAATTGATTTCCTCAAGCACTACCAGTTGTCACTAGATTTTGTGCAAAATACTGTGTTTTACCCCCCCTCCTCCCCTTGAAAAACATATTCCTTTCGCTCCACCGAGTGACAGTTTGGCTAACACCAAACATGTGTGCTGTGCTAAGAAGTGTGTAAACCTATCCTTGGAGCTGTAATCTTGGACAAACAAGTGGCTAGTGGAGTGCGCCAAATCTTCAAAGTTGCAGATGGAATGTACGGAAATGCTGCTGCATCTCCGCAACATACACCACGAGTTGGCCTCCACACAACAACACCTCGCGACACTACAAGCAGACGACTCGTCGGCTACAGACAAGGTTAGTCTATGCCAATCTGGTGTTCCCGTGCCCGCGCTCGTTAACAACAAGGTTGTGAACTCTGTAAACTGTGTCAGCACCCCCTTTTGTAATGATAGTGTATGCCCGAGTGCTCATGCTCCTTGCGTTCCGAATGGACAATTAACTTGCCAAGCTCGTGGCAATGAACTACGGCCATCTGCTGTTCAGCCATGCCCACTTGTGCCTACAGCGCTCGTAGTGGCACAGCCCGCTACCAAGAACCAGTGTACCAACCTCGCCCATGTTAACACGCATGCGGCCTTTACGCAGCCTACGAGCGGTTGGCACACCTGTACTTCCGTGCCCTCAGCGCCACAGCTTTGCTCGTCCGCGACTGCGTGCTCCGCTTCACGGACATCTGACTGTCATGCCGCGCCACGTATTGCAGTCGTCACTAATGGCACAGTTCATCGGTTATGTCTAACCGATGGGCCGCCCATATCGAAACGCCCACGCCGCCTCAAGCCAGAATTTATGAAAATTGCAAAAGAACAATTGGATGATCTATTACAAATGGGAATAACTGAACCTTCTTCCGGTTGCTGGGCTAGTCCTATCCTGTTTGACCAAAAGAAAGACGGTACTTGGCGTATGGTCGGAGACTATATGTGTTTAAATGCCCGCACCGTCATTGATAAATATCCGGTCCCACACATTGCAGACTTCAATCATGCGCTCGCAGGTGCAAAGTACTTCTCTGTTTTGGATTGTAAGCACGCATTTCATCAGATTCCTATGGCTCCGGAGGATATTGAAAAGACTGCCATAGCCACTCCCTTTGGGCTGTTCCAATATAAATTTATGCCGTTTGGGTTGAAAAACGCCCCCGAAACCTGGCAGCGTTTCATCAATCAAACTTTATCCCATCTAGACTTTTGTTTCGTATACATGGACGACATATTGGTTTTTGCTTTTACTTTGGAACAGAGTGAGGAGCGTGTTCAAGTTGTGACAGATATTTTAGCAGCCGCTGGTATTGAACTGAACAATAAAAAGACTCAATTGCAACAGTCATCCGTCACATTCCTAAGTTATGTTGTGTCATCGGACAGTCTGACACTACCGCAGGACAAGATCAAGCCTGTTCTCGAGATGCTACGCCCTCAGACCTATAGGGAATTACGCAGGTTCATTGGAACAGTTAATTATTACCGAAAACATTTGCCAGCCGCCTCTGCGGTGCAGCTCTACCGTATCTTCATTCGCCGTCGGCGTTGTCGTTGTTACCGTGAGACACCGTTATACCAAGAGGAAAGGCGCGTCGATCTTAGAGCATGAGATATGATGACCTTAAGCCATTGACAACACACAACGGTCACGGTAGCACCTGATTCCAGAATAGCTGCAGTAGTTAAGATCTACGAACTATCCCTTGTTGACCAGGTCCCCAAAACTTAACTCGTAACGAGATCCCTTCAAAGCAAATTGTCATAACGATCGTCTATAAAGGCTTCGTACAACGAGAAGAAATGTTACGGTTGATGGAATAATAACAGATACGACCAAACTGTCTTGTCTCTTCTGCTTTATTTAATATAACTTCGTTCACAGTTTCATTTCGCATTCACCACTCATTCACCGAAACCCTTTGATGAACAGTTTTGGTTGCTTAACACCAACAGTCGATGATAATGATACAGCTTTTCTCCTTTTTATAAATTGAAGCCCACTCTCCATGATATAATAAGAAAAAAACTGGTCTCAATACCGCGTCCCTCGTGAGATGCGAATAGACTTATCCCGGAATTGACCGCCCTGTAGGTGTACTAAATTTAATGACCACACTTCGCTGTCCGCTATTTCGCGTAACTGAATGTCCATTTGTTAGTCTGACTGTACACTGTAGCTATTTAAAATTCGCCCCTATATTTTTCACAACGCACCATTAGCACTTCATTACTTATTTGTTTTTTTTCTAAGAGTAAACGAAAAAAAAGACGCCGTATAATCGGCTTAGTCAACATAAAGCAAAACACCTTAATATGCCCAATTTCACCTCTTCTTATAGGATCGGCTACCTTACTCATTAATTTACTACATATTGTTTCCAATAACATTAAACAGGTATCGCCATTATATTTTAATTGTATTCAAAAGCATGTTACTACTATTATGACCAACCAAATCGTCACAAATCGCGCAGCGTGCGTTTTTAATGATAACTTTACGCTATTCAATTAAATCGCGCGGCATGCGTTTTTAATGATAACTTTACGCTATTCAATTTCCGTTACAGCTATCTTGACTCTTAATGTTACACGGCCCCCCAGACTGTGATGTCTTGAAGAGGGTTCCAGACAGAACAGGCTTATTTTTTTGTGTTCTGTGACAGGAGAGGGTATTTGTTTCGGCGAATACACTCACTCTCAGATTCACTCAACAAGTCAGTACATACATTCTACAACATTCAAGTTGAGTTAATGGGCCTAGACAAAATGCCCTTAACTAAATTCCACATTTGTTTATAGGTTGTCTTAGAAATACTTCACACTAATCACTTCATATTCACACCACATTTTTTTTTTTCTTGGATGAAGCCCTCAGTTCTTCAACCGACTGTGCAAGGCAGGGATCACAGCCGGGTTCGACGATTGGCATCCTAGGCCAAAACCCTTATTAAGCCACTTGTTTAACCAGAGAGGATTTGGTCCTTTTCTGTTCCTCTTAATTCCACTTTTAACTCATCCATCCTCACTGTTCGGTGAGAGGATAAATCGTATTTCAGCGTCGACATTGTTGCTGATACCAAGAAGGTACCTCATGGAAATTGTCGGTACATTCTTTAATTTTCTTTGTAAGTTAGTATAAGTACGTATTTATCCACTGGTGCTTTTATTTAGTCCACTGAGTGTAGTCTTGGTATCATTCAGTGTTTCTTGAATCTATATTTTGCTCCTTATTGATAATACGAGGGCGGTTCAGAAAGTAACCTCCGATCGGTCACAGTGCCGGTTGTGGGGGGAGTAGCGACGCCATCTGTGCGTTCACGCACTCAACAGGTCAGTCGGCATCAAGCCGTGGTCGAGTGAACGTCGTAACTGCGCTAGTTTAGTTTTTGTGGCAGTTTGAAATGTGTGCTGCAATAGAAAACCCCGCCAAATATGAAGTGCGTGCTGTCATAAGGTTTTTTACAGCCAAAGGATATTCTGCAGCAGCTATTCATCGTGAGCTTTGTGCCGTGTACGGACCAAGAGTTATGAGTGAAGGAGTTGTCCGTGAATGGGTACGTTTATTTAAAAGTGGACGAGAAAACGTTCATGATGAAGAGAGGAGTGGTAGACCATCATTGGTGACTGACGAACTCGTTCAGACAGTTGATGCAAAAGTTCGTGAAAATCGACGTTTCTCAATGTCGGAGTTGTCTACTGGTTTTCCACAGATTTCTAAGACTCTCTTGTACAAGATAGTGACAGCAAGATTGGGTTACCGTAAGTTCTGTGCATGATGGGTGCCCAAAATTCTTACCGACCACCACAAAACTCAAAGAATGGCCTCTGCATTAGACTTTCTGTCACGTTATGAGGACGAAGGAGAACCATTGTTAAACAGAATCGTGTCCGGTGACGAAACCTGGATTAAGTACGTGAACCCTGAGACAAAAGAACAATCAAAGATGTGGGCACATTCAAATTCGCCTACCAAACCAAGAAAAGCCTCGCAAGATTTTTCTGCCAGAAAACTGATGGCAACGGTGTTTTGAGATGCCAAAGGGGTGTTGTTGGTTGAATTCATGGAACGTGGTACGACCATTAATCAAGACGTGTACTGTGAAACAATAAAAAAGTTACGATGGGCTATACAGAACAAACGCCGTGGTATGCTGACTTCCGGTATCGTTTTTTTGCACGATAACGCCCGTCCTCACTCTGCTCGCAGAACAACGGCCCTTCTTGAGTCCTTCAAGTGGGACGTTATCAACCATCCACCTTACAGCCCAGACCTGGTGCCAAGTGATTATCACCTCTTCATGCATTTGAAGAAATAGCTTGGGTCACAGCGGTTTGATGACGACGAAGAGCTCAACGATGCGGTCACAGGCTGGCTCCAGGCACAAGCGGGTGACTTTTATGCAGAAGGAATTTCAAAGCTTGTGAAGAGATACGATAAGTGCCTCAATCGCTATGGAGACTATGTAGAAAAATAGTGCAAAGATGTAGTTGTAAGATGTATATATTAAAATATTTTTATTTAACTTCGTGTATTTTTTTAAATCAACCGGAGGTTACTTTCTGAATGGCCCTCGTACTTCTTCAGGTCTATGTGAGGGAACAAGCCTTTAATTACATCAGTATCACAATCTGCCAGGAGGTAGCTCCCTTCATGAGGTATTTTCATTATTTTGTATGGACCTGTATATAAATATTGCCATTTCTTATTCAGTCTTTTCCTGGTTGATGCTTTTGGGTGATTTCTCAATAAAATTTCTTCCCCTACATCATATGTGACTACTTTCTTCACATTTTTATCAAAACGGGTTTTTCTCAATTGTGCTTGATGCTTCAGGTTTTCGTAGACCTTCTTCACCATATCTTCTTTCTTGGTAATCGTTTGTTCTATCACAGGTAATTTCTTCATCCATTCTGGCACAATACTTTCACCAAATACTATTTGGTTAGGTGAATAACCTGTCGATAAGTGTGGTAAGTCATTATACACTTTCTCAAATTCATAAATCCAATCGATCCATTTATAATGTTTTTTGGGTATGTACGTCCGTAAAAATCGGTTCAACTCTCGGAAGATTCTCTCAACCGGATTTCCACAAGGGTAAAATCTTGAGATGTGAATGTGCTGGATTCCTTGTTCTTTCATAGTGTCTCTCCATACTTTGCTTGTATAATAAGCAGTGTTGTCTGTCAAGACCATTATAGGTTTGCCAAGCTCAGTTATATAGTTGTTGATAAATTTGCGTAACATGGGTCGAACGTGGAGATTTTTCAAAGGATATAATTTCACATATTTTGAAAAGAGATCATAGAAAGCCAATACATATTTGAACCGTCCACGTGTCATGGGACATGGTCCACAGACATCACATGACACCAACATTAAAGGTTGTTGTGGGATGATAGGATGTAATTCTATCTTCCGACAATAGTTTATGGGTTTCGCCTTCTGACATATTTTGCACTTCTTAAGAATATTTGTAGCTATACATCCCAAATTTGGATGATAGCAGTATTGTGCTATTTTGGCTGTACATTTAGCGGCACCAAAATGACCCCAATTCAAGTGAGTGTACCATACTAGTGATTCTAAATATTTATTTGGAACACAAACTTTCCAAACATCTTCTTCATCCTTCTTTCGATACAATATTCCGGATTTTAATTGATACTGTTCTTGAGAGTGACTTAGCGTTTTGCTTTCAACAGCATGCCTAATGGCTTTCCACAACTTATCATCTTCTTGCAGTTGTGGAAGACTTCGACATAGCTGTGAAATCTGCCTCTCACAATATTGCCTTGATAAATTCATGACTTTAAAGTCAATAGTCCGTTCTTCACACTCGTCGTCATTCTTTCTTTTCGGTAGTCTTGAAAGAGCATCGGCTATGATGTTGTCTTTCCCTCTGATGTATTTGAGCATAATATCATATTCTTGCAGTAGCAAGGCCCACCGGGTTAAACGTGAATGGAACATCCTTCCTGTTAAAATAAAAGATAAAGCTTTGTGGTCACAGAATACAATGATCTTCTTTCCATATACAAAATAGCGAAACTTTCTAAGTGACCAGACCACGGCCAGTACTTCCAATTCAGTAGTACAATATACATGTTCACAGCTGGAGAGTGTTCTGCTGGCAAACCCAATTATTTTGATGGTACTGATATCTTCTGGATTGTCCATCTGGAAAAGAGTGGCACCCAATCCTGTTTCAGAAGCATCCGCAGCAATATAAAAATCTTGATCAAGTCTCGGATGATGTAACAGTGGAGCATTAGTCAAAGCATTGCGGATGTTATCAAAAGCTTGCGTGCATTCGGAATTCCACTCCCACATGACATTTTTTCTTAACAGCCGTAACAAACAGTCTTGGCTTCCTAACTGATTGGGTAAAAATCGTCGAAAAAATGAAACTAAGCCGATAAATGACTTTAATTCTGTCCTATTTTTTGGATAAACACATCTGTTAATCACATCCATCTTTTTAGTATTTGGTTTTATCCCTTCAGGAGTGATTATATGTCCAAGAAATTTCAATTGGTTATGAGCAAACTTGGATTTGCTCAAATTTACAGTAACTCCGTATTCCAAAAATTTCGCAAAAACTCTTCTTAATAAGTCCAAATGTGCCTCCCAAGTTTCAGAAGCAATTAGCAAATCATCCACATATAACGTAACTTCATTCAAAAGGTCTCTGCCCAGTATGGTATCTAATGCCAATATGAAAACACTACCGCTTATTTTCAACCCAAATGGCATGACGGTAAACTGGTAACTTCGGCCCAGAAAAATGAATGCAGTATATTTTCTAGATTCTTTCGATATTCTAGTTTGCCAATATGAACTACGCATATCCAAAGAAGTTAAGAAGCGGGCACCATAAAACTTTTGTACTAACTCTTCTAGGTTCTCCGGTCGCGTTTGTACAGGTATAATGATCTTATTGATCTCTCTGGCATCCAACACCAATCTGATGTCACCATTTGGTTTAATTACCGCCACAAGAGGGTTACAATATTCGGAATCTGAGGGCTCAATAATACTCCATTCTAACATTTTATTAATTTCCTTTCTGACTACTTCTTTCTTTGTCCAAGGGATAGAATAGGAAGTATGACAAAAGGGTTTATGTGCATACGTCTTTATATGGAATTCAAAGTCTTTTATTATACCCGGACGTTTACTAAAAATCGACTGATATGCTTCCAACAAGTAGTACAGTTCGTCCCTTTGGATAACAGATAAATATTCTGATTCTAACACCTTTTCCTGCAATGACATTTTATCAATCATTTCTTCAGAACATTCAATAAGGCATATATCATACACATTTTCATCATAAATACTGACATATTTTACCATTAGATTCATACACAACTGATTTGGAATTACTCGGCCCTTTCTCAGGGTGGCTGTCAAAACATTACCATTGGAATTAAACATACATTCACCTTTCTCTAAATTAATGATTGCACCGGTCTCACATAAAAAGTCCAAACCCCGGATACATGGTACTGTCATTTTAGGAACAACCAGGAATGTACTTTCTATTTGAGCCCCCCGTATTGTAACGTCGACACGAACCTGTTTCACAACTTTTTGCATTTTTGCACTGAACGCGCCACACACGGTACATCCTGTGATAGGAAAAGTGGGTATTTTTACCCCTCGGCTTATCTGTTTTAAACAGTCCAGCGTCATGACACTAATAGTTGCTCCAGTATCAATTAATATTTCAACATCAACATTATTTATACTTGTTGGAATTATTGCCTGTAAAATTTGTCCACATTTATTAGAAACTTCAGGTTTTTCTTCATTTAATTCATTCCTTATATCCTGATCATTATTGTACCTTAATACTCTCAGTTCAAATTGATGCCTGCCTTCCTTCTCCTTTCCAGTCATCCTAGGAAGGCATTTGGTGACTGGTATTAGTTTAATCTATCTTGTTGAGTCATCGGTGGGGGTTCATGAACTTCCACAATCCGTACAGTATGATCCGAGTTATGGTATTCACCCCGTCGCACATTGGAGGCTCCTTCGCCCATTGGTATAGCTCCTTGTGCTGGATGAGGACTCGAGGCATTTGTTCCATCCTGCTGATGAACATTATGCTTCAAATTATCTTCCCAAGATCGAATACAATTGGGATCATCACTTGGGTACCTGTTACTCTTATTACTATCACTACTATGCACATTCGCGTCACCATATCGAGGTTTACCTCTAGCACAGTAAGTATCTCTTCTATATTTATTATAATCATTGTTTTTATTGCAACCATAAGATGAAGATTGTCCACACTCCTGTGATGCGGGTTTGACCTGGTTTTTGGTATTATTATTATCATACATTAAATTATTATTATTATTATAATTATCCGTATTACTATGAGTGTGAGTCGACATTTGATTACTACTCATTTGTCTTGCATCTTCCATAATCATATCTATAGAGTCAATCACCGACAAGAACTGTTCTATATCGTGGTCAGGAACATTTATTAACTTTTCACGTATATTTATGGGCAACCTTCCCTTCAAAATTCTGATCACTTCCTTGTGAGAAATTGGATCACTCCAATAACATGTCTTATTTATGTACTTTTCAAAATATTGCCTTAAAGTACTCCTTTTACTGTTAAAATACTCAGGTTGGTAAACCTCTTTTCTTAATTTCTCTTGTTTACTCGACGACCAGTATTTAGCCAGAAAAAGTTGTTCAAACTCAGCGCAAGTATGGCAACTTTCACTTACTTCGGCGGCCCATAATGCGGCTTCTCCGGTAATTTTGGATACTATAAATTGAAGTCGGTCGTGTTCTGACCAGCTATGTGGAAATATTCTTTTGAAATTATTGATAAAGATTTTCGGATGCAGGTTGTTCTTTTCAGTGGAGAATGTTGGGAATTGTCTACTTTTAAAAATGCTTTTCTCCACCTTTAAAGAAGACAAATATCCTCGCTGACCAAAAGAATCATCATCTTTACCAACTGAATCATCAACTTCCCAATGCAAATTTTCACCACAATTGTACTTCGTATTTTCACATGTTCGGTTGTTTTTCGACCTATTCTCCGAAGGTTCGTCCTCTGTCAACAAATTTTGTGATGACTTTCGTTCTAACTCCGCCAATTTATGATTGGTTTCCTTTTACCATTTAGGTAACTCATCAACTATTTTCTCTTTTATTTTCTGAATTTCACTAGTGAAGAGCTTAATTAATTCATCATTTCTACTTAGGTGCTCATTGATATTTTCATTTGGCTGGGATCCAATAGTAATCTTAACCTTGTCTACAATTTCATTTTCTTTTATTTCTATCCATTCAGATAGTTCTTCATCAAGTCTTTTCATTTGATCTACTAAATACTTGTCAATCCCCTTACGAGCATCGGACTCAAACTCGACTGTTTGTTTCGAAAGCTCTTCTATCTGTGCGCTAGCATTGAAACAGCTGCTTTCACACTTAACCATCCTATTGGACAGGCCATCATAACTCTTAGAAACTACCTCATATTTCTTTTCTACGTCATGAAGTTTTCCCATTAAATTATTATATTGCCTTTCTAAGGTGTTAATTGAGTCTCCCAGTCCACCTTTAATTCTTTCTTAGTATTTTCCAGTTTATAATCAAAGGTGTTCAGTTTGCTTTCCAAAGAATCCATTTTAACTTCTAATGAACCAAATTTGGCCTCAAATTTTTCGTTTAACTTTTGATTGTCCTCTTTTAATTGCTTATTATCTTTTTCTAGTGAACCAAGTCTTCCATTCATTACACCCATTTGAGTATTTATTGATACCAGCATATCAAACATTTTTTGATTAATATTTCCATTTTGAGGATCAACTTGCTGATCTACTTCCGAAACCTCAAGATCTTTATGTTCTCCCACGCTGCTTACCTTACTTATCATTGTATTTGAATCTCCTAACGGCTCTAAATCAATAACTGTATTATTATCTGTACATGTCTCCTGTCCCAGATTGAGCTCATGGCATGCATCATGCATATCCTCTTCACTTTCCTCTCTCTCTCTACTCATTACTCTACTCAACTGCACATTATCATGTATTCTTTTCGTTCGTTTTGACATGATTATTCACTACCAAGACATACACTTATTTTCACTATGTATTTACATATATTTATCTACCAAAATCACAAGTCTCAACTTCTTTTTTTTAAATATTATACAGTTATTTTAATCATACCTGGTAGTATCGCTCACTTTTAGCGATTATTGAAGAATACCTCTTTCATTGGACAGACTCACTGGCTGCTACTATATTTTCCAACTCTAGGGTTTGTGAATCCGGATGACACTCGACTCGATGCAGCAATCCTCCTCGATCGAGCCGCACGTTGTGGCGCCACTTCTACCGTATCTTCATTCGCCGTCGACGTTGTCATTGTTACCGTGAGACACCGTTATACCAAGAGGAAAGGCGCGTCGATCTTAGAGCATGAGATATGATGACCTTAAGCCATTGACAACACACAACGGTCACGGTAGCACCTGATTCCAGAATAGCTGCAGTAGTTAAGATCTACGAACTATGCCTTGTTGACCAGGTCCCCAAAACTTAACTCGTAACGAGATCCCTTCAAAGCAAATTGTCATAACGATCGTCTATAAAGGCTTCGTACAACGAGAAGAAATGTTACGGTTGATGGAATAATAACAGATACGACCAAACTGTCTTGTCTCTTCTGCTTTATTTAATATAACTTCGTTCACAGTTTCATTTCGCATTCACCACTCATTCACTGAAACCCTTTGATGAACAGTTTTGGTTGCTTAACACCAACAGTCGATGATAATGATACAGCTTTTCTCCTTTTTATAAATTGAAGCCCGCTCTCTGTGATATAATAAGAAAAAAACCGGTCTCAATACCGCGTCCCTCGTGAGATGCGAATAGACTTATCCCGGAATTGACCGCCCTGTAGGTGTACTCAATTTAATGACCACACTTCGCTGTCCACTATTTCGCGTAACTGAATGTCCATTTGTTAGTCTGACTATACACTGTAACTATTTAAAATTCGCCCCTATATTTTTCACAATGCACCATTAGCACTTCGTTACTTATTTGTTTTTTTTTTCTAAGAGTAAACGAAAAAAAAGACGCCGTATAATCGGCTTGGTCGACATAAAGCAAAACACCTTAATATGCCCAATTTCACCTCTTCTTATAGGATCGGCTACCTTACTCATTAATTTACTACATATTGTTTCCAACAACACTAAACAGGTATCGCTGTTATATTTTAATTGTATTCAAAAGCATGTTACTACTATTATGACCAACCAAATCGTCACAAATCGCGCAGCGTGCGTTTTTAATGATAACTTTACGCTATTCAATTAAATCGCGCGGCGTGCATTTTTAATGATAACTTTACGCTATTCAATTTCCATTACAGCTATCTTGACTCGTAATGTTACACAGCCTCCTCTCACAGATGCTCTCGCTGGCCCACAAACTTCTGGCACCCGCCAGGTACCATGCACACCAGACATGGACAAGGCATTTAACGAACTCAAACAGCTGTTGGCCTCTGCTGTAACTATTGCTCACCCACGTGTGGACGCCACAATGTTTGTCACTACTGACGCTAGTGACAATGCTATCGGCGCAGTGCTGAGTCAGACATACAACAATGTTACGACCCCCCCGCCGTTTTTCTCAAAAAAGCTAAACAACACGCGGAAGAAATACTCAGCATTCAACAGAGAATTACTTGCAGTTTACGAGGCCATAAGACACTTCAGAACTGATGTTGAGGGACGAGATTTCTATGTGCTCACTGATCACAAGCCGTTGGTTCCTGCCATAAAAAATCCTGCGGCTGATCCGCCCCCACGACGCTTTTGTCACATCGATTACATCTTGCAATTTACAAATGACATTCGCTACATCCAAGGAGCGGACAATGTGGTTGCTGATTTTCTCTCATGTGTTGGTGCTGTCACAACCTTAATTGACCAAATGGACCTACCTCGGTTGCAATCGGCAGACCCCGATACAATGCAGTTAATTTTGGACCACAGCTCCTCTCTCCAACCAGTACGCTCTACTTTCCCTGGCATATCTGACTTAGTGTGGTGTGATGAATCAACTGGTATGTTGCGGCCATTCATTCCTAAGCCCCTTCAACGCCAGGCCTTTGACAAACTACACACATTAGCACACCCCAGTGTCAACGCTTCCACCCGTCTGGTAGCTGAACGGTTTGTCTGGAGAGACATGCGCCGCAACTGTCAGTCTTGGGCAAGGGCATGCATGTTGTGTCAACAGAACAAAGTTTCCAGGCACACTTCCCCACCCCTTGGCTGTTTTGCCCAACAGCCAGGCCGGTTTCAGTATGTTCATATCAACCTCGTAGGCCCTTTGCCCCCCTCCGAGGGTTTCCGTTATTTGTTTACAGCTATTGACAGCAGTGCCTATTCCGAACATTACCTCTGAGACAGTAAGTCGAGCATTCTTAGATTCATGGATCTCTAGATTTGGCTCACCTGTTTACCTCACCACTGATCAGGAGCGACAATTTGAGCCTTCAGTTTTCTCTGACCTATGTAAAATATGTGGTATTGTCAAAATTCATACTTCTGCATACCACCCCCAAAGCAATGGGCTTGTTGAGCGATGGCATCGCACCTTAAAGTCTGCCCTGCGTTGCCATGACTCACTATGGACAGAGGCACTGCCCTTCGTGCTTCTTGGCCTTCTTGCAACTTTCAAGGAAGACCTCAAGGGTTCCATAGCCGAGTTTGTGTATGGCCAACCTCTGGTTTTGCCTGGAGAATTAGTCACTCACACCCCACTTCCACGGCCCTCTGAACTCCCTTCACTTCTCGAGCGAGAGCACTTGCACTGCACCAAAATTCAGCCGCCACCTCCGGCTGCTCATACACCTCCACACGTGTACGTACTGCGCACGCTAGACTCTTGTGAGTACGTGTTTCTCAGAGACGACTCAGTCCTTACAAGGTCGTCAAACACTCTGAGAATAACATGGATCTCCTCATAAAAGACTCTGTAACCACAGTCTCACTCAACTGAGTGAAACCAGCTTTCATTGAGCCTCAGGTGAACCTCCCTGATTCTGCCCCTATTTCTCCCACTCCTGCTTCAAGCGGCCATCCATTTTCCCATACCATGCATTCGGGTATTGATTCTTCACAGCGTGCTTCTCTGCCGCGCACTGCTCCTTTTCCGTGTTCATCTAATTCGAGTGGCCAATCTTTTCGGGGCTTCATTCCTCACAGCTCTCGCAGTCGAACTGCCAACCACTCGGACTCTACCATTGTGTTACCATCTTCGTGTGACAGCTCTTTGTCACGCCGTTCAAGCCACGCTGGCTCCTCGTTGCCTTCGGTCACACTGCTTCATCTGTCAGATGATCGCCTGAGGTTGTCTCCTGCGCAGTCCAATGCACCTGCCACCCCCCTCTTAGCAGATGCTTCCCCCTGCCATGGCTTTCCCACACCTCCCTGCCTCCCTACCATTTCTCGTACAGGTGCCACCCAAGAATTCACAACACATGTACACCCTGATGACATACATAAATTATCTGTTGTCGTAGATGGCGATACGGTGTGTGTGGTACTCGCGTGTGACAATGTTGAGGGAGGAAGTGCAGAATCTCGTGTGGTGCGCCACTTTAAATTGAGCAGAAGTGCTGCGTGTGGCAATTTGCGTGCCTTTGTTAGGCCTTCTGGCAAGGTGATTCTCCGCCTGCCAGCTGACGAAGTGCTACACCTCAACTCCAGGACGGGACGTCGTCTTCAGCCGCCAGCGTCGCTTGCTGACTTCGCCGTCGACGTACCAAGTTCCCCCCCCCCCCCCCCCCCCATTCACAGGGACGTACTCCATACTGTGCGGGGGGCGGGGGGCGGGGGGCGGGGGGGGCTATGTGGCGTAGAGCGCCATAAATGATATTTGTTCAGTGCATAAGTGTGCTATCTTTGAGGAGAGGGCTTTGGGCAGGATGTTGGACGTTAACGGCAGTTAGCCTCCGGACTTGTATCTGTGTAGAAGCTAAGTGTGAATAAATCTGTATCTGAGAGAATTCTAGTTGTTTACCTACAACTATTCCATATTCCCTCAAGGCTATAGTGTGTTGGACAAAGGGAGTAAATCCACTAGTAAGTGTCTGGATACAGTGGGAATTCAAATTGGATTGTTAATTTCAAGTTGTTTTCATTCATCTCTAAATGAAAGACTATTGATACTTTTGGGGGGGGGGGGGGGGCAGGGGGCTCATTGGGAACAAAGCACTTGCATTAAGAAGCTTTCAGTTCCCATGGGTTTCACTCTGAAATTTAAAGTTACTGTGCTCTTGACTGACTAGGGGTCCACCATGGATTTTCGACTGAAGAAGGGGTCCGCCAGTTGAAAAGGTTGGGAAGCCCTGGCCTAAGAATATCATATGCACCTAAGTGTATTGAACATTTAGTACTTGGTGACAAGGTTTACATCCTTTTAAATCTAAATATGCACAAGATATCATTTTTTTAGCGATTCCACATTTTACAGGCAATTTCATTTGGAATCTGTGGGAGGTATATTAGCATATCTGTTCTTATTTTGTTATATTTATTTTGTATTCTGGTTTTCTGACATGTTCCACATCCAAGAGGGTCTCCTCACTATGGATCAATTAGAACAAAAAGTGAATTTAATTTAATCCTATGCAGTTAAGTCACTACTCCAGGAAAAATAGATCCAACACGACATATTTGTGGTCAGATCTAAATATTAGTGAGATAAACAATCTTTATCAACCAAGTACCAAGACAGCAATAAAGACCTCTTAGTTTGGGATGTATTGTAAAATATTTTATCCATTTTTTTAATATTGGCTTTGCAATACCATGTAGTGATAGCTGTCATGTCTGTGAACACCTTAGCATACAAAAAATTGTCTGAGGAAAATAGTCAGAAAAAAATGAACTAGAAGTGAAACTGTACTCTCGTGTTAAACTGGCTGGTGCTACCTAAGAAAATCTGAATCAGGCACAGAATATTCAAAAACTAATGAGTCATTGCTTTTGACATGCAACAATATCTGCCTATGTGCCACTTGTCTACATGAATTGCATTCTTCAAATGCCAGCTGTGGACATCTAACTTCTGTGAACATAATGTATCTAATAATGATGTTACGATGTAAGAGGAAGTAGCAGGTTATGGGGCAGATTACATTATTTCATATCTTCAGCAGTGTATTATAGCAGTCATTCCTGACAGTTACATCACGTTATTGTGTATTCAGATTTTTGTTTTTGTCAAAATAAAAAACTTCTCTTTTATTAGCTTTTGGTTGTACTTTATACAGTCAGGGAGATTCGATGTTGTGAAATGTGAGTATCTAGTACCAGATCATGTGTATTTACCCTGTGATCATGATTTTGGGCTAAATGCAAAAAAGAAAAGGCAGTTACCTTTCATTTATGTTCCAGATCAGTGGACGGAACTCATTAATAAGGCGAGAGTAAAATAACCTTCCAATGTTGTAAAAATGACAGGTGATATGTTCATTACTGTAAAACATCTTTCTAATAAGGTACAGAGATTAACAGTAACTGAATCTGAGCAGAAGGTTTATTAGGCAAGCTTAAAGGTTTGAAAATTGTGAAAATCACCAATTTAAGTTTTTCTTTATGGTACTCTTGAGAATATTGATACTGTAAATATTAGAACAAAAACAAATACTAGATAGGTTTACTATTAGTAATTTGACATTTCCTCTCAATTATGATGGTCCAAGATTTATAAAACACTTATAAAACCTGCAGTGCTGAAGGATTTACAGGAATTACTAAATAACACTGATCGTTCATAATTACAAATGTGTTGTGTGCATTTTTTTAGAATAAATTCATTTAAACTACATTAAACATTTTATACAATGATAAGACTAGAAAAACACATTTCGCTAGAGTTATGGTAATTTGTGATTGTGGGTGTTTGATAATGTACAAAACAATCTTCACATGATATTGTTCTTTTTTATTAATCAGTTATTATTTCTCATGTTACGATACATGATAAAAGATATGACTGTTCAGAAAGATTAATTGGTTCTCTCTGTAAGAATCATTGTTAAAAATAATAATAAAGTAAATTGATATAGTTTTTACACTGTCACTTACAGATCCCTCTTTTTCTCAATTTTTAAAAACTGTGGTTTAGCCCGTTCTTCCGTGTGTGTCTTCAAATGAAGCCAGAATATTGGGGGTGAAGGAGGGATGAGGTTGATTGGTTGGCTGATTTGGGGGAAGGGACCAAACAGCGAGGTCATTGGTCCCATCGTTAAGGAAGGATGGAGAAGGAAGTCGGCCATGCCCTTTTAAAAGAACCATCCTGGCATTTGCCTGAAGCAATTTAGGGACATCACGGAAAAGCTAAATCAGTATGGCTGGATGCGGGATTGAACTGTCATCCACCTGAATCCGAGTCCAGTGTGTTAACCCCTGTGCCACCTCGCTCGGTGCCAGAATATTCTTCACACTAAAAGCCACATATGTTTCTCATAATATAGATGTGTGTCAATTCCTAATTCTTATTTAGTTGCTACACATTACTTGCAGTCTGCCTTGCATTGCATACTTCACGAGAAGTAACTGCAGATCCAGAAGACCCTTACCAAGGAATTTTTCCTGTTTCAGTTTTCTTAAAAATACTGTAACATTAATACTGGTGCATTCTTCAAGTTTAGAACCTTGTTTGGTATTGCACTTTGGCTGAAATTTTCTAATATATTTTCATTTAGTGTATCTCACATCCTTCTTGCGGTTAACTGGTGTTATGATTTTGAATGTCTAATTTGCTCGTCAGAAACGTTCTGCTACTCTTCCTGCCTCCAACAATAGTGTTTGTGGTGCAGATGAGCTACTTCCTTTTTAATGTGTTATTTTTTGTAAGAGAATATTTTCAGAAGTCTCTGCTCACAAGCAGGACAAATTTTAATGTAGAACTACATAAAGGTAGTGCTTTTCCTACAGGATTAGACTATCAAGTGGAAATGAAGTACTTGTGCTCAATAAATAATCGCTATGTACAGTAAGAAGAGGCAGAATAATAATAAAATATATCTCCTGCAGCAAAGGCAAAAGATGTTTTACCAGTTATTGTTAGGAAAATGAAGATATAAATACCATAAAACAAAGGAAGGAGAGGCATACAGCGATCAGTCGCAATCCAATTGGCGTTTATTATTCTTGCAAATCTAGATTTCAGCTATAAATAGCAATCTTCTATCTGGAATAAATTCAAGTTTCAACAGCCGTTGCTACAGTTGTTAAACTTAGTTTGTATTCAGCATTCGGAATACAGCATGTAATGGACACCTGATCGGCTGGGAAGCCACAGGCATGTGGCTAGCAGAGAGGAATGCAGCATCACCTGCCAGCAAATCATGTGTCTGTTAAGCATTGCATTCCAAATACCAAAGGCAAACTGGTTTAACAATTGTAGCAATGGCTGTGCAAACTTGAATTCATTCTGGATAGCATCCCACATGCTGAAGATGGCTATTTATAGCTGAAATCTAGATTTGCAAGAATAATAAAAGCTAATGGGATTGCAACTGACTGCTATGTGCTTCACCTTCCTTATAGTCTACGGTTGCTTCACACAATATTTCCTGATGGAATCAAAGTTGTTTAGTAAAATAATTCATCCAGGACCAATGATCAGTGACATGTTAAAATCAAAGTTGTTATCAAAACATTTATTTTGTTTTACACATTTTTCTCTGCTAATTTAAATTCATATTTCTTCTCAGCATCAACAATATACAGGATTTTAAGATATATTATCATACATTTTCAGCATATTTAATAAATACGTTGATATGTTGTATTAGTTGTAATATTTTTGTTTTAGTAAATTAGTTGCGACAAAATTAACAGAATTCACACCACAAAATAGCTGCTATGTGTGATATTAATTACTTCATGGAATGACGAAGTGTCCAACAAAAATATTTGTTTGTGTTTGGAATTCCTTAATGAAGAATGTGAAAGGATGGTCCGCCTTGAAAGAAACTGGCTCACATGAAATTTGGGCCTTCTTGTAACGGATAACTGCACCTGAAATAAAAATCAACTTTGAGTGATATAAAATTGTTGAACATATGTCAGTTTTGCTTTGTGTGTATGTTACATTCAGGTTAAGCACTTCAAAGGAATATAATTAACAGTCAACACATTATTAGAACTGCAGCAGAATGTTTAGGAACTAGAAGTATCATTTCCATTCAGTCCAGTTTCTCCATTCTCCTTTACAACATAGTTCCTCCTTCTTCATGAAGTTAGCATTATCACCACCACCACCACCACCACCAAAACCCTTTCTCTCCATTCGTATCTCTCACTCTACCAGCGTGACTTTAATTCTTGATATTTCATTTTTCTTATTTTGTGTGTTACGGCATGTATTCCTTCTGTGGTTTTTTCTGCATTTACTTATCTCATGGTGGTCTCATGTCTGGATGATCAGTTACTAACAGCTACCAATATTGTTCTGGTACTTTGATCTTGGCTGTGAATTCAAAGTTTTACATTTTTGTTTATTCACTTCCTTCATTCCTTCACACATCATGAAGAAGAGCTTTCAGCATGTGAAATCAGTCATGTTACACATTAATAATGAGTAAAATTCTGTCAGATACACTAATAAAAAATTATAAGCTGTGCCAATGTACATACACAGATAATTTTTGCATTACTTCTAGATCACTATATTTGAAGAAAAGCAACATCTTTGAAAAGCAAATCCTCTTCCTATTACACTGTTCAGTTGCTGTTTTTATCTACATCACACAAAGCTCTCATTTAATTTTATATGATACATGACATAGTTTTTCAACTGCTGGTGTGCCATCAAAGTCTGTATTGATGTGATACAACAGTCAACCAACAAATAAGCAGCATGCTGAACAATGTACATATACTGTAGATATAGAAAAGCCAATGCTTAAGAATTATTGCCGCATTAATGAAAGTAGGATAACATACAAAAGCCAGACCATCATAGAGCGTTAACAACAGAAGGATGCCCAACTTCTGTGAAATTTACATATCTAAATCTGCATCAAAATGACTATTCTGCAATTCACAATTAAGTGCCTGGCACCACTGTCAAGCTATTTCTCTACCTTTCCATTCTTGAACAGTGTGCAGGAAGAATGAATAGTTAAATCTATCTATGTGAGCTCTGATTTCTCTTATTTCATTACAGTGATCATTGCTCCCTAGTAGCAATGTTTACACATTTGGAGGAGGAAATTGTTGATTGAAATTTCATCAACAGATCCTGCCACAATGAAAAACGCCTTTGTTTTATTATATCAGTGATCCCTGCTCCCCTATTTCATGATAATATTGCATGACCTGTCCATCTTTGAACTTTTTCAATGTCCTTCATCAGTCTTATCTGATGTGGATTCCACACCATGCAACAATACTCCAGAAGATAATGGGTAAGCATAATGTAGGCAGTCTCATCATTAGACTTGCTGCATCTTCTTAAGTACTCTGCTAATAAATCACAGTCTTTGGTTCACTTTCCCCACAACATTATCGATGTGATCAGTAGAATTTAAGTTATTCATAACTGTAATCCCTAAGTACTTAGTTTAATTCACAGCCTTTAGTTGTATGTGATTTATTGTGTAATCAAATTTTAGCAGATTCCTTTTAGTACTCATGTGGATGACTTCACACTTTTCATTATTCACAGTCAATTGGCACATTTTGCACAACACAAATATATTGTCTATATCATTTTGGAATTGGTTTTGATCATCTGATGGTAAGTTCAAACAATCTGAGAGGGCTTCTCAGAGTGTCTCCTAAGTCATTTATATATATTAGGAACAGGGCCTGTAACACATCCTTTGAGAAAGCCAGTTATCACGCCTGTTTTACTCACTGATTATTATGAACTGTGACCATGTCTCACTGGAAGTCATGAATCCAGTTGCACAATTGAGGCAATTCTCCATAGGCACACATCTGATTAGAAGTCTCTTTTGATGAATGGTGTCAAAAGCCGTCTGGAAATCTAGAAATATGGAATCAATTTGAGATCCACTATCTACAGCACTTTTCACTTTGTGTGAATAAAGAGCTAGTTTTGCTTCACAAGAATGATATTTTCTGAATCCTTGTTGGCTATTGTGCCATGTTGGCACTTATTGATAGTTGAATGAAGGAACAGTGACCTATCTTCAGGCTAGGAAGCACTGAAGATTCTCTGCCAGTGGTGATCAGCTGTGAGTGAAGTGGTTGTTGACTGCTGTAGGGCAGGGTGGAAACATGGCAGGCAAGGCATGAGTGGTGAAGCAAGGGAATTGGCCAGGAACAAGTGGTGTGCTCAGTGCCATGCTTCAGGGAGTGTTTTTGCAGAAGTATCAATTCTTGATTGGAAAACATGATAACTGCATTTGTGTTGATGTAAACGTGATTAAGAAAATGTTCAAGGTAAGGAATGATGTACTGTGCCTCTGCTGAGAGTTTACTGAAGTAGTCACTTGGAACTGTTCATCGCTGTTGTCATGGTCTATCTCTTCTGAAATACAAAGTACTATTTATGGTTCGGAGACAAGTTGCTGGATTTAATAGTGATCAGTCGTTTGCAATGTGTCAATGGCATTTTAAAGGAACACTAAAGGCATTCTTGTAAGGCACCAGTGTTTCTCTAATAGTTTGTGTAGCAGTCTGATACTGCTGACCTTGTTACAGGTGCTTGTGTATTATTTGTTAAGTTGATGAAATGCTGTTGTTTCCAGTGTGTAACCTAGGGCTGTTGCAGGTTAATGGAACCATTGTTTAAGTCTTACGTGTATGTGGGCATAGTCTGTGCCAATGAACTAAATGTAATGTTGCTTCTGTAAAAGGGAAACATGCCATGTACATTTCATATCCTTCTGTTGCTGCTGAATTACTGGACAGGATGATGGCAGTGATTGACACATGCTGCAAGAGGAGGGAAACATTATTTTCTATTCATTACAGACTTCTGTATTTCTGTAAATGATGCTGAAAAAGGCATTCAGCTACTGAGTTCTAACCTGGATCAAAAGTCTATGGGATACATACCATGATTATGGTTTGTTCAATAAAGAGGATAAATTAGGATGATTGTATTATGGTAATAATTTTGGATTTGTTGTTTTTAATGACATCCTGTTATGGCTCTGATTATCAGAAACTAAACATTTTGCTCTAGCAGTTGGCTTCACAAGTAATTAGTTTGGGACCAACTGTCTGCTTTCATTACACTATTTGTCAATAAATCATTTTTTTAGCTAATTCAAAAATCCTACTGCAAATTGATGTTACTGACATAGGTCTGTAACTCAGCAGATAACTCATATTCCGTTTCTTTAATATTGGTGTGACCTGTGCAGCTTCCTAGAATTTATGTATGGATCAAGTGAGCTGTTGTTTTTAATTGCTAAGTATGATGATGATGAGGTCTCATACACCGAGGAGCGTAGGGGACGATGTGGGAGACCCGCACTGACGTACTAAGCACGGTCCTAGTGGAGCTGGTTTGCCATTGCCTTCCTCCGACCATAATGGGGATGAATGATGATGAAGACAACAACACCCCATCATCTCGAAGCAGGAAAAGTCCCTGACCCCGCCGGGAATCGAACTGGGGACCCCGTGTGTGTGAAGCGAGAATGCTACCGCAAGACCATGAGCTGCGGACTGCTAAGTGTAGTGCTCCAGAATGAGATTTTCACTCTGCAGCGGAGTGCGCACTGATATGAAACTTTCTGGCAGTTTAAAACTGTGTGCCGGACTGAGACTTGAACTCGGGACCATTTCCTTTTGCGGGCAAGTGCTGTACTATCTGAGCTACACAAGCACGACTCACGCCCCGTCCCCACAGCTTCAATTCCACCAGTACCTTGTCTCCTACCTTCCAAACTTCACAAAAGCTCTCCTGCGAACCTTGCAGAACTAGCACCCCTGGAAAAAAGGGGTATTGTGGAGAAATGGCATCATAAAAGAGACTATTTCCTTCAAAGTTGTTCTTTCATTATCGATTCCATCACCTTCACTAGTACTGGTATTATAGATATGGGCCTGTAGCTTGACACTTCGTGTGGACTGCCTTTTGTGTAAACAGGCACTGTACATGCAACTTTCATGAGTCTGGAAATTCCCCTCCATGGAGGCTTTTATTTATTACTACTGCTAATGGCTGTGCAATTTCACTGATTATAGTTTTTAACATAGTACAGGACATGCCATAAATATCAGGGCTCCCTGAAGATTTGTAGCTTTTCACAATTTTTATTATTCCTTTTGGATATACTCTCTTCCACATTACCATGCTGCATGTATACTCAAATTTCATAGCAGCTGCAGGCTCTATTCCGAAGTCAGGAATTTCATCTACTGTATTTTCCACTGTTCTTATAAAATAGTCATTAAACTCATCTGGACTGCAAGAATTAGAGCAAGAGGTGGGCTTTTTCCTGTGCTCATTAACCAGGTCCCATGCTGATTTACAAGGATTGTGAGCTTCTTCAATAAATCTGGCATTGCTTTCCTTCTTTGCTTTTTCTATTTCCTTTCTGTAGATCCTTTTGGCCTGTAAATAACTAGAGTACAGTCTATCCTTAATATCTATATCTTTAGCAGCCTTGACCTCGTCGTTTAGTATTTGGACAATACATTTTATTTTGGCTAGTCTAGGAGCATACCACCTCTTTATTTCGTTAGTTTTTTGTCTACATTTTGATTTAGCATTTGAATATCTCTTGGGTTTTAATGGGAAATGTTCATCAAATTTCACTTTAAGGGTCTGGAACATGTGACTGAATGCAGAATTTGGTGGCAAATCATCAATTATTTGGTGCCAATCTATAGAAGACACTGTAGTTTTGAAATCATCTAAGCTTTTCTTTGTAATAATTCTATTTCTGAATACATAATTTGAATGCCAGCAGGGAATTTGTTGAGTACTTGCCGAGTTTGTCCATAACGTCATGATTACTGCATGGTGATCTGCTAGTATAGGGTCCACCGCACTTACTTTGCAGTCCCAAACATTTAGGTTTGTCACAAATAGCTCCTCTTTTTGGTAGAGTTTCCTATGAATAGCCCATAGCTGCTTACTAAGTTCATGAAAGCTCTTTCTTCATCATTACCTTCTCCAATATGAATGTTGAAGTCTCCACATAAAGCAATTTTTGTCCCTAAGTGCACTAGGTAACACAGATAGCTTTGCAACTCATAGAGGAAATTTTCAAAATTTCCATCTGGGGAATGGCAGAGAGAAACAACAATTAAGTTGGCATCTCACAGTCCCAAAGCAGCTAACTATAGGTCTAGATCTACACATAATTTACTTAAGTCAATTTTATTGGCACTGAGTTTACTATTTACATACAGAGCCACACCAGCATTGATAGTTGTTTCTTTACACCATTTATAAATATTCAATGTTTCTGTAGTATTCTGTTTGTGGTTGGGCTGGCCAGTGTTCACATATACATAATACATCAGGTCTCACTTCGTCAACAAACAGTGATAATGTATCAAGTTTTGTTCTGAGGCACTGCACATTTACACTCGCTATTTCTTCAATGATATCATTTCCTTTTTCACTGGAATGTTCTTGGTCTTGGGAGTTTATCGCACTGGTGCATCCTCTGAAATACAAAACGTTTTATCACAGTGTTCTTCAGCCATATACTGTTGTCCATTATTTTATCTTTTAGGTCGAAATCAACACCAATTTTGAAGCTATTATTTATTCCCTTTGTTTCCAGTTTTTCGACTGTAAAATTGTTGTGATTTCGGAAAGTGTTCTGTAAGAAGTTAGTTACAGTTTCAGCTGCGATGCCACCTCTTAGTTTGCTTAGGTGGAACCAGGCTTATATTTCTTGTCAGAAGCAGTGTTAAATAGAATGTTACACTATATATACACACATTTTCAGCACTTTTAAAAATGACACTGATACTGAAATTAGACATAACATTTATGTTTTTTTGTTTTAAGTTTGCTGTAACAAAATTAACAGATTTGCACCATAAAATAGCTGTTGCGTGTAATACCATTTACTTCATGAATTAGTGAAGTGTCCAACAAAAATATTTGTTTGCACTTGGCCTTCTTTTATAATCAATATGAAAGGATTGTCAGCCTTAAAAGACACTAGTTCCTGTGGAATTGGGATTCTCTTATGAACCAGTATAGGTATAGCTGAAATGTAAGTCAATTTTGATTGAAATAAAAGCCACAAATTTATTCCAGTTATGTCTACATTGCTTTGTGTGTATGTTACTGAGATTCAGATTAAGCATTGTAAATAAATACAATTAATAGTTACCACTACATTACAACTGCAGCAGAATATTTAGCAGCCAGAAGTACTATTTACATCTGCCTTAATTTCTCTATTCTTCTTTACAGCATACCTACTACTCCTGTTCCATGTAACTGGCATTACTACCACTATCACAACTACCACCAAAACCATTTCCCGCCATCTGCCCCTCTCACTCTATCAAGATGTATTTTTTCTTGTTACTTCCTTTTTCTTATTTTATTTGTTATTATGTCTACTTCATCTTTTCTGCATTAACTTATCTTACAGTGGTCTCTGGGAGGAGCACACCACAGAACTGCTGAAGCGTCTTAACAAATCTCTGTTTGCAATGCGAATTTTGTCAGACATAGGGGATATAAAAATGAAAAAGCTGGCATACTATGCTTACTTTCATTCCATAATGTCATATGGGATTATTTTTTGGGGTAATTCATCAAGCCAAGCTAAAGTTTTCCGGGCACAAAAACGTGCAGTAAGAATTATATGTGGTGTGAACTCAAGAACATCCTGCAGAAGCCTGTTTAGGGAACTAGGGATACTAACTACAGCTTCCCAATATATTTATTCCTTAATGAAATTTGTCATTAAAAATATATCACTTTTTCAAACCAACAGCTCAATTCATGGAATCAATACTAGAAATAAGAATAATCTTCACAAGGATTTAAAGTCACTTAGTCTTGTACAAAAAGGTGTGCATTATTCAGGAACACACATTTTCAATAACTTGCCAGCAGCCATAAAAAGCTTAACAACCAATGAAATTCAGTTTAAGAGAAGCCTAAAGGATTTATTGCTGGCCAACTCCTTCTACTCCATTGATGAATTTCTTAGTAAAACCAACTGATTTGTATATAAGTACAACATAACTTCTGCACAATTTCAGGGCAGTAATGTGTTCACTGAAAATTTGTGTGTGTGTGTGTGTGTGTGTGTGTGTGTGTGTGTGTGTGTGTGTAAGTATAATCTAACTTCTGCACCATTTCAGTGCAGTAATGTGTTCATTGTAAATAAGTATTACAGTAGTTGTATTACATGTTTATTACCTTATAAATAAATAAAAAACTTTTTATTTTAAATTCAGTGCATTAGTATTTGTAAAATGACTCTTAGTGTTCATTAAAAAACGACGATCATTCCACTTGGGACCTGTGGAATGGTACATTAGCTTATTTGTTTTGGTTGTAAATATTTGTCATGTATTGTTGTTTTTCTGACATGTTCCACATCCTGGAGGACCTCCTCACTATGGATCAATTGGAATGAAAGTAAATCTAATCTGATCTAATCTCATGTCTGGGTAATCAGTTACTAACAACTACCAATATTATTCTGATATTTTGGTCTTGGCTGTCAATCCAAAGTTTCAGATTTCTTCCTGCAACTTCTCTGTCTCATGCTTAATGAAACACCTCTTTCATTCCTTCACATATCATGAAGAGCCTTCACGGCTATTGAATCAGTTATGTTATTCATTAACAAGCAGGCAATGTCTGTGAAGTGCAGTAATAATAAATTATGAGTTCTGCTTTTATGTAATTCTACGTCACACATGACATATTTCTTCAGCTACTGATGTGCCATTGAAGTCTTTACTGATGTGATGTCACAGTCAGTGAAACAATAAGCAGTGTGCTGAACAGTGGATATTGTAGATATCTTGAAGTCAATACTGAACCATTATTACCAAATCAATAGTAGGATACCACACAAAAGTCATTAACAACAGAAGTATGGTCAGCTTCTGTGGCTTCTTACAGCACTCACATGTTGATAATAATGGACATGACATTTTTTCATTCATAAAATGCTAAGTCAAACATAGCTGTCAGAAGAATAACATAATGAAACTGTACTGAGGACATATAAAAAAAAATAGTGATCCTGTCAGTAAACAGTGGAAAATCCAGGATGGAATGTCACAGTGTTATGGAAATTTATTTATTTATCCATCCGTTGACAATAAATATTGTATGGATGTTGTCAAAGGTACATGTAAGCCATTTCAAAGAAATGGGAAACAAACAATATATACATAAAAAAGGACAAAACAAAATAATACAATGAAATTAATATAGCCTATATACATCCCTGCTTGTTATTTTAAATGCATAGTCTGTTTTTCATAAGGCTTTAGTTTTGTCCTCCCTAAATGGCAAGGCGTTATATACACAACACTGCTTAAGTATATATTTACATCACACAACAGCTGTCCTTTAAGTATGTAAATGTAATGAATAATTAGGTACAGATAGAGTATTTTCCATTTTGCCTTTGTAAATACCATCAGAAAAAATTTATTGACCTACATAGTCATTTACAGAATAAAAACAATGTTCTATAGAAATTTTTTAAATTCTGTTTTATATTTGTTATGATCTTCTAACTGCCTGATGTAGACTGGCAGTGCGTTGTACAGTTTTGCACCGATATGGCTCACATGCCTTTGTGTATTCGTTCTTTTTGTTCACTGAGTATGGAGTGCTGTGCTATTATGGGTATTGTAGTTATGAAAGTCGGCATTTGTCTGAAAATCTGCAATGTGGGTCCTGACATACAATACCTGTTTGTATATGTATAATGATGGTATAGTAAGTATTCTAAGCTTTTTGAATATGGGTTTGCAGTGTGTCTGTGGATGACTGTGAGTTATTATTTGGATGGCCCTCTTCTGCAACAAAAAAATTTGTTTTCGGCACCCTGTTGTGGAGCCCCAAAATATTATTCCGTATGTGGCAAGAGATTGAAAATAGCCAAAATATGCCATTCTGGCACCCTCTGAAGTACAAACATTTGCAATAATTCTGAGGGAAAAACAGGCTGAATTAAGTTTCCGTGCAAGTTTTATTATGTGGTCATTAAAATTTAAGTTTTCATCCACATGAATCACCAGCAATTTTGTGGATGTCACTCTGTCTAAGGCTTTGTCACCCCACATCATATCGAGATTTACATTTTGACATCTTTTCCCAAACTGCATATAATTTGTTTTATTTACATTCAATGTCAATCTGTTTGCATTGAACCAAGAGTGGATGTAATTTAGTACTTTATCAGCAGTTGTTGGTAGCAATTGCTTTGGCGCACTTATTATCACACCAGTAACATCTGCAAATATTATTGCTTTGGCTGCATCATCTGAGGTGTGAAAATCATTTATATAGACAAGAAACAATATGGGCCCTAGGATGCTGCCTTGTGGTACTCCTATTTCTACATTTTTTTTGCCTCTGATACTGAATTTATTTTGTGGTTGGAGTAAGTTGATGTCAGTCCTACAACCTGTGTTCTGTTTTTTAGGTATGATTCAAACCATTTTTTTCCTATCCCATGTATACCCAACGCTTCCAATTTTTCTAAAATAATGTCCTGGTTCACAGTGTCAAAAGCTTTGGAGAGGTCTAAATTTACTCCTACTACACTATAATCTTTTTCTAGATTTTTGATTATTTGTTCAGTGTAGCACATTACTGCTGTTTCGGTATTTTTATGTACTTGGAAACCATGCTGATTTCTGTTTAGTAAATTATGGTCATTTAGATATTTGTTGATTCGGTGCTTCATCAGTTTTTCTAATATTTTTGAAAATGCTGGGAGGAGATATATTGGGTGATAGTTTTTTACCTTATACTTGTCGCCGTTTTTAAATAATGGCTTCACTTTTGAAATTTTGTTATGATTGTGATGATTGTTATGTTATGATTGACACAGGCACCTCACCTATGCCAGCCGACATTTTGGGTTTCAAGCTTTGTATCACTTTCAACACTTCACCCTCATCCTACAAGCTGTTTTTGGATATTCAGGTTTTCCTTCGTTTGTAAATTTTAAGCTTAATGAAACTGTTGCATTTATGAAATAATTGTTAATATAATTTGGCAACTCTTGTTTATTAATATTGACATTTTTTTTATTTTTGAGGCTAATGTCCTGGTTTTCACAACTCTTCCCCGTTTCAGTCTTCACAATACCCCATATGGCTTTTGATTTGTTTTCAGACTGTCTTATAAAACTATCATTACTCATGAATTTTGCTTTAGCAATTACTTTTCTATATACCCTCTTGTAATTCCTGACATTGACATATTCTATGAATTGTGGGTCTGTGGATGTTTTCATTTTAGAAATTAGTCTCTTTAGAGTTCCACAGGAAGTTTTGATGCCAGCTGTGACCCAAGAACTTGGCTTTGTATTGCCATGTGACCTGATTTTTGACAGCTTTTTTGGAAAACACATTTCAAAATATCCTATGAAACTGGTAGAAAATGTGTTATATGCATCATTTTTATTTGTTAGGGATAGTACTTCTGCCCAAGCAAAGTATAGTTGCTACTCACCATATAGAAGAGATGCTGAGTTGAAGACAGGCACTACAGAAAGACTGTCAGAAAATGAGCTTTTGGCCAATAAGGCCTTCATCAGACACACACACTCATGGAAACACAACTCTCACACACATGACCACAATCTCTGGCTGCTGAGGCCACAACAGGGTCCCAGCAGCAAGAGACTGCAGTTATGTGTGTGTGTGTGTGTGTGTGTGTGTGTGTGTGTCTGTTCTATTCCTGATGAAGGCCTTGTTGGCCAACTGAAAGTCTTTCAGTTGTGCCTATCTGTGACTCAGCATCTCCATTATATGGTGAGTAGCAACTATCCTTTTCATAATATTGTAACTAAAACAGATATTTCAACATTTTCTCAAGCTGTAATACATAAAGTAAAAATAAATAATGTAATACATACTATATATCTTAAACTGAAATTTCAGCATGTCTTCAAGTTTACAAGTAACATAGTCATTATTGTAGCAATAAACCCTCCAAGAAGTTGGTCAATGAAGATTGTTTGGGGCAAGCTACTCAGGGTATTCTTGTAAAGATGTGCAAACAGTGTATTGAGAGCTTTAATCATCTTTTCATTCATTCACTGCTTCCGGTTTTATTGATCACATTAAACAGGAGGACCTTCAAGGATGTGAAATTAATCAAGTTATACATTAACAAAAGACAAGCAAGTTACAGAAACTTAATATGTAGGGGAAGTCCTACTAAAATGACATACTGTACCATTTTGTTTTTAGGTCATTATTGATTCATAAACCATGATGTTAAATAAAATTTGTATCAGGAACTTGCTCATTCACCTGCAAATTTCATTCACCTGTAAATTTTACTATCTTGGTGTCATATTTTTAAATTGAGTAAATCATATGTTTTTGAAATTCTTGTAAAAAGTGCTTAATATGTCATTTTAGACTGATGTCAGGGTAAAGTGACACAGGAGTAAGACAAAATAAGATATTCAGATAAACATTAGAATTTGATATATTTAATACACACATAAAAAAAAAAAGATTTGCATCACCTAGGTTCCGAGAGTTACGGAACTTGTACAGAAAATTGGAATAGAGATCAACATAAACGTCATTTCCGCCCTTGTTATTGCTCATAGAAACCACACACTGCATGTTGTACCACAACAAAGCGAGACCTTCAGAGATGGTGTCCTGATTGCTGTACACACCAGTACCCCTAATACCCAGTAGCGTGTCCTCTTGCATTGATTCATGCCTATATTTTTCATGGCATACTATTCACAAGTTCATTAAGACACTGTTGGTCCAGATTGTCCCACTCCTCAATGACGATTCGGCATAGATCCCTCAGAGCGGTTGGTGGGTCACGTCGTCCATAAACAGCCCTTTCCACTCTATTCCAGACATGTTCGATAGGGTTCATGTCTGGAGTGCATGCTGGCCACTCTAGTTGAGCGATGTAGTTATCCTGAAGCAAGTTATTCACAAGATGTGCACAATGGGGGCACGAATTGTTATTCAAGAAGATGAATGCCTCGCCAGTATGCTGCCGCTATGGTTGCACTGTCTGTCGGAAGATGGCTTTCATGTAATAAATTAAAACTACGGTATATGGAATGTAATAAAGAGGGGAAACTGATAGGACAACAGGGAACATGTCTCAGGTAGAGATTAATACAGGGGACGGTATCATAAAGAAACCTGAGTTGGTTGCAGAAATATTTAATAACCACTTTTTGAGAGCAGCAGAGAAGACAGGCTGTAATGGTTCTATGGAAGAATCATTGACCCTCCTACAGAAAGCTATTAGCAACAGAATCCCACAGTTATCCTTACCTCCAGTTACTGTAAGCGAAGTCATAAGAGTAATTAGATCATTAAAAAATAAAAATTCTGCTGGTGTGGACAATATTTCTAGTAAAATACTGAAACACTGTTATAAATTTGTTAGTCCCGTCTTATGCAACATATACAATGCATCCCTACAAGATGGGATTGTCCCTGACAGACTTAAGTTGGCTGTAGTGATTCCTCTCTTTAAAAAAGGGGATAAAAGCATTGTTACAAACTATCGCCCAATATCCCTATTAAGTACCTTCTCGAAAATTCTAGAAAAACTCATGCACAGGAGGATTGTAGACCATCTCGACTCCCACAGTATCTTAAGCAAAAATCAGTTTGGTTTTCGTGCCGGTCTTTGTACTGAACAGGCAATATTCTCTTTCAGCAACCAAGTTTTGGAAGCCATTAACAAAAAAATGTCTCCAGTGGGTATTTTTTGTGATCTTACGAAAGCCTTTGACTGTGTAAACCACCAAATTCTTTGGAAAAAGGCAGAATACTATGGTTTAGGTGGTACTGTTGGCTTGTGGCTACAATCATATCTACAGGATCGGAAGCAGACTGTAATGCTAAATGGCTCTTCTGGAGAACCTGCCTCGTCTGAATGGGGCACGATAACGTGTGGTGTGCCTCAAGGCTCCGTTTTGGGCCCACTGCTTTTCCTCATCTTTATTAATGATCTTCCTCTTTGTTCTGAGACAAACAGCAAATTTACCCTGTTTGCCGATGATACCACAATTCTAATTGACGATTTGACTGATCATGATCTTGAAAAAACTACAAATACTGTTTTTAATGACATCTTACATTGGTTCTCCTCAAATGGTCTCTCGCTCAATGCAGATAAAACTCATTATATGAGGTTCCATACATCACAAAGTAATCCCGATGAAATTAACATAAAATGTAGAGATCAACCAATACAGAAAGTTGAAGACACAAAATTCCTGGGTGCTTACATAGACAGTAAATGTAATTGGTCAGTTCACATTCTTCATCTATGTTAAAAATTTAGCTCGGCAACATTTGCATTACGGGTAATTTCTTCAGTGGCTGAAGTTGACACTATTAAGGTTGCCTACTTTGGCTACTTCCACTCATTGATGTCATATGCTATCATATTCTGGGGGAACCAACCACTTGCAAAAAAAGTTTTCACCATCCAAAAAAAAAGCAATCAGAATAATGTGTGGGGTCCATCAAAGACACCACAGTATATTTTTTCCTTGCTCACCTTTGTGTGCAAAAATTATTCCATCTACCAAGACAACAGTAAATTCCATGGTTATAACACGAGAAACAAAAACAATCTACATTTAGAAATGAAACGTCTCACTCTGGTACAAAAAGGAGTTTACTACTCCAGCATTAAGCTGTTCAATGCTCTACCACTACATATCAAATGTGTTCATACAGAACTGCCAAAATTTAAACAAGTTCTCAAAGATTACCTGACAGAGAAATCTTATTATACTGTGGATGAATACCTGAAAGAATATGTATACCATCACTAAACTTATTGTGTCTAGAAGTAGTTCAATTGATTTTATTGTGCATTTGGGCATTAGCGCACTTTTTGTAACAACAGATTGGCTGTACATGTATTTACTCTTGTAGGCCTAATATCTGATTTAACTTTGTGCTCTTATCTTTAACCTTTATTTGAAACTCCTTTTTCTGTCAAATGGTAATTATGTTATCTAGCTGACATTGTATCTGTTACTGTATTTATAGTATCTCTTACTTAAACTATGTACAATTTGCCATTGAATTGCCCTTGTATTTATTGTAAGTTTAAATTGAAACCTGTACAATTTGACACATTCCATATCCTTGTGATTGACTCACTAACTGGATCTACGGAACAAGAAATAAATAAATAAATAAATAAATAAATAAATATCATACAGCCATTATGGCACCTTCCATGACCACCAGTGGTGTATGTCGGCCCCTCATCACGCCGCTGCAAAACAGTAGGGAACCTCCGCCTTACTGCACTTGCTGGACAATGTGTCTAAGGCATTCAGCCTGACCGGTTTGCGTCTCCGACGATTGTCTGATTGAAGGCATATGCGACACTCATCGGCGAAGAGAATGTGATACCAATCCTGAGCGGTCCATTCAGCATGTTGGGCCCATCTGTACTGCGCTGCTTGGCGTCTTGGTTGCAAAGATGGACCTTGCCATGGATGTCAGGAGTGAAGTTGTGCATCATGCAGCCTATTGCGCACAGTTTGAGTCATAACAAGACGTCCTGTGGCTGCACGAAAAGCATTATTCAACGTGGTGGCATTGCTGTTAGGGTTCCTCCGAGCCATAATCCATAGGTAGTGGTCATCCACTACAGTAGTAGCCCTTGGGTGGCCCGAGCGGGGCATCTAATTGACAGTTCCTGTCTCTCTGTATTTCCTCCATGTCTGAACATCATCACTTTGGTTCACTCTGAGATGCCTGGACACTTCCCTTGATGAGAGCACTTCCTGGCACAGAGTAACAATGCAGATGGATTCGAACCATGGTATTGACCATCTAGGCATTTTTGAACTACAGACAACACGAGCCATGTACCACCTTCCTGGTGGAATGACTGGAACTGATTGGCTGTTGGAACCCGTTTAATATGCACTGCTCTTGCATTGTTGTTTACATCTTTGGGCATGTTTAGTTACATCTCTGAGCAGTCAAAGGGACTGTGTCTGTGATACAATATCCACAGTCAACATATGTCTTCAGGAGTTCTGGGAAGTTGGCTGATGCAAAACTTTTTTTGATGTGTGTAGCTTTGTACTTAAAAACAAATAAAAGACTATTCATGAAACAGTTCCTCAACAGTATCAATTAAGGTTTCTCAGATGTGTGGGAGGGTAAGATTACACCTGTTCCACTTGGACATGGCACCTAGGAAGAGTGAATGAGGGTATGGCTCTGTATTAGCCCTAATTTCTCAGATTTTCACACCATGGTCATTTTTCAAGATGTATGGGTATATGAGAGGGCTGCACCAGCCATGAATCCTCTGCAGGTTGCCCTACAAATCAGCACTGTCCTCTGACATTGCTACTTTCTTATAGGCAACCGCATCATCTGCCCAACAGTCTTACAGAGTTCACAATGCTTTCTACTAGATCGTTTATATACATTGTAAACAGTAACAATCTTTGCACACTTCTGTGGAGTACTCTGGAAATTACATACATTTATATCTGTCGATATTGTTCCATTAAAACTAATGCATAGAGTTCTATCTGCAAAGACATCTTGAATTCAGTAGCAAATCTGGGCCAATTTTTGGTTAGCTTATTTTTCTTTTTAACCAAGCAGTAGTGTGGGACAGTGTGTGTGTTGAAGCAAGCTGGGATAATTTTACTTCTCTTCTTGTTTTGCCATCAGGCTCCTTAAAATTCATTTTTTCACTTTTAACTAATTGCCATTAACATTTGTGAATATAATCTGCATTTTCATAAAAGAGAAAGGTTGGCCCTCAGTCTTAAAGACACCAAATCAAATTTTATGCCTTAGTTTTATGTATGTAATTGATGTTCTAATTTATTTTGACTGTTACTAGTTAGTATCTTTTGTTATATGATGAAATCAGTGGTTGTTTCGTAACTTAAATCCTATTGTTGATGTATTAGCAACTATAAATTCTGTTCTAAGTATAAACATTTGGAGGAACAACTAAGACTATTCTTAAAGGATCTATTTGCTCTATTCGAAAACATGTTAGCAAAGCCGGCTCTTAATTAATCCCAAAGTAATTAACAGTTTTGTCCAAAGTATTGTTTGTGTAACTATATTTGTTAATTTAATGATTTAAACAAATAATTTGGCTTGACCCTTGTAGTAGAAAAAACTGTTGAAAAGAACCAATTTTTCCATGTATTCAGTTAATTTAATGAGTTAAGTTTTAATTGTAATTTCTGTAAATTAAACTTCAAACAATGTATAGTTTCAGCACCTATTATTGTGAGGATATATAAGGGCCCAATTTTTAGTCAGTCAGTTCACGGCCGAGTTTCAGACAAGAAACCTGTGTTGGTTAGAACAACAACAACGCTTCAACTTAACTGTGAAATAAATGTTACACAATTAGGCCTTGTGTTAAGACAATGACAGTGTCTGCTCCATACATACTTTTTTATTCTTCAAGAAGTGTGAACTATGTGGTTAGGCTTTTACTGCTCGTACATGTTCAACAGGAAACTATTGCAGCAGTATGTGGACGTTTGCCTGTAATCTATTAATGAGGCTTATTGAAAGTTAAACAATGGTGCACTGGCCATATAACCATGTATTATTGGGGGGGGGGGGGGGAGGGCAGAGGAAGGGGGGGGGGGGTTGTGAACAGTGAAAGTAAAGTACTGTAAAATGCAAATGTGCACATGTCAGCTTTCAGCCAGTACAATGACACTGAGAATGATCAATGAAGAAATAAAACAAGAAATGTCACCACAAGTGTCAAATACCTTCCTGAAGTCAAGAAACACCTGAATGCTGAGTGAAACCACGAGTATTGTAAGTAATGGGGAAACGCTTTGAATTAATGGACAAAATGCAATGGGTTGTTACCATTCATTTGAAAGGTAGATGTATCACTCCTTTTGAAAATGTACTTTAAATTACATGTAACTAATTAATGTCTAAAATAACTGACATTGAAAGTCAGGAACCTCTAATTTTGACTGCCTATTTTGCTTTAATGCTTACAAGATTCTCAACTCAAATTGTGTACTTTTATTACTATGATTTCTCTGAATCTGATGACACAGCTCACTAATTAATTGAGACACTAATTATGGTTTTGAATAATTTATGAATATAAAAGATTATTTTCAAGGCAGGTGCCTTACCCATAAGTATGGGATTTCTAATAGTAGAAGCATAATAGTTTACTAACCTTCAATATTTTCCATAAGCCAAATAAGAGTAAAGTCTTATAGTCCACACAAAGTAGCAGAAACTAACCTACCCAGTTTTCAAAGTATTTTCATAAATCACATCATATTCGCCTAGCTATCTCTAAATAGCCTCCCCTTCCCCAAAATTGCATCTGCCACCAGAACTAACTTGAGCAACATCTATGCATCCAAAAGTCTGCAACCAGCAAGCTACCTTGTAACATCATCATTATGTTGTTCATGCTGAGAGTTGAAAGAGGCTATGACCACAATTTGCCATTATAATAACTATGTCAATCTGTGTGGGAAGAGTAGCTGGATTTACACTGGTAGAGGTAGTCTTAATGGACATTAACATTCTTTTATTGTGCAATCATATTTAATTGTGAGGTTTTTCTGGTCCACCCTGACAAACAGCGTGTTATCCTGGTGAAATTATTATGCCCCTCAACATTGTGACTGTGACTGATATTCAAGTTGAGTGTCCTTTGTCACAGTGAAGTACTGTTAATTATTTCATCATGAGTATGTTAACTGCACAAAAACTTGATAAGAAATGTAACAAAATACAGTATGTGGCTTTCTCTTACCTGCATACAACAGGGAACTGTGAAACCCGAAGTGGCTATCATTCACAAATATGTCACACGTGGAAGTAAAAGTGATTTATATCCAACATGAAATACTGTTCCAATGTTTTGGATGACTAAGAGTGTGTGAAGTGTATGTACAAACTTCCCACTTCTCTTATATGAGTTGACTTACTTGGTGTACACAGCCGATCTTCTTCTCTGGATCGTCAGCTTCTGGAATCTCTATAACCTTCTTCTCCAAAGAATGATGCTAGTTACAGGAACCTTAAAGACTATCTCTCTACTTGCAAAATAATTAGGTACTCGAAGAATACTTTTCAACAACTATTGGTATATCTGAGCTTCATAAAGAACAACGTTCGGAAATGTTAGAAAAGAGTTGGCTTAACAACCACAACTCTATTACAAACAAATCGTAAAATATGTCTTGCCACCGGCAAGTTCAAGATAAGAGTTTTTTTCAGAATTCTGAATCTCAAATGTTTGTGTTATTTATAACAATGGTCACTGATACAATTAACACAGAACAACATAGAAGTTCCATAGTTCTTCCATGCTCTTTCACTATGACCTCCATGGATCAACCAACAAGTACTTGTCGGTGCCATTCGACCACTGTGTCTACAGTCTTCTCACGACAAACATGAAACCTGCACACACAAACATGTGATGCACAGTAGGTAGGATTACGCACAGTAGGTAGTATTCTATCATCCCACTCTCACATCTAAAATATTGTGTATTCGAGATGGTAGAAGGTCGAGTGGTTTTAGAATTTATGCCGAAATTCCAAAACACTACACTGTGTGGGTTACATTACTGGAACCATCCTTTTTGTCACTGGCATTGATTGAGAGAAGAAGTGTAAACTACCAAGAGTGCCAAAGCAGGTACCAAGGGCCACAAAGTGGGTAAAGTGGATTAGTTACAATTTGTTCCAAGGCATTTGAAAAATTGTTATCAAGCACATTAGGGAAAGGAAGTTAACTGAGGTTCTCCTACAGCAAACCAACATGCATGTCAACCAGGCAAATCATGTGAAAGAGCTGTTCACCAGCCTGTTGGGAATGAAGAAAAACCATCACTCTTTCAGGAAATGGGTTTTGCATCTTCCTGGATTTTGAGAGGGTTTTCAGCTACAAGACCTTCAAAATCATGGTTAAATCTGCAGAAATGCATGGCATCAAGGCCAGTATATGAACGTGGATTAAGAGCATTCCAAGTAGACAAAAGGTGGCAGCACCATGAGAGATGTGATCAACACCACTAAAGAGTGTCAGCTAAATAGGGTCTTGTCCCCAATACTGTGAACCTGGTGGTGAAAGAGCTCATAAAGGAGATAAATGCTAAGTACTGTATTTGTCAAGGACACACAGATGATTGGTGATAGCGATATATGCAAATTTGGAAGTACTGTTAGAACACTGGCACAGTTCACTCTGAACATTGTGAAATTTGGTGCAGCACAGGAACTTTAAGCTCTTCAACAATATCCTAGCAGTAGAATGGTGTGAAGGAGCTACAGTTAACCCTGGACGCAAGACAAAATGTGCTCTTATGTGAGCTAGGAGGGCCTATGGAAAAAATGAGGTCTTAGCCCCAAAAGTATACAATGCATCTACACATCTATAAAAAGATATATGATAATTTATAGGGCTACAGTATGGAGGAAAAAAGTAGAACAGAAGGTGGATGCTAAGGAGCTCAAACAGTTGCAGATTTCATCCTATCATGGCATAATGGCTGAAAGAAGCAGCCCTCCCATTATTGGGTTGAAGACTGTGCTTAAAATGCCCCATTACATCTTCGAGTTACAATGGAGGTTGTGCTGTTTCAATACTGGTAAAAACTGATGATCCTTAGGAATTACAGAATTCCATACTAACAGAATGAAAGTGCTAAACATAGGGAAATGTCAGCTGAAAATACAGTAATTTCCAGCTGCTTCAATAAACTTTTCTTTGCAACTATAGGAGAAAGAACAGTGAAAGAAAAAACCAGGAATCTGTTCAGGTGACGTAGTCTGGTATACTGAGGAGATACACCACACACCATTAGGTGGTTTGTCGAGTATTATGTAGGTGTCAAAAACAGATGAAGGTGCTGGAGCTGGTGTGTATTGGGTGCAGCCTTGACTATAGAGCACAGTAGTTCTATAAAAGCTGGGTGTAACATTCCAGGTGGAGATGTTTGCTATGAGAGTGTTTGGAGAGGTAAATATGTATAGGTGTTACAAGAATCGAAGCATTCATTCAGACAAGTAGCTTTAAAATTTCTGTCAGTACCTGTGACCAGTTCAAAGATTATTGCAGAATGCCATGAAACCCATATGCAGTTTGGAGACAGCAACAAGGCAAATGTGCCATGTGTCCATGGTAATGAACAAGTTGAAAGGTTCACCAGGGCAGGGGCAACATATCCATTTGGTGGACTGGAACCTGTCTTAACCATGACGTAGGCAATGGTGGAATCTAAATTATAAAGTTGGATCAGTAGGTGGCTCATAGAATATTGGACTAAAATCCAAAAACAATGCATGGCAAGCTAATGATGCCAAAATCATGTTTTAAGAGAAATTCTGCAATCCTGGGTTTGAACAGCAGGCATATTAAACTCATGGTAGATCTAATGACTGGCCATGGGAATTTCAGGACTGGAGCAAATGAATTATATTTTCTGCCATGATTTTGACTACCTCTCATCATATCTTGAAATGAGAAATATACTTCCCACTATCCTCCCCACTTCTCCAATTATGGTATTCTGCTGCCCACAAACCAACATTATGTTCTTGTCTGTTCCTATTGCACCTCTGCTTCTGATCCCTTGCCCTGTACCTCATATCTCTACAGTACACCTCGATACAAGACCCGTCACATATATCCTCTCTCTGGCACCTACTCCAGTCCTGTGACAGGCATCTCATACCCCATCTAAGACATGGTCACCTGTGAAAGCAGCCATGTGACTACCAACTTAACTGCAACCATTGTGATGTATTCTGTGTGGGCATGACAAACAAGTTGTCTTTCCATACATGTGGTCACCACCAGACTGTGATCAAGACACCATGGGACTGCTCTGTTGCTGAGGCTGCCACCCAACACAATGAGCTCAACTTCTATGACTGCTTCACAGCCTGTGTAATTTGGATTCTTCACACCAACACCAGTTTTTCTGAACTGCAAAGTTGGGAACTCTCCCTGCAACATATCCTCCACTCTCATAGTCACTGTCACCTCAACCTTTGCTAGTCCCTGCTCTTCACCTATCTATCCCCTCCCTGCTGTCACTCCAGCCCTACACAAAACTTTCATCGCACCACTGCACCTGCAGAGTCATTTCCCCTTTTTTACTTGTATCTTCTTCCTCTCCCCCCCCCCCTCCCCATCCCTCTCCACCACACACCCTTCCAATGCCGCAACTTGCACCCCACTGCCATTTTCCCTTCATGTCCATGCACTAAATTGTCACAGCAACTTTGGCACCTTAGTCCACCTGTACTCCACATTCCCACTCAACTCACACTCTTCTTTATTCCCACTACCCATCCTATAAAAGATGGCTGCCCCCTCAGACAAACTTGCAGTCAGGCCTTAGTGGCCAGAGATGATAGTGGTTTTTTTTTTGTGTGTGTGTGTGTGTGTGTGTGTGTGTGTGTTTTATGCTTATGTAAATTTATGTGAGTTTTGTTGTTAACATCCAGTGAAGGACATAGTCTGATAGCTGAATAATTTCTATCAGTCTTTTTCATTGTGTCTCCTCTATATGGTTAGTAGCATCTATCCTTTCCTACTGTTGATAATCCATTCAATTCCTTTACAGTGTTTTACAGAGTATGGATGTAATTACAGATATGTGCTGCTAACCTACAAACCATGAGTTGCTTGTACACAAACTCTGTATGTTATTGCCTAACGTAAGCAACAAATACATCCTTCCCACTCACTGTAAATTACTTAATCCTAATACAAACCTTAATTTGATTTTGTTTTGCTTTAGGGCACAAAAAACAACTGGGGTCATATGCGCACAAGTCAAAACTGTAGAACATTATGACAGAGAAGAGTTAAAAAACGACTATACGTCAGTTCCAGCTGACATAAGAGAAGACAGCTAAAAACAGGGACATGGAGAAAGGACTAAAAAAGACACCATACAGAAATGGAGGCCTAAAACTAAAATGAAATGGACTTTGCCATATGGCTTTGGTAGAGAAAAAGTGAAATGCAGTCGACAGCCTGCATGTAAAATGCAGTCAACAGCCCGCACGTCATTTGCTAAAATGGCCGATAACTCAGACGGCAAACACAAGTGGGAACGTAAATGGTTAAAAAATGAGCATTCCTTCAGCAAGTGCCAGACAGTTAAAACTTGGGCACAAAGTGCACAAATTAGTGGAGTAGCGTTACTTATGAAATGACGGTAGCTATTTATAGCATTGTCCAATATGCAGCCAAATTAAAATGACCTCCTCCCGGCAGGAGGGCTGAGAGGAAATTGTCCAAGCCACTGGGAGAGGTTTAATAAGCCAGAGCTTATTCCCATGAAGAGAGGACCATTGGTGATGCCAAAGGGACACCACCTCTGACAGATGGCAACACAGAGATCAGCGGAGGGAATATAGGAACTAGCAGACTGAGGTACGAGGACTGCAGCCTTGGCAGCAGTGTCAGCGGTCTCGTTTCCTGGCAGACCAACATGACCAGGAACCCACATAAACATCACAGCGGCTCCACTGAAAGTAAGCAAGTGACAGTTTTCTCGACCAGTTGCACTAAGGGATGGGTGGTGTACAGCACATATAGACTTTGAAGGATGCTGAGGGAGTCTGAGCAGAGGACACAATTGAAAAGTCTGTGTCACCGGATGTACTCCATGGCCTGACACAAGGTGAAGGGCTTGGCTGTAAGTACTGAGCAGTGTGCCGGAAGCCAATACTGAAAGTCACAGGTGCCAATGAGAAAGGCACACCCGACCCCATGGTCAGTCCGAAAGCCATCAGTCTATGCTATTGCAACATTCCATGCAAAGGTTGTGAAGCTGAAGTGATGGAGTGAGGCTGGAGTAGTGCCCTTAGGAAGCGAATGAAGACTAAGGTTAACATGGGCCACTTCAAAAAGTCAAGGTGGTGAAGGGTTCACACCCACCTGGAAAGTTGCAGGTAGTGTGAAGTTAAGCCGCTGGAGCAAGTGCTGAAAGCGGACTCCAGGAGGTAACTGAGATGAGCGACATGCCCCATACTGGTGATCAAAGGGATCATCAAAGAAGGAAGCATAGGATGGGTGGCCATGCATGGCAGGCAAATGGCATGCATACCTGCTGAGGAGAAAGTCACAGCGGTAGGACAGCAATATTTCAGCAGCTTCAGCATACAGACTCTCAACTGGGCTAATGTAAAAAGTGCAATGGCCAAACGGATGCAACAGTGATGGATAGTGTTGAGATGGCATAAGGGGGATGGACATGCAGACACATTACCAAAAGCACCCATAGTCAAGTTTTGAACAGAGAAGGGACCGGTACAAACGGAGGAGGGTGGTTCGATCAGCACCACAGGAAGTACCAAGTTTCCTATCAAGCATGATCCCTAGGAATTTCGTAGTTTCATTGAATGGAAACAGGCCCAAGATGTAAAGATGGTGGAAGAAACCATTTCTGCCCCCAGAAATTCATACCAACAGTTTTGTCAGTGGAAAAACGAAAGACATTGTCGATTCTCCAGGAGTAAAGACTATCAAGACAAGATGTCGCTGAGTGAGACAGGTCCATTTAGAAATGCAATAGCTGGTGAAATTGTCAACAAAAAAGGAGATGGAGATGCCCGGTGGGAGACAAGCCATTATAGAATTAATGGCAATAGCAAAGAGGACCATGCTCAGGATGGAACCTCGAGGCACACCGTTTTTCTGGATAAAGGTGTCTGACAAGGCAGAACCCACATGCACCTTGAAAACTCGGCCCTTTAAAAATTCCTGAAGGAAACAGGGCAGGTGGCCACAGAAGCCCCACAGGTAAAGAGAATGGAGGATACCAGTTCTCCAGCAGGTGTCGTAGGCCTTCTCCAAATCGAAAAACATGGCCACTGTCTGGGATTTCCACAGAAAACAATTCATGACATGAGCGGACAAAATAATGAGATGGTCAACTGCAGAAGACCGTGCTCAAAATCCACACTGTGCATTTGTTAGTAAATTGTGAGACTTGAGCCACTATACCAGTCGAGCATGAATCACACGTTCTATCACCTTACAAATGCAGTTGGTGAGAGAGATGGGGCAGTAGCTAGAAGGAAGGTTTGTGTCTTTACCGGGCTTGGGTATGGATAAGACAGTGGCTTCACACCAAAGTCTGGGAAATGTGCCCTCTGGCCAGGTGTGGTAGTATGTGTTAAGCACAAAGTGCTTGCCCACAAGAGAAAGGTGTTGCAACATCTGAATCTGGCTAGCTTTGTAGCACTCTCAATTCTGATAAGAGAAGGGAATTGCCTGAGCCTCCTCCACTTGTTTCTGATGGAGGAAGGTAGGGTGATAGTGGGAAGAGCTTGAAACTTCTGCAAAATGGCAGCCCAAGCTGTTGGAGATAGCAACAGCGTCCATGATAACATCATCTGCTACTGTCAGGTCAGAAACTGGCGAATGGATTTTGGTCCCAGAGAGTCATCAGAGATTGGTCCACATGACAGAGGAAAGGGTGGAAATGTTAAAAGAACTAGTGGATGAAATCCAGCTAGCTTTTTTACTATCCTGAAGAATGTGATGACGCTTTGCATGGATCTGTTTATAATGAATGCAGTTCAATATCGTAGGATGATGGTTACAAATGTGGAGAGCACTTCTCCATGTACAAATTGCATCACAGCATGCCTCAGTCCACCAAGAGACTGGGACACGGCATGGTAAAGGGAAAGTGCAAGGAATGGGATGTTCTGCAGCAGTAAGGATAACGTTTGTGAGACGTTCCACCTGGTCATCACAACTGGGGAAATCTTGTCCTTCGAAGCTCAAAAAAAAAAATGGTTCAAATAGCTCTGAGCACTATGGGACTTAACTTCTGAGGTCATCAGTCCCCTAGAACTTAGAACTACTTAAACCTAACTAACCTGAGGACATCACACACATCCATGCCTGATGCAGGATTGAAACCTGCGACCGTACCAGTCGTGCGGTTCTGGGCTGAAGCGCCTAGAACCGCTCGGCCCCTCCGGCCAGCTCGAAGTTCGCCAGGGAGGAGAAAAGCCACCAGTCAGCCTTAGTAAGCTGCCGTTTGGGTTTGCACGCAGGTGTGGTAGTAGTCAACAAATGGATAGCACATGGAAAATGGTCGCTCTAGTAGGCATCAGAATGAACGGACCACTCAAGATGATGGGCAAACTGGGCAGCGCAGAAGGATAGGTCCAAAGTGGAATAGGTGTGCGAGGATCAGAAAGGAAAGTGGGTGCCCCAGTGTTAAGGCAGGCAGAAGAGGTTGAGTTGATTAAGAAGATCAGCCAGGAGGGCACCTCTCTGACAGGTTCTGGGCGTACCCCAAAGAGGATGATGTGCATTAAAGTCACCGAGTAGCAGAAAAGGGGGAGGTAGCTGCCCAGTAAGCTGAAAGAAGTCTGCCCTGGTGACATCGAATGATGGAGTGATATAAATGGTACAGAGGGAAAAACTCAGGTGGGGAAGAAAAAGGCAAACTGCAACAGCTTGAAGATGGGTGGTCAGGGAGTTTGGTTGACTATGAATGTCATCCCATATGAGCAGCATGACGCCCCCATGAGATGGAATGCCGACCTCATGGGGATGGTCAAAACAAACAGGGAAGAAATGTGAAAGCTCAAAGCGCTCATGAGGGTGCAATTTCGTTTCCTGAAGGCAGAGTACAAGGGAATGCTGCGATGTTAAAAGAAGCCGTAAATCCTCTTTGTGGGACCAAAGGCCATGAACGTTCCATTGGAGGAGAGTCATGATGAGGAAGAGATGTAAGGATGTCACCTCAGCGGCTGCTAAGTGACAGCCTGTGAAGGGTCACTGCTACAGGGCACAGAAGCAGGAAGATCCTGCTCCATGGGGTCCACAGAAGCATTGGCTGACTTGTGCTGTCGGTCTATGGGGTCCAGCACTGAAAAATGGTTAGTGGTGCACACTGGTGACATGGAGGCCAGCCGGGCTAAGGTATCATGGGGCAACACCATCAAAGAAGATCTTTGAGTCAGTGAAGGAGAAGACTGTTTGCCTCTGGTGGACTTCTTTGAGCCTTTCTGGTTAGAGGAAGACTCAGGTGTTGTTTGGCTGGAGGTACAGAGGAAGTCTTCATGGGAGTACTCCTTCTGTTCTTTCTGGCCTACCGGTGGTGAAGCTGGTGGCTTTGTCCCTTGAGGCAAGGGTTTGATGGCTTGTTGCACAGCTGGACAGGGGAATGGCAATCCTACCTTGAAAGGGGGCGATTTCACAACATCAGAGCTGAATTTGAGGTTGCATTTCTGCATGGACAGAACTGTAAGTGTCAGATGGGAGAATGCAGGGATTTTGACTAGCCAGTAACTTGTGCGTAACTGGGTAAGGCACTTTCTCCTTTACCTGGATCTCTTGGACAGCCTGCTCATCAAGATACACAGGCAAATCCTGAGAGGAGGCAGCATGGCTGCCATTGCACTTGATACAGACAATTGCCCTCTTGCACATCCCTACCACAGTTTACACATTTGGCTGGTTGTCCACAAGATGTTCTAGTGTGTTTGAAAAGATGACACTGGTAGCTGTGCATTGGATTCAGAATGTACGGCCGGATTGTGGTAATTTCATAGCCTACTTTGATCTTGGATGGAAGCACCAATCTATCAAAGGTGAGAAAAAGAGTACAGGTGGACACTAAGGAAGAATCTACCTTTTTCATCACCTGATGGATGGCAGTGACACCCTGATCAGAAAGCTAAGATTGGATTTCGGCCTCAGTTAGACTGTCGAGCAGCCTAGTATAAATAACACCAATTTAAAGTTCTGTGGGCCTCGACACGAACAGGCTAGCAGTGGAGAAGTGAGGTGGCAAGCATTTGTTGTGCTTGAGAATCAGAAGGAGTCTCCAAAAGCAAAGTGCCATTCTGTAAACGAGAGCAGGATTTCACAGGGCCAGCAATTGCATGAACACTTTTCTGAATAATAAACGGATTTACTGTGGCGAAGGACTGACTGTCTTCTGTATGTGAGACCACGAGGAACCATGGTGCAGCAGGAAGGGTCATTGGATCATCAGCCCCATTACGCTGACATTTTGTAGACATTGGTTGTTAAGGTGATTGACTCATTGCAAGAAAATCCCCCATGATTGCCAGCATCTCCGATGGCGTGTTCCTTCCAACTGGGGGCCTCCTTCACAAGGAGGCATACCTGCCTTAGGTGATTGTTCACACCTCAGGTCACACCTCCTGAAGACCTGACAGAGGGACCAATTGGCAATTTGGGAAGGTTGCAGCTCAAGCAATCACCCCTCCCTGGGCCTGGCCTGTGCCAGGGGTACGTATGAACCCTACCTGTCGACCCGAGGCTAGGAATTACGCATTACCCAGTCACCTGCTACGCACCAGATGCATGGGATGGCCTTCAGGAGTGCACAGGGAGGAATAAGAAAAAGAGGAACCTCAAACATCAAAGTGGAGGAATGAGAGGGGAAGGAAAACAAAGAAAGTAAAAGGGAGCAAAAAAACAGTGGTGAGACTGTTCTTACATCAGCTACAGACAATGCGGAACATTCCCAGTAACACCCCAGACATGTTCCCCAAGGGAGGGAAAAAGTATAGCAAGGGGACAGACATGGAAGGGAAAAGATGCTGCAAATGCTGGGGCCCCGTGGCAGCCAAGCATGAACCCACCAAAGAGGGGTGAGCCCCCTGGGGGGGGGGGGGGGGGGGGGGGGGGGACAATCCTTAATGATGACAAGGTAAGCATACACAGAACATCAAGTGATCAAGTGTAAGATTAACAGTGCTGCTGCCATTTATTGATTTGGAATTTTTACATATAATAATAACTAGCAAATAAAAGGGAAAGGAAAGAAGTAAACTGAAGTCAGGATGTTTTCAGATTGGGAACCATAAATGGTTCTGATTTTGACTTATGTCAAATATGTTTCTCCATATACAGATTTGTGTCAACACCTAGTTCTGTATTTGCTTGCTACACATTACTCACTGTCTGTCTTTTATTGCGTACTTCAAAGAAAGTAGCACCAGGTTCAGGAGATCTGTTACAAGGAATTTTTATCTTCTGTTTTCTAACTGTCACGGTAGCATTAATACTGGTAAATTCTTCATGTTTAGAACCTTATTTGATTTTGGATTTTAGCTATTATGCACGTAACTGGTGTTCTGGTTCTAAATATATATATTTGCTTGTCACAAATAATCTGTAACTCTTCTTGCTGCAACAGAGATGCTCAAGTGCTACAAATTATCTATTGTACTTTTTTCAGTGAGCACTTTCTTGTAAGAGAATATTTTCAGAGCTCTTCGATTACAAGCAGGGCAAATTTTAGTGTAGGGCTAAGGAAATTTAGAGCTCATTTCTACAGGAAAACTACCAACTGTAAATAAAGTATTTGCACTAAAGAAATAATTGCAGTGTACAATAAGGAGAGATACAGGGTGTACAGAAAAGGACTCCCTGATTTCAAAATTAAATATCTCGAAAATGAAGATCAATAGAGGAGTGCGGTAAACGGTAAGTTTATTGTGAAAGCTGTAAGAAGTTTATACAGCAGTTTGAAATAATAGTTACAAAAGCTGCTAACAGATGGCGCTGTAATTGCCATACGTAATGCCTAGTATAAATAGTGATCCGAAGCCCAGAGCGATCAGTTCCACTATTGAAACGTGAAAGGAGGTTAGCGTACCAAAGGAAGAGATTAAAACCATGTACTCCATTGAACAACACATTTTTCTGGTGCTAGAGTACCACAGGTTAGAAGAGAGTCCTACGGCAACAAGGCGAAGTTTTCAAGCACGATTTAATGTTCCAAAAGGACCCGATGCGAAAACCATTCGTACGCTCATCGCAAAATTTCAATGAACAGGCAGCGTAACCGATGATATAGTGGGGCACGTTGGCCGCAAGCAAACTGAAGTTACGCCTGAAAATATCGCCACAGTTTCTGGAATTATTCAGCGAAATCCAATGTCATCAGAATTGCATCTGAGACTGGTTTGAAGCATTCCAGCATGCAGAAAATACTGAGAAAGAGCCTACACATGTTTCCATTCAAAATTCAAATGCACCAGGCCATACCCGTACGAGCTGTGCAACAAAGGGTTGCCTTTGCTAATCAGATGCTCACAATGATTGATAGTGAAGGATTTGGTGTTGGCTGCATCTGGTTTACAGATGAAGCACACTTCCACCTGAATGGATACGTGAATAAGCAGAACTGGCGATTTTGGGGTTCTGGAAAGCCATACTGGTGTGAAGCAAAACCCCTGTATTCTCCTAAAGTTACTGTGTGGGCTGCAGTATGCAGCAGAGGCATTATTGGCCCTTTTTTCATTCGAGAAATGGTCACTGGTGCACGTTACATTGCAATTTTGTCGCCACACAGCAAGCGTTAAAGGATCGACAGGTACTGAATGGTTTATGCAAGATGGAGCCCGACCACATCGATCCAAACAAGTGTTTCACTTTCTTGAGGAATACTTCAGGAATCGAGTCATTGCTTTGGAATATCCCAAATTTACTGGTGCAGGCATGGATTGCCCTCCATATTCGCCGGATTTGACTCCCTGTGACTTATTTTTGTGGGGCACAGTGAAAGACATGGTCTACCCGAAGCACCTCACCATGCTGGACGAGCTTGAATCGGTGACCTCTGTGGCATGTGAATCCATTTCGGTTGAGACACTACGAAATGGCGAATTTCATTCTTTGTTTGTGCCACCTCTGTAGTGCCAATGGTGAACATTTTGAAAACATTGTGATGTGATTGTTTGCAACGATTGTTTTCATACGGTTATTTCACTTACATATGCTGATAGGAGCTGTACAGCATACAGCGCCATCTGTTAGCAGCTTTTGTAACTATTATTTCAAACTGCTGTATAAACTTCTTACAGCTTTCACAATAAACATACCGTTTACTGCATTTCTCTATCGATCTTTGTTTTCGAGATATTTAATTTTGAAATCAGGGAGACCTTTTCTGGACACCCTGTAGAATAATAATAATAATAATAACAAAATACCTATGATGCAGGAAAGGCAAAACTTATTGTATTATTTATCACAGGGATAATAATGTGAATAATAAAATAAAGGTGAAGAACAAAATAAAGCTTCCAGGGTCAAGGATCAATGACATACCAAAAGCAAAGTTGTGACCAAAACATTAATTTTATTGTATTGCAAATTTTTCTCGATTAATTTTAATTTATATTTCTTCTCAGCATAACAGCACAAAGAATATTACTATATGCAATGTGTTCATAAAAGAATGTCCAAGTTCTAAATTTTAATAGTGTCTCCTGTAAGCATTGTAAAATGTTGGTTTAAGATCACAATTAAAGATAAATCAAACAGGTTTAGATAAACACATGTGTGAGTACTGCTTTGTCATTTTCACACTTGCAACATCACATATGCGAATTGGTGACTCCTGCATGTAAATCATTTTGTGTTCTGCAGTTTGCCAAGAGTGAATCTATAGTTTCAGTTCACTGTGCATTTCTCCTTAAGGTTTAACTGTGATCCCCCATTTGGCAAAAACATTTGCTGATGGTATAGTCAATTCGGAATGGCCAGATGTAAGTGTAAAGTGATAAGCACAGGAGGACCAGAAGTGTCAAAAGAGTATGTTGACGATGTCAGAGGGTTTTACCTTTTTAGTCCTAAGTCATCTGTTCAGAGACAAGTTTCAAACTTCAGTTGCCAAAGACAACAGTGTGAAAGGTTTTAAACCTGGCAATACCAATGCATTTTCTATAACCTGTACTACCAAGAGGGAGCTTAGTGTGGTGGGGGATGGTACTTTATGAACACAAAGAAATTTATTTTTTCATTAATTGCTGTCAAGTTTTGTTAAGAACACCCTTGTTAAATAGGTTCTGATGTATAAGTAGGGTCTGGAACCCGAAAATAATTTTCAGCACAGCTGTAGCCATACCAATGAAATTTCTGTAATATGTGCGCTGAAGGGAGTGATACACAAAAAATTTTTAAAAATGCAGATTTCATTAACTGTCATTGGCTTTTATTGACAAGCTTCTTTTTGAAGTTATTTGGATATGCAAGAAGGCTCCTGAACTCCAAAATATAAATATGACATTTGTTGCAGAAAGTGATGTTCACTACTAAAACTTAAATTTTGGAGTTATATTTAACAGAAAAATTTCAAACTATTACAGATTCTGGTATAAGAATTCATTAAAAATAAGAAATATTATTTTTCAAGAAGCACAGAAAGTAACTCCCTCCACAGTAATGCGAGGATTAAGAAAATGTTTAGATATGCATCCATACCAATTACAGCTGATACATGCTTTAAAGCGAGATGGTTATGGTGTATGTTATAGCTTTACAAGTGAGGTGTTGCAGTGGGAAGAGTAACGTTCTTGATCATGTGGAGTTCAGTGATGAAGAACCTTTTCATTCACATGGGATGAGAAATATCCATAATTTCCATATCTGGAGATCAAACAGTCATCATGAAATTGTACATCACCAAAGAGATTCCACAAAATTAAATATTTTCTGTGTCATGTCTCAACATAATGAGTATTGTCATATTTTTTCCACTGAATCTACCATAACAGTGGTGACTTATCTGGATATGTTGCAAGAAAGAATGTATCCCAATTAAAAGGTGAACCTATAAACTTCATTTGGCAATGACATGGAGCACCTCCCCACTGACATCTCCTTGTGTGAGAGTGGCTAAACATCGAAGTGCCTGAGTGTTGTATTGGTCATAATGGTCAATACGACATAGCAATTTTCCACTGACCTCCACGTTCATCTGACTTTACACCATGATATGCCTTGCCATTGGTGTTAAAAAGATTATATTTACATTCCAGCACTACCTAATATTTTTCCGGAATTAAGATATAGGACTGAAGATGCTATTTCTTCAATTACTCTGGGGCTTTTAACAAAATCTCCGGGAATTGGATTTTGGTTTGGATAAATGTCATATAACTGAAGGTGTGTATATTGAATATTTATAAGAAAAACTAGATTAGTTTACATTCAATTTTATGTATCATTTGTAATAAATAATCTAAATTAAATGGTTATAATTCACCATTGAAACTATGACATTCTTTTATGCACACCCTTTATTATCATGCATTTTAAGCTTCTTTGATAAAAACATTGATACAACATTAGTTTTAACATTTTCCTTTCTTGTAAATAAGTTGCAACAATATTAACAGAACTTACACCATAGAATAGCTACTATGTGTAGTATTAAATACTTCAGGGATCACTTAAGTGTCCAACAAAGATATTAATTTGTGTTTGGTACTCCTTTATAAAGAATATGAAAGGATGGTCTGCTTTAAATGATATTGGCTCCTGTGGAATTGGGGCCATCCTGTTACGTATAATTGCAGCTGAAATAAAAATAAATTTTGAGTGATATAAAAGCAACAGAGTAATTCAGACTATTTCAATATTGTTTTATTTGTATGTTACTGACATCCAGATTAAGTATTTTAAAGAAATATGAATAACAGTCAACATAGTCCTCCTCCAGCATCACCACCACCACCAGCATCACCACCACCACCACCACCACCACCACCACCAGCATTCTCCCTCTACAACTACAGCTACATCTACATATACATCAGTGCTCCACAAGCCACCTTAAGGTGTGTAGTGAAGGGTTCTTTTTGTACCAGAGACCCTTTTTGCTACAGAGATCACACATTGTTCACATGAAGAGTGATTGCCTGTAAGCCCCTGTGGGGGCTCAGATATCTTTAATTGTATCTCGATGGACTGTTCAGAAGATAAAACCATGAGGAAGCTATATATTGGTTGATTCTTCTATGAATGTATGTTCTCAGAATGGTAACAGTAGACCGTACCATGATGCAGAATGCCTCTCTTGCAGCATCCGCCACTGAGTATGCCCATGACACTTTTGTGCTTACTAAATGAATATGAAAGGCAATGTGCGGCTCATCTCACTCACTCTGCCAATGAGTCTTCTATCTGCCTTTTTCATATTTTATTTGTTATTGTATTTATTTATTCTCATTATTTTATTATACTTACTTGTTTCAATGTGATGTCAGAGTTGGGTGATCAGTTACCAATAATTTTCAGTATTATTGTGATCTTAGCAGTGTAACTAAAGCTTCAAACTGCTTCTTGCACCTTGCCTATCTCCTGCTCAATCATCAATTTCTTTCATTCCTTCACACATCCTTAAGAACCTTGTTGTTGATGTTGTTGTTGTTGTGGTCTTCAGTCCTGAGACTGGTTTGATGCAGCTCTCCACACTACTCTATACTGTGCAAGCTTCTTCATCTCACAGTACCTTCTGCAACCTACATCCTTTTGAATCTGCTTAGTGTATTCATCTCTTGGTCTCCCTCTACGATTTTTTACCCTCCACGCTGCCCTCCAATACTAAATTTGTGATCCCTTGATGCCTCAGAACATGTCCTACCAACCGATCCCTCCATTTAGTCAAGTTGTGCCACAAACTCCTCTTCTCCCCAATTCTATTCAATACCTCTTCATTAGTTATGTGATCTACACATCTAATCTTCAGCATTCTTATGTAGCACCACATTTCGAAAGCTTCTATCCTCTTCTTGTCTAAACTATTTATCGTCCATGTTTCAGTTCCATACATGGTTACACTCCATACAAATACTTTCAGAAACGACTTCCTGACACTTAAATCAATACTCGATGTTAACAAATTTCTCTTCATCAGAAATGCTTTCCTTGCCGTTGCCAGTCTACATTTTATATCCTCTCTACTTCGACCATCATCAGTTATTTTGCTCCCCAAATAACAAAACTCATTTACTACTTTAAGTGTCTCATTTCCTAATCTAATTCTCGCAGCATCACCCGATTTAATTCGACTACATTCCATTATCCTCGTTTTGCTTTTGTTGATGTTCATCTTATATCCTCCTTTCAAGACACTATCCATTCCGTTCAACTGCTCTTTCAAGTCCTTTGCTGTCTCTGACAGAATTACAATGTCATCGGCGAACCTCAAAGTTTTTATTTCTTCTCCATGGACTTTAATACCTACTCCAAATATTTGTTTTGTTTCCTTTACTGCTTGCTCAATATACAGATTGAATAACATCGGGGAGAGGCTACAATCCTGTCTCACTCCCTTCCCAACCACTGCTTCCCTTTAATGTCCCTCAACTCTTATTAACTGCCATCTGCTTTCTGTACAAATTGTAAATAGCCTTTTGCTCCCTGTATTTTAGTCCTGCCACCTTCAGAATTTGAAAGAGAGTATTCCAGTCAACATTATCAAAAGCTTTCTCTATGTCTACAAATGCTAGAAATGTAGGTTTGCCTTTTCTTAATCTAGCTTCTAAAATAAGTCGTAGGGTCAGTATTGCCTCACGTGTCCCCATATTTCTACGGAATCCAAAATGATCTCCCCCAAGGTTGGCTTCTACCAGTTTTTCCATTCATCTGTAAAGAATTCATGTTAGTATTTTGCACCCATGACTTATTAAACTGATAGTTCAGTAATTTTCACATCTGTCAACGCCTGTTTTCTTTGGGATCAGAATTATTATATTCTTCTTGAAGTCTGAGGGTATATCACCTGTCTCATACATTTTGCTCACCAGATGGTAGAGTTTTGTCAGGACTGGCTCTCCCAAGGCTGTCAGTAGTTCTAATGGAATGTTGTCTACTCCCGGGGCCTTGCTTCGACTCAGGTCTTTCAGTGCTCTGTCGAACTCTTCACGCAGTATCATATCTCCCATTTCATCTTCATCTACATCCTCTTCCATTTCCATAATATTGTCCTCAAGTACATCGCCCTTGTATAGACCCTCTATATACTCCTTCCACCTTTCTGCTTTCCCTTCTTTGCTTAGAACTGGGTATCCATCTGAGCTCTTGATATTCATACAAGTCGTTCTCTTTTCTCCAAAGGTCTCTTTAATTTTCCTGTAGGCAGTATCTATCTTACATCTAGTGAGATAAGCCTCTATATCCTTACATTTGTCCTCTAGCCATGCCTGCTTAGCCATTTTGCACTTCCTGTCGATCTAATTTTTGAGATGTTTGTATTCCTTTTTGCCTGCTTCATTTACTGCATTTTTATATTTTCTTCTTTTGTCAATTAAATTCAATATTTCCTCTGTCACCCAAGGATTTCTATTAGCCCTCATCTTTTTACCTACTTGATCCTCTGCTGCCTTCACTACTTCATCCCTCAAAGCTACCCATTCTTCTTCTACTGTATTTCTTTCCCCCATTCTTGTCAACTGTTCCCTTATGCTCTCCCTGAAAGAGCCTTTTGGGATGGGAAATAAGTCATGTTATACATTATCAACCAGGAAACTTCTGTGAACTACACTAATAACAAATTATGACATTTGCCAATGTGCATACACGGATAATTTTAGGATTATTTCTGGGTACTATTTTAGAGGAAAAGGAAGTATTTTGAAATGGCCAGTGCTCTTCCTCTTACATTGCTCAGCTGCTACTTTTATCTACTACATCATACAAAGCTTTTATGTAACTTTACATGATATATATTTTCATCTGCTGATGTGTCACTGAAGTCTATGTTGACGAGATGCCATAGCTAACAAAAAATTAAATAGTGTGGTGAACTGTGCATAATGTAGATATAGTAAAATCAATACTGAACGGTCATTGCTACAATAATTGTAGTCAGATCTTCATAGTGCATTAACAACAGAAGTACGGCTAACTTCTGTGCCATCTACATCTACATTCTACAGCTACATGACTACTCTGCAATTCACAATTAAATGCCTAGCAGAGGATTCATCAAACCACAGATTCATCGAACTACCTTCAATATATGTCACTATTGTTCCATTCTCGAACAGCGACTGGGAAGAAAAAACACTTAAATCTTTCCATGAAAACTCTGATTTCTCTTATTTTATTACAATGATCATTCCTCCCTATGTAGATGGGCAATAACAAACTATTTTCATATTGGTGGAGAAAGTCGGTGACTGAAATTTCGTGAAAAGATCTTGCTGCAATGAAAAATGCCTTTGTTTTAACGATTGCCACCACAACTCAGACATCGTGTCCAAGACACTCTCTCCTCTATTTCACAATAATAAAAATGAACTATCCTTCTTTGAACTTTTTTCATGTCCTCCAACAATCTTGTCTGATGTGAATCCAACACCATGCAGCAGTACTCCAGAAGAGGACTGACACTGTAGTGTAGCAGTTTCTTTAATAGACCTGTTGCATCTTCTAGGTGTTCTGCCACCAAATCACAGTCTTTGGTTCACTTTCCCCAGAACATTATCTATTTGATATTTCCAGTTTAAGTCACTTGTAATTGTAAGCCCTAAGTATGTAGATGAACTCATAGCCTCTAGTTTTGTGTGATTTATCATTTAACTGAAATTTAGCACATTCCTTTTGGCTCTGATATGGATAACTTCACTCTTTTCACTATTTAGAGTCAACTGCCAGTTTTTGCACCATACATGTCTTGTCTAAATCATGTTGCAATTGCTTTTGATCATCTGATGACTTAAAAGAGATGGTAAATGACACAATGTAAGAGGGCTGCTCAGATTGTTTCATATATCATTTATGTAGATTAGGAACTTCCTTGGGGAACATCAGTTATCAGTTTTGTTTTACTTGATGATTTTTCATCAATTAGTACAAACTGCACCCTTCCTGACTGGAAATCAAGAATCAGATGATACTTCATAGGAAAGCAATTCGATTAGAAGTTGCTTGTGAGGAATCATGTTAAAAGCCATCTGGAAACCTGTCAATAGCACTCATTACTTAGTGTGAATAAAGAGGTAGTTGTGTTGCACAAGCACAATATTTTTGAATCTGTGTTGGCTATTTGTCAATAAATCATTTTCTTGAAGGTAATTTATAATATTCAAACACAGTATATGTTCCAAAATCCTACTGCGAATTGACAGTGACATGGGTCTATAATTCAGTGGATTTCTTCTATTTTTTTTCTTGATTATTGGAGTGGTCTATGCAACTTCCCAATCTTAAGGAATGGCTCTTCAGTCAAGTGAGCAGGTGCATATGTTTGCCACGTATGTTACTACTGAATCGGCATGCACTGAAAGGAACGTAACTGGTGTACAATCCGGAGCAGAAGACTTACCTTTATTAAGTAATTTAAGCTGCTTCACTACACCAAGGATTTCTAAGTTACTTATGGTGGCATCTGTTCTCGATTCATATTCTAAAATATTTAGTTCATCTTCTTTGATGGAGGAATTTTGGAAAACCATGTTTAGTGACTCTGCATTAGTGGCTCTGCATTGGTAACCTCACCACTGTTAACATGGAGTGAAAATATTGATTGCATCTTGCTGCTGGTGAACTTTAATTATGAACAGAATCCACCATTTGGTAGCTCTATGAAACCTACTCTTCAGTGACTGGGTTTAACCTGATATTCCATACCTCAAGAAACTTATGAATTTCCTTGCTCACCAAGTTGAGGCTGTTACTAAGGCTAAAAGCAGTATTACATACTACAATGAAACCTGTTATTTCCTTATGGCTGGACATTTGAAACTCATGGCTGATGGGTGGTGCATGCAGTGTCTGCATAATTAAATCTAAAATATAATATTATTAATTCGAAGGAATCAACAGCTGCACTCATCAAGCCATCCACAAGATTTTTCTGCATAAAACAACAGTAACATTCACAATTTTCATACAGCAAACTGGATGGAGAATTTATCAAGTTGTTATATTTTCTAAAACATTTGAATAAATAAAAATTGAGGGTCCCATTTATTTCAAAATGGACATATTGCCCCAAATTTGAAATTGTGAGACACACAGGATGAAGACATATAAAAATGGCAAATAACTAAATATGGTAGAGGAGACTCAAAGTTTTAGGATGTTTATAAGGGAGGGATTGTTTGATAGGCTATCTCCAGAGGCACTGAGAAATCCTACATTTGTTAATGGAGGGCAGAGTGGAGGGGAGAGAAATGAAGGCTTGACTATGATAAGTACTTTCAAATCAATATAGGATATGGTAGTTATGCAGAGGCAAATAGGCTTGCACAAGGTAACTAGGACAGAGAACAGCATCAAACCAGTCTTCAGACTGACGATGACGACGACGACAACCACCGCACCACCACCACCACCACCACCACCACCACCACTACCTACAACAACAACAACAACAACAACAACAACAAAGCAGACAGCAAGAAGTGAAGTGAGAATGAAGCCTGACTAAAAATATTTGGGGCATGAGATAGGTGGAAATGGTGTTTAATAAGAGTATCGCTCTGTGAATACTAAATGAATATAAAATCCTGTGAGATATAGAAACAATGAAGATATAGGAAATGAAAAGCCTGTATGGTGCAAAACATATGTACGACTGGATGAAGAAGTATTCTGACAAATGAGAATATGAAGATGCTAGCAATTAACAACCCAAAATATTTACAAATCAGACATGCTAGATTGAAGAACTTTTGAAAAACAATGTGACAAACATAATTGGTACTAAAAATTGAAGAACCTATGATAAGTCCAGTGTCAGGTTTTTGTGAGAGGGAGTTTAAGGAGAATTGCTAAGTAATGGTGGGTTAACAGGAACTGTGGGCTCTAGATAAGAAATTCAGATCAACTGCAGCTGAACTGTGGAACACTTCCTGTCAAATACATGGGTATCCTCAACTGAATCATTTTATCTGATACATCCACACAAACAACTGAAAACTTCAGAGAGAAAGGCTTATTTCATAAATAGCCTTTAAATGTTTTCTATTCAAGCTATAATAGTAGGAAGAGTTTTAATCATCCACCAACAAATTGGCAAAAATAGAATTTTGTATGTGGTAGATGAAACAAAAGTAGATTTTCAGGTTTGTTTCCATCATAAACTGTTTGTCCACAATATCGCTAATGAGCTCCAAGATTGGGAAGAGGGAAAGCATTCGTCGTAAATTTTTAATCTGTTTACTGCATGTTGATTTCATCTACTGTGTAGCTATTTTCAGTGCACTTACATCCAAGTCCTGATGACATTGTAAATAAAATTTCGCATGGTACCACACTGCCATTACAGATGACAAACAGTTAAACTAAAATATGAGATACAAGCAAGCTTTAACATTTACAAGTTACCTAGTACACTATTAACTAACAGATAGTCTTGAATACCATGAATTTAGGTGCCCAGAAAAATAATATTTGTGTCTCCTATCTTTACAAGTGTGTACTGGATACTTGGGATGTGATTATCAGCTGTATTATATCAATAGATAGCTTTAAGGAGGAAACATTGTAATTTAGCTTGTCAGAGATGTCAACATTATTACAGATGAAGCAATTGTTCAGGTAACAAAGGACGGGAGAAAGGTCCGCAGCTCGTGGTCGTGCGGTAGCATACTCGCTTCCTGCGCCCGGGTTTCCGGGTTTGATTCCCAGCGGGGTCAGGGATTTTTTCTGCCTTGTGATGACTGGGTGTTGTGTAATTGCCTTAGGTTAGTTAGGTTTAAGTAGTTCTAAGTTCTATGGGACTGATGACCATAGATGTTAAGTCCCATAGTGTTCAGAGCCATTTGAACCATTTTTTGAACTGGAGAAGGAAGCAAGCAGCAATGACAGGTTTAAGAAAACATTTGGGCATGCACATGAAATGGTTTAGGTACACCACAGGAAATATAAAATCTGATGAAATGATGCATATTTGCACAATACGAGAGAGAGAGTGAAATACAATCAAGTGTGGGAGCAGCTGAGGGACTTCACAGCAGGGTCGCTTCTCATCTGGTGCATTGTGCTGAAGAGAAAATGCAGTTCAAATGTGTATGCTGTGAATTCTTTTTAGAAGTGTACTTCAGATTATTTTTATATTTGAAAATCAATATAATAACCTGTGGCATTTTTCTCCTCTTTCACCATTTATGTATGCTACAACAAAGTCACTGCCTTTATTCAAAACACAGTAGAAGATACAGCAGAAGAAAGCAGTGGCTAGCCTTGATTATTTTTATTTGAGGAAGACTGAAATCCACTTGGGCCTTTAAACTACCTGTGAAGAACTCTTACTGAACATTTCAGGCTATCTGAGAATTCTGTTTATGAGACAGGGAGTTTATGGCATGTTTATACCATTACACTCTAAATTTCACCAAGAGCCATGAGCCTACATTCTGTGAGAAGAAAAGTGAAAACATGATTGAGGCTTTATGGGATTAATGAAAATTTTTTGTTGTGTTTGACAACCAAGCTATGCAGACAGTTCAGTTTTTCGTTTTCGTTAAATCTTTATGGCTATTTACAGTGATTTCTTTCTTTTTTTTAAGATTACATTTGACTTTTGAACACTAATGTACTGTTGTTGGTAGTGATGAAGGCACACAACACCATAATAATTAGTGCTGAGAGAAAAGTTGTGAAAGAACAAGTGACTTTTCCAATAAATTATGTTATTCAAAAAGCATCAGCCACAAAATACAAAAAAAAATATTTCTGAATTATATGAAAATTCTTTTAATTCCCTTAGTGCTCCAAAAAAGAAATATATTACCTTTTTCATGGGGTCATGAAACGTCCAGAGAATATTATATTGGAAGAAATGTCCTTCAGGAAGAACAAGAATGGATGATTCACTTTGAACTCAACAGAAACAGGAGGTGGAGGCAAGGAGTATGTCATCATAATTGCTCCTATGGACAAAAATATTAATTACCATTACTAAGAATATTCTCATCTGTGAGCCAGGACTATCTTTTTTTGCAGATTATAGTGTGTTTCTCAAATGAGTCTAATTCTGAAATGAATAAATCAGGAAGGGTTAATGACAGAAAATTCTAATACTCACCATATTTATTGGGAATTCCATGAAAACTGGATACAGAAGTTTCACAATTAGTTTTAAAAGTTGCTGAAAACTGTCTTAGGGCACTGCCACATACATGCAGAGAAAGAAAGTATAAAGAAGGGTCTGACTGTTTTGAATAACAAATTGGAAATACCTTGCCATTATTGAGTGTTTTAGTTGTTATGATTTAAATGATAAATTGAATGGTTATTGAGTGTTGAGTGTTTTTATTGTAATTCAGAATGTTTCTGAACTGTGGTTGCCCTCCCCAGAATGTTGTTTGTACTTGAGATTTCTGTTTACATTTCTATAGCATTTGCATCAGCAGTAATTCAAAATATGTAGTGGGCAACACCAAGATGGCACAAAGAATGAAATTATGGTCAGCGCATACTGGATAGAATTAATTGGAACTCAGTTGTAACTTGTCTTTAGACAACACTGAGTCTGTAGCATCCAACATCAACTATCAAAGCCATCTGGAAGCAACAGTGAAATTTCGTACTTGTACAGAACTCCTCGGCTACAATCTTCTGTCAGCCACCATTCCTATTTTCTCTTTCAAACTTAGGGAGTCTGTGAAACAACAAGCGTATCTTACTACATATCTTTTCATGTGATCCAAGTCCACAGAGTCAAAATTTAAGGAAGTTGATGTTTATATAAACACAATTTTATTCCAGAATGAAATTTTAGCTCTGCAGTGGAGTGTGCACTGATATGAAACCTCCTGACAGATTAAAACTGTGTGCTGGACCGAGAATCGAACTTGGGGCCTTAGCCTTTTGCAGGCAAGTGTCTACCAACTGAGCTACCCAAGCACAACTCACACTCTGTCCGCACAGCTTTACTTCTGCCAGTACCTTGTCCCCTACCTTCCAAACTTCACAGAAGCTCTCCTGCAAACTTGCAGAACTAGCACTCCTGGGAAGAAAGGATATTGCAGAGACATGGCTTTGCCACAGCCTGGGGGATGTTTCCAGAATGAAATTTTCACTCTGTAGTGGAGTGTGCACTGATATGAAACTTCCAGGCAGATTAAAACTGTGTGCAAGACCGAGACTCGAACTCTGGACTTTTGTCTTTCACGGGCAAATACCCTACCAATTGAGCTACCCAAGCATGTCTCACACCCCGTCCTCACAGCTTTACTTCACAGGAACGCTTCTTTGAAGTTTGGAAGGTAGGAGACAAGGTACTGGCAGAAGTAAAGCTGTGAGGACGGGGTGTGAGTCACGCCTAGGTAGCTCAGTTGGTAGAGCACTTGCCCGCGAAAGGCAAAAGTCCTGAGTTCAAGTTTCAGTCCGGAACACAGTTTTCATCTTCCAGGAAGTTTCATATCAGTGCACACTCCACTACAGAGTGAAAATTTCATTCTGGAAACACCCTCCAGGCTGCGGCAAAGCCATGTTTCTGCAATATCCTTTCTTCCAGGAGTGCTAGTTCTGCAAGTTTCGCAGGAGAGCTACTGTGAAGTTTGGAAGGTAGGAGATGAAATACTGGCGGAAGTAAAGCTGTGAGGATGGGGTGTGAGTCATGCTTGGGTAGCTCAGTTGGTAGAGCACTTGCCCACGAAAGGCAAAGGTCCCGAGTTCGAGTCTCTGGCACACAGTTTTAATCTGCCACGAAGTTTCACAATTTTATTGTTGTAAAAGATATCTTAAATTTGATATCCATGTGTATTAAAAGGTGAACAAACTATACGTAGGATAATTTCTTCAGTAATTATGAGATATAGGTGCCTACATCTCTTTGTAATGTTCTGCTCATGCCCTCTTCATTCCAACTTCCCGCTTTGTTTATTTTTCTTCACTTTTTTTTCCTCAGACTTTTACAGATTACTTCCAATTTAGCATTTTTCAAAACTCCTGCCAATGGTTCTCTTGTAACTATTCATCATCAATATTAATATCTTCCAGCAGGCAGAGGTCTGGATCGGATCTTATATTTGGTGATGAAGAGTATGGTAGATAGTTTCATCGACTGTTTCAAAAGACACATACACGAAATATGCTCCCAATATTATGTACCTTCCATCTATGCAAAGGTGCAAATGTTTCTCATCCCATTCCATAAGCCTGTTTATTAAATCTATAAATCATTATTTACTATCACTGTTCACTTTTCACAAAGACATGAGCTTAATCACTCCAATACTTATGTGACACCCTCCCATTATTCAAGTAAATCTAATACCATTCATACTGAGATTCTTTGCATATTTTCAATATCCTCTTTTAATCCTTTTTGGTATGGATCCCACAAACTTGAGCTATAATCTAGGACAGGTCACATGAGTGCTTTGTACGAAATCTTCTTTATTGAGGAGATTTTTTTCCAGTATTCTATCAATGAACCAAAGTCTATACATCTGCTTTACCTTTGAGTGAACCTATGTGGTTGTTCAATTTCATATCCCTATAAAGTGTTCCAGCCACATATTTCAATGAGCTGACAGGTTCTAATTGTGACTCACTGATGCTGAAACTGCATAAGATACTATGTTTGCATGTTTTGTGATGTGTATAGTTTTACATTTTTTAAACTTGTTTGAGACATTATTTCATGAGATGTAACTACATCATCTGCGAAAAACTGGAAGTTACTATGAATAAATGAAGGAAGGAATTAATTTTGTGTGCAGACACTAATGTACAACAAGAGCAGTAAGGGCGACAATGTATTTGCCCAGAGCACACCTTATGTTATTTCTACATATGTCAGTGACTCTCTATGCAAGATAACATGGTGTGTCATCTCTATCAAGAAATTCTCAATCCAGTAACAAATTTCAATTGATCTCCTATCCAACTGTACTTTTGTTTATAAGCACTGGTGTGATACTGAATCAAATGCTTACTGCTAACCACTCAGTTAACCAAAATTCTACTCAGAGTTGACTCAGACATCACTAATAATCATTTAGATTAACAATTATAGGAATATGCTAGTGCCTTTTCCATCCTAATATTTGCATGATGTTTTTCTGTATTTCATAATGTTTATTTTGAAGTTTATGTAGATTTGTATATTGGTAATGTGGACATTTCTGTTCACAAACAGCCTTCTAAGAAATAGCAGAATCTTCATTTTAATACAAATCCTTTTAAACACTCTCACTTTGAAGTCTCAGGCCTAGAGAGGCACATTTTCATTTAAGGGTAAATCCTGCATCTAAATAAACATACAGTTTCAGGAATGTTTTTGTTTCCCAAAATTACTATTCCTGACTTTTGTACTGACACTGAAACAAAATTTGAAGTAATTTCTATTTCTACAGGGTCAGTATAATTTTATTTCACTTCTTTGGTTATACCTTCTGCAACTCTTCCTCCAGGTACATGAAATGTCTATAATTCCAGACTTATTTTCTGTCCACCCTACTTTAAATTCCTGTTTAAATGTTGGTAATTGAATATCTCTGTTCTGTTCCATATAGTATTAATCTGCTACGATATTTACCTACCATTCTGACAAGAGGCACATCTGTGAAAGAGAGCCAATGTAAAATTTCCTTCACTTTAGGAGAATATATTATATTTTCTTTATGATACTGAAGAAATTTTTTTTTGGTGAACAATGAACATAAAACACAAAATAAGAAAATTATAATAGGTTACGTAAATCTTTTTACATGGCATCCATATTTATAAGCCTCCAAATATGAGTTATATTACCTTTTCTCAAGGAGTCGTAACATGCCCAAAGAAAATTATGTTAGAGGAAGTATCCTTGAGGAAGAACAAGAATGGATGATTCACTCTGACATCAACAGGAGGTGGAGGCAATGAGAGTGCCATGATAGTTAGCCCTATGGACAAACATATGAATAACACCTGTAAGAGTATTCTGTGCGTGTAAAAGGAAAATCTATCCAAAATTATATCTTACTGCTAGAATACTCACTTGATCGAAATTCTTTGACTAAAATCTTGAGTATACTAATATTCATAGAGATTCCAAATTTTATTCATAGAATAAGATTACAGTAAAACCCTAGTTAACTGAACTTGCATTAGCAGAAACTCAGATTATCTGAAACACCTCTGAAAACTGCAAAAACTGTACTGCATGGAAATAATTCAAGGCAAGAGTGTGCCTCACTACTGTTAATGGGGAAATGTGAAAACTTGACCTTGAGTTGCTTCCCCACCCACCAACTTACCAGTCATTTGGCAATTGAATGTATTAGAGAAAAGTCACCTGCAGCCCCAGATGTGGATGATGTTTCCAAAACAGAGTCTGAAGATTACACCCAAGGCTACATCAAGGTCAAAATTTACAATTTGACAAAACAGTAGCTAATTTTGAGATGTTACTTACAAAAATCCTTAACTTCCTCAGAAGAAACATCTGCCATAAGACACAGAATGAAAAAAAAAGAATGGACCACTATTCTTTCAGCATCAAATGTCTGGCGCACAATATGCGCCCCACTGTGCATCGGGAATTCAAAAATACCTCAAGCCTTGAAGGATGTTGCCCAGAATTCACTACCAGTTCCCTTTCCCTTTTTTTTTTCTTTTTTTTTTCTCCAGCCCAATAAAGCTCTGGCATGTCCTGTGAACTCTTTGGCAAATCGTTTAGTGATCAATGTATACCGAAAGTTGAAAAATTTTAACTGGAAAAGATCTGCTTAATAAAGCCATCTTATTAACTGAGAATCTGCATATGCATCCTTACAATCTAAAAAGTGGCAAATTATTGTGCATTTTTTTCCCAAAGTGCTACTATTCTAATCCACTCAGTAGATCAGGGTCTAACAGTGGCATTTATGCGGCACTACTGTGGGCTATTTTTGAGAACCATCCTGCAAGATACCGATGTGCAAAACAAAAACATGAATGATCTACTGAGGACTATACATGTGAAACACATAATTTGTTGGTATGCGCTAGCCTGGGATAATGTGAAAGCAGAAACGCTTGAAAGGTGCTGAAGAAAAATGTATGATGGGATTGAATATGAGTCAGAAAACTTTAAAAAGTTGACAGACTGTTAAAAAGATGTCCTGGATGTGATGACATAGATAAGTGCAATGTGGATGAATGGGATGCCATGGATGATTCACAAGAAATCACAGACCACAAAACTGTAGAAATAGTTTTGCAGTCAAATGTAATTGTGATCAAAAAGCCCAAACTAGGGGACACGGATGACAGAGTGATAGCTGGAGGAGGAGGAGATTAGTGTTTAACGTCCCGTCGACAACGAGGTCATTAGAGACTGAGCGCAAGCTCGGGTGAGGGAAGGATGGGGAAGGAAATCGGCCGTGCCATTTCAAAGGAACCATCCCGGCATTTGCCTGAAGCGATTTTGGGAAATCACGGAAAACCTAAATCAGGATGGCCGGAGACGGGATTGAACCGTCGTCCTCCCGAATGTGAGAGTGATAGCTGACAATGATTCTCACACACTAGTGGAAAACCTACATTAAGAATTATGAAAAGGAAAGTTGCTACTCACCATATAGTGGAGATGCTGAGTTGCAGATAGGCACAACAAAAAGACTGTCACAATATAAGTTTTTGTCCAACAAGGCCTTTGTCAAAAATAGACAACACAAACACACACACACACACACACACACACACACACACACACACACACACATACGACGTGTGTGTGTGTGTGTGTGTGACATCTATTTTCAACAAAGGCTCTGTTGGCCGGAAGCTTATACTGTGACAGTCTTTTTGTTGTGCCTATCTGCGACTCACCATCTCCACTATATGGTGTGTAGCAAGTTTCCTTTTCATAACATTGTTACATTCCATCCTGTATTTTCCATTGTTATATTAAGAATTTATCTTTCAGAAACTTGATAGGTATAATACAATATAGAAATTATAGTACATGTGTTGTTGTTATTATAGACTGCTATAAGATCTGGCAAACAATGCAGTGAGTCAACATTGGCTGACGCCCTTCTAACAATGGTGGGACATTTCTCCTCAAAAACATTTGGAGGGGCACAAGAAACAAACAAATATACTGAGTTTTTTGAATGTGCAATTCATTTGCCACAGACTATTAAGTACAGTATACTGTACAAAATGTACTGTAATCCTAAAAATGTAATTTTAAATTTAATAAAGAATGTTAGCATAACCTACGAAGAGATTTTTGAATTCATTTAACTTTTCAAAAATCCATACTGTAATTATAATACAAAACGCTGCATTACATAAAAAAAAAAACATTATCCAAAATGGCTTCCCCCTTTAGTTCGGTTAACTGGTGTTGTACTGTATACATATGGGCCCTCATTGCATAGTAAGGCTATGAAGAAAATTATGGAAAGAATAATATATAAATACTTCCCTTAAATACTCAAAAATTTCTCCACAGTGGCCTTCCCAAACTCATTTTGCTTCAGCTTTTCTTCTTCTTTTTCCTATCTTGAGTTTTGCAAATGCCTTTAACATGCATTACTCAACACTGTTTACTATTTTGTGTTTTTTAACCTCTCAGTTGCAGCTACTGTATTTCATGGAACAGGTATTTTGTCACTTGTTGAAGATATTAAAGCAGATTAAACGACATTATAACAAAATTAAATTAACTCAAGGCTGCCTTCTTTGTCATGTTGATGTGCTTCTAATAACACTGGTGTGTTTTTCTCTAGATCACTTTCTACTCAAACAAGGCTGTAAACATACACACCAGTTACACATTTTTCTTCCAGTACTAAGTTGTATTCTATCCTCCATTTGTTATCTCCTATGCATTCTTAAAACCATAAATTAATAAATGGTTACAGCACTCACATATAGATTATAACAGTTAGCAACAATTAACTTTAGAGTTTCATCTAGCCATTCAGCTCATGTTTCACATTATTTACTCAAATTATTTCAAGTGAGTGCTAAAACTGTCTCTTGTTCCACAAAGGACGGAACTGAGTGAAAGTAAGCATAGTATTCTAGCGCTCTTGTCTGAAGGTCAACACAGTGAGTGAGGTTTCTGATCACAAAGCAGACAGAACTGGGCTTTTTGGTAACATGTGTACTCCACAAACCACTGTATGGTATACGGCAGAGAGTATCCTATACCACTACTAGTTATTTCCTTTCCTATTCCACTTACAAATAGAGCAAGGGAAAAATTACTGTCTATACGCCCCCATATGAACCCTAATTCTTTGTATCTTATCTTAGTGCTGTGAACTGTAGATTGATTGCAGTAGAATTGTTTTACACTCAGCCACAAATGCTGGTTCTCTAATTTTCTCAATAGTGTTCCTCAAAAATAATTTCACCTTTTATTTTTATTTATTTATTTGTCTATGAGACACTGTTGGTAAATAGAATGTACATAAGATGTTGGACATCATTTAAAATTCATTAAAAAAGACAGCTACTGGTTTCATCAGTGTCTATTGTTGCAATAAAAGTGTAATTAAATGTTTTGAAATTGTAGTTAACTAATACATTTCGTATTGTTTACTAGTTAGATAGACAAGATCTAGGCCTAAATTTTCTGACAAACATGCTTGATACGTAAATTCTCTAAAAGCAAAGTAATTACTATTTCATTCTTCTTACATTGTATCTCTAAATCAGTACAAAAATAACAACAACCACACATAGACCTTTGTGTCATTTTTTGTATACATTCAGCCAATCTCACATCCTTGACAAATTTAAAACATTCTTATACTTAATTATTCTTTTGAAACTAACCACGAGTGAGAAATGTGGTAGTTGTTATATAGTAGTGAGCAGAGGGATTTGTTGCCAATCTTGTAGGAAATATTTTCACTGGGGGGGATGCAGTGGGGAGAATGTTGGGAGAAAAAATTGGAAATTTGTGGTAAAGACTATGGGACCAAACTGCTGAGGTCATCGGTACCTATGTTTACACACTAATTAAACTAACTTATGCTAAGAACAACACGCACACCGCTGTCTGATGGAGGACTCAAACCTCTGACAAGGGGAGCCGTGCAAACTGTGACAAGATGCCTGAGACTGCACGGCTACCCTGCGCGGACTGCATGAACAGAAGAGGTTCTCTCCTGGAACTGCGGAGTATGCAGTAGGAACATTTTGATTGGGGAACAGGGAAGAAAAATATGTGCCCGTCAGGCACAGTTGGAGGAAGCAAGGATCAAGGAAGATAGGGGGAAGGAGGGTAGTTTGGAACTGACAGCTGGTAGGAGGACAGGAAGAAAGAGAATGTGATCTGAAAGTTTTATCATCAACACCAAAAACAGATATCTACTGCTGCCAGAGTCAAGTGGAGAAGAGCCTCATGTAGAACAAGGAACAGAAAATGTGCAGAACACTTCAACTGAGGCCAAGAAGCCTAGGAGTGTGCAAGGTGTTAGGAAGAAGAAAGTGCTGCTAGCTAGTAGCCATGGGCGAGGTGTAGGCCTCAGTTACAGGAAAGTTTAGGGGCAGTGTACCGGGCCACCAGTATCTTCAAGCCAAAATGCAGGGCTAAGTCATGTGATAGAGGAGTTAGGGTCTTTATGTAAGGACTTTACAAAAGAAGACCATGTAGTGATAATGAGTGGGGTGGGAAACAGTTTGGACAAAAAAATTGTTCAAATGGCTCTGAGCACTATGCAACTTAACATCTGAGGTCATCAGTCGCCTAGAACTTAGAACTAATTAAACCTAACTAACCTAAGGACATCACACACATCCATGCACGAGGCAGGATTCAAACCTGCGACCGTAGCGGTCGCTCAGTTCCAGACTGTAGTGCCTAGAACCGCACGGCCACTCCGACCGGCATAGTTTGGACAGGGATGGTGCATACGACATAGGTGACGACCGGGACAAGATAGCTTCCCTCACTCATGGCACCAACGAACACTTTGCTGAGCTGTTCTGGCATCATGATTGGCCACACCTTGATGGAGCTGTGAGGTGAATCAATTTGGGGTTAGGAATGGCTCTGAGGGCAGCCAACTATGCTCATGTTTCTCTGGTGCCCGTCGGGACTATCAACAGGTGGGGTTTCACTAGCCATGGCCTACACCTAAACAGGACTGGGAAGGGAAGATTGGCACAGCTGATTCATGAAAGTATAGGGGATGGATCTCGGACCACACATGGTCAAATAACTGTTGTCAAGGGTAGGAAGAGTAAGTCTTTATTAGGATAAATTCAGACAGCAGGTTCTCCTGCCTAAAGAATATCTCCAGCACTTTAAAAAATACTGAAACACTCACTCACAAGACAGATTTTAACACTCCAAATATCACATATACCGGACATCACAAAGAAAAACAAACAACTGTAAAGAGTAACATGGAGCATTTCACAGACTTAAAAATCCTCCACCAAAACATGCAATCAATAAAAAATAAAATACAACTATAAGAAGTTGAGCTCCACTCTTTGAACTGCACAGTAATTTGTGTTACTGAGCACTGGTGTAGAGAGACAGACATTCAACATATAGTGTTATCATCTAATGAAAAGGCAAACTCTTACTGCAGAACTACTTCAAGGGGTGGAGGATAATGCATTTATATCAGAAAAGGAACACAGTTCAAATCAAGACATGACCTCAGTACAGCATGTGAAGACAAACACTTCGAAATTTCAGCTATTGGATTAACAGGGTTTGATATCACCAATAAATTAATCATTTTATGTGTGTATAGGTCTTCCAGTGGTAGTGTGGACTCTTTTTTCAATCAATTAACAGAAGTGCTAGATAAAGTCTCAAGTACAAAGGTCAACATAATTCTGTGTGGGGACATTAACATCAACACTAATATCATAAATGAATCCAGCAGCACCCTCATAAATATCCTTCAGAGTTTTAGTATGTCCCTATTGGTCAATAGTGCAACGAGGGTTACTACAATGAGTGCATCAGTAATTGACCATGTGGCCACAAATATGGGCAGGTAAAATGTGATGTAGCTGTAAAAGATCTCAGACTATCACACCATATCTGCCAAATAACAACAGTAAAATCAGGCATCCAATTATTCCCTAAACTACAAGACTACAAAGGACATCTATCAGAAATCAAAATAAAAGATTTTTCAAAATAACTTTCAAAACAAAGCTGGAATGAATTGTATAAGGAAACCAATGTTAATATGAAATTCTCTAAATTTTCCACACTATTTAAATTGAACTTTGAAAAGGCATTTCCAAAAGTATGCATGTCTGTATCAACATCTCACAAAAACAGATGGATAACAGCAGGTATTAAGAAGTCCTCCCATACACTTAGATACCTCAGTTCCATGAAAAAAGAGTCGCAATGATCCAGAATTCTTAAATTTCTATCATAGATACAAAAATATCTATAGGAAGGTGCTGATTGCTGCAAAAAGAGTCATTTAATGACAAAATAATATATAATGCAGAGAATAAAAACAAAGCAGTCTGGGATGTTATAAAGGAAGGGAATGGGGAGAGGCAAAGAAACGCAGAATAACAAACTGCTAAGGGAGGGGGATAAGGTAATAAATGATCCACAACACTTAGCAAACTATGAAAATGAGCATTTTTCAAAAATGGCTCTGAGCACTATGGGACTTAACATCTATGGTCATCAGTCCACTAGAACTTAGAACTACTTAAACCTCAATAACCTAAGGACATCACACAACACCCAGTCATCATGAGGCAGAGAAAATCCCTGACCCCGCCAGGAAGCGTACCTGGAAACCCAGGTGTGGGAAGCCGGGAAGCAAGAATGGTGCCACACGACCACGAGCTGCGGGTGAGCATTTTTCAAGTATTGCAAAGAAGTTACAGCAAAAATTCCCCAAAACAAATTTAACACCTGTAAATAATGTTGAACTAAATACAGTGATGTTACTTCCAACCTCAGAGAATGAAGTCAATCAAACTGTTCAAAAACTAAAAAATAAAAAGTCAGTAGGCTTAAATGAAATACCAATATGTGTACTCAAACAATGCAGAGAGATTATACAAGGCCCCTTAACAAATATAATAAATGAATCTTTCACATCAGGAGAGCAGTTAAAACAGGCAAGAGTTGTACCTTTGCTTAAGAAAGGTAATGCAGAAGACAGAAAATTACTGGCCCATTTCCCTGCTGTCACCATTCTCAAAAATAAAAAAAGCAATTATGAAAGACAGATTAATGAATTACCTGAAAAAATACAAACTTTTAAGCAAATCAAAGTTTGGTTTCCAAAGTGGCAAAAAATACGGAGTCAGCCATAGTAGAATTCACAAAGGTTGTACTTGATGCTCTTGACAAAGTTGTGTGTCACAGGCAAAGATGAGTCTGTCATAGGCATATTTTTGGATCTTTCTAAGGTCTTTAATACAGTTGACCACAAGATTCTATTAAATAAATTAGAAGCATTATGAATAAGAGGGGTTGTTAATGACTGGTTTCGATCATACCTACCAGATAGGGTACAAAGAGTAGAGATAACACATACTTCAAATAGGTCTAAACATTTAGTACAACACTTATCAGAACCAAAATACATTAATATATGGGTTCCGAAAGGTAGCATATTAGGACCAATACTATTCCTGATATACATCAATGACTTTCCCAGTAGCGTTACTCATAGTGAAAAAATTCTCTTCACTGATGACAGCAATATTATAGTTACTGAGAAAACAAGAGAACTCCTTGCAGAGAAAGCAAATGAAGCTCTCAAGGAAGTTTACAGCTGGTCAGTAAGCAATAAAGTGACACTGAACATAAAGAAAACTAATGCCATGAATTTAAGTTTGTAGAGGGAAAATGACAATGTAAAATTAAATGTAGATGGCACCTCCATAGACTGTGTAACAAATTCAAAATTTCTAGGAATGAATACTGATTCTCAGTTGAAGTGGTGTCAACACACAAAGGTACTTGCCAACAGAATCTCATCAGCATGTTATGCCCTTAGAATCCTGTCATCAGTGTGTAAGATGCAGTGTCTTTTAGTTACATACTATTCATATGTACACTCAATTCTTAGCTATGATATTCTTTTTTGGGGAACAAATGCACAAAATACCAACACAATTTTCAAATTCCAGAAAAGAGCCATAAGAATCATGACCAAAAATGGTAGTCGAGCTCATTGAAGAAGATCTGTTCAAAACACGGGATTTTAAGTGCTCCATGTGAATACATTTACCAGTCAGTTGTACACATCAAAAATAACATTGGTAATTACTGCAAAAAAGTTCTGTCCATGACCATGGAACAAGAGATAGACTCAACTTACATTTGCCAAGAAAAAATAAACATAAAACTCAAAACAGCATTTTCTACCAATGAGTAAAACTGTACAATAAACTACTAAAACAGATAAAAGAAATTGCAAAAATACATTTATTTAAAAAGGCAGCTAAAAAGTACCTGTTATGCAATACAGTTTATACATTGAAGTATTACTTAGATAAAACAGAGTAGGGATTTAGTAAAAAAAAATGTCATACAAATAAATAATAATGATTATAAAACATCCAACAATTCACATAACACCTTCATACTACATTTTTTCCTTCTTTTTCCCTTTTCTAGAAAAACTAACCCCCAAGCTATACATTGCACAATACTAAAACCTCTTCCTCTTTCTGAGCTCAACATCTCACTCATTATAGAGGATTCTGACTCAGTTTTTCAGAATATCCAATGGGAAGTTGTGGTACAGAAAATGGACCAGACCACCAATGTGTGTGTGTGTGTGTGTGTGTGTGTTTAGTAAGTGAAGTGCTATGAAACAAAGTGTGTATAGTGTGCGCAGTGACTGACAGTGAGATATGAGTGAACAGTGTGGCATTACATTATTTAATAAGTTATTTGTAAAAAAAGTGTTGTATACCAGGAGTAAATCTAATGATTGTCTCTAACTAGAAATCTGTAAATGTAAGTTTATACAAATTAGTTTATTTTAAATTGGTCTAATCTTGTAAATACTTTGCCAGGTCCTACATCTTTCTAAAAAGAGATCTACAGATGAATAAAGCTGTTACTACTACTACTACTACTACTGTTGCTACTACTAACACAATATTGTTTCTATCATTTTGATATCATGAACCTCTTATGATAACACTACTTATTATTGCTACATTATTTGTATTTGTTCAGTGGTTGCAATGTTACTATGGTTTCAGTGGTACATTACTATTCATAGTGGCACATTAATATCGATAAAGATGCTCTTTCAGACCATAGAAGCAGTGATCAAAGTTAGATACCCCTTTACTGCTACTTTGAACCCTGCTATGTAGTTTATTGATTGTATGTTACTTGGTAGTCTTCTGAATATCTTTTTTCCAAGGTGTAGAACTCCATCCTGGCTGAGTTTAGTCTTTGTATGGTGCATATGGAGATCCATTTTTTGCCTTGTGTTGTGAGTGTGTACATCATCATTTTTGAGGAAGAGTGTGGGATTTTCAGTCACATACTGCTGTACGAATACTATGCTTTCATATATATGAAGGCATTTGCAGTTTTCTGAAGAGTGGCTTGCAAAATTTTCTGTGTTTGGCACCTTCTATGATTCTTATGATTCTTTTTTGGATTCTAAATAGCTTGATGGTGTTTGGAGAAGCTCACAGATAATGACTCCATACTTCAGTATTGATTGGACACTTGCATAGTACACACTTTTTAGGCAGTCTTTACTAAAGGAGCTTTCAAGGATCCTCATTACATAACAGGATGAGTTCAATTTTTTGCTGATACTGTCAATATGAGTTCCCCACCTGACATTATCCTAGATCCAAAGCCCAAGAAACTGTCAGGTCAACTCTGTTTACAGCTTTGTTTAGCAACTGGATATTTATAGAATGAAATTTTCACTCTCCAGTAGAGTGTGCGCTGATATGAAACTTCCTGGCAGATTAAAACTGTGTGCCAGACCGAAACTCGAACTCGGGACCTTTGCCTTTCACGGGCAAGTGCTCTACTGACTGAGCTACCCAAGCATGACTCATGCCCCGTCCTCACAACAAAGGCCCCGAGTTTGAGTCTCGGTCCTGCACACAGTTTTAATCCATTTGGACATTTATAGTTTATGTAAACTTTTCTTGACATTATGGAAATGGATTGCTACAGTTTTTCCTTAATTTATGATTAACGCATTGTATGTGAACCATTCTGCTATGCTATCCATTGTTCCTGTTGTGTTTGCTTGTAGTAGGTTTTATGACTTTGCAGTGATGAGAAAGCTTGTGTCATCAGCAAACTGGTAAGCATTTTGACACTGTATGTTTGTTTGTAGGTCATTGACATACAGGAGGAACAGCACTGGTCTCAGTACTGAACCTTAGGGAATGCCATATTTCATGTCTTGGTAATCTGAGTAATGATTTGAGATTTTGTTGCAATCAGTGTGTTAAATTTCCACTGTTTGTTTCCATCCACAAAGGTATGACCTGATCCAGTCATTAGGTGTGTCTCTGATACCTAGTTGATTTAATTTCTGTGGGAGTACTTCATGATTTATAATACTGAATGCTTTTAACAAGTCAAGGACAAGTGATATAATCGCCACTGGCCACTTTCTGGTAAATTTCATTTAGGAATTCATAGATAGCACTGTTGTTTGAGCAGTTCTTCCTAAACCTGTGCTGTGCTGTGGATAGGATTTGATACTTTTCCATAAAGGCTGTGAGTCTTTTGTGGAAGACTTTCTCTAGAATTTTTGAGAAGCCAGACAATAGGGCCATTGGCCCAGAATTGCCAACTTCTTTTCTGTTTCCTTTTTTGTAGAGGGATTCCCATCTGAGTTCCTGAGGCAGCTCTGTACTGCCTGCATTTTGTCTGAACCAACTGGTAACAAATCTAGCAGCATGCCTCTAAACTGTTTCGAAGCCTTCCTTTAATTTGACCCGGAATGGATCCCAAACACTTGAGTAGTACTCAAGCATAGGTTGTACTAGTGTCCTATATGTGGTCTCCTTTACAAATGAACCACATTTTCCCAAAATTCTCCCAATAAACCAAAGTTGACCATTCACCTTCAATACCACAATCCTCAGATGCTTGTTACATTTCATATCACTCTGAAGTGTTACACCCAGATATTTAAACAATGTGACTGTGTAAAGCAGCACATTACTAAAGCTGGATTTGAACATTACAGGTTTGTTTCTCCCACTCATCTGAATTAACTTATACTTTTCTACACTTAGAGCTAGCTTGCATTCATCATACCAAATATAAATTGTGTCTAAGTTATCTTGTATTCTACTAAAGTTGTGCAATGATGACATCTTCCTGTACACTACTGCAAACAACTGCAGATTGCTGCCCACCATATCCACCAGATCATTCATGTATATAGAAAATAAAAGGAGTCCTATCACACTTCCGTGGGACACATCTGACAGTACCCCTCCTTCTAACGAATACTCGCTGTCAAAGGCAACATACTGGGTTCTATTACTTAAGAAGTCTTCGAGCCACGCACATATTTAGGAACCTATTTCATATGCTCTTACCTTCACTAACAGTCTGCCATGGGGCACCATATCAAATGCTTTTCATAAATCTAGTAACACATATCCTGTCTGTTGCCCTACTGCTGGAGTGGCTATTAGGGTATCTGGGCCTGTTCACTTATGATTATGACATTCTAAAGCTTCATCTGCATCACTGGTGCACTGGAGGAGCTGTTTTTGAGCTTTACACCATTGCATTGCTTATTGTAACAATGTTCTTTTTCTGTACTTTCACTGCACAAATGTTTATCCATAGACCTCACACAAAAATTAAAAAAAACTAAAATAAGAAATGCCTCAACAATAGTAACTTTGTCTTCACTAAGAATGAAGTACAGGACCTTACTGAAATGTATCCCATAGCCTCAAAACTAGAGGACACCCAAAAATTCATAAGATCAACAATCCAGTTGGGCCTAAAGCAAACTTAATTAATAGCCCAATCTACAAATTAATGAGACTCCTACATGATTTACTAGTTTAAAAATAAACATGCAAAAAATCTTATTCCACAAAGAACAGCTGTGAACACATTAATAGTATGAATATCCTGGCTGTACCAACTCAAGCAAAATTTTATCCCTAGACATTGTAAACTTTTACAGCAGTTTACCTGTAGATGAAACATTTCAGATAATAAGGGAAAAAACCTAATGAAAAACAAGACAATGAGCAGACCAGAAATATAGAGTTCATATATGTACTCCATTTAGTAGTCTCACACTGCTGATTTTCTTTCAACAACAAAACTTACAAACAAGATCTAGGACTTGCAGTTGGAAACTCTGTTAGTTGCCTGCTAAATGAAATATTCAACAACCACATAGAGAATAAAATACTGAAATTAAAAGATAGTACCACAAACAATGTTAAATTTTATAAAAGGTATGTGGATAACATCTTCATTCCATTTGATGGAGCAGTTGATGAAGTAACAACTCTTTTTAATAAATTCAATAGTCTGCATAAAAATATCCAATTTTGCCTCAAATATGAAGAGAACACCACCATACCTTTTATGGCATGAAGATATCAAAACAAAACCAGCAGGTATCTTTCAATGTTCACAGAAAATCTACTAGTGCAGACATTACTACACCAAACTCCTCTATACATCCAACCTCACACAAAATTGCTGCATATAGGTCAGTGCTATACAGAGCCCATAAATTTACACTTCAATGAGAAATAGAAACCATATACTGTATTGCAATATATAATGGATATGGTCCTTCACTCATTAACACAATGTCACAACAAATAAAAAACAAACTGAACTTCCAACAACAAACTATACTCACAACTGACAGCACCACAGCAAAGAAATATGTAAAAATTACATATCTTGATATACTCTGATAAATGAGGTTATTAATAAATACAGATATAAAAATCAGCTTCAGCAACATCAATTACCAAAGTAGGAGGCTTATTCATGACACAAAACTGCCAGATACAGATCTTGATGCACCTGGCATTTACAAAATTACCTGCAGCATGCATAAACAATTTTATATAGGCCAGACAGGCAGAAATTTCAGAACTCAGTTTGGAGAACATATAAACTGCTACAGAGTAGAGAAACGTAACAAATCATCAGTAGCAAGAAACATTAATGACACAATTCAGCCTTTGAAAATTGAAGACAACCTGGAAATTTTACGCAAAGTGGAAAAAAGTAAAAGAATGAACATCATGGATGAAATGGAAATCTTCATTTGTAAAACAGAAAATGGGGATAATATACTTAATGAGATAACTGAATTCAAAAACTTGAAATTCTTCAATAACTTTAACTTAGTACTATGAAATTGGTTTCAGGTGTGCCAACATGAAACAAATGCCTGCCAGGCTGTGAGTATTGTGAATACCAGTGAAAGAAATGATAATCGATGCACATCCATCTACTGCAAAGTCGCCATATTGTTTTTAGGATATACTCTTTATGTCTGTGTGAGAACATCTGTGCAGTGGAAGTACATAAAGAAATAGTATATAATAAGCAGTACAATAGTCTAATGTTCAACAACAGTGCTGCCAGTGTGCCAAAAATGCAGATGAAACTATGGGATGTCAAAATCTTTAAGTGAACAACTAACAAATAAAAAGTATATCACATGATTAGCATGCCACAACAACTAATGCGAAACTATTTGCATCCAGCACAGACAGTGATATAAACCATAACAATGAGGCACAGCTGCATAACAGCAGAAGGCAACAATGTACATCATTGTCAGACCATCCACTGCTCTTCCCCCCCCCCCCCCCTTTTACCCAAATAATGACTCCATCAGCAGAACAAAATAGTTCTAGATTAATTTAGACTAAGACACTTTATTTTTAAGTAATATCAGGATGCACAAATGCTTGATGATGAGTAAAACATGCTCAATATCTGTTGCAATGTTTTGAATTAAACATAAAATAAATAAATGTGACTGGTGGCAGAAAAATATAAATAATAGACCTACTTCTCATTTGAAAAAGGGTTATTTTTTCTTTTGAACAAGGGCTTTGCCACTGTCTCTTGAACTACTGTGACTATACAGCTGCCACTGTGGTCCTGAACTACTATGACTATACAGCTGATTTTTTTCCATTAGTTTTCTAGTCCTTAGGTTTATGAACCTCACCATTATGAACCCATTCCAAAATTCCAGCAAGGTCTCGATTTCAGAATCTGTCACTTGAATCCATTGCTCTCTTCACACTGGTGAGTCTCCACACAGCTACCTTTTACTTGCATCATCAATCAACTTCCTGAGATGATGGCAAGGGTAAAAGTTAAGCATGTGTATTTTTTAAAAAACGAAAAAATCAATTTTGCTGTCAAAAAGAAACCATGTGAAAACGGTAAGGATGAAATTAGCAAACTGAATAAATGCATAACCACTTTATTATCAGTACTTTAAAAATGGATATGTGAAATTACAGCTCAAAAAACGTGAACTGTACATACTGAAATTTCCACATGATAGTGCAACCATTAGGGAAAAGTGGACAAATGTTATGTGTAATAACAGCAAGGAAAAAGTGCTGAAATTAAAAAACTGTTAAAATAACACACACTTTGTACATGAAAGGTATGTTCTACTGATGGTTTTTGAAGTGCAGACCTATGCAGTTCTCATGAAAGAGTTGAAGAGGAAAAGGGCAATGTGAATAAAGCAGGAGAAAAAGAATTTATTGGTGCTGACAAATGAGGAACCAAGCATAAATGTGGGCAGTGCAAACCTGCTATCCAAAAGTTGTGCTGAAGTGTTTAGTGAAATGACACAAAATCACTTCCAGACCAAACTCCAATAGTGCTTTCAGACAGCCATGGTTGTGGTCTTGCAAATAAACTAAGAGAAAAAGCTAATATACACTGGTGATCAAACTTAAAGCAACAAATGGAAATTTGGCAAAGTTGCATTTATTTTGTCACAAAACAATATAAACAGGTGATAGTAAAGAAAAAACATTGCAAAGAATACAGAACATAATCAGCTGCATAACGGTAGACAAAAATGTTCTTATTTTTTTTAAAAAAAAAAAGAAAACTTAATGGATTTGCACACACATTCTGACAACTGATTAATGTGCTCAGTATGGAGTATGGGGTGTGGCCTTCTCTGGCTCTAATACAGGTTGAAAATGATGGGACATGCTGTGAATTATGTCCTCAATCTCAGTTGGGGCAATAATGCCCATTCTTCCTGCAGAGCTGCTCACCAAGTCTTGGAGAGTGGTTGGTGGATGCTAACATGATGCAACCCATCTCCCTCATGCATCCCAGACATGCTCTATGTGATTCAAATTGGGAGACCGAGCAGGTGGTGCCATGCGTGCAATATCTTCTGTTTCCAAAAAACCGTCAGTCATCTGTGCTCTATGATGTTGAGCATTATCATCCATCAGTATGAAGTATGGGCCCACAGCACCTCACAACAACCATGCATGAGATCTCAAGATCTCCTTACAGTGCCTGACAGCAGTTAAATCTTGCTGATTCACCCATACAATGTCATAAAGAGGTGTTTGACTGGTCAACATTCATCCCTGCCCACACTATTAGGGTGTGCTCCCTACCGCCGTTGGATAAGCAGCTGCCAGCAGCAAGTCGTATACTCCTAGCTCACTTATTTGTTACATAGTTTTGTATAGGAGATGTAATTTCGAGTTTTAGTTACTGTAATCGTAAATTCAGGCACATTGTAGCACAGTCATTAGGCATTTGTACAGGTTAGTTCATACATTCTTTGCACGTTTCCCTTGCATTATCTAGGCACAGACTCATGTTTCAGTAACTGTTGTTAGACATCGATTAGAATGGACAGGGACTGTGATTGCTGTGTTCGGATGAGGGCTGAGTTGGCATCCCTTCGTTCACAGCTGCAGGCGGCACTGACTTCGGTTGTGCAGCTTGAGGCTGTTGCCAATGGGCACCACTGTGGGGAGCCGGACTTGGGTATCACGGGGATGTCAATCTCATCCCGTCTGTCCCCAGATCGGTCTGCCGCTGTGGTTGCCCCGGTTGCTGCCTGCAGTGGGGATGAGCCCTTGCCTATGGTTGATTGGGAGGTCGTTCCAAGGCATGGCTGGCAGCGAAAGATGTCCCCGGAGGCTGATCAGAAAGCCTCCCCGGTGCGTCTGACAAGCAGGTTTCAGTTACTGTCTCTGGCTGGGCCAGATGCAACTGCCTGCCCTGTTTCAGAGGATGATTCTCAGCCTTCAAGGTCTGGGCAATCGCAGAGGGTGGGCTTATTGGTAGTTGGGAGCTCCAATGTTAGGTGTGTAATGGGGCCCCTTAGGGATATGGCGGCTAAGGAGGGGAAGAAATCCAGTGTGCACTCCGTGTGCATTCCAGGTGGAGTCATTCCTGATGTGGAAAGGGTCCTTCCAGATGCCATGAAGAGCACAAGGTACAGCCAGCTGCAGGTGGTGGCACATGCCGGCACTAATGATGTGTGTTGCTTTGAATCTGAGGAAATTCTCTCTGGATTCCAGCGGCTGTCTGATTTGGTGAAGGCTGCCTTATGAGATGAAGGCAGAGCTCACCATCTACAGCATCGTTGACAGAACTGACTATGGACCTTTGGTGCAGAGCCGGGTGGAGGGTCTGAATCAGAGACTCTGACGGTTTTGCGACCGTGTTGGCTGCAGATTCCTTGACTTGCGCCATAGGGTGGTGGGGTTTCGGGTTCCGCTGAATAGGTCAGGAGTTCACTACACTCAGCTGGTGGCTACATGGGTAGCGAAGACTGTGTGGCGTGGACTGGGCAGTTTTTAGGGTTAGAAGGCCTCGGGAAAGTATGGGGTGGGCTCCAATCTCAAAGGGTGCATGGCAAATACAGGACGTGCTTGGATCAAGGAACAGTCGGAATTGTAGTTGTAAATTGTTGTAGTTGTGCTGGGAAAGTCCCTGAGCTTCAAGCGCTAATAGAAAGCACAGAAGCTGAAATCGTTATAGGTACAGAAAGCTGGCTAAAGCCTGAAATAAGTTCTGCAGAAATTTTTATGAAGTCTCAGACGGTGTTCAGGAAAGATAGATTAGGCGGAATTGGTGGTGGAGTTTTTGTGTCTGTCAGTAGTGGTTTATCTTGTAGTGAAGGCGAAGTAGATACTCCGTGCGAATTGGTATGGGTGGAGGTTATACTTAACAGCCGAACTAAGTTAATAATTGGCTCCTTCTACCGACCCCCAGACTCCGATAATATAGTTGCTGAACAGTTCAGAGAAAATTTGAGTCTCGTAACAAATAAATACCCCACTCATACGGTTATAGTTGGTGGAGACTTCAACCTTCCCTCGATATGTTGGCAAAAATACTTGTTCAAAACCGGTGGTAGGCAGAAAACATCTTCCGAGATTGTCCTAAATGCTTTCTCTGAAAATTATTTTGAGCAGTTAGTCCATGAACCCACGCGAATTGTAAATGGTTGCAAAAACACACTTGACCTCTTAGCACAAACAATCCAGAGCTAATAGAGAGCATCATGAGTGATTCAGGGATTAGTGATCACAAGGTCGTTGTAGCTAGGCTCAATACCATTTCTTCCAAATCCACCAGAAACAAACGCAAAATAATTTTATTTAAAAAAGCAGATAAAGTGTCACTAGAAGCCTTCCTAAGAGACAATCTCCATTCCTTCCAAACGGATTGTGCAAATGTAGACGAGATGTGGCTCAAATTCAAAGATATAGTAGCAACACCAATTGAGAGATTCATACCTCATAAATTGGTAAGAGATGGAACTGATCCCCCATGGTACACAAAACAGGTCTGAACGCTGTTGCAGGGGCAATGGAAAAAGCATGCGAAGTTCAGAAGAACGTGAAATCCCAAAGATTGGCTAAAATTTACAGAAGCGCGAAATTTGGCACGGACTTCAATTCGAGATGCCTTTAATAGGTTCCACAACGAAACATAGTCTCGAAATTTGGTAGAAAATCTGAAGAAATTCTGGTCGTATGTAAAGTACACAAGCGGCAAGACGCAGTCAATACCTTCGCTGCGCAGTGCCGATGGTACTGTTACCGATGACTCTGCCGCTAAAGCGGAGTTATTGAACGCAGTTTTCCAAAATTCCTTCACCAGGGAAGATGAATTGAATATTCCAGAATTTGAAACACAAACAGCTGCTAGCATGAGTTTCTCAGAAGTGGATACCTTAGGGGTTGCGAAGCAACTCAAATCGCTTGATACGGGCAAGTCTTCAGGTCCGGATTGTATACCGATTAGGTTCCTTTAAGATTACGCTGATACAATAGCTCCCTACTAAGCAATCATATACAACCGCTCACTCACTGATAGATCTGTACCTACAGATTGGAAAATTGCACAGGTCGCACCAGTGTTTAAGAAGGGTAGTAGGAGTAATCCATCAAACTACAGACCTATATCATTGACGTCGGTTTGCAGTAAGGTTTTGGAGCATATACTGCATTCAAACACTATGAATCACCTCGAAGGGAACGATCTATTGATACGTAATCAGCATGGTTTCAGAAAACATCGATCTTGTGCAATGCAGCTAGCTCTTTATTCACAGTAAGTAATGGGTGCTATCGACAGGGGATCTCAAGTTGATTCCGTATTTCTAGATTTCCGGAAATCTTTTGACACCGTTCCTCACAAGCGACTTCTAATCAAGCTGCGGGCCTATGGGGTATCATCTTAGTTGTGCGACTGGATTCGTGATTTCCTGTCAGGAAGGTCGCAGTTCGGAGTAATAGATGGCAAATCTTCGAGTAAAACTGAAGTGATATCAGGTGTTCCCCAGGGAAACGTCCTGGGACCTTTGCTGTTCCTGATCTATATAAATGACCTGGGTGACAATCTGAGCAGTTCTCTTAGGTTGTTCACTGATGATGCTGTAATTTACTGTCTAGTAAGGTCATCCGAAGACCAATATCAGTTGCAAAGCGATTTAGAAAAGATTGATGTATGGTGTGGCAGGTGGCAGTTGATGCTAAATAACGAAAAGTGTGAGGTAATCCACATGAGTTCCAAAAGAAATCCGTTGGAATTTGATTACTCGATAAATAGTACAATTCTCAAGGCTGTCAATTCAACTAAGTACCTGGGTGTTAAAATTACGAACAACTTCAGCTGGAAAGACCACATAGATAATATTGTGGGGAAGGCAAGCCTAAGGTTTCATTTCATTGGCAGGACACTTAGAAGATGCAACAAGTCCACGAAAGAGACAGCTTACACTACACTCGTTCGTCCTCTGTTAGAATATTGCTGCGCGGTGTGCGATCCTTACCAGGTGGGATTGACAGAGGACATCGAAAGGGTGCAAAAAATGGCAGCTCGTTTTGTATTATCACGTAATAGGGGATAGAGTGTGGCAGATATGATACGCGAGTTGGGATGGAAGTCATTAAAGCAAAGACGTTTTTTGGCATGGTGAGATCTTTTTATGAAATTTCAGTCACCAACTTTCTCTTCCGAATGCAAAAATATTTTGTTGAGCCCAACCTACATAGGTAGGAATGATCATCAAAATAAAATAAGAGAAATCAGAGCTTGAACAGAAAGGTTTAGGTGTTCGTTTTTCCCGCATGCTGTTCAGGAGTGAAATGGTAGGGAGACAGTATGATTGTGGTTCAGTGAACCCTCTGCCAAGCACTTAAATGTGAATTACAGAGTAATCATGTAGATGTAGATGTAGATGTAGATCCTCCTTCATACTGGTCTCTTTCAGGATGTTTGAGTCACAAAATTGGTTCCATGTGGCCTCCAGATGCGAATCCATCAAGAATAACTCTCCAGACCAAATTGGGACTCACCTCTGAAAAGAATATTGGTCCATCGTTCAACTGACCAAGTGGCATATGATGGCTCCACTCTGGACATTTCCGTCTGTGAAGACACACCATAGGCAAGCAGATAGCAGGTCTCTAACAATAAAGGCCACTCTGCTAAAGCCTTCTGTATGCCATTTGTCTTGATATAACATGTCCATGGGATGCTGCAAGGTCAGATTCCAGTTGCAGCACATTATTAAGATGGTACCATTGTGCCCTTACAGCCAAATAACAGTCCACTCTTTCTGATGTCATATATGGTTGGCCTGTCCTGGTCTTCAGGATACAGTCTCGGTCTCTTTAAATTGTTGCCTCATCCAAGAAGCAGCAGAACAATTCACATTAAGCCATCGGGCTACATCAGTTTGTGACTCTCCTGCTTCCATTCTTCCTATGGCCCTCTACAGCAGAGAATCTGTAGGTGTCTTCTCTGTGCCATACTGCACCGTCTGTGACTGGGTACACAGTGATTGTGGATGTGGGCTACCTTTCCAACACTACCCCACTTGATAGGTGCCCTGACATCTTTGCTGGTATGGTTGTCCGTTGATTGGAATGCCATCTTCCATGCAGAACACAATCGTGATGACATCTGTTGACAGTTTGTATGAGTATATCACGAATTAGACACAGGACAGGTAAATATCAGTTTGTTGCTTTAATTTTGGACCCCAGTGTATGTTCACATGGTATAGGGAAACCAGGACACCCACTTGGTGATTATGATTGCATCTACAGAGATAAAAAGCATACACAACAAAGACTTTGTCATAATGATCTTATAAGGTAGTCGCCTGTTAATACAGAGAAGCAAAGTGCCGATAATCTGTTTGCTAAAATCTGTGGACATTTAAAAAAAGTGGAATGCATTGATGTGAGCAATAGAGGATGGTAGATTTCACATTCAACATGGACTACACCTGAACGGCTTGGGTGAAGAATATCTGGTGAACACGATAACCAAGGGCGAATAATAAAACTTCAAAACCAAACCCATAATCGGACCACCCTCACTAGACCTAACAGGAACAACAAAAACACTTCAAAACAATGTGGAAGTGATAGAACCATCAACAGCAAGAGCAAAACACGCAAAAAAATGTAAGGTGTCAGCAGAAACAACAGTGCATAGTGATGTGAATGAAAAAAAATATACCTCCTCATCAACCAAATGATTTTTAGACAAAGACAAGAAAAATGAGAAGTCTCCAAGTTAAAAAGTGTTCAGTGTTTCAAAATATCTATTCCATAAGAAATAAAGTGCAACAGCTAGAAGTGAAACTGCGGACTGTTGATAGGTCACATTTTTGTATAACAGAACATTGGTGTAGGCACTCTGAAATTACTCATGTAGCTCTTTGCTCATAAATTTTAGCATGCCACTGTAACAGAACCACTGTGAGAGGTTGTAGATCATGTATATTTATTAAGAAAGCGAGTATGTATAAATCAAGCAATGGAAAACCCAGGATGGAATGTAACAGTGTGGTTTCAGTTGCCCGAGACTGCAGTTGTGTGTGTGTGTGTGTGTGTGTGTGTGTGTGTGTGTGTGTGTGTGTGTGTGCATGCACGTATGTGTGTCTATTGTTGATAAAGGCCATTGACTGAAAGCTTTAAGTGTGAAACTCTTTTTATTGTGCCTATATGCTACTCAGCATCTCCACTATATGGCGAATATCGAGTATGTATAAAGTTAGAAATCACATTATTTTGTTAAGTGAAGAAAAATATGTAGAAATATCAGCTATAGAAATAAGAAAGCCATATATGTTTCAAAAGTAACTATACTATGTATTTATCATTCTTCCAGTGGTGACATAGATACATTCATAGTAAAACTAATCCAAGTATTGGACATGGTTACGAATCCTAAGGGCAAAATTCTCATTTGTGAAAATTTAAACATCAACACATTGAACCCAGATGGGTTCTGCAACAACACATTTTTGAGCATTATGTACAGTTATAGAATATCACCATTGATTAACACAGCCGCAAGTGTAACTATGCATTGAGCATCAATCATTGACCATATATTAACTGACTTAGAGAAAGAAAATTGTGGTGTTGTTGTAGGTAACCTGGGCCTCACAGATCATTCCAGTTTGCTCTTAAATTTAAACATAGCTGTAGAAAATAAAACTAAAATACTCACACATAGAACAGTCTACTCTAAAGAAAAGAGGGTAGAATTTAATGTGGAAATGAACAATGGAACATGGAAAAGTGTACTTGGAGACTAGTATCAACAGGAAGTTTTCAAAATTTCCATCAAAAATTAAATTCAGGTTTGAAGAAGTGTTCCCAAAAGTACTACAAGTCACTAAAACACATAAGAAAAGTAACTGGGTGACCAATGGTACAAGGCAATCCTCTGTAACACTCAAACGTCTTGGCAGCATAAAAAACAACCAAAATGACCCTGCACTTCAAAAATACTACCAAACATACAAAAACATATACAGAAAATTTTTAGTAACAGTAAAAAGCTCTCAAAATTATAAAAAAGGCAGAAAACAAAACAAAAATAGCCTGGAGTGTCACCAAACAGGAGACAAATAGCTAAAAGACAAAACAGGTAAACATACCATTACAGTACAATGGTACCACAATACATTATCCCAAAAAGGACTGAAAACTTTGCAAATCAATATTTCAGCAACATAGCTACCAAGCTAGAACACGAATTTGACAAAATACAGCTGCACAAACACTGAACTACACTGAAGAGCCAAAGAAACTGGTACACCTTCCTAATATCCTGTAGGGCCTCCGTGAGTACGTAGAAGTGCCACAACACGACATGGCATGGACACTACTAATGTCTGAAGTACTGCTGGAGGAAACTGAAAACATGAACGCTGCAGGACTGTCCATAAATCTGTAAGAGTACGAGGGCTGGAGATCTCTCCTGAACAGCATATTGCAAGGCGTCCCAGATGTGCTCAATAATGTTCATGTCTGGGGAATTTGGTGGCCAGCAGAAGTGTTCAAACTCAGGAACAGTGTTCCTGGAGCCCTCTGTAGCAATTCTGAATGTGTAGGATGTTGCATTGTTCTGCTGTAATTGCCAAGTCCATCAGAATGCACAATGGACATTAATGGATGCAGGTGATCAGACAGGATGCTTACATATGTTTCACCTGTCAGAGTCATATCTGGACATATCAGGGGTCACGTATCACTCTAGCTGCACACAGCCGACACCATTCCAGAGCCTTCACCAGCTTCATCAGTCCCCTGCTGAAATGCAGGGTCCATGGATTCTTGCGGTTGTCTCCATACCCGTACATGTCCATCCGCTCAATACAATTTGAAACGAGACTTGTCTGATCAGGCAACATGTTTCCAGTCATAAACTGTACAATGTTGGTGTTGACAGGCCCAGGTGAGGCATAAAGCTTTGTGTTGTGCAGTCATCAAGGATACACGAGTGAGCCTTCAACTCTGAAAGCCCATATTGATGATGTTTCGTTGAATCATTTGCACACTGACACTTATTGATGGCCCAGCATTGAAATATGCAGCAATTTGTGGAAGCGTTGCACTTCTGTCACACTGAACAATTCTCTTCAGTCACTTTGGTCCCATTCTTGCAGGATCTTTTTCCGGATGCAGCAATGTGAAGGCCACTTGTTGACAAACTGCCTGTTGGCTTCTGCCTTGGGTTCTTCAGCTGATGTTCATCTGATGATTTTTCTGACATTTAACCAGCACTTGTGGTTGGCATTGACGGAGATTCACCCTCCATTGCTGGTGGTGGACTGGAGCTGAGCTCACGGTCGCAAACTATATGTACCTGGCACACCAATGTCTGAGGGCTTCTCTGTGGTCATTTCCAGTGTGGTTCTCCTCTTGCTACTTGCGACAGCTGTTTGCTGCAGCACGGGAAGCCAGGATCCGTTTACCTTGAGAATTTCCTCTTTTTTGTTGAAGGCGTTCCTATTTTTGTGTATTTCTACAGCTCCTCTGAACAAGTGAATGTGATAGTTCTTCTCTACAGCCAGAACTTCTGTGCTGGTGAATTTTACTACATGGTCGGTCTCACACAGAGTGAGTTCTGCCACAGCTGATTTCTCCACCTGCAATTTTGTTTATGTTCTGTAATCCTTGTGTTGATCAATCATCCAGTCATTCCAACATAAATGTTTCTGCAAGTGTATGGCATGCGGTATATTCCTGGCATTGCAAGTTGGCCCTTGTCTCCTTTGCTGATCTGAGACACTCTTTGATTTTCTTTGTCAGTTTTTATATAATCATGTTTGCACAATATATGGCCAATTTTATCCGTCACTCTGTGAATGTATGGCAGAAAGGCCATACCCGACACTTCTTTTCCTGATTTCTCACTTCGCTGAGTGTTTGGCTCTGTTATGCATCTAATATCACTTGTGGAGTACCTGTTGCTCTTCAGAACACTCTCAAAGCGTTGTATTTCACATCTGAGGTGCTGTGGCTCACTTATTCATCTTGCCCGCATTATGAGCGTCTTAATCATGTCTCTTTTCTGGTTCAGGTGGTGATTTGATAGTTTGTGCAGCTATCGGTCTGTGTGTGCCGGTTTTAGAAATACATGTTGTGTCCCAGGTTTTCACCATCCCTTGTGACCAGCACATCTAGAAATGGTAGGTTTTTGTCCTTCTCTACTTCCATAGAAAATGTTATGTTGTCATGGAGACTATTCAAGTGTCTTAGAAAGTCACTGAGCTGTTCTTCGCCATGGCTCCACACAATGAAGGTATCATCAACATATCTGTACCACACTTTAGGCTTATAATGTGCCAAGTCCAGTGCCTGTGCTTCGAAGTGTTCCATGAACAAGTTGGCCACCCCTGGACTAAGAGGACTACCCATGGTGATGCCTTCCAGCTGTTCACAGAAGCTGCCATTCCTCATGAAATAGCTCGTGGTAAGACATGCATAGAAGAGCTTTGTGATGTCTTGTGGAAAGATGGAACCGATGTGCTCCAGAGAGTCCGTGAGTGGCACTTTTGTAAACAAAGAAACAACGTCTTCACTCAGTGAATTGAGAAATCAGAAAAAGAAATGTTGGGTACGGCCTTTCTGCCATACATTCCCAGAGTGACAGACAGAATCAGACATATATTGCACAAAAAAACTGCATAAAGACTATTTACAAACTGACAAAGAAAATCAAGGACTGTCTCAGATCACCAAAGGAGACAAGGGGCCCACTTGCAATGCCAGGAACATACCGCATACCATGCACATGTGGAAAAGTTTATGTTGGAATGACTGGACAATCAATCAACACCTGGGTTACAGAACATAAATGACATTACAGGTTGGGGCAGGTGGTGAAATCGGCTGTGGCAGAGCACGCACTGTGTGAGACCAACTGCACCGGAAATGACTACAGAGGAGCCCTCGGACATTGGCGTGCCAGGTACACACAGTCTGCCAGATTCTTGATATTCACCATATCTACATCTACATCCATACTCCGCAAGCCACCTGACGGTGTGTCGCGGAAGGTAACTTGAGTACCTCTATCAGTTCTCCCTTCTGTTCCAGTCTCATATTGTTCGAGGAAAGAAGGATTGTCACTATGCCTCTGTGTGGGCTCTAATCTCTCTGATTTTATCCTCATGCTCTCTTCACGAGATATCTGTAGGAGGGAGCAATATACTGCTTGACTCTTCAGTAAAGGTATGTTCTCGAAACGTCAACAATAGCTTGTACCGAGCTATTGAGCGTCTCTCTTGCAGAGTCTTCCACTGGAGTTTATCTGTCATCTCCGTAATGTTTTCATGATTACTAAATGATCCTGTAATGAAGCGCGCTGTTCTCCATTGGATCTTCTCCATCTCTTCTATCAACACTATCTGGTACGGGTCCCACCCTGTTGAGAAGTATTCAAGCAGTGGGCGAACAAGTGTAATGTAACCTACTTCCTTTGTTTTTGGACTGCATTTTCTTAGGATTCTTCCAATGAGTCTCAGTCTGGCATCTGCTTTACCAATGATTAATTTTATATGGTCATTCCATTTTACTCGTGAAATGGTCATACAGGAAAATCCTCACTTCACCACTACTTCAGAGGTGCTGTGTCCCGTCGCTCATGCACCAACTATAACACCATGTTCAAACACACTTAAATCTTGATAACCTGCCATTGCAGCAACAGTAAGTGATCTAACAACTGTGCCAGACACTTGTTGTCTTATATAGGCATTGCCGACTTCAGTACCATATTCTGCCTGTTTACATATCTCTGTATTTGAATATGCATCCCTGTACTAGTTTCTTTGGTGCTTCAATGTATAAATTCTCAAAGGAACACTCCTAATGGTTCTGGTGAGCCAATGTGAAATACAAAGACAAAATCCCAAAAATAAGCTCAGGCGGTCATATCTTCCAAAAATAATATGTTCAATATGATACAGAATAACTGTAAAGTAGAACAAGTCTTTAGTGAGAATGTCTTCTTATTACATACCAGTTGCAGCTGCAGCTTCAGTACCTTCCTCATTTACTTCAATGAAAGCTTTGTGGAAGACTTTGCTGACAACAAGACCAGGTTTGGAATCATTAATCCCCGTAAAATCTGCATTGCAGTCATCAAACATAGCCTTCATGCCAAGCTGAAAGTTCAAGTGCATCTCTTTTAAAACTAGCATAAAAAATTCTTCAATAATAGACAATCTTTGAAACAATGAACATTACCATCACTGACATTCTCTTGTATCTTTTTATTATGAAACATCGAATTATTGAAATAAATCAACTTGTATAAACATTTTCCTGTTCACTATGACTTGCATTATGAACTGTGTGCAGCAACGTACAGAGAGCAGCTGCCACTGATTACCATTCACTTATTACCATCCACACACGATAGCTTAAAAGTAAAAAGACAAGACTGATCACAATACTAATCTTCAGATTAATCTTTCTTAGAGCTACAGAATATTGACACATCCGCGCGCGTGCGCCCACACACACACACACACACACACACACACACACACACACACACACACTCACACTCGCAAATGCAACTCACACAGACACATGACCACAGCCTCTCACAGCTGAAGCCACTGGCTTGTCTATTTCGACAAAAGCCTTGTTGGCAGGGAGGGGAGGATCAGCAGGGTAGGGGTAGGGGAAGATGCTGTGCTGCCTGCAGTAACATGCAGGAACATGATGAGTAGATCACAGAGCTGCTACATGCAGGGTCAGGTCAGGAGGCTCTGCTGGGTGATGGAAGGGTGGGGGGGGGGGGGGGGGGGAGAGTGGAAGTAAGAAGGGGAATTATTTCTCTTTCATCTCACTGCGTTTTCACAAAATTTTAGTTCATTTTCACCTTTCGCTCCCTTAAGTTTCACCTTTTCTTCCCTATAGTTCATCCCTTTCACCTTTTTTGAGATTTTTTATCTGTATTTTTACACCTACTCTTCACTGTGTATTCTTTCTCCTACCCTTTGTGCCAATACAGAAAAGTCTCTATATCTCTACCTAGAACACAGTTGTACATACTGTTCCACCTCTGCAGTGTCTCCATCAAATCTTCCTTGCACCCCTTCATAGCCAACAACCCTGCTACCATGCCACGTAGATATATTAAATTTACCATATCCTCAGGAACTCCCTCCAATCATTGAACAGAATCCAGATCCTAAACAAAAAACAAACCCAAAACTCTATCATGAACCTTTCCTCAAAATACCTCAGTCCCATTGTTCCTCAAAATGCCTCAGTCCCATGGTAGCACTGATCAGTTTTTTCTAAAGGCCTTATGTTTTGCCTCATTCACACATTCAATCATACTGGTCTTGTTAAAGACCTTCTCTCCTTCTCCCCGTCTCTGGATTGGAAACACTTGTTTGCCACCAACCCTACCAATTACATTCAATACAAAACCAATATTGAATCCTGCCTGATGCAGTTCACTCCTCCATCTGACCTAATTCACCCCACTATCCCCAGATCATCCTCATTAAATTTCCAGAATTACCTAACTCTAAGCCTTGCCTCAACATTTTCAAAATTCCTCAACATGGGAATTCACCTACCATCTGCAGAAAGAGCAGCAATCCACCATCTAAAAACTGATCCCAACCTTATTATCTGACCTGCCAACAAAGGTTTCACTACTGTAGTTATAACCACAGGGATTACCCAACAAAGGGACTCTAACAGCTGTCAGATATGTCCACCTACAAACCCTGCTACAGTCATCCCATTCCAGATATCCAGCAGAATCTCCAGTCCCTCCAAAATCCTTAGGTCCATCTCAGAGCTTCTCTCATGAGTCTCTCTTTATCCTCACCATCACCACTGCCCCATGGAACACATATTTTCTAAAGTCCCTAAACCCAAACATGCCCCCCATTGAGGCTAGTTAACATGCCCCTAAAAGGCAATCTATGTCACTGTGGACCAACACCATCAGGTTATTAGCTATAACCTACCCTCCTGTATAAAAGATACCAATCATTTCCTCCGCCCACTCCTCAGAGTTCCTGCTCCTTTACTATCCAGTGACCTGCTCATCATTGTCAATGCCACTCCTTCTACACTAAATTTGTCAATGTCTGACAAAGTGCAAAGCTAGAACATCATTCCTAGTCACCATGACCAACTATATCCTCACCCGCAATTACTTCTCTTTTGAAGGTATCACCTACAAACAAATCCATAGTACAACTATGGGCACTCGCATAGCACCAACCTATGCCAACTTATTCATTAGTCAGAGGAGTCCTTCCTAACACACCAGAATCACAAATCCCTCACTGGTTCAGTTCACTGATAGAATCTTGATGACCTGGGTTGAGGGTGAGGATACCCTATCCACATTCCTCCAGAATCTAAACACCTTCTCCCTCATTCACTTCATCTGGTCCTCCACAACCCAACAAACCAACTTCCTCAGTGTTGACCTCCACATCAAGGATGGCTACCTCTGTCCATGTTAATACTATCAGCCAACAATAATATCTCCACTTCGATAGCTGTCACCTATTCCATACGACGAAGTCCCTCCAGTACAGCTTTGCCACTCATGGCCATCACATCTTTAGTGACAAGCAGTCCCTCTCAAAAGAAGCCAGGGGTTTCACTGAGGCTTTCACAGACTGATATTAGCTTCCCAACCTTGTCCAGAAACAGATCTCCCAAGCCCTGTCTCTCCAATCACCTACCACTTGCCATACATTGATCAGCCAGAACATTATGAGCACCAACCCACTCTCAATACAAACCCATCAAGGTGACAGCAGCATCAAATGGTGAGGAGTTACTGCTAGTCAGAGACACATTCAGTGCATACAGTATCAGTGCTGTCTGTATATAGAATGGGGAAGGTGCACGAACTATCTGAGTTTGAGCGAGGGCAGATTGTGATGGCCCGGAGGCTCAGCACAAACATTTCAGAAACTGCATGCTTGTTAGATGTTTGAGGAGGGCTGCAGTGAGTGTTTTCAACACAAGGTAAAACCACATCCAGGTGTTGTGGGGTTAGGCACTGAACACTCCTAATGATGGGCCTCCGCAGCCAATGACCCGTGCATGTGGCAATGTTAACACTACAACATCGGCAACACCAACTTAAACGGGCACATGACCATTGGCACTGGATGTTTGTGCAGTGTCAGAGTTTTGCATGGTCTGATGAATCCTGAACCATCTTCATCATGCAAATGGGAGGGCATGAATCCACTGTCTTTCAGGGAACAGCTCCTTGACACCTGTACTGCAGGACAGAGTGAAGGTGGCAGTGGCTCTATTATGCTCTGGGAAACACCCACATGGGTATCCATGGGTCCAGTGTACCTCATGCAAGGTACCATGATTGTCAAGGAGTATCAAACACTGGTTGTAGATCATGCACACCCCTTCATGTCGATCATGTTTCCCTACGACAGTGGCAGTTTTCACCAAGATAATGTGCCATGTCACAAGACTAGGAGTGTGATAGAGTGGTTCAAGTAACACAATGGTGAGTTCCATTTGATGTGCTGCCCCCCAGCTCACCAGATCTGAACCTGATCGAACATGAAAGCAGCGTCAGAGCTCATCACATCCCTAACCGAAATTCACATGAATTAGGTGACTTGTGTGTGCAGATGTGGTGCCAAATCCCTCCAGCAACCTATCAAAGCCTCACTGCATCCATGACATGACACATTGCCACCGACATCGGTGCCAAAGTTTGACATACCGGCTATTAGTTAGGTGGTCATAATGTTCTGGCTGATCAGTGTATATTCACTGTCCAACCACAAAGAAACACTACTCTCATTATTTCCACCAGGGTTTTGACTACCTCTGACCATGCTCTGTAAAGAATAACATCCTCCCCACCCACCCCACAGTTGTATTCTACCACCCACAAAATCTATGCAATAAACTTGAATAAACTTGTCCCCCCCACCCCCCTGCTCACCCAACCTCACCCCTCATCACTTATATGTCTGTAATAGCACTAGATGCAAGATGTGTTCATCTATATAAATATTATGCAAGCTACTGTATGGTGCATGGCAGAGGGTACCTCGTACCCCTACAAGTCATTTCCTTTTCTGTTCCACTCACAGCTAGAGTGAGGGAAAAATGACTATCTATATGCCACCAGACAAAACTAATTTCTCATATTTTTACCTTCATGGTCCTCAAGCAAGATGTATATTAGTGGCATTAGAATCATTCTGCAGTCAGTTTCAAGTACTGGTTCTCTAAATTTTTTCAATAGTGGTCCTCAAAAAGAATGTTGTCTTTCCTCCAGATTCCCATCTGATTTCCTGAAGCATCACCATAACACTTCTGTGTTGTTCAAACTCACTGGTAACTGATTTAGCAGCCCACCTCTGAATTGTTTCAATGTCTTCCTTTAGTCTGACTCAGTGGAGATCGCAAAACACTTGAGCAGTACCCAAGAACAGGTCACATTGGTATCCTATATGTGGTCTCCTTTAAAGATGAACCATACTTTCCCAAAATTCTCCCAAAAAACAACAGTCAACCATTTGCCTTCCCTACAACAATCCTCTCGTGCTTTAACCATTTCATATCACTATTATGTTATACCCAGATATTTAAACAATGTGACTTGTCAAGCCATACTACTAATGTTGTTGTTTTTCCTACTCACCCACATTAACTCACATTTTTCTACATTTAGAGCTAGCTGCCATTTGTCACATCAACTATAAACTGTGTCTGAGTCATCTTGTATCCTCCTACAGTCACCCAACTTTGATACCATCCCATACACCACAGCATCATCAATAAACAACCATAAATTACTGCCCACCATGCCTGTCAGATCATTTATGTATACATAAAATAATAGCAGTCCTATCACACTTCCCTACGGCACTCATGACAATAACCTTGTCTCTGATGAACACTTGATGTTGAGGACAGAAGGAATTTATGATATTCAGACTCAGAATCTGTTCAAGAATTCTGCAGCAAACTGGTGTTAAGGATATTGGTCTGTAATTTAGCAGATCTGAGCTTTTACCATTCTTATATACAGGAGTCACATGTGCTTTTTTCCAGTTGCTTGTAATTTTGCATTGCAGGAGAGATTCATGATAAATACAAGCTAAGTAAGGGGACAGTGCTGTTGAGTACTCTTTGTAAAACCGAACTGGGGTTCCATCCGGACCTGGTGACTCATATGTTTTCAACTCTTTCAATTATTTTTCTATGTCAGGCATGAATTTTACTACCATATGTCATCCATATGGGTCTCTTTGTGATAATCAAATGATGGTATGTTGTATGATTCTCTTGCATGTATAAAAACAGGAAAGAACAGAAAGAATGAACACTAAGAAGATTCTCTCTCCTGGATGCATTATTTCTTAAACTTTAGCTTTTGTTTTGCTTTCTTCAACTTCTGCACCAGACTGGTCAACAAGTGACTGGATGGAAGCCTTAAACCTACATCATGATTTCACATAGGACCAGAATTTTCTTGGGTTCTCGGTCAGGTCTTTTGCAAAGGTATGACAGTGGTAGTTGTATGCTTCACAGATAGATCTTTTCATGGATGCACGAATCTCTACTAATGTTTGTCTGTCATCATTTGAGCATTCATTTTCTAACAGACTGCAGCAGCCTTTGTTTCTTCAGCATTTCCTGAATTTTTTTGGAGAAACCATCATGGGTCTTTTCCATACTTAATCCAATTACTAGGCACATACTTCACCAGAGCACGATTTAAAATTTTTTTTAAACTTTGTCCATAATTCATCTGTATGCATCTGAAACTAAATGATGTCAATTCATTGCCTAAGAGACATGCTAACAACTGCTTATCCAGTGTTTCTACCAGAAACACTCTCCCAGCCTTCTCGACTGATTCATTAAAATTCTTACCCATAATTAATATGATGACATCTTGATCACTAATCACTGTCTCTATACTAGTGCCATCGATAAGGTGTGGCCTGTTTGTAGCAACATAGTCTAAGATATTTTCATTGTGTGTGGGCTGCCAAACTAGCTGCTCAAGATAGTTTTCAGAAAGTATGTTCAAAAGTACTTCGCAAGACACAGTCTGTACCACTGCAATGTTTTAATAGACACTTGAGTCTATTCTCAGTAGGTTAAAGCCACTTCTAACTATGAGGCTGTGCTAAAAAGTAATGCCTCAGAGTTTTTTTATGTGAAAACTCTTAAAGCTTTTTGAATAAAACAAATATTATTACTATTCTACATCTTTATTCTTCATATCTACATATTAGCAGCCCTCTACCTCTACAGCACTCCAAATTGTAGCATGTAACATGGCAATGTGTAATATAAATGGTGTGTGCTGTAATCAAGTTTCAAATTTGAGTAGTTTGTCCACATGGACCATCCTCTTCTTCACCATGACAATGCCAAATCACACGAGTGCAGCATCCACAACAGTCCAACATATTGGGTGCACTGTCATCAATCATCCTTCATACACCCCCAAATTGGTCCCATCTGATTTACATCAGTTTCCAAATTTGAAGAACACCTTCAAGGACTTCACTTATGTCATGAAGCAATGCAAGCAGAGGTGAGGTTGTGGCTCCATCAATAAAGTAAAACATTCTACAGCCTGAGTGACTATGCAGAGAAATAAATATGTAGACATGGAGAATAAAGTCATAGAATGCTAAAAACAATTATTTTGCTGATAAAGCATTAACATCTGTCACATAAAAAATTCAGAAGCATTACTTTTCAGCATGACCTCATAGTATTGTAAGGTATGGGCATTTACGATCTGTGTATTTATGTGCAGCAGACTGAAGACTTTCTTTGAATGACTAAGAATTGTCACAGCAGAATCAGGTGGCCAGTAAAAACATTCAACAATTATTTGGTTTCACCTAGACCTGTTATACATGACCAGATAACTTTGCTGTGACACTCAATTTAATGTCAATAGAGACAATATTTCGGTCAACTTCAGTGAACACTGACCCTCCCATGACATCTAATTTGACTTTCAGATATATATTACATGATTTGCTAATATCTCACAGCTTTCTATTTAAGGTTTCACCCAACTCTTAGTCCCAAGAATAATTTGAGCATGAGAACTTTCCTGGAGGGCACCAAATTCAGGATCTTTGTTAAGAATACTTGTACAATTTACTGATAAAATTTTGACAGTTGAAGTGTCTTTACTCAGGATGTGGTCTGATTTTGCTATCTGCATATTCACAAGTACTCTGCTACCCAAGTATGTGTTTCCTTTGTGTAGTGCACACCTGATCTATAAAGGGGGACCCTACAATTACCCACCCAATAATGCATATCTAGAAATCTGCAGCCAAGACTCTCACAGAATTGACAAAGCCTTTGGTTGAAATCCTGCACTCAGCTTTAAACCAAAGGACCCCGATCCACCCTGGGAACAATGCTGCAAACTGCGAGCTCTGCTTCCACCTTACGCATTAGGACAACAGCCTTTGCCACCTCTGCCAGATGCCTTTATGAACTGAGATGGCCTCAGAACCCATGTGACAGGCATCGTTGATGTCAAAATGGGCCACAACTTGCAGACGATTGCACCCTGCGCACTTGATAGCCACAGGCAAAGTCACATCCCATCCATTATCCCAGGTGAGGCCCTCCAGTAGAAATGATGAGTTCACATTGGCTTTCTTTCCAGCACTAAATGGTATCTTCCTAAGAGGTTGGAGCTTCCTAAACTAGCAAACCTCCCAACCATGTATACCTGCTCAGACTCTGTTGGAAGAATGGCCACCTGCTCCCTTGCAGAATGAATAGGCAAGGCCAGAAAGACAGACAGCCTCTACATCAGCCCTCCATCTCAAGCAACACAAATGCATTACCACCCAACACTCACCCTGCTGTGAGGGCAGATACACTGTGTCGTGTTCACTAGGAAGTGCCTCGGCAGTGAAGCTTGTGGGCAAAACAAGTGACACCTGAGATGTCCCATACAATTTGCCAGATTCTCTGCCATCTCTACACCTCAATGCAGCAGCCTGAAGGCTGCTGACATTAGGCAAAAGTGCATTCAGCTGTTCACAAAGTGTGGCAAGCTTCTCCTGCATCTGTACACAGCATGCACACATCCTACCCATCCTAGCATGACTAACTGAAGAAGTAGACTATAAAAGTGGACAGAAACCTTGACATGTAACTTGCTACCCTACTGAATATCACCAATGAACACGCTTGTGCCTTTATGAGCTGTGTAGCTGACTGCTTGGAAGAAACCTATTCCTTACATCCTCCTACTGCCACCTATTCCAGTCCTGTTCCAGGTATCTCCTGCCTCATCAAAGGACCCATATGACCTACAATCTAAGCTCCAACCACTATGCCACTTTCTACATGGATGACATAACAACTAACGAGCTGTTTGTCCAAGTGAATGGCCATCACCAAGCTGTAGCTGTGAGGCAGCTGGACCACCCAGTTGCTGAACATGCCACCCAACACAATATGCCTCATTTTAATGACTGCTTCAGTGCCTGCACCATTTGGATTCTTCCTACCACCTTAATATTTTCTGAATTGTACAGGTGGGAACTCTCCTGACAACATATCCTTCATTCCCCAATCCTCAACCCCAGCTTCAAACTTTGCTAGCCCCTGTCCTCCACCTATCTATCTCTTTCCCTACTTCCACTCCAGCTCTACACATGCCTTTTATCCCACCTATGTCCCTATTAGTTTTTTCCCCTTCTCTACTTCTCTCCTATCTCCTGTCCAGTCTCCCGCACCTGCTCCCCGTGTCCTCCCCCCCCCCCCCCCCCCCCTCCAGGCACAGCCTGCACCTAGCAGTTCCACCACATCCCTGCCCCTGACCCCTATGCTGCTATCCCTTCTCCTTCTCACCACATGCCTCCCTCCTTACCCTCATCACAGCAGATTGCTGTCCATGTCAGCCACAGTAGCAGTTAAGCCACAGCACCCAGAGACAGTGGCCATGTGTGTGTATGTGTTTTGTATTTCACTAGAAGGACTTTGTCTGAAAGTTTAATTGTTTTAGCATCTTTTTTCAGTGTGCCTTTCTGTGACTCAACCCATCATCCATGTAGTGAGTAGCATTCTTTGCTTTACCTATTATTGTTAAATACTGACTTATGTCTGATTGTTTGATAACGCAGTATTTGTATACTATACTTTCATTTTTTGTATGTGTTCTTTAAAACTAATTCCAGCAAAAAAAAGATAATAATAAAAAATGCATGCACTCATGTTCAGAAAAAAAAACAGAGCACCTCAAACAACTAGAGATAGGATGTTCATATTCACAGGACATGTACATTAGTATGCTCTGCAGAAATGATTAGCGTTCCAATCATCTTAGATCAGCATGTATCCTGTTGCTTAGTAAGCTTAGGGTCCGCCATGACCCTGATAACTTGTGCCATGTGTGATGGCATTGACATGTATAAGGTACGAATGGGTTCTGTGGTATAGCCGTCCATGTTGCATTCACCTGTTTCCAAAGTCCATCTGCAGTGGTTGGCATTGGGCTACAGCACTGCACCAGTTGTTTCACTACATTCCACACAATTTTTACTGGTGACAAGTCTCATGATCTGTTGGGCCAGGGCAAAAGGCTGACATCCAGTGACACCAAGAAGATACATGTTCCTGCAGCAACATGTGGTTGTGCATTGTCTTACTGAAAAATGGTGTCATGGTGGTTGTGCAGAAAGGGAATAGCTACTGACTGCAGGATGTCATTGACATCGGTCACACTGGTCACATTGCACTGGACACACCAACTGTTATTTGTGGTTGTACCCAATAGCACCTCACACCATAAGGCCTTGGGTTGGCTCTGTATGTCTTGTGCAAATGAAGTCACTATGATGCCACTGCCCCTGCCTGTGGCAAACCAAAATGCGGCTATCATTTTCAAACAAACAGAACCTGAATTCACCTGCACACACCCATTGCACAGCCAAAGCACTTTGTAGCACCTGAGTGGAAATTTCCCAGATGGATGCAGCACATTCTCTCATACCAATAATGTGCCTTCTTTCAACCTCTCTGATTTGATGGTACAGTTTGCACATACATCTCTGAGGCATCCTGCACATCTGCTCAGTCACACTGATTGATTACCTTCAGTTTATAGTGACAATGAGAGCCAAAGACACATTTTACTAGTAGAAGGTGTTGGAGCATAATATCGATGTTGACCTAGAACCTGTGGGCCAACATTGAAAATGCTAAAATGCTAATCATAATCATTTCTGCAGAATATACTAATGTACTTGTCCTGAGTACATGAATGTCCTATCTCTAGTCATTGAAACTGTTTTTTTTCCCCTGAACATGAGTGTATTTACAGAGGCTCTCCTCATTTTTCTCCTCCAGTTCACAGTATCAGTTGAAGATAAAATAGAAAGAGAGAAAATTGGAAGTTATCTTTCATATTCAGTGCCACAGACCATCTCATGACTCCACATGCACTCTGCAACATGAGCAGCTACAAATTGTGTATTGTTTTCACACTTTCCTCTTGGCTTAGGCTGTAAAATTTAAAATCTCTCTTCACATTTTGTGATTTCATAAAAATAAAGGGGCATTTTGGAAGGGGAAAAAAGGATAGTAACAATGGAGATCATCAAGTGAAAAGAGTAGTGTGCTTTTTCTAACAGAAAGCCCTGGCAGAAAAATATCTACCATGGTCTGAATGATAAATTGAGACATACCAGTGACTAGCACAAACATGGAGCATGAATTAAACATATTGTAGATACTGACATTCAAACAAAAATATTGCAAGAAAATGACTGAATCATATGCATAATGGGCTTGAATGATGTTGCAAAACATGAAGCAGATATTTGTGTAAAAGCTCAACAGAATTTTCTAGAAAAGAATAAATCAAGAAATACAGTAGTTGCTACAGTGCCATAGGCATAATCTGATTTATAGTGCCAGTGTAAATAAATACAGTTCAAGTGTACACAGCAAAATAAAAAACCGGTGTTCTGAATAAACAAACTGTGCAGTCGTAGTTATAAGCAAAAAATATGAAGGGAAATCATTTGGGTATCCTAGTGACAGTGAAAAAATTAAAGAAAGAATCAAACAGAATAAACTGTCTATGAAAGTAGTGGTTTGAATAGTAACTGGAGTATATGTCATTTTTTCGGATAAAAGTCAGTGACATGGCAGATAATAAAACTATTGCATATGAACTAGATGCTAAAATCAACACTCAAAAGGAGTGTTTACAGATACATGAACATTCACTGCATTAGGAACAAAATATTGGAATTAATAAATTTTGCAATACTGAAAATGTTGATGTTGTATGTATGTCAGAACATTTGCTGACAGAAAATCAGGTATAATGTTATTCCTGAAGTTTAATCTGTTGGAGACAATATGTGCAAGAAGTGAAAGAAAGAATGGAGATGCTCTAATATTCATTAATGCTTTTTAAGATGAATGTTAGCTCTTACTGGATGGACAAATTACAAGTATAAGACGAAATGAAGAGAATACCATAATTGTTAGCTTATATAGATATTAAAATCTAACACAAAAGCCAATATCTGTGGTGATTTCAACACTGAAATGGCTAACTCTCATGAATCTTTCACAAGAATGATTTTTTAATATCTTAAGAGTACTAAATTTACGTTGTACAAATTAGAGATCCACAAGGAATAATGCTTGTTTGGATAATATTATAGTTTAATTTTTCTAGAGATTTTCGTGATGTCAGACATACTAGTGAAGGTCTAGCAGATCACAAACCAGTAATTTTAATTTCTTGCTGTGAACAGTTGTCTAAGTCAGACACATCATCCAGCAGCAAGGCTAATGTTATATAGATAAGAGAGCAGAAATATGAATATATTAATTTATTTGTTGACAGATTAGCTGATGTTAGCTAGGATTTTGATACAATAAACAATCTAGGAAGAGTGTTGAGGAAGCAATGTTTGATAATTTCCTGAAAAAACTCACTGACCTATTGTATGCTTATCCACCATTAATCAAAAGAAGCTCTAAGTATAAACAGAAAATGACACAGTTAAAATGATTTACAGATGAGCTGACTCTCATTAGGAAATACATACTCACACTGTACAGTACATATAAAAATTGTTCTAAAAAGGAGCCTGAGCTGGGAAAAAACCAAAAAAGACAAACTGTTCCTGCCCAAAAACATTGTTATTGATCATCACACAGAAGGTGCTCTCAAAAAGTGCAAAGCAGTGTGGGATGTTGTCAATTAAGAAAATTCCCAAGCTTGTGCACAAGACGCAGTGCTGTGCACAGAAGAAAATAATTACTTCCCAACCTCAGTGGGTTAGCTGAAAAGCAAAATGGCACATATGAATTAGATGATCTTGGAGCTGAGCCACAAAGGAAGCCTGCCTTTGATTGTAATGTTGTCACCTTAAAGTTTTATTACATGACAATGAAATATTCATTGCTCTATACAGTAAATCTGTTTGAAGTTATTTGAGGATAGAAATGTGTCTGTGAGGTAAATTATTCTGAAAAATACCTGAATGAAGATATTTTGAAAATTGTATATTGGAGGGATACCTCATATAGTTGCTATACAAAAATTAAAACTAGAAATCAAATATGATGCACAACAGAAGGATTTCATTGACCTCTTCTGTTGAAATATTATGACAAAGTAAATTTATCATAGTTTACTTAATAATTTCTGAAAGGCAAGGAACTTCAAGGTGCTATAAGTGAAAAGTATGGTAATTAATCATCCCAAAAGTGATTTTAGCGAGCATGAATTTTAAATGATGATTTGAATTTAATTGAAAATATCTGTTTGGTGTACCAGAGATGATTAATTGCTTTTATGCAGCAATGAACTACTATCTCTGGTTTACATAACAATGAAATCAACAGCACTACTAACATGTATAATTCTAATTGGTCATTTTGAAATTCATTAAAGAAAAATAAAGCAGATTTTGTACAGATAGTTTATCACAAGAGTGATAAATATTTTTTTCAGACAGTATGAAACTCTGTATGCCAGTGAGGTACACTCATATTGGAGCGGCTGTCATGCTCGGGGTATGTCAATAGGAGTGATACAACCTTTAGTGCATAGTCATTACACTGCTGTCGCACACCACAAGCATCATACCATTGCTAGCTGACCACCTAGTATCTCATTCATACCAAAGCTAGGAATAGGATACACAGAAATTATTGTAGCTCCCTAGAATATGAAAGAAAACTAGATATTGGCTCACCTTTTTCAAAGTGTCACTCAGATCTACCTGGTGTTCCAGCTTAAATTTGGGTAAATACACATTCACGTCAACTTTGCGCATTTTTTGTAAGATGTCAGGGAGGTTCACATCTACCAGTTTCCTTTCAAGTTCTTTAAGGCCATCAATTTTCTTTGGAAGAATGATTACCATGCTCAGCTGATCTCCCTAAAACAATAACAGTCATAATATTTACAGTAGAATAAGTAGAAATATAGCAAAACTGATTATTTCTTCAAATCAGTATTATGTTATCTTACATTAAAAGTCTTAAAGAATATAATCTGGCATGTGATAAGCAGGTATTTATCAAGTTTTTGAAGTATCAAGAGTATAAGTTGTTGAAAACTCTGATTAAGTGTACCAGAAATGATGATGTTGATGCATTATCAGAAGCAGTCAACAATTACAGTTCAGCCATCTAAATGCATGTTGCATGAAACTCTTTGAAAAGTTAAAAATACACCTTGACAGACTCAATCTAAGATAAACATGGAATTTACTGGCCTTGGCAAAACTGACTTGCTCATTATGAAAAGTCATGACCGAGTGTAAAGCTTATTAAAAATTCTGTGCTGTGCAGTGTTTCATTATCTTTGTTAGGTAACCTCATTTGCTTATATACTATTTCTTCAGACATCATTATTATTGTGATTACTATTACTATTTTGTAATTATATGAAACTGAAAACTACTTTTATTATCTGTGTGTTACTTTGTTGTGGAGGTAGAAAAAAGGATGTAGTATTTTCATTAAGGTCAAAAATTTTGTAGGTGCATTGAGCCACATGTGCTATTAACAATTCTTTATATGCTGCTCAGTAGTTTTTAACGATCATTTTTTTTTTTCACTGCCATATCATTTTGCATGGAGTCTGGATTAACATTACTTCTTCTGTTCTCTGCTGCAATCTTATAGCATGTGTATGTGTGTATACTGCTGTTCATTGGTAACTGCATTTTTGAATGAGTCACTATGACTGTAAATTTGTTAATTAAAACAATTTGGGTGCTTCTTGTCTTTCATTCAATGGTTGTGGTTTGTTGTGAGTTGTGTTTGGGTCCCTCAGTCAGTAGAGCATTTGTCCACAAAAGGCAAAGAGCCCAGGTTTGAATCCCAATTCAGTACACAGTTGTAATCTGCCAGGAATTTTCAAGACAGTGTTCACTTTCTTAAATGTTGTAGTCTTGGCTCTTAATGGGATCTTGCTAATCTTGTAGCATAACAGATCCTGAAATTAAAATGATATCAGCTAGGCAATATAAAGTTAATTATTTAATTATTGGATAAACATTGTACCAGTCAGAATGCAGCCCCAATGTGAATACTGTTCTCAGGCATAGGATGAGTTAGTTGTTGTTGACAAACAGCTGGAAATCGCTGACTGCTATAAAATGATTGGACACTGCTTTCAATGTCTGTGTTGGGCAAAACGCCAAGAGTCATGAATCAAAAATATCAAAGGCAACTAGAGGACCATCCTCTCTAACTGATACTGCCTTCTCTGCTGCAAATATGCACAGGCTCTATTACAGCTCATCTTTTTTCACAGTGAGTGATATGCCAATGGTAGATTAGGGGCTCCATACAACATTAATAGTAATCTCAGACTTGTCACAGATTATGATGTTATCTATAATGAAGTTCTGTCTGAAAGAAGCTGCAAAAATATTCAGCCAGATCTCGATAACATTTCAAAATGGTACAAAGATGGGGAACTTGCTTTAAATGTTGACAAATCTAAAACTTCAAAAACTGAATAAAACTTAGTATCCTATAACCACAAGATCAACAAGACACAACAGGAAACAGTCAACTCATAGAGCTATGTGGGTGTTACACTTTGTAGGAGAATGAAATGGAACACTCACACAGTTCCAGTTGTTGGTAAAGGAGGAAGCAGATTGCTGTTCATTGCTAGAATACTAGGGAAATGCAATCAGTATATAAAGAATACCATACAGAAGATACTCTTGAGACCCATCCTAGAATATCACTGAAGTGGTGGGACCCACAAAAAATAGGACTAACAGGGGATATTGAAAGGATACAAAGATGGACAGCATGAATGATCACAGGTTTATTCAACCCACAGGAGAGAGTCTCCAAGATGTTCAAAGAGTTGAATTTGGAGATGCCTGTAAATAGGGACAACTATCTGATGAAAATTTACTTAGAAAGTTAATAGAGCCAATTTTAAGTTATAAATCTAGGAACACATTATAACACTTTAAGTAACATTCCTATAGAGCTTCCAGAGATACAATTAGAATAAATGCAGCATGCACAGAGGCATTTAAACAATCATTCTTTCTGCACTACATACTTGAATGAAACGGCAAAAAGTCATAACAATGGGAAATACTCTTTGCCATGCACATCACAGGGGTTTGTGAAGTATAGATGCAGATGTAGATGTAGGGTCCCTTTACAGGCAAAGCAAGTGCCAAAGAGAACTCATAATATTGCACCCATCAACACAGCCAACAAATGTGACATACTGACTGCCACTGAAACTGAAACTGAACCACTGAGGCATACTTCACCTGTTAAGAAGCCTTCTGTCCCTTGTCTAGGAGAGACAAACACCAATGTATAGGGGTCTGTTACTCAACAGTAGTTCAAATATACAATGAATAATGGTACCTCTTAGGGAAATGGCAACAAGGGATGGGAAATATCACACTGTGAGCACTCTATTTATAACTGGATGCCTCATTCAACATGTTGAAGAGGCTATTATAGTAGCCATTGAGGAAACAGTGTGTGGTCAGCTGCAGACTGTGGAGTACATTGGAACAAATAAAGTGTATCATCTGGGACAAAGTCATCCTTGGATCATTCCAGTCACTGAGAGAGGGGGTAGGAAGATCAATCTTGCTCACAGAGTGTCAATGAAGCTGCAACATTGTCCCCAGAACTGGTTCTGAACTGAGAAGAAGCCTTGAGCTAGAAATTTCAAAAGTACTGTGACAAGCTATGCCAGGGCATCCTATACAGTAAACTCCTGTTTGTCCAAATCACATTTATCCGAAATCCACTTTATCTGAACAAATTTTTCTGATTTTCGCAGTTCACATTGGCACTGTCTGATGCACTGCACAGCTACGCTTTTGGCTAGTTAGAATGACACTTGACAAGTTTCAATTTGTCTGCACCTGGAGCCATACATTTCCTGGTGTTTTTCGGCAGTCTATTGCTAATCAGTGCACTGGTGCATGTCAAAAGATTGAGTGGCGTGTGTTGGTTGAACTTTTACTATGTTTCTTGTTCATATTGCATGGTTTCATGCCATTGGCATCTATTGGAACTCCTTGGAAGTACAGGAGGACAGTATTGCTCTATGCAGCACAATGTAGCCCTGTCGAAACTGAGAATTAGAGTGCGACGCCAAACACTTTCCACCTGTTGTTGATACATGAGACGAAGCTGAGCTTTCAACAGTTTAACAGTGAATGTACAACACACTGTTGTGTTGCCGTGTGGGCTCGGGTAGGACAGGGGAGAGGGGACAGATGTATCGAATGTTTTCATTCGATGGCTGCCACAGTGTGGTTTCAAAAGTCAAAAGCTTTACCTATTGCATCTCCAGTGTTTTCAAGTCTTGCATCTGTGTGTTTTCGATTTAATGTTTTGTGCTCATGCTATATGTTTTAAAATGTCCAGAGATAAAAGTGGCCAAAAACCAAAAAAGAATCAGTTGAGTGCCAGTAAAAAAAACTGTGAATGTGACTACAGGCATGAAATGAAAAAAAGAATGTGATCTCGTTGGAACATAAGCTTCGCGCTTTGCATAGAATTGATGCTGGTGAGCCACCCATGAAAGTTTTTGTGGATTTGAACCACAGTAGGGGTACAGTTAATGATTGGAAGACAAATCAATCAGAAATTAAAAGAAAATTGTTCCACCCAAGCATCAGTCAGCACAGTGAAATCTCGAAAAACAATGAGAAAAAGTGCACATCCTGACTTAGCAGAGGCCTTATTCTTATGGCATGATGAAATAAGAGACAAAGGTGTGCCAGTGTCAGGTCCTCTACTTTATCAAAAAGTGATGACTTTTTATGAGCTGATTGAAGGAAAGAAGCAAGAATTCCTTGGAGTGTGTGTGTGGTTTGAGGTTTTCGGGCGCTAAACAGCGTGGTCATCAGCACCCAAACGCATAGAAACAGGAACACATGTGGTAAAGGGATGATGACGGACAGTGAACAACGAGAACAGCTAAAAGACACAGACCTGATGCAGTTCCAAATCCTCACATACAGAGGCAAAGCAAGAGGAGAAGAAACCCACTAAAAAGGAAAGGAAACATAAGGAAAAGAGAACAGAAATCGAAGTGAAACAAGTAGGTAATCGTGACTGGCGGACCTCTTACCTAAAACCTGGGTGAGCCAGTCACCCAGCAGCACATTAAAATCCTCTCCCTAAAATCTGAGGCAACAAATTGGACAGGACACAAAACCGTAAGACCTTAACCACAGTCGTTGCGTCGTCTTGCAAAATAGAGGGCAAATCCGGTGGCAAGGAAACCACCACCCTCTGGTGAGGGAATAAAGGACAGTCAAGTAAAATGTGGTGGACAGTAATCTGGACGCTACAAGCACTGCAGATTGTGGGGTCCTCCCGCCGGAGTACAAAACCATGCATTAAGGGACTGTGTGCGATGTGGAGGCAAGTGAGGAGAACCTCATCCCGCCTGCATGACTGGTAGGACGTACGCCATGGCCGTGTGGTGGCCTTGACCAGACGCAGCTTATTTTCACTGACTGCCAGCCCCTCCTCTTCCCATTGACGCATAACACAAAAACGCAAATGGCACCCAGCAGAAAGAAACCTCCTTCCCCTGCCGTTGCAGGTGGAGTAGGGCATCGTGGATGTTCTGGATGACCGTATTCACTGAGTACAAGCGTTGCATGGTCTGAAGGGCACTCAGAGAGTCAGAACAGATGAGAAACTTAAGACTGGGAACACATCTCATCTGCTCCAATGCCCGCAAGATCGCAAACAATTCGGCATCAAAGATGGTAAACACTGCAGGAAGCCGTAACTTGATGACTCGATCAGGGAAAACAACAGCACAACCAACAGAGTCCCCCTGTTTAGAGCCATCCGTAAATACTGGTACATGGTTGGGCAATGGTAGGGTACGCAGGGGAGGTAGGACAGGCAAGGAATTGACACACCCGTCGCACCATGAGGAGTTTCCGCCGGATGGCGAGCGGCGGTTCCCCTGCCTCAGCACACAGGCTGGGGATGGGACTGGTACAGAAGGCCCCAGTGGCCAGCCTGATACCCTCATGGCGTACTGCGTCAAGAATCTTCAGATACGAAGGCCTCGCTGACCCGAACACGGTGCATCCATAGTCAAGATGCGACCGGATGAAAGCCCTATAAAACTGCAGCAGACGCGCCCGATCTGCTCTCCAGGACCGATGGCTCAGACACTTCAAAATATTCAGTGCCTTCAGGGCCCGCACCTTGAGGTGTTTAAGGTGCTGCAACCACGACAACTTGGAATCAAAAGTGAGGCCCAGGAACCTCACAGTGTCTCTAAAAGGAAGAATGGTGTCCCTCAGATGCAATTCAGGGGAGGTAAAAGCACATCGAGAACGATTAAAATGAACACGCACACATTTGTCTGCAGAAAAGGTAAAACCTGTCTTCGCAGTCCATGCTTCTAATCGCTTTATCATAAGCTGCAGCTGCCGGCTAGCAGTGACAAGACTGGAGGAAGAACAGAAAACAACAAAATCGTCCACAAACAAGGAGCACTGGGCCGGACTCCGGATAGTGGACGTGATACTGTTAATGGCGATGGCAAAGAGGGTGACACTTAAAACACTTCCCTGAGGAACACCATTGTCCTGCACGTACAAATCAGATAGCACATTACCAACCCGATATCGAAAGAGGCGGCGGGAAAGAAAGGACTGATTGAAGATGGGGAGATGGCCACGAAAGCACCACTGATGGAGTTGATTGAGGATAAGGCGACACCAAGTAGTGTCATATGCCTTATTAATGTCAAAGAATACACCTAGACAATGCTGGTTACGTAGGAAGGCCTGCTGGATGGCCACCTCAAGCAGGGTCAAGTTGTCTATAGTGAGGGCTGGATTGGTTGGTTCAAGAAGCAGCATGACATTCATGAAATTTCCATCAGCAGTGAATCATTATCCAGGGATGAAGCCACTGTCACTGATTTTAAGAAGAAACTGCACAAAATCATCAAAAAAGGAGGTTATACTGCCGATCAACTTTACAGCTATGATGAAACCAGGTTGAATTACAAAATGTTGCCTACCAAAACCCTTGCCTCTAAACAAAAAACTTGGCATCTGGATATAAAAAGAGCAAAGAAAGACTTACTGTCCTTGCATGCAGTAATGCCACTGGCAACCATAAACTGGTTGTGTTACTCCCAACAAATGTCACATCTTTATGTCAACCAATGGACCAAGGTGTTCTTGAGATGATGAAAAAACATTACAGATGCAAGCTGTTGGAACACTTAATAAGTGCTGTTGATGCTGAAGAAGATTTTGTGCAAGCTCTTATAAAAATCAATATGTATTTCAAGTGTCATTCATTGGATTGCTGAAGCCTGGAATCTAATTCCTCCAATTTCTCTAGTCAGGTCTTGGAAAAAACTCTTAGATCATAAGGCAACTCACCAGTGGTGGGAACAATGAGGCAACACCAAAACTCAAGATGTCATGCCAGAAACAGATGAAAATGATGTAATTTTGGTGAATTTACTGGAAAAGCTACCGGGCTGTGAAGACGCAAACTTCAAAGACGAAGAGTGGATGGAAAACAACTTTTTTGATTTGACTGAGGAAGAAATCACCCAAATTGCAACCAATCAGAAAGTGTCAGAAGAATATGTTTCTGATGACGAAGCAAAGAAAAAGATTCCTCACACACTTGGTTATGAAGTGATTCAAACTGCCTTGGAGTACATCAGCCAGCAGGAGGAGGTGACTCAGCCTGAAATCGTTTGTTTCCAATGTTGGGGATATATTGCCACAACAAAAGTTGCTCAATCCAAAAAGAAAAAAACCATTGCAGACTTAATTACCAAAAAAGAAATTCTAATGTCCATAAGTGTCTTTTTTTTTTTTTTTTTTTTTTTTTTTTTTACTTTGAAGTTCCTCTAGACAAATGTTTTGTTCCTTTGAGTAATCTCTAGATTTGTTTCATAATTTTGTACTCATTTTTTATTCAAAAGAGTAGGTAATAAAATTAAAACTCCTGTTTTTCCTGCTGCCAGCAGATTTTTTCTGTAAGAATGCAAAATAAACAAGCTAATAGCATTTAAAAATTTTGAGTTTTCAATCATACTTTGGTGCCTTTTTAAAATGTCAACACAATTTTTTCAGTCAAAAACATGCAAGCTTATTCACAACCATATCAGTAACATTCTACGTACCCTAAGCACATTTTACGATCAAATTTCATAGTATTGATGCAATTTGGGGTGTTTCACACATGAAAACAGGGGGACTTCGGTTTATCCGAAATTTTTGTTACCCGTACTGGCCACCATCCTGATCATTTTGGATAAATGGAAGTTTACTGTTACTGTTGAGAGCTGTAATAGTCAGGGGTGCACTACATGTCATACATTTCTACCAAGGTGGTTTACAGCATGTGGAGTATACACTCTACATCCAATACAAATAATGACAGCCTTAGGTGAGCCTAAATTATTAGTACAAGACTCAAAGAAATGACCTCTGAAGATGGAACTATTAAAATTTTAGTGATGAAATGAAGATATTTTCTGTGAGAACTGGAAATAGTCTATGGGGGTTTGATGGAGACAATAGACGTGGAAAACATCAAAGTTAGCTAAAACATGTGGAGTGTACATTATTAGAGCAATTCCTGAAAACCACTTTACAGCAGTTCAATGAACTTTCTTCAAGGAGACACTGACAAGGGAATGGTCCAATAAGACGTGTCAAAATGTACCCTGAAATTTTTTCCACAGGAAGCAGAAAACGAAAGAAATGCACTGCCAAAATTTTAGCTGCTAAGAGGCACTGCAAGTATTTTGTAAAAACTGTTAAGTTACACGTTTTTGCCACACAAAGAACAGCTTATAACAGCAGTTTGTATAGCCCTGCCTGCCTAGCATGCAACTCGGCAAATCACTCATGCAGTACCGCATAGCAGAATTATCTGGAGTTCACAGACATCAATTTTAAGAACCTAAATGAATGGAAGCGAACATATGTGAATGAGCATTTGCAGAAAATTTTCTACCATTTGCTTGTACATAGGTAGAATTTTCTATTCTAGAGGGAATGGAAGAGAACACGAGGTAGCAAATACTGCCTATGAACGATGCATTATTAGTTTTTAGGTTTTGGAGCTAATATTTGGCGTACAGGATACAACCACACTGTGTGGTTTCAGTTGCCTAAGACTGCAGTCGTGTGTGAGTTGTGTTTGCGTGAGTTTGAGTGTGAGTGTGAGTGTGTAGATTGTTGAGAAGACCCAAGGCCGAAAACTTTAATTGTGAGAGTCTTTTTGTTGTGTCTATCTGCGGCTCAGCATCTCCACTATACGATGAGTAGCAACTTTCCTTCTCACAATATTGTTATATACCATCATTACCCCCATAAGGATTCAAACCATCATCCCAGGCAAAAGAGAGATGTCATTAAAACATTGGTGGACAGGGCTAATAAAATGTGTGAGCCAGTTTATTTGCAAGAGGAACTAAATCATTTGAAAATGGATTTTAAGAAAAATGCATACACTGATTATGAGATGATCGAGCACACCACCCCAGAAGAGAAGCATTCAAAAACATGCAATGGCAACAATAACCGTCAGCTGGAAAAGTTTTCTTTCATTTATCCACAATATTATGGACTGTATTGTGAATGTTCTGGCCAAGTTTCCAGTTGAAACAATTTTTAGATCCACCAAGAAGGTCAGAAGATGTTGCCCGCAGTTGGCAATAAAACATCAGGAGGAAGAATTTCTACTCTTTGGCTATGTTTTAATGAATGAAGACACTGGCCATGAAAGTCTACATGTTATGAGAATAGTCATGTGTATTTTCTTTGAAGAAAATGATTTAAAGGCCAGAGTTACAATAGCCTTTAACACAGTTAAGCTAAAAAATTTTTGCGGCTACTTACGAATCACCATCCGTCTTCAAAAATACTAAAAATATACCATACCTCCAGGCCCAGCCCTCCACCCCCCCAACCTGCAAACTGTTGTAAGGGAATCCTTGATGAGCCAGCATAATCATCATTTTTAAAATTATTGTTTTGCTACATCAAGAGCATAAGAGATTTTCTACATTGCTTTCATTAACATTTCCTTTGGAGATATAGGTGAGTCAAATGGTATGATGGTTATTTACCTTTCCTGCAGTCATTAATGTCTGTGCAATTCAGGAATGCTTACATAAAAATTGTCCACTGTCCAAAATTTATTTATTTCATGTTCTGTTGACCTCAGATTGTGATTCAACATGTGAAAAGTGGAATGAGTCAAATACAAAAATATTTATAAAAATATCATTTTTTACATTATTGACAGGGCCCACATATTGCCAAGGTTGTTTCCCCTCCACTGCAGAAGTTTCACTGGGAAGCCCATACACATCCTCCATAAAGTCTCTGTATCTCCCCACGTGATTTTCATATTCTTGGAGTGCTGAAGAAAGACATTTATGGTGGTCAGTTTGCTTCAGACAGAGAGGTGCATGCCTCAGTAAAATCATGGTTTCACAGACAACCACAAACATTTTTCCATGAAGGCACTGACCATCTTGTCATAGTGGAATAAATGTGTAACAGTTATAGTGATTATTTTTGAGGTACCATAGTGAACAGTTTACTTCCTTTCTTTTATCTGTTTCATTTTCATTTGACAGCCCATTACAACATGTTCTCTAGATTGTTGGCACATCTGTTAATTTTATAAGAGATCAATCAGTCTCATTTTGCTGATGTGTTTTTTAGTACTTGGTTCCATTTTTGTATTATCACTTTCATAGATCATTTTAATATGAAAACTGTAGTAACAGTTTTGAATTTTCTTTGTGGGAAAGTGATGGTATGTATGAATGTAAAAAAAGGAAGTGGTTATAATTAATATTTTACATGAGTATTTCCTGCATTTTAAATATTTTAGTCACTTTAACCTCCTAAAAATTGCCGAGGGTACTTTCAACCCCTCTGTTGAAAGCACTGAACAAACAAAAAAACCGAACACCAAAAGAAAAATTTAACATTGCTGCAATAACATTCTTACCATATACATAAACTTTGCTTTGTTAGGCCCATATGAAAAAAACAACCCTCCAGTACATGACAGTTTTTGTAGAAAAATCATCATGGGTTGGACAACAAATATATGATATAGAACAGTATGAAGACTATATTAAGTAGTAAGAACTGAAATTAAAATATCAATAGCCATTTTCAACCATCTGTTCATACACATTATAATGGTCTGCTTTTATATCTACTCTTAGATGTTGCACCACAGCACTGCACTTTTTGTATTTATTTACTTATTTCTCAATCATACAACTATTTTTCCTTGTGTTGTTCACTGTGTGTAAAACAAGACACTTACAGCATCATAACATTTATTTAAAAATGTTTCCTATCATTGCAAAATACAATGTCAATGTAAAGCAGCTTACATTTCATTTTGTTTTATAAGTGGTAAACCCCTGGTTAGTATTGCAGTCTGTTTCATTTATATGGATTACTGATCGAACTTTATTCCTAATACTACTCACGAACTAAAGTTGATGTTTATCATTGATCTCAGTTCACATTGTTAAGACAGTATTCCTTAAAATCTTAAATCTATTTGCACAATAATTTCAGCACAAAATTACAATAAAATCAGATAGCTTGTATCTAGCTCTGACTACTTTCAGAAGTATGAAATTTAAGTAGCAAGGCAGAATACAAAGGAGTAACCTAAATTTATTTTAATGGAGGTATTTCAGAGAAACTATGGTGTTACAGTTCCACAAATGTAATTCTAATACCTTGTAGGGGAGTTCCAGGACTTGAGACTCAAGTTGTTGTGATTCTGTATACATAAATTTTTTCTTGATATGCATCATGTCAACAGTCTTTTCCTCTGTGGCAGTAATGTGAAATGGCATTGGTGACGTTGCATCTTTCTTAAACTGTGAACTCCATATTCCTTTGAAGTAAACAGCATTGACAAGAACTAAACGTGTCAAGGCATCCAAAGCACCTGCAAAGAAAAAACAGTTCCAAACAGAAGACCTTCATTAACAGTTAATTATGTTCATGTCTTCCAATAAAACAAAAACTGTAGAGCATCGATTATCCTAACTAACTGGGGGCATGGGTGTTCAGAAAACTGAGTTATCCAGATAATTGAATTGAAAACTTTTATTTCCCAATTTATAGATAAAAACCTCACCTACTCCCAACATCACCACTGCTGAAGCCCAGGCTATCCGTGATCTGACGGCTGACCAATCCATCGTCATTCTCCTGGCGGACAAGGGTTCCATGACTGTGGTACTTGATCGTCAGGGAGTATGTGGCTGAGGGACTGCGTCAGCTTTCAGACAACACTACTTACAAAGTTTGCCAAGGTAATCCCATTCCTGATGTCCAGGCGGAGCTTCAAGGAATCCTCAGAACCTCAGGCCCCCTACAAAACCTTTCACCTGACTCCATCAACCTCCTGACCCCACCTACACCCCGCACCCCTACCTTCTACCTTCTTCCTAAAATTCACAAACCCAATCATCCCGACCGTCCCATTGTAGCTGGTTACCAAGCTCCCACACAACGCATCTCTGCCTACGTAGATCAACACCTTCAACCCATCACACGCAGTCTCCCATCCTTCATCAAAGACACCAACCACTTTCTTGAACGCCTGGAATCGCTACCCAGTCTGTTACCCCCGGAAACCATCCTTGTAACCATTGATGCCACTTCCTTATACACAAATATTCCGCATGTCCAGGGCCTCGCTGCGATGGAGCACTTCCTTTCACGCCGATCACCTGCCACCCTACCTAAAACCTCTTTCCTCATTACCTTAGCCAGCTTCATCCTGAGCCACAACTTCTTCACTTTCAAAGGCCAGACATACCAACAATTAAAGGGAACAGCCATGGGTACCAGGATGGCCCCCTCATACGCCAACCTATTCATGGGTCGCTTCTTGGTTACCCAGCTGGGTCAGAGATTTTCTCCGCTCAGGGACTAGGTGTTGTGCTGTCCTTATCATCATCATTTCATCCCCATCGACATGCAAGTCACTGACATGGTGTCAACTCTAAAGACCTGCAGCAGGTGAATGGTCTACCCGATGGGAGACCCTAGCCACACGGCATTTCCATTTCCATCAATCAATATCTTACTGTCTTGTTGCACATGAGTTGGAAAATTGCCTACTGAAATTATATTGAAACAACTTAATGATTCCGGTTCATTTTTCCTGTCTCTGTATTTTAATAAATCTACACTGAAGTCCCTAAAAAGTACTAACAGTTTCTTCTTGTCTGACAGGTTACCCATAATGCACCTGTATTTCTCATAAATAGCAGAAAGTTTCCTAGCAATGATCTGTAAACTACTACAATTACCAGAGAATTATTCTGCAGTAACAACTCATAAGGATATGCTTCTATGTTCTGGTTGACATAGACGCTATTTGTTTCAATATTTTTGACTTTATGTCCAACTTTTACGTATGTTGCAACTCCTTTTTCTGTGTTAAATCTACACAAAAATGATTCTAATCTATAATCCCCGATACTTAATTTCTCCATCCCTGTGATTACATGAAGTTCAGAGAGGCACAGAAAATCTATCCTTCAGAATTTTCCACACCTTCTATGCCCACAAGAAGCACATCTGTCTTTTTTTTTCAAACTTCTAATGTCCTGATGAAATAAATAAATTCTATTTTTCTGGGAACTGTTACATGTATTACAGTTCTTTTCTCTTCTAACGTCTTTCAGTAATGTTTGTCTGTAGCCTAACTCTAACCTAAGAAATGTTTCTCTATGATTTCAGTAATCACAGGGATTTTGTCTCCTGTGCTGTGGCTCTCCTTAGACTTTCAGAAAGAGGCTTAGGTAATCTGTCCTTCCCCCTGCTATTGAGGTGCAGACCTTGATTTGTGTACGACCACCTCCCAATAGCAGCAAGATGCACAATATAGATATGAGACTACCTCAGTCAAAAGCAATCCACTCAGCTCTTTGTCTACATGGCTAATAGCCATAAGTTGCTAGCCAGGCTGTTTTCTGCTCCTCCTGTTATAAGTACCTCATGGCTAAGCTTGGCACTAGGTTTCATAATGCTTGTACCTAATATTCTACATTTAACTTTTCCTATAGCATTTGGCCTACACCCCTTCCACAACTGCTACCTAGCTGCAGGATTCCTTTCTTTCTACTTGACTTTTCTACCAATCTGGCCTTAAAGTTGTTCTTACAAGTCTGCTGCACTCTACTTTGCTTGAATTCTGACTGATAGAGAAATTTCCTACAACAAGGCCACTGATGACCATGTGTCATGTCTTCTCCTGATTAAAGACAAGATAAGACAAACAAACAAACAAACAAACACACACACACACAACTTTTTTTTGTATAAAGCTGAGAAGTTTCACATCACTGTAAAATGATCCTTGGACCAACATAGTACATATACTGATACTGAGAATGGATTGAAGTGGTAAGTTTTTTGAATCACACTTGGGAACAAAGTGATGTCAGTTCTGTTTCTTTAGGTCCAAGTACCCCCTCCCCATTCCACCCTTTTTATCATATTGTGGTAGAATATATATTAGTGAGGAAACATCAAGACAGAAGTGTAGTACAGACACACTGATCATCCAACACATATATTACTCTTACATCACTGCAAAGAATCTTACCTAAATCTTGAAAAACAATTATTTACCTTGGGGAATTAAATTTTGTATCTTCTTGTTTGTCTTCATCTCTACCCATTCGTTAATTAATGTTCTTATCTTTTCTGCCTCTTTAACAAAATCAGCTTCCTCGGCTTCAGCTAGAAACTTTGCTGCAGATGCTTGGAACTCTTCTTTAATAGGGAAACTAGCTTGTGCATAGATCTTGTTAGCTATCTCAAGAACTGTGTCATCAGATCCCTGTGAACATCACAATTTTCTTATGAATCTATTATGAAAATAAAATGAAAAAAATGTTAACAGACCATTTTCAATTATTGAAATCTTTAATTGCACATTGTATCTCAAACTATATGTACTGGTCATTATGTATACTGGTCATTATGTATTGTGTCGTTCCATTCATGAGCATGGAATGAAGAAAGCAACATGCTGTATTTAAGAAGTAAACTTGTAACCAGAAGTAGACTCACAACAATTTCTGGAAGACTGCAAACATATTTAGCAAGAAAAATGTTAAAGCATACCTCATCAATCACTTTGTTACTCATGGATGGATGCATCTGAGATTAGGACACAGATAATCTGTGTTATTAGGACCCATACTGTTTTCCTATCATGGGAGTCTGATAAAATCACTTGGTGGCTCAGAGGTCAAGAGAAAGATTACAAATCCAAAGGTCCCGGGTTCAAGCCCTGGTCAATACTAGGAGTTTTACCTTTCATTTATCACTTCTTTCACCTCTGGCTATGTTTGTTGCTGTAAAAAATGTTGGGTTGCACTGTGCTTCTGAACCCACGTTTAACTGTAGGTCCCCAATTATTGATTGGGCAAGTAAGTTCCAAGGTTGGAGGAAGGCAGTGGCATACTACCTCCAACAGGACTATTCCTAGTAAAGCACTGTGGTGTTCAAAACATTCTCCTCATTGATTATTGCTTACATAATATGAATAAAGATACCCACCACATTTTTCTGCCTGTATTTGAAAGCTAATCTCAGGAACTACTGTAGGGATTTTAATGCCATTTACACTAACAGACACAATGATTCACGAGGAAGATTTGTTTATACAATTTATTAACATTATGTCAAATGAGTTATCTGACAATAGTTTGAAGTCAAGGTGGGTTACTAGTATGATTCAATATGAGGCACATAATTACAGTTACACATGCAGATGTTGAAAAGTGTATGTCTAAATTACTCCAGCCCCCTACCTCTAAACCAGCCTTATACCCCTTGTTACTTTTCTACTTCTTCCTAGGTCACCCACTGTAGCCTCTCCTTACCTCTTTTCCTCTATTTTCCTCTATCAGCAGTATGTATGTGTGTGTGTGTGTGTGTGTGTGTGTGTGTGTGTGTGTGTTTTAGAGAGAGAGAGAGAGAGAGAGAGAGAGAGAGAGAGAGAGAGAGAGAGTGAGTGAGTGTGGTATTTTTAAGGCCCTCTGAAGACTGAGGTGAAGTGAAGTAAGTTCTTTTCTCTTTATATATACCTGTTCACAGCTTGAACAATAACTTAACCCCTTAACACAATGATTTTTTTTTCAATTTTCATTCCAAAAATAATAATTTTTTATTAATGAAAAACATTCTATGATGAAAGACATCACACATGGATGTATAAAGATAGCTTTTAAAGCTCAAAATAATGGTTACAAAATTTTTAAGATCCTGATTATATTTGTGCATTGGACTATGACCATTTTTTAGTTTCTATATTGCTTTGGTAAGACAGAGATTTAGGAACCAGGTTTTAAATTGTAAAACATTTCCAGGGGCAGACGTGGACTCCAACCACAATCTATTGGTTACGAACTGTAGATTAAAACTGAAGAAACTGCAAAAAGGTGGGAATTTAAGGAAATGGGACCTGGATAAACTGACTAAACCAGAGGTTGTACAGAGTTTCAGGGAGAGCATTAGGGAAAGATTGACAAGAATGGGGGAAAGAAGTACAGTAGAAGAAGAATGGGTAGCTCTGAGGGATGAAGTAGTGAAGGCAGCAGAGGATCAAGTAGGTAAAAAGATGAGGGCTAGTAGAACTCCTTGGGTAACAGAAGAAATATTGAATTCAATTGATGAAAGGAGAAAATATAAAAACGTAGTAAATGAAGCAGGCAAAAGGGAATACAAACGTCTGAAAAATGAGATCGACAGGAAGTGCAAAATGGCTAAGCAGGGATGGCTAGAGGACAAATGTAAGGATGTAGAGGCTTATCTCACTAGGGGTAAGATGGATACTGCCTACAGGAAAATTAAAGAGACCTTTGGAGAAAAGAGAACCACTTGTATGAATATCAAGGAGTACATGGAGGGTCTATACAAGGACGATGTACTTGAGGACAATATTATGGAAATGGAAGAGGATGTAGATGAAGATGAAATGGGAGATACGATACTGCGTGAAGAGTTTGACAGAGCACTGAAAGACCTGAGTCGAAACAAGGCCCCGGGAGTAGACAACATTCCATTAGAACTACTGACGACCTTGGGAGAGCCAGTCCTGACAAAACTCTACCATCTGTTGAGCAAGATGTATGAAACAGGTGAAATACCCCCAGATTTCAAGAAGAATATAATAATTCCAATCCCAAAGAAAGCAGGTGTTGACAGATGTGAAAATTACCAACTATCAGTTTAATAAGTCACAGCTGCAAAATACTAACGCGAATTCTTTACCTCGGGGAAGATCAGTTTGGATTCCGTAGAAATGTTGGAACATGTGAGGCAATACTGACCTTACGACTTATCTTAGAAGAAAGATTAAGGAAAGGCAAACCTACATTTCTAGCATTTGTAGACTTAGAGAAAGCTTTTGACAATGTTGACTGGAATACTCTCTTTCAAATTCTAAAGGTGGCAGGGGTAAAATACACGGAGCGAAAGGCTATTTACAATTTGTACAGAAACCAGATGGCAGTTATAAGAGTCGAGCGGCATGAAAGGGAGGCAGTGGTTGGGAAGGGAGTGAGACAGGGTTGTAGCCTCTCCCCGATGTTATTCAATCTGTATATTGAGCAAGCAGTAAAGGAAACAAAAGAAAAATTCGGAGTAGGTATTAAAATCCATGGAGAAGAAATAAAAACTTTGAGGTTTGCCGATGACATTGTAATTCTATCAGAGGCAGCAAAGGACTTGGAAGAGCAGTTGAAAGGAATGGACAGTGTCTTGAAAGGAGGATATAAGATGAACATCAACAAAAGCAAAATGAGGATAATGGAATGTGGTCGAATTAAGTCGGGTGATGCTGAGGGAATTATATTAGGAAATGAGACACTTAAAGTAGTAAAGGAGTTTTGCTATTTGGGGAGCAAAATAACTGATGATGGTCAAAGTAGAGAAGATATAAAATGTAGACTGGCAATGGCAAGGAAAGCATTTCTGAAGAAGAGAAATTTGTTAACATCGAGTATAGATTTAAGTGTCAGGAAGTCGTTTCTGAAAGTATTTGTATGGAGTGTAGCCATGTATGGAAGTGAAATGTGGACGATAAATAGTTTGGACAAGAAGAGAATAGAAGCTTTCGAAATGTGGTGCTACAGAAGAATGCTGAAGATTAGATGGGTAGATCACATAACTAATGATGAAGTATTGAATAGAATTGGGGAGAAAAGGAGTATGTGGCACAACTTGACAAAAAGAAGGGACCGGTTAGTAGGACATGTTCTGAGGCATCAATGGATCACAAATTTAGCATTGGAGGGCAGTGTGGAGGGTAAAAATCATAGAGGGAGGCCAAGAGATGAGTACACTAAGCAGATTCAGAAGGATGTGGGTTGCAGTAAGTACTGGGAGATGAAGAAGCTTGCACAGGATAGGGTAGCATGGAGAGCTGCATCAAACCAGTCTCAGGACTGAAGACCACAACAACAACATGTTGCTTTGAAGTCTAACCATGTATTTCACTATGGTTTCCATGAACACAAAACTTGAAGGAGATGGTTGGAGCCCAGTGGATGTATCATTTCGTACTACTGGTGAACGCTTGTCACTCAACTGTTGAACTGTCATCGCTTTCAGTCTCACATGAAGTAACATCACATTCTTCTTGACTTTCTGAGCTACTACATTCAATCTTAGACCAGGATCATTATACCCATCCTTTTTTGAAAGCACTGTCTAAGCGAGAATACAGGAGAGAGGCTTGTTGAGTATCCTAAGCTACATACAGTATAGGTGATATCTAGTGGCAACCACCTCAAGCAAAACATAACTGCCAGACTAAAGATGTAGCACCAGATGCTGTCTAGAGGTGGAACACTTAACTATCAGTGCTAAAACAGATATAATCAGGGTTTTGTTTTTTTAAAGGCCTGTTTTTAAGTTGGCTGAGTATACTTGGAGTATTATGTTTCTGTCAAAATAATAAAAATGAGAACTCACGGTTTTATGTTAATGGGTTAAACTCATAAAAAGACTTGTTTTAAATAAGGAGTCATAGATATAAAGTTACTAACAGAAGAATTTTCTCTGAAAAGGGCACATGAGAGACAGATAACTGTTTCATAAGATGTAATGAGTCAATTAATATTGAATTTATACAGTTTTGATGCAACTATTACCAAACTTGGTATATATTATATGAGATATTTAGGCAAATAAATAACAATAAGGTACCTGAGGTACACCGATAAAAACAGTGTGTGCACGAATTGTAGTGATGAAATCAGAAAGTTAAATGATCGTGTAAGTAGTCTGCAACCAAGCATTAATACTCTGATGAGTGAACTAAAAAAACTTACGTCCGGAAAGTGTGGGCCTACATCAAACTTGCCTCACAGTGACTACGAAATTCCAGGCAAAGTGAAAAACAAAGTGCCTCATTCACAACGAAGCTTATTGTATGAGCCTAGTATCACGTTTACAAGCAGGTTCAGTGTGCAATCAACTGTGCAAGATAAGAAACATTGTGCATGTGATAAAACTAACTTCTGAGCTGAAAATGAAACTACAAATACGTGGAGTGATACATCCAAAAGAATGCCTAACAACTCAACTACTGTTATGAAAGGAAATGAAACTGAAATACCTGAACAGTTGCGTGACCTAAATATCAAGTATTTGTCCAGCGCTGATACTAAATTGTTTGGCCATAATGCCGGTGGGCCTTCTAAACATGCAGAGAAACCTAAATGAAGAAAAGTAGTTGTAACGGCAGATATTCATGTTCGTGGATTTGCTCGCCTTCTGAACGGTCAGTCCAGTGTACAAACGATCACTTACATAAAGCCTGGTGCTTCTATGTTGGAAGTTTGCAATCATGTACGATCCACAGACGTTGCTGAGTTATCCTGTGAAGACTTTGTTGTGCTAATTGGTGGGTCAAATGACGTATATAAAAACGAAACACACAAAGAAAACAAGAACTAAAAAGGTGCGTAGGACAGTTGACACACACAAATGTTTTAGTGCTGAACATCCCACATCAGCATGACTTACCGTCTTGATCATGCATAAATAAAGAAATAATCAATGCCAACCAACAAATTTCATTACTTTGCAAACATTTCAGAAATGTAGAACTCACAAATGTTAACAATATTGGGCACAGATTCCACACATTACATGGATTACACGTCAACAACATGGGGAAAAAACTGCTCATCGGAAAAACTGAAGAAATTATCATCAAGAGGCATCAAACACTCAAAAGCAAAATCATCCTGGATTGGCCCCCCAAATATTCAAAGGAAACAATGCCAGCAAGACCTCATTCACCAACATCAACAACAAAAGGAGGAACAAGGTGCCTCCAACATTCAGGCACAGCAACAACAATGAATGCAGTAACAGCTCTACCAATTGCAGACCCAGCTCTAACACCAGCAGCAATATTATCAACAGTAGGATCAGCAGCTGAACAACTACCAGGGGAGCCAGACACAGAAGAAAATTCTGCTGCAGATGATAATAGAAGAATAGCTGCAGTCGGGAAAAGAAAAGCAGTACTTCCAGCATACCTGAATGATTCTTTATTGACAAGGTAAAGGTAAGTGATCAATTAAATATGCCAAAGTCTAACAATATGCCAAAGCCTAACAAATCCTTTAATTTCATTCTGATTCATCAAAATGTCCAATCATTGCTCAACAAATTAAGTGAAGTTGAAATTTTATGTACTGATGAGCTAAAAAACGCTTCTGTAATGTGTATAACTGAACACTGGCTGCCTAAAGATGCAATGTCAGTCACAAAACTTGCAGACTTCAATCTTTCATCATCATTATCTAGAATTACATCCAGTCATGGAGGATCATGTATATTTGTTAAAAGTGGCATTGATTATTGTAACATAAAACCCATTGAACTGTTAGCTGAAGAGAAAGTTTTTGAAGTATCCGCAGTAGAATTCTCTGCATTAAAATTAATAATCATCTGTGTATATAGGAGCCCTGATGGGAACTTAAATGATTTCTGTCATCAACTAGAAGCAGCTTTAAATACTATAAAAAACTTCAACAAAACAGTGATCATATGTGGAGATTTTAATATCGATTTTCAAGAAATCTCAAAAGACTAGCAAAGCTTGATGACCCTACTGGAAACATATAACATAAAAGCCACCATAGACTTTCCTACAAGAGTTACAACAACAACTATCTCAACAATTGATCAGATATTAATAAACACAAATGTAAATCACAATTTCTGTGCCGGAAATCTTAATACTGGCTTCAGTGATCACTATGCACAGTTTATTGCTTTGCACACCCCAAGTGAAACAACTGAGAAAGAGGAACTTGTAAAAGAAGCAAGGAAATTCACTAACAAACAAATAAACCTTTTTGTACAGAGACTAAGTGAAGAAACTTGGTATGAAGTGTATACTTGTGAAAATACTAACAAAAAGTTTGAAAAATTCATGGAAATCTTCATGTCATACTTTGAAGCTGCATTTCCATTAAAAACAAAAATGTCAACCTAACTTCAAAAAGAACAAATGGATTACAACAGGTATTAGAATCTCTTGTGCAGAGAAAAGAAGATTACACAATGTAGCAAAGACACAGAACATGCCTCATGAATTTCATTTGTACCTGAAGAATTACAAGAGGATCCTCAAAAATGTTGTATGGAAAGCTAAAACAATGGCAAATGACAAATACATTGAAAATTCAGAAAACAAATCTAAAGCTATATGGGAAGTTATAAAAACTCAAACAACAAGTGGAACTAAACAATATAAAAATATGAACTTATGCTATGAAGGACAAATGATTTCTTGCCCAACAGAAATTGCAGTGATCTTCAACAAATATTTTGCAAATGTAAGTGAACAGTTGGTGAGTGGACTGGAAGAACACAACAAAATATCACCTCCATCATGCAATAGTATGAAAAATGTGTCTACATCTTTGTTCCTTTCACCCGCAAATACTGAAGAAATTTTATCAGTTATAAAAACCTTGAAAACAGGGTACTCATGTGGAATTGATGGAATACCAGATGCAATTATTAAAAAATGCTGTCTTGCCTTAGCTGAACCCTTGACACACTTATGCAACAGCTCACTGGTATCAGGAACCTTCCCTTCATGCTTAAAAACAGCAAAACTGAAACCACTGTTCAAAAAAGGAAATCCAGAATGTGTTTCAAATTATAGACCAATAGCCCTACTGCCTGTATTTTCAAAAATTTTAGAATTTTTTTTTATAATAGATTGTCTGATTTCCTAAATAAAAATAAAATTCTCTCTCCTTCACAGCATGGCTTCAGGAAAGGCTATTCAACTGAAAGTACAATATTTGAATTTCTTAATGAAATCTATACTAAACTGGATGCAAGTGAGTTTGTGACAGGCATATGTCTTGATTTATCTAAAGCTTTTGACATTATTGACCATAATGCCCTACTGCAGAAGCTTGACGAATTAGGAATTAGAGGTATATCCAATGAGTGGCTCAAGACATACCTATGTGGCCGCAAACAGGTGGTTGAAGTGCAATATACTGACCGTAACAAAATCAGCTGCTACTATTCAGGATATGAAAATGTGAAATATGGCATCTCTCAAGGATCAGTATTAGGACCCATTCTGTTTCTCCTCTATGTCAATGATCTTATGTACAAGTATTGCCAAACTACTCTCCACTTTGCAGTCAATACAAGCTTCCTTATTAGTGGTAAAACAGAAGAAAAACTAAAAGACTCTGCTATCCAAACAATGAACAGTGTAGAACAGTGGTTCAGCTACAGCAAGCTAATTATAAACAAAGAAAAGACAGTAGCACTGAACTTCTATAATGTAAAAGGAAGACACCACCCAAACATAGAAATAGAACTTAGGGACAGAGTTCTTGAAAGTGTTGACAGCACTAAATTTCTGGGACTCTGGATCCAGAACAACACAAAATGGGAGGTGCACATTGAATATTTGCAAAGAAAACTAAGCAAAACCTGTTACATGATACGGATCTTAAGAACTTGTTGCAGCAAAACCAGCTTGTTAAATGTATACTACTCCTATGTGCATTCTGTAATTAAATATGGCATAATGTTCTGGGGCAATACACCAAATATTAAACTTTTCAGGATGCAAAAGAGTATACTAAGAATTATTGAAGGGGTAAACAATACGAAATCATGTAGACCCATATTCAAAAAACTGTCAGTTCTTCCTCTTCCTTGCATTTTTATCTATGAAACATCAGTTTTCATCAAACAATATATCGATAGACACACAGACATCTTATTAAAAAATGAAGATATACATTCACACAATACAAGGCAAAAATCTGACCTTCATATGAAACAGGTGAGAACATCATTGTGCCAAAAAGGCACACTACATACTGGGATAAAGATTTTCAATAATCTACCTAACCATATTAAATCAATAGGTAAACTCTGTGGTTTTAAGGCTGAAGTAAAGGCATATTTAATTGATCATTGCTTTTACAGTCTGACAGAATACATAAAAGCCAAACAACAAAAATAAAGATGCATTATTAATATTCTACTTTGTATGTTGCCTGTAATGTTTGTTGTATGTATGAATCTTTGCTAAATTACTTCAATATCTAGTCCTTAGGATTGCAATACAAACTGTATTTTATCTTGTAAATACCTAACCATGTCCAATATCCTTGTATATATTCTATACATATAGGGTATGAAGGACTAAATAAATAAGCCAAATATAACAAAGTGGGACAGGGTAAAAAGCAAAATAAAACAAAGACAACAAATCTCCAGTATAATCATTAAAGATTCTGTGAGTAGGATTCTTTAGAATATTTATGATGTGTACTTCATCCATTGTTCTGAATGACATGAGCTTCAATTTTTTAACTGTGAAAAATTTTTACAGAGTGTGTTTTGTACTTCATTCCGTCAGATGCCTTCCACTTATGAAGACTAGCTTTATTAATTTTATATAGTCGGTTTTGCTCCAGCTCACATCCAGATGCTCTTGCCTCTTTTGCATTTGAATACATAATTTTATCTATTTCATTGTATCACATAAATGTAATTAGCCTAATCCATTTCAGCTATTTTTAAATATTTAAAAGTATTTCTGAACTATTAGGAGTATCACAGATGAAATATCTACATATATGTTGTATACACAAACCTTTAATTGATGCATTAATGCGCTGAACCCTTCCTCAATAATAGCCTTATCAGATGGAAGATGCAGACCTTCTGCAATTTCCTGAGCAGTGCTTCCCTTTGCTCCAAGATGTGCAAGTGCAAGAATTACTTGCACACTTGTTGGAGAAAAAAACAAATTTCCATCACTCTCTGCTAAGATCTGCAACAAAGAAATTTTTACTTTGCTAAAGCTATATACTTTATCTATTTCTTTTACCAAAAACATCTTTCTAGTGAGAAAAAAAATCTAAATTTTAATCAGTATTTCTGAAAAAAGTACATGTAATTCAGTTTTCTAAAACAGGATATTGTATTTCTAAATAATATTTGTTTTATTATAAATGATGTTTTTCAATAATTTTTAAATTTTGCCCTTTAACAGCAATAAGGTCACTGGAAATGAATCACTTACTCATATTTGGCCATATCAGATAGGGGATACATAAATAAATATGCACTAGTAATCACAAAAAATTCCTTTTAAGTGATTTAAGGTCACTTCACCCTTGAGTATTTCATTTAAATCACAACAAAAATTGGTAAGAAAGTGGGACCAGGTCACTCAGACATTATTGTTGGCAGCACCCATCTGTTGTGAGGATAAGGGTAGTCAAAACTGAAGGAGAGACAGTGGTCATGTGTGCATGAGTTACATTTGTGTCAATATGTGAATATATATATATATATATATATATATATATATATATATATATATATATATATATATATATATGTGTGTGTGTGTGTGTGTGTGTGTGTGTGTGTGTGTGTGTGTGTCAGCACCCATCTGTTGTGAGGATAAGGGTAGTCAAAACTGAAGGAGAGACAGTGGTCATGTGTGCATGAGTTACATTTGTGTCAATATGTGAATGTGTGTGTGTGTGTGTGTGTGTGTGTGTGTGTTTGTGTGTGTGTGTGTGTGTGTGTGTGTATGTGTTTGTGTGGGTGTTTTGTCTAATTCAGAAAAAGGCTATTTGGCTGAACACTTACTAGTTTAGCAGTCTTTTTGTCGCACCTGTCTGCAGGTCAGCATTTCCACTATACAGTGAGCAGAAGTCTACACTTTTCATAATATTTTCATTATTCCACCCTGGATTTTCCATTGTTTGATTGTTTATATAAATTATCTTAGAACTTACTGAGTCCACTGACTGTGCAATTTGACAGCAACTTTGTTATGTTTATCTGTCAAGATTCATATATGGAACTGCACTGTGAACTCCTAGCCATTGTCAGACTAATTTGGACATTACTGTACATGTCTACCTGTGGTTGCTATCTTATATGAGAACTGAGACTGGTCATTGCATTGCTATGAGTATAATTAAGTGTAAACAGTTAACGTTGTGGTGGTTCCTCTTGCCTTTTATTTCTTCATTTGTTGTTTGTTGATTGTCCTCATTGTTGATGTACTGTGTTGCTACACTGGCTGTAAAAATGGGTTGTGGATTCGGACACTTACTACTGCAAATTATGTAGCCGACAGGTGCACAGTTGTGTTTCATAGTGCTTTAATTTTCACTTTGCACAATCCCCCACATTATACAGTTGCATGGCCAGTGCACTATTGTTTAACCTTCAATATGCCTCATTATTATTTTGCAGGCGAAACTCCATATACTGCTACAATAGTTTACTGTTGAACATCTATGAGCAGTAAAACCTAACCACAAAGTTCACAGTTCTTGAAGAATGTTCAGGTATGTATGGAGCAGACACTGTCACTATTTTTACACAAGGCCTAATTGTTTAACACTTATTCCACAGTTAATTTGAAGCACTGTTGTTGTTCTAACCAACACAGGTTATTCATCTGAAACTCGGCCATGGACTGACTGTCTCGTGACCAAAAATCAGGCCCTTATATATCATCACAATAATTGGTACTGAAACTACACATTGCTTGAAGATAAATTTATAGAAATAACAATTAAAACTTAACTCATTAAATTAACTAACTACATTGAAAAATTGGTTCTCTTTAGCAGTTTCTTCTACTACAAGGGTTGTGCCAAATTATTTGTTTAAATTGTGAAATTAACAAATATAGTTATGCAAACAATACTTTTGACAAAACTGTTTATTACTTTGGAATTAATTAAGGGCTGGCTTTGCTAACATGTTTTTGAATATAGCCAGATGAATACTTTAAGATTACTGGCATTTTGTCCTCCAAATGTTTCCAATTATTGCAGAATTTATATTTGTTTATACGTCGAAAATAGAATTTAAGTTATGAAACAATCACTGATCTTGCCCTACAACAAAATATACTAACTAGGAATAGTCAAAATAAATCAGAAAATCAATTACATACATAAAACTAAACACAAAATTAGATTTGGTGTTATATTCTTTAAAACTGAGGGCCAATCTTTCTCTTTTATGAAAATGCAGATTATATTCACATATGCTAATGGTACATAGTTAAAAGTAACTACATGAATTTAACGAGGCAGATGGCAAAACAAGAGGGGAATTAAAAATATCCCAGCTTGCTTCATCACAATGTACCTTGGTGTCCAAAATTAAAGCAACAATTGCAAATTTTGCAAGATTGCATTCATTTTGCCACAAAACAGTATGAACATGTGATAATAAAGCAGAAACAATGTAAAGATTACATAACATAAACAACTGCAGCATGCATAATGGTTGGAAAAAATGTTCTTCATTTTTCTCCAACTTAATGAATTTGTGTACAAATTATGACAACTGGTTAATGTGCTCAGTATGAGTTGTGACCACTTCTGGCAGCAATATAGGCTTGACAATGATGGGACACACTGTGAACTATGTCATCAGTCTCATGTTGGGGCACTAATGCTCATTATTTCTGCAGAACTGCTTGTAAGTCTTAGAGAATGGTTGGTGAATGATGCGATGGAACCCATATCCCTAGTGTATCCTAGACATGCTCTATGAGATTTAACTGGAACAGTGAGCAGGCCACGCCATGCATACAGCATCTTCCATTTTCAAGAAATCATCAGTCAGCCAAGCTCTATGAGGTTGAGCATTATCGCCCATTAGTGAGAAGTCTGGGTCCGCAGCACATTGTGACAACTGCACATGAGATCTGAAGATCTCATCACAATACCTGACAGCAGTTAAACCTTGCCGATTGACCTATACAGTTTCATGAAGAGGCATTTCAGGTGTCAACATAATCCCTGCTCACACCATTAGGGATCTTCCTTAGTTTTGTCTCTTTCCACAATGTACGGTTCCTGAAATCATGTTTCTTCATATGTGAATCCATCGAGAATCACTCTCCAGACAAAATCAAGACTCATCTGTAAAAAGAACATTGGCCCCCTGTTAGGCCCTCCAGGTGGCATACTGACAACTCCATTCTAGATGTTCCCTTCTGTGAAGAAGCATCAGAGATATATTTACAGCAGGGCTCTGACAATAAAGGCCACTCTGCCAAAGCCTTGTGTACACCATTTGCCTTGATACAACACATCCAGTGGATGCTGTGGTCAGATGCCAGCTGCTTTGCAGTACTAAGGCGGTACCAGTATGGTCTTACGGCCAAAGGATGGTCCTCTGTTTCTGATGTTGCACATGGTCGGCTCTGCCCTGGTCTTTGAGAAAGAGCTTTACCCTATAAAATTTCACCACATCTGAGAAACAACAGAGTGATTCACATTAATCCATCAGGCCACATCAGTTTACAACTGTCCTGTTTCCATTCTTTCCATGGGCTTCCACCACGGAGACTCTGGTAGGCATCTTCTCTGTGCCATACTCCACCATTTGTGACTGTATACACAGTGATTGCAGATATGGAACTACCACGCAAACACTACCCTGTCTGATAAGTGGCCTGACGTCATCATTGGCACAGTTGTCCATTGACTGGAATGCCATCTTCCAAGCAGAACATGATCGTACTGACGTCTGTTGACAGTTCGTAGCATTATATCAGGAATTAGACACAGAATGGGGAAACAGCAGTTTGTTGCTTTAATTTTGGATACCAAAGGCAGTGTTTAGCACATTAATTTCAAATTCTTCATAAAATCAGTTTGCAGCAATTTGATGAACTTCTGTCAGTGAGACTTTGAGTGAAAACTAGTGATCACAGGTTATCATAATTAAGAAAAGGATAGTGAAGTATAAAGGTGGATTAAAAAGGAAGAAAAATTAAAACTGAAAAGAATAATGCAATTTAGAAATAGGGCAAAAAGGAAAGAAAAGAACATAATTTTTCGAAAGAGAGAGGGAGAGGAAAGAGGGGCAGACAGGGAGGGAGGGGGGGGGGGGGGAGCGAATGAGAGAGAGAGAGAGAGAGAGAGAGAGAGAGAGAGAGAGAGAGAGACACTCTGTGTGTGTGGGGGGGGGGGGGTGAGTGGGTGTGTAGAAGAGAGAGGGGTGGGGGGAGGAGGGGGTTAAGCTGTAAACAAAAGCATGTAAGTAATAGAGTAAATAGATAAATTCAGCCATATGAATAAAGAGAAGGTAGGGGGAAAGGTGAGAGGATGTATTGGAGAGCAAACTCTCATCTTGGCGTTTGAGTGACCTGCCTTTCCTTTTTAATCTTCCCCAATCTATCCCTCTCTGCTCCACAAGCAAAGAAGTATTAGTCCTGACAGCTGTATTGGTGCGCACATTAGAAGGCAGCTGCATGATGGGTTCTATGCAGAAAGAGACGGAGAACACTTTGTGGTGTCACCAGTGTGCTTTCCATCCTTGTCCCTGTTAAATGGCAATGGTGGAATGAGCACTACACTGGCCGCTGTTTCTGTTCCTGACTCTCCATAGTAGAGTAACTTATATGCTGTGAACTCTCTCTGCCACTTCTTAATGTAATACTTTTTGTGTTTGATTTATGTCCTATATAATGAACATTATAATGGCTAAGTAACCTAGTCATGCCTAAACTAACATGAAAATCAACACTAAATATTCTATGGACACCCAAAGCACATGCTAGAGATGTATACAATGGAGTGATGCTATTGGCTTGCTCCTCACTTGGTAAACTGCTCCTTGCCACTGCGCATTGTCCCCCCACCTGCCTTCTTAAGTGCATACCACTATACTTTTGGTATATATTTTTATGTGTGTTTTATGGCAGTACTCTCATATCTAAGGAAGGTAAATAATCCAGCACTTTGGTCTCATAATTTTGTAGTTTTCTTGAGATAATTTTCCTTTTGAGCTAATGGAAACACATTTTCCTGGAGCCATATGAGTCTCAACTTTATCTTTAATAATGATATAAGTCAAAGCAATGAATTATAATTTGTGCCACAGCTGGGACTTGAACCTGTGTCTGCTGCTTACAAGACAGGTGTGTTAACCACTACAACACCACAGCACTGTAGCAACCACATCTGCACGACCTACCCTAGTCCAGTCCCTCCCTAACACAAAGAAGGGGGAAATGGGCTGAAAGTATAAATTAAAGTATGTGTTAGGGAGGGAATTGTACTAGGATAGTGTATGCAAATACTGGAGCCCCAACACTCCATTGGTGTAGTAGTCAGGACATCTTCCTAAAAAGCAAGGGACTTGCGCACAGATTTTAATTCGTTGCTTCAGCTTCTATCCTTACCAAATTTTCCTTTTGATACAATCAGTCACACCTGTTTCAGTGCAGCTGTTAAGCATACATGTATACAACAATACAACAGTGTGGGAAGGGCTGTCAGTCAGTACTATGTTGTCGTACAAAGAGAAACAATCCATTAGAAGTAAATTAGCTGAAGTAAATTAGCTGAAATAGAAGTTCTATTAACTGACTATCTAAAAGACATTAACATACTATGCATAAGTGAGCACTGGGTAAAAGAAATGCAAGTGTCTAGCATAATTATTCCAAATTTTGAAATGATTAGCAAATTTTGTAGAATCAACCATAAAGGGGGTGGGACATGTATTTATGTTAGGACAGGGGTAGAATCAAGAGAAAGTAAATGTAAACTAAAATGCATAGAAAAAGATTTTGAATACAGTATATGTGAACTAACCAAATTAAAAATTACTATTGTGTGTTTGTACTGATCACCACTAGGCAACTTTGCCATTTTTATGGAAAACCTTGAGGGACTGCTGAATGAACTTAAACATAATCTAATTGTTCTTGGTGATTTTAATGTTAACTTTAAGAATGATTGTAGTAAACAACAGCAACTGTGCAACCTGTTTTTGTGTCATAATATGATGGCAACTGTAAATGAAGTTACCAGATGCAGAAATATGTCTGAAACTATAATAGATCAAGTATTTATAAACAAGGACAAGTGTGAATATAACACTGAAGTAATTGACACTGGTTTCTTGGATCACAAGGGTATCAAATTGAGTTTAAATGTCTTACAAGGACCCTGTTATCAATAACAATTACAGAGAAAGGAGATTTATAAATGATGACAGCATAAGAATTTTTAATTACATTCTGGAAAATAACAACTGGGGTAGTGAATCAAGTGGTGATGTCAACAGAAAGTTTGACTCATTCCTTGAAAGCTACAAACACTGCTTCGATGTTGCCTTTCCTATAAAAAGAGTCAAAACTAAACATAAAACCAAAACATGGGTTACACAGGGGATTAGAAAGTCATCAGACACTCTCAGAAAGTTAAATAAATCAGCCAGGAAGAATGTAGTACTGAAAGCACAAGTGAAATGTTATAGAAGCCTGTACAAGAAAGTAATAATTGCAGCTAAGAAGCTTGATAATGATACCTATATTGAGAAAGGTAACAACAAAATGAAGTCAACTTGGGAGGTAATAAATAAAAATATAGGTAGACACAAAAGAAAAGATAACAGCTTTGTCATTAAAAGTGGGGGTAAAACTGTTAAGGACCCACTTCAGATTGCTAACATATTTAATGAACATTTCACAAATATAGCCACAAATTTAATTAAAACTAAATGCAATTCCAATGGCAAGGTAAAAATCCCCATGAATGACATGACAATGTTCCTTTATCCAGTAACTTACTCAGAGGTACTAAATGCTATAAATAAGTTAAAAAATAAAATGTCATGTGGGTGTGATGGGATTCCTGACAAAGTCATTAAGCAAAGTGCTAGAAACATAGCCTCGCATCTCACTGAAATTATAAATGAATCTTTTAAGACAGGGGTGTTTCCATCAAAACTTAAAATGTCTACTATAAAGCCACTTTACAAGAATGGTGATAAATATGATGTTAGTAACTTTAGGCCTTTATCAATGTTGTCAGGTTTCTCAAAATTAATAGAAAGGATAATGTATCAGAGACTATACAAATTTCTTATTAAGAATAGAATATTGGTTAATGCGCAAAATGGTTTCCGTAAAAATAAATCAACTGTAACAGCTATCTTCGATTTTTTGCAACTTGTTCTAAATTCCATAAACAGAAAGGAATTAAATTGTGGATTGTTTTTAGACTTATCAAAGGCCTTTGATGTCATCGACCATAAGTTACTGCTTAGGAAGTTATATGCCTATGGGATATGTGGAGTTGCCCACAAATGGTTTGAATCATATCTGTCAGACAGGTATCAGAAGGTGAAGATAAGCCAGGCAGATAGGACATATTCATCAAGATTCGAGAGAGTTTTGTATGCAGTACCCCAGGGATCTGTATTAGGGCCATTACTCTTTTTAATATTTATCAATGACCTACCAAGACAATATCTGAAGCAGAGGCAGTACTGTTTGCTGATGATACAAGTTTGTTTGTTAAAGCAAATAGTGAAGCTGACTTACAGGGAAAAGTCACATTAGCAACAGACGAAGCAGACAGATGATTTAATGAAAACAGACTCACTGTGAATGCCAAAAAAACAACGTGGATCAACTTCAGACATATTACAAATAAAATAACCTTACAGTAGAACTGGGTAAGTGTAAGATTGAACAAGCATCATACACTAAATTCTTGGGAGTATGGTTTGATGAACACTTAAGATGGGAAAAGCATGTAATATCATTGAACAAAAAATTAAGTCAAACATGTTATATACTTAGAATGCTTAAAAGCTCATGTAATATTAAAACAGTGTTATGTGTTTATTTCTCATTCATGCACAGTTTATTAAGATATGGCGTACAGTTTTGGGGGAACATCAGTCTAACAAAACACTCATTTAGACTGCAAAAGAAGGCAGTCAGAATAATAAAAGGTATAGGATATAGAGACTCTTGTAGGCAAGCTTTCAAAGAATTAAAAATCATGACACTACCATCTTTATACATATATGAAAGCATATGTTTCTTAAAAGAACACGAGGAATTTTCTACATTAAACAGAGAATTTCACAACTACGAAACAAGGAATAGGAATGATTTCCACAGAGAAATTCATAAAACAGCTATGTATCACAAAAGTGTACTATACCAACCCAAAATCCTCTACAGTGCTCTCCCCAAAGAACTAAAAATAATACCAAAACTGTACATATTTAAAAGAGAATTAAAAAACATGTTATTGAGCAATAGTTTCTACAGTATTGAAGAGTTTATGAATCGTTGACAATAAAAGCGCAGTTAATATTTCCCTGACATAATAAATATGTGTAATTGCTCACATTTAAATACTTGCTGTTTCTATGAAAGTGTGAAACAGTGTTAATGTAAGAATGTAAATAATCTTTGATGTGAGAATCACAAACTTTTTTTTTTTTTTTTTTTTTTTTTTTTTTTTTTTTTTTTACGTTGTTATCCTACTTGTATATTTTTATGTTAATGTTCTAAAAGTTCTATTAAAACTGTAATGTCTAAGTGACAAGTAAATTCAATTACAAATTTTCATGTATATGTATTTTAAATTGTAATGTTTATTGACAAGTCCTATGTCATTTCGATGATGTACTACAAGGACGCTAATAAATTGAATTGAATTAATATTAGAAGTAATCAAAATGGACCCAGTTTTAAAGGTTTTGTTTCTAGGAAACAATTTCTTTCTTTACTTTTGATTCTGAAAAGAGAAAATCATCATATAACTTGGAAGACACTTGTTCCACCTCACTTTCAGACCACTTATGAACTAGATGTCAGATTTATGGTGTATCACAATATCACTTAGCCATAGAGTAATATCTGATAACATTGTTACTGTTTTAAAAATATTGAGGAGTAATAAAAAAACAAGAAGATAATAACGTAGGCTGCCAGTCTTTAAACCATTTGAAATCATATCAACATCTAACTGAATAATAGTGAAAAAAACACAGAATTCACTATTAATATTGTCAGCCACATCATTAATATACATGTGACCAGCAAGGGTTCCAATATACTTCCCTTGGAAACAAGTGAAGTTATTCCCACTTCTGTCAATTTCTCTTCATCCAAGGTAGCATGTTGCATCCTACCTACAAGAAACCCTGAATCCAGTCACAAATATTCATTTGATACACAGTGTGACTGAACGTTTGTATTCACTTGATTGCCTTAATCTATGGCTTTTGACGTGACATTAATGCTGAAGTAAGAACTAACCAAAGATATCAACAAAAATCTAAGTTACTGGTAGATGGTAAAATTATTTAAAATTTCGTACAGATCTGTCAAGTATTCAACAGACACTTCTTTAATAATAGTGGAATACTGAACTTTCCACTTCATACAGTTATATTGACATCATATAATATTTCCTCCTGAATTCAGATTTTAGTTTGTGATACATCACAATGTATTTAATATAATAAACTCCCAACAAATCTAAACTCAGTACAATGGGACGAAATACCTACAAAAGAAATAAGGGTAAGATGTAAAGCACAGGTTGCAAGGTCTCTATCATGATGATTAATTTGGAAAAAGAACTTTTCCCATTAAGTTGAAATATGCAGAAGTATGGATAATTCTTAAAAGGGCAGACATGGTGATATGAATTACTGTATTGTCAATATTTTCTACAATTAGGATGCATTTCACTGAACCAAATCCACCAGCACTTGTGACTTCAGTGGTATCAAGTGATAGCTCATTGGTGGGCAGGATGGAAGTCTGTTGTGTTTTCTCATGAAAGCTGGTTCTGCCACAATGCCACTGATGGCTGTGTGTTGGTTAGGAGGAGGCCAGGTGAGGACCTGCAATCAACCTGTCTGCATCTTAAGCTCACTGGAGTTGGTGTGGGTTGAGATTTTGTGTAACAGCAGGAGCACCCTCATGGTTCTCTCGTGTATGTCAATCTGATGATTTGACCTGTTGTGCTGCCATTCATGAATAACATTCCAGAGTGTGCTTACCAAATGGATAACACTTGCCTCATAATGCTGTTGCAACAAAACATGCTCTGCAGAGTGTCAACATGTGGCCTTGGCCTGTTCTATTACTAGATACGCCTCCAGTTGAGCATGTATGGGACATCATCAGACAACAACTTCACCATAATCCACAACCAACATTAACTGTCCTTGTAGTGACTGACTAAGTGCAGCTGGCATGGGACTCCATCTCACAAAATGATATCAACACCTGCTCAACACAATGTATGAACATTTGAAAGCTTCCATTAACATTCTGGTGATTACACTGGTTATTAATGTAACAACATTTCACATGTGAAATGGCTTATCTTGAATTTGCATTAACCTGTGATCTTGCAATATTAAGCACTTAAATATGTTACCTAAACAAATGTATTCCTGAAATTTCATTACTCTACATTAATTATTTTTTCATGTTGACTTCTTACATCAGTGTATTTAAGCTTCTTCTTCTTCTTCTATTTTTTTTTTTTTACTTAATTATTTTTTCTTAGATGTTTGCTAAGAAGCATGAAGCATAGTACCTATGCCACACCACTCCTCTTCCTACACAACTCAATGTGTAGGTCATAGCTTGGTGCCTCTGTTCTCTGTTCCCTCTGAACACTGTCAAGTTAAAGAGTGTACTTAATAATGATTGCTTTATGTATTCACACAAGCACATGAGAAAGAAAAAAATCATTCATTTGTACATTGTGATTTGAAAATCTTATGCATGAGATACCACAAAGCTATGGAACAAGTCAGTTACGCTACACTGGTCACAAACTACTGCTACAGACCGTATTAGTAATTAGCTGTTATTACAATAGTAGAGGTCTATAGGATTCTTAGCTTAGAAAGTCTACAATGAAACATAACACAAAAAGCAAAGGACTAGTACTATGAAAAATGAATATTTTCCTATTATATATAGTGAGCATCGACTGATTACCTGCTACTTTTTGCTTAATATTTATATGAGTACACTTATAGTTACCAGGAGTCAGTTACCTACATGAAGTTCAATCATTCACTGATTCATACACGTATGCATACATACATACATATATACATACATACATGCATATTGGCAGTCTGGCCTTGGCAGCCACAGACAGTGGTCATGTGTGTGTGAGTTGCATTTGCATGTGCGTGTGTGTGTGTGTGTGTGTGTGTGTGTGTGTGTGTGTGTGTGTGTGTGTGTGCATCTCTGCTACATGCTGAGTAGCAATATATCCTTCTCATAATACTGTCACACATATGTACATCTTATTTCATTAGTCCCATCTTGAAGAAGACTATAGGGATATGGAATGAGCAAGTTAATCATGAACAGGCAGAAGCAGCAACTGCTGGCTGATTCCCTAAAATACACTATCAAGAAATTGTGAGACCTGCTACTCTATGCACACCAATAATTATGGGACTTATGTACATAACATACAAAAGTGCATTTGTATGAGAATCTGTCAGCAGCTATTGGACTATCATGCTAATGAAGTTGAAATGTACTTAAAATGAATCATCACTGGGTATGAAGCATGTGTTCATCACTTCAGACTAGAGAGAAAATGCCATAGGATGGAATGGAAACACACTAGATCTAAATGAAACATTACCCAAATGGAGATCAACAGTAAACACTCAATGTTACAGAAATATCCTTCGTTATGAGCTGAAGCCTGTAATTTGAATCAAACATCATGGGACATTGTTAAGTGACATTTATTTTTTCACGAAAACTCACGTGTACATATATACCATTCCCACCATTCAGACTCCTCCTACCCTGCAGATAGTTCTGATCCCACCCCATCAGATTTCCATTCATTTGGCCCATTTAAAGATTAATTGTTAAGTATATTAGAAAGCTTGTGCAATGATGGACCAGATGAAAAGGAGGGTAATTATATTGAAAAATGATACCACTGTAAATTCCTTACTGTTGCAATAAATTAGAAAAATGTTGTGCAGATACTTTTTGAACTAAGACTTGTACTTTGCAAAGACCAATAACAGCTGTCTATATGTGGGCAATGTAAAGATCTGTTTAATATAAATACTATAATTATGTGGAATGTAAGCCTCTGAGTACAAATATTATGATAAAATGAAGAAATAATGACTCTTTAAGGAGTTCTTCGTTTTTTGAATATCTTGGGATTTTACATTTCGGGCATGGTGTCCATCAGTTGCCTATCTGAGATTGCCTTGGGATTTTGTATCAGAGTGCAAAACTCCATTATGAAATATGAAAACTAGGAAACACATGGCTGTAACAGAAATACAATTATTGGGTAATGGAAAGATATCAACAAGAAAACAATGAACGTAGTTTATGCACCATGAACTCATTTAACATCTGAGGGTCCACAGGTCTAAGCATACCCTTAAGATGATGCTATCCATATCAGGCGTCAGTGGTGTGTATGCACGGCAGACCTGGTGGCAGCAGTCAGTAACCAAGCTACCCGACTGCATTGGGTAGTTGTGTGTGTGCTATTTGAATGTCAGTGTGTGCTAGGCTGACCTTAGTGGGTTGACAATAGTTCTGCTGTGGGGTTACTACACTCCTCCTATGCAGGGGGAAAGCTAGGCATCACTGTTTATCATGCTATGACTGAAGAGACATCCGTGGCATCTGTTAAGGCACCGGGGGCAGCAGTTGAAGGCAAGAGAAGTTCTTGACCCCCCACAGACCAGCATGCATGGACAAAAGCGTGGGGGATGAGGGCACACTCTCTGCCTGTGAACTCCGGGAAAACCAGTTGACAGGAACAGTGACACGGGGAGGTGGGAGCCATCCATGGTAAAGAGTGCTGACACAGGCAGTCATGACGATGGATAGGAGAGGAGATGCTCTGGCAACAGAGAGCCAGCTTCTGTCTTTGCTGACGGCAGCACCTGTTCAGCACAATGGAAAGCTCCAGCACTGGTCAAAGGAAGCAAACCCACTGTTGGTGCTAATGAAGCCCCAACTACTGGGGCAGGCAGGCACAACCAGATCTGCTCAATCACTGGAGCGACCAGGGCCAAGAAGAATGATACATCAGACCCACAACCCAAAGAGGGGCCATTGAGTCCATCCAGGAGTGCAGCTGGTTCCGTTGGTGTGTCACGAGTTAATCTTCGGTGAGAACCATGAAGATACCCTGACTGTGCTGTTGTGGATGATGGGCAGAATCCAGTGAGAGAGTGTAAAAAACACTGGCCCAGAGTGGCGTACAGGGCATAAAGCTGTGAAAACTGGCACCACTGGAGGACACCTGCTCAGCAGCTAGAGGCTGAGCAGTGTTCATGGCTGACAGCCATGCAGGAGCTCAGCTGGACTAACCAAGGGCTAATGGCCTCATGGTGTGCACACCCTGCCAAGAAATTTCATGACCCAAATAAACAAAGGAAAGCTGGAAAAAGTGAGACTTAGTGAGATTAAATTTGAGCCCTGTGACCTGTAAAACAGTAAACAAAGAACAGAGTTTCCACAGGTGATCCTGTGTGGAAGTACCTGTCATGATGATATCATCAAGATAGTCAATGCAATGAGGGACAGTCAACATAAACTGTTCTAAAAAATGTTGAAAAAGATAGCAGACGCACTAGTGACCCCAAACAACAGGCACGGATTTGATAGAGGCCGAAAGGTGCTGCAACCTCAACCAACTGTGCTTCCCCCTACTTATACCTCCTGAGGAGATCACGAATGTAAAATTAGAGAGATTCGAGCGCGCACGGAGGCTTTCAGACAGTCGTTCTTCCCGCGAACCATACGCGACTGGAACAGAAAAGGGAGGTAATGACAGTGGCCCGTAAAGTGCCCTCTGCCACACACCGTTGGGTGGCTTGCGGAGTATAAATGTAGATGTAGATGCCTCATCCAAAAGAAACTGAAGGTAGGCTTCGAACAAGTCAGTTTCTGGAAATAATTGACCCCCAGCCAGCTTTGTGCCTGTGCATTAATAGTGACCTTAAAGTCACCACATAGCAGAAATTGACCAGATGGCCTCTTTATGATCACTTAGAGTGTAGCCCATTCACTTAAGGAAATTGGTCTAATCCCTCCCAATAATGTCAAGCAATCCACCTCCATCTTAACCTTGTCCCTTAAAGGTACTGCCATCAGCCACACCCAAAAAAAGGTGGGTGAAGAGTTTGAGGGGGTGATGTGTGCTTGAAATTGTTTGTACAACCTAATCCTGGGGCAAACAGATCTGAAAATGCAGAACACAAGGAATCTAATTTGTTATACAGCAACTGGTCTGACACCAGATGCATTGCATCTCTAATAGAAAAAACAACAGTAGCAAAGGCATCCAACTGAAACAAATTTTCAGTACTCACATCATCAACCTCTAAGTACATCATAGAATGGACAATTGACCTGTAAACTGTGTCAGCCATGAATTGGCTGAGAACAGGCATCTGATGTTTCTTATATCTTACCAATCAACACATGATGAGTGCCAACATTTGGGACACTAGCCTGCTGTACATCTGTGAGTTGAGCAGTGGTATGGCAGGCTGGTGTTGACTTGCAGGAGATATGGCTTATCCGTCATCCACACTTCAATGAGAAGTTTGCCCTAGCCTGCAGACAACGGCAAACACAATATTGAAACAGTGTAAATAGCAACAACAATTGATTCCCGTAATGACTCTTTGGGAGGTTGAGATTGACATGCTGCTGCCATGTGACATCTTTAAAAAAATTATGGCATGAGACCTTCCACTTGGGGCTGGCCACCCACTCATGCTGTACAAAACAAGAGCGGCATGAAGGAAGTGACATCCACTATTCTTGCTGCTGAAGACATGTTTGTTCACGTAGGCCCAGTTGTCTCATTTGTACTGCAGCTGCCAACTCTTCCTCCAGTGCACTGGGCTCCATGTGCTGAGGCTACATGCTGTCAACATCAGCAACATTACTCCAGGCCTCTAATTGGTGGCTTGAAGCATGGAATACCTCGAACAACAGTGCAATATTTGAAACCTCTTCTAAGGTAGGGCCCTCAAACTGAAGGGCACATTGATGCACAATTGCTGTAGCTGTTTGTGACATTGGTAAAATTCAACATGCATAGTGACAACAAGCATATGTTTGTGGCAACAGGAGGACTGCAAACTACACATTTGTCAAAAGAAAGCAACACAGGTTCTTGCAGAGGAAATAACTTAAGTGATGGGTATGAGGGGGTATCCGTGATAAGAAAAGGGCCTCACAGATCTTGTATCAGCCATCCAGAATAGCATGAAGGGCTATATGTGTTTGCTTTTGCTGCAGAAGTGACTGGAGTAAAGACTCCGTGGAAAAACCAAAGGACAGAAAAACCACAGAATTTGAAACACATGAAAATTCGATCATCGATGTCGCAACTTGTGTCCTAACTAGGAACAAAATGAAATACACAGCCATAAAAAAGATACAGTTTATTTCGTTAAGTAGTGACAACAAGAAACAATGAAATTAGTTTTCATGCCTCAAACACATGTAACAACTAGAGCCCAGAGGCCAATGCTGCCCTGATAAAGACACTATTACCATCAGATGTTGCTGGTCTTGTGCTGCATATGCACAGTGGACCAAGTGAAGGTGGTAACTGCCTGGGCTGCCCCTAACAACTGCATCAGGTAGTTGCAAGAACACCATTTGAATGTTGGCATGAACTACACTTTCTGCAGAGGCCTGACTTACGTCTGGTGTGGACAGTAGTTGTAGTAAGCAGTGGTTCGCTACAAATAGGGATGCACTGTCTATATTAAAATTATTTTTATTTAGTAAAGAACTATAACATAATTTGTAGAATGTGACACAAATGAGAAATAGTTTAATATTTTTCTCTTTGTTAGATCTGCACAGATGTTTTTGCTTTATGTCTGTGGGTAACCTGTAAAACTTCTGGCTACATAATACAGAATAAAGAAACAAAGCTTCTATGGATATTATTTGTCTGATCTGATGATGTCAATTTTCAACTACTTGAAATAAATATTTATTAGTAACCACATACAACATTAATGAGCAAATGTAATGGAATCATTGTTTGACAAAATTCTTGCCTGGAAGCTTTCAGTCTAATGTCATGGATATAACAAATTACATAAGAGTATGTTACCCACTTATTCTGGCCTCGGCAGTGAGAGACAGTAGCCATGCGTGTGAGTTGTGTATTGTATTGTTTGTATTTTTTATTGGTCCTGTTGTCTACATAGCAACTTATGCATAAGACATTGGACAAGTCAAGTTATAAATATACAGGCTGAAAGTCATTTCAAGGCATACATATTTAAGGTTACAATAATACACTTTACACATAAGTATTTATATAACACATTTCATAAATTTAAATATTCTTCAATGGAGTAAAAGCAGTGATGATGTAAATATGACATTAGAGATTTTCCAAATGTATTGACCTCAGTGATAGCTTTTATGTTTTCAGGAAGTTTGTTATAAAGCTTAACTCACATGTGAAAAGTACCTTTTTGGCACAGTTCTGTGTTGATTTGAGTCATATGTAAGTTTCTGTTTTGTCTGGTAAAGTGATCATGTATACCACAGTTTTTTTGCAGTCTCCAGTCCTTGCCTATTACATTTAATTTAAAGAACAAAAGGGTTTCCATAATGTATACACATGGTAATGGAGGAATACCAGATTTCTTAAACAGAGGTTTACAAGAGTCTCTAGGCTTGCACCCAAACAAGATTCTAAAGGCCCTTTTTTGTAGTTTAAAAGTGCTATTAGCTGTTTTAGAGTTTCCCCAGCAGGTGACCCCATATCTAAGACAAGAATGAAAGTACGCATGAATGTGTGTGTGTGTGTTGACTCTTCCAATGAAGACTTTTTTGTAAAAGTTAGATTATTTAGTGTCCTATCACCATTAATGCTCAAAAAATTTGCACGCTATGGTTTTCAAGGCAAATCTCTTGGTTCCAAATGATTGGAAAAGAGCACAGGTAGTCCCAGTCTTCAAGAAGGGTCGTCGAGCAGATGCGCAAAACTATAGACCTATATCTCTGACGTCGATCTGTTGTAGAATTTTAGAACATGTTTTTTGCTCGAGTATCATGTCGTTTTTGGAAACTCAGAATCTACTATGTAGGAATCAACATGGATTCCGGAAACAGCGATCGTGTGAGACCCAACTCGCTCTATTTGTTCATGAGACCCAGAAAATATTAGATACAGGCTCCCAGGTAGATGCTATTTTTCTCAACTTCCGGAAGGCGTTCGATACAGTTCCGCACTGTCGCCTGATAAACAAAGTAAGAGCCTACGGAATATCAGACCAGCTGTGTGGCTGGATTGAAGAGTTTTTAGCAAACAGAACACAGCATGTTGTTCTCAACGGAGAGATGTCTACAGACGTTAAAGTAACCTCTGGCGTGCCACAGGGGAGTGTTATGGGACCATTGCTTTTCACAATATATATAAATGACCTAGTAGATAGTGTCGGAAGTTCCATGCGACTTTTCGCGGATGATGCTGTAGTATACAGAGAAGTTGCAGCATTAGAAAATTGTAGCGAAATGCAGGAAGATCTGCAGCGGATAGGCACTTGGTGCAGGGAGTGGCAACTGACCCTTAACATAGACAAATGTAATGTATTGAGAATACATAGAAAGAAGGATCCTTTATTGTATGATTATATGATAGCGGAACAAACACTGGTAGCAGTTACTTCTGTAAAATATCTGGGAGTATGCGTGCGGAACGATTTGAAGTGGAATGATCATATAAAATTAATTGTTGGTAAGGCGGGTACCAGGTTGAGATTCATTGGGAGAGTCCTTAGAAAATGTAGTCCATCAACAAAGGAGGTGGCTTACAAAACACTCGTTCGACCTATACTTGAGTATTGCTCATCAGTGTGGGATCCGTACCAGATCGGGTTGACGGAAGAGATAGAGAAGATCCAAAGAAGAGCGGCGCGTTTCGTCACAGGGTTATTTGGTAACCGTGATAGCGTTACGGAGATGTTTAACAAACTCCAGTGGCAGACTCTGCAAGAGAGGCGCTCTGCATCGCGGTGTAGCTTGCTCGCCAGGTTTCGAGAGGGTGCGTTTCTGGATGAGGTATCGAATATATTGCTTCCCCCTACTTATACCTCCCGAGGAGATCACGAATGTAAAATTAGAGAGATTAGAGCGCGCACAGAGGCTTTCAGACAGTCGTTCTTCCCGCGAACCATACGCGACTGGAACAGGAAAGGGAGGTAATGACAGTGGCACGTAAAGTGCCCTCCGCCACACACCCTTGGGTGGCTTGCGGAGTATAAATGTAGATGTAGATGTAGATGTAGCTGGATGTCATCATACTTGGCAAACAGAAAACAAAGAGTACTTATTAACATCAACGGCAAGAAATTTCTCTCTGGCTGGAAAAACACTCAATTAGGTGTTCCGCAAGGCTCAATATTAGGGCCACTGCTTTTTCTATATTATATTAATGATATGCCATGTCAAGTCCAGTCTGATACTATCCTCTATGCAGATGACTCAACAGCAGTAGTCTGTTGTAAAAATGAGGTAGACCTAATTCGTCATATTGAACAAACACTTGGGGAAGTGGAGGCATGGGTCAAAAACAATAACTTGACATTAAATATTACAAAAACAGAAATTGTTCATTTTACCACAAAACAATCTGCACAGTCTATAAGTGAAATAAGGTATATGGACAAAAAATTAGAGACTGCAGACTGTGTCAAATTCCTTGGCGTGTTAGTCAATAAAAACCTGTTATGGAGTCGCCATGTGGACAACATACTAGGTCGACTGAATAGCCTTGTATATATTATGAATATCTTGTATAGTATTACTGATTTAGCTGTAAGAAAAACTGTATATAATGCATATTTTGTTTCAGTCATTAGGTATAGTATAATTTTCTGGGGGTCTGAAAAAACAAATTTACTTCGAGCTTTTAGACTACAAAAAAGAATCATCCGAGCAATGGTGGGAGCAAAACCAAAGCAACACTGCAAACCTTTATTTGTAAAACTGGATCTAATGAGCATTCCAAGCATATACATCTATGAAACTCTCACTTTCACAAAAAGAAACCCACAACTTTTTGAGGGCAACTTCTTCTTGCATCAATATGATACAAGACATAGAACAAGCTACATGTTACCTACCCACCGTTTAAAATCATATGAAAAAACCCCATACTATATGGGCATGAAATTTGTAAATAAAATATGGAAAGATATGGATGACCCAAATGTAAAAGGCACCAAAACAGACCTGGAAAAATATCTGAAAGATTAATGTTACTATAGTGTAGAAGATTTCATGAATGGTAACAATGCATTATAATTGTAATTAAAATACCTCTTTGAAGATGTTACACCATGTATATTATTAGTTTATTGTCTATTTTTAGTATTGTTATATATAGTGTAAAAACTGACAAGTCACCTATGTCACAATCTTTGATTGTATAAGGCATGTTATGTGATAATAAAAATTGAATTGAATTGAATTGAATTCTAGTGTGTATTTATCATTCCATAGACAGACATATCTATCACCAGATAACAGTCTAGCTGAATTGACCAGTATTTGTGACAAATTACTCACATGCAGGTAATTGGAGGAAATAAACAATAAATTAATTTCGTAATTAATAACTGACCTTATAAACATCAAATGTAAATTTTTGGTTCCCTTTCTGTACAACCTCCAAAGCCGTCATTTTTCCTTCTTCTGACATGTCTGCAGAAACCTGCAAAATAGAAAAAGTGCATTTAAACAACCAGTTTACTAAATGACACTCTCACCTCTGGCAATTCAACCTTTACAATAATGCCCGAGTAGAAAATTATGACAATGAAAACTTTGAATGCACTCCAAGTGACATCAGTAATACATGTATTTTGATTTTTGAACTTCAAAAACACTAGGTTATTGTTATTGTTTGACAAAATTCTTGCCTGGAAGCTTTCAGTCTAACATCATGGACATAACAGAAATTACGTAAGAGTATGTTACACACTTATTCTGGCCTCGGCAGTGAGAGACAGTAGCCATGCGTGTGAGTTGTGTTTGCATGAATGTGTGTGTGTTGACTATTCCAAAAAAAGGTTCTTTGGCCAAAACCTTACTAGTTTAGCAGTCTTTTTGATGCATCAGTTTGCAACTCAACATCCACTGTATAGCAAGTACCAATCTATCCTTTTCCTAATATTGGCATTTTACCAATGATTCTGATATTTCTATTATTTTATTTTATTACGTGAATATTTGATGGGACAGGACACTACTGATATGTATATTTTCAACATAAACTAACCAGCTCTTACTTGAAGGCTCAAGAATTGCAGTTTTCATTCAGTGTCATCACAGACATGTGAAACTGATTTTTAGTCACGAAACCCATTTGTTACAGTAAACACATACGGATCATTTCCATCACCATAAAACAATAGGTTATACTGGTTCATTTATAGCTAATGACAAGAACTGCTCAAAAAATGTTATGCCACCATTATGATTTGCATTTTTTGTGCATGTATAGTTAACTTCTTTCTCAAATTTATTTTGACTACAGAAATCCCTGTCTGTAGCTACCTGTGTAATGGAGGTAAAAGTAAACCTTCATTCTCAATGGAGATGTATAGAATGTGTTGCGTCTCCAATCATGGACAGGGCACTGCAGCTTGTGTCCACTGTTCAGTCAGTGAACATGCCACAAATAGTAATTTAAAGCTTAGGCCCCACAAACACTGCCAATTTCTAACAAGAAAGTTTGTCAAGATGACACTCTGACCACATTATTGGCACTGCCACAGCGATATCATTCGAACATTCAGCCACTACTGAGAGACATGAAATATTTAAGAGCAACCTCAAAGTGGTTACAAGCAGCCAACAATATCAGCTGATGAACGTTAGCTACAAATTATTGCTCAAAGATACCTTGAGCAGAATGTTACATAATGCACACGTCTTTTTGGATACAATATACAGCTATCTCCATACAGCCAATTTGATCTGCAGGTGTCCATTATGTGGTATAAATGGAAATGTCGTGTGGCTAGGGCCTCCCGTCGGGTAGACCGTTCGCCTGGTGCAGGTCTTTCGATTTGACGCCACTTCGGCGACCTGCGCGGCAATGGGGATGAAATGATGATGATTAGGACAACACAACACCCAGTCCCTGAGCGGAGAAAATCTCCGACCCAGCCGGGAATCGAACCCGGGCTCTTAGGATTGACAGTCTGTCACGCTGACCACTCAGCTACCGGGGCGGACATTATGTGGTATGTGGATGTGGAAATATCTGTAATGGAACCTGGGGTACTGAGTTCAGAACTTTTTGATGCCTCATGACTGTCATAGATGAGTGTGCCAGTATCATGCATGGATATCAGATGTCTGTCGTCACTACTGAGAGTAATTTGAGAGCTGTGCAGCTGAGGTGGAGCAGGTTTTGCGACAATTCCTTGTACTGCAGGGAACCGAGTTTTACCAGAGCGGTTTCCTCAAACTGATTGCACACTACGAGAAATGTCTCAGTGTTGGAGGTGACTATGTCGAAAAATAGTAGTGCATGATAACACGGTTTCTTTCTATGTGCACCCTTACCTTAAGTGTTAAGCCTACTTAAAAAACAGCTTACCCATAAAGGCTGATTTCTCTTTTTCATTCTACACTCATGCTCATAAATTAAGGATAATTGCAGAATGTGGTGCCACACAACGTGGCACTACACAAAACTGGCGCTAAGAACATAGGCGCATAGGGAACACACATAGCATGGATCGGCAAGTCCACGGTATTGGTGATAAGTAGACAAAACCGTCCCGAAACACATGTGCTACAAAATACCACTGTTTCGTGTGCATGTACCCCAACATCAATGTGGGATATGATCACCATGCACACATGCACAGACCGCACAACAGGTTGGTATACTCTGGATCAGGTGGTCGAGCAGCTGCTGGGGTATAGCCTCAAATTCTTGCACCGGTGCCTGTCAGAGCTCCTGAAGTGTCATAAGGGTTTGAAGACATGCAGCGATACGTCAACCGAGAGCATACCAGACATACTCGATGGGGTTTAGGTCTGGAGAACAGGCGGGTCACTCCATTTGCCTGATATCGTCTGTTTCAAGGTACTCCACGATGGAAGCTAGGTGGGGCCATGTGATATCATCCATCAGGAGGAAGGTGGGACCCAATGCACCCCTGAAAAGTCGGACATACTGGTGCAAAATGATGTCCCGATACACCTGACCTGTTACAGTTTCTCTGTCAAAGACATGCAGGGATGTGCTTGCACCAATCATAATTCCACCCAACACCATCAAACCACGAACTCCATACAAGTCTCTTTCAAGGACATTAAGGGGTTGGTATCTGGTTCCTCGTTCACGCCAGATGAAAGTCCAGCGAGAATCACTGTTCAGACTATACCTGGACTCGTCTGTGAACATAACCTGGGACCACTGTTCCAATGACCATTTACTGTGTTCTTGACACCAGGCTTTAAGGCTCCCCTGCGACCAGGGGTCAGTGTAATGCACCTTGCAGATCTCCAGGCGAATAAACCATGTCTGCTCAGTCGTCTGTAGACTGTGTGTCTGGTGACAACTGTTCCAGTGGCAGCAGTAAGGTCCCAAGCAAGGCTACCTGTAGTACTTCGTGCCTGTCTGCAGGCACTGATGGTGAGATATCGATCTTCTTGTGGTGTTGTACACTGTGGATGTCCTGTACTGTAGCTCCTGTATACGTTTCCTGTCTGCTGGAATCGTTGCCATAATCTTGAGATCACACTTTGTGGCACACGGGGGGCCCGTGCTACGACCTGCTCTGTTTGACCAGCCTCCAGTCGCCCTACTATCCTACCCCTCATAACGTCATCAATATGTGTTCTTTGAGCCATTTTCAACGCACAGTCACCATTAGCACCTCTGAAAACGTCTGCACACATACTCGCTGCACCGTACTCTGACATGCACCAACACACCTCTGCATATGTGGACTACTGCCAGCGCCACCATGCGATGACTGCAGGTCAAATGCACCGCATGGTCGTACCCCGAGGTGATTTAAACGTGCAAACGGCCCACCAGAGCATTGTTTCACCATGTATCAGCATTATCCTTAATTTATGAGCACGAGTGTAACTTGAGTTACTGTGTGAAGTAATAGCAGGAGAGCCGCACTCACTTCCACTGGCTTGTGTTCATCCATTGTGTGGCAATAGTGTGGCCCCACATAAACACTTCTGGCCCAGAAATGTATTGTTGGAAACATTACTCGTCAATAGTGGCCGATAATGTGGTAGCATATGTGACTGCAATTCGCGTGACCATAAAATTTTTGGGCAACATTGTCGGAATATATTGCAGGCAGCATGCAATTTGTATTGCTTAAGAAAACATACCTTAAGGGCGCAGATGTTGAACCTCGCCATTTCTCATCTCTGCTGAACTGGAGGCCACAAGTGGGGTGTGTAGTTTTGACGCTTGAACTAGTCTGGCCCGACAAGTGAGAGTGTCTACCGAGCAGGTTACGGGCGAGAGCAATGTGGGCAATTGTACACCAGAGTGTGGGAAGTATGGGAGGACACTGATATTTGTTTATTCGTGTCAATGTTGTATGATACGAGACAGAGCACAATATTTTATTTTATTTAGCGTTTGTCTACAGTCCTAGTCTGACATGAATGTAGCATATACAATCATTCATCTGGGGCGCAGGAAAAATGTGCAAAGATTATTAATCATTGATGTAGGTATCTTTTTGTGCGAGATGAGAAAACAGACAATATTTTACGGTGATCATGCTGAAACTGAAAACAATGGCTAACTCGAGTGGACTTGCGAAATTGTATGGATGAACATAAGATATTGTAGCGACCTCTTTCTATAAACACAAAGTATAATAAATTCAGTGTCTTATTTTTAAAGTTTTACTGAAAAAGTTATGTGCAGAACTTAGAATGCCAGTTTGATAGGGCAGGTGTCATGAAGGAACATGGTTCAGAATTTATTCCTTTGATACACTTAGTAAATGACAGGATGCAAGAAAATGTTATTGTCTATTATACGGTGCAGTCAAACGAAAACGACACAGAGGGAAAAAAGTAAGTAAACTGTTTATTACTTCAAAACTAATCGCCATAAGTTAAGACAGTCATCTCACTGTGAGACAAGGCAGTCACTGCCCTCATGGAGAAATGTTTGCAGTTTCCTACGGAGCCATGATTACACCCAGGGTGGCACCAAATGTTGCCAAGGCTACCTTGTCTACGCTGCAGAAGTTTCACTGGGAAGCCCTTACACATTCTCCATACAATTCCGATTTATCCCTATATGATTTCCTTATTTTTGGGTCCCTAAGTAAGAATTCGTGGCCATCCATTTGCTTTGGACGAAGAGGTGCATGCATGAGTACAATCAGGATTCCATAGGCAACTGCAAACATTTTTACAAGAAGGCCATTGACCGTCTTGTCTCACAGCGTGATAAATGAGTTAACTTATGGTGATTAGTTTCGAAAGATAAACAGTTTACTTACTTTTTACCAATTGTCTCTTTACATTTCACTGCACCTTATATTTCTATTCGAAAAGAAGATTCACAAAAATCTCGTAATACAGCGCTAAAAATGAGGTGCAAATACAGGCCATTTACAAGAAAAAAGGCCACAAAAATAATTTCAAAAGTTTTATTGAAGCAGGATAAAAGAATACAATACGCTAGACTAGCCTAGAAAGAGCAAGTTTTGTATTTAAACATTTTAAACGAAGATCAAATCAAAAAATACTTGCAGAAACCGAAAACGTACGGTAAATGACTCTTTCAAGCCCCACCACAATGAAGTATGGCCACATTTGGCACATAATACATTTAACCTGTACTCTTTTCCTGGGGGGACGCGCACTCGTAAGTTTTTCTGTCCGCAAGGTAACATCTTTACGGTGTAGGAGTACTTAAAAATTTGCCAACGGTGTATTTCATGGACATACATCGGATTTACTTGCTTTTTTTCACGGTGTTAATCGACAGATGAATGATGCCATTGCAGTCTATGGTAGGAAAAGCGATACATTTAACTCTTTCGGTCGTTTTGAAGCAAGAGGTTACCATTCTCCACAAATGAATCGTTGAATCGCTGGTAACCAGTCAGTAAGTCTACGTTCTTGTTCTGTGAATGAGCAGACACACGGGGCACTTACTGTTCCCTTCTTGTTGGTTGTTATGTGTGACTGTACGGCATGTCCTGCCTGTTGTGGCAAGTTAGCTTAGAGGTTAAGGTAAGATGGACAGCAACTATTTTACTTGCTCTCCTCCATTGAAAACGCTAGAACTTTACAATAATTACTGCGCGAGGGAAAAGTTAGCAATTTTGACGATATCACTGGAATTCAAAAGTAATAGCAGTGTACATGGCTACAACACTAGGAGAAACGATCATCTTCACTACTCAAGGTTAAATCTAACTTTGGCTCAGAAGGGGGTAAATTATGCTGCCACAAAAGTCTTTGGTCACCTACCTAAGAGCATCAAAAGTCTGACAGATAGCCATATAGCATTTAAAAGGAAATTAAAAGAATTTCTTAATGGCAACTCTTTCTACTCATTAGATGAATTTTTGGATATGGTAAGTGGGTAATTTCCCCAAACCCCACAAAAAAAAAATTAAAAATATTAAGTGTCATGTAATATTTTATGTAATGTAATATCTTGTATAGACAGCTTTTATTAACCTGACACGTTCCACATCATTACAAAGTGTCATATTCATGATCTATGGGACAAGTACTAATCTAATCTAAAACTCTAATCTGATGATAAAAGTACGAGGGTGAGTCAAACTAAAACCTTAAATATTTTTTTAAATATTATTTATTGTGCAGAAGTGGTACAAAGCTGTATCACTTTTCAACATAATCTCCCCCACGCTAAATGCAAGTACTCCAGCGCTTACAAAGTGCATAAATTCCTTTAGAAAAAAAATCTTTTGGTAGTCCGCACAACCACTCATGCACCGTGTGGCGTATCTCTTCATCAGAATGGAACTTCTTTCCTTCCATTGCGTCTTTGAGTGGTCCAAACATATGGAAATCACTTGGGGCAAGGTCTGGTGAGTAAGGTGGATGAGGAAGACACTCAAAATGCAGGTCTGTGATTGTTGCAACTGTTGTACGGGCAGTGTGGGGCCTTGCATTGTCATGTTGCAAAAGGACACCTGCTGACAGCAATCCACGTCGCTTTGATTTGATTGCAGGCTGCAAACGATTTTTTAGGAGATCCGTGTATGATGCACTGGTGACAGTGGTCCCTCTAGGCATGTAATGCTCCAAAATGACGCCTTTTTCGTCCCAAAAGAGAGTCAGCATAAACTTCCCTGCTAATAGTTCTGTTCGAAGCTTCTTTGGTTTTGGTGATGAGGAATGGCGCCATTACTTGCTCGCTCTCTTCGTTTCAGTTTGGTGGAAGTGAACCCAGGTTTCGTCCCCAGTAAAGATTCTTGCAAGGAAGCCATCACCTTCTCGTTCATAGTGCTGAAGAAGCTCTTCACAAGCATCAACACATCGTTCTCTCATTTCAGAAGTCAGCTGCCGTGGCACCCATCTTGCAGACACTTTGTGAAACTGGAGCAAATCATGAACAACGTGGTTTACTGACCCATGACTAATCTGTAAACATGCTGCAATGTCATTCAGTGTCACTCGGCGGTTTTCCTTCACTATGGCTTCAACTGCTGCAATGTTCTGTGGAGTCACAACTCGTTGTGCCTGACCTGGAAGAGGAGCATCTACCACTGAAGTCACACCATTTGCGAACTTCCTACTCCATTCTTAGACTTGCTGCTGTGACAAACATGCATCACCGTACTGCACCTTCATTCGTCGATGAATTTCAGTAGGTTTCACACCTTCACTACGAAAAACCCGAATAACAGAACGCTGTTCTTCCCTGATACTGCGACGGTATGTGTGCGTCTGCACCTGCACTATGCTGCCACCTACATGTCATTCTGCACGCTGTTTGTAGCATGCTTACCAACTTACAGGATAACGGCGCGAAATTTCGATTTGTTATTACAAATTTAAGGTTTTCATTTGACTCACCCTCGTAAAAATGTAAAAATGTAAACCTCAACACTGAACCCACTGTGAAAATACAGTGAACGAGCTTATGTACGGTAGCAAGTCTGGCTCAAGAAACCGCATTTTGTAAGAAAAATGACTGGGTAATCGTTTCAAACAAAAAACTTAGTTACAAAATTTCCAAAGAAGTAAGAAGTTTGATCTCAGAAAGAAATAAGCAAGGCATAAACATTGCACATTTTTGGGCTTCCATACCGATGTCATCTTTAGGTCATTCAGGAAAAGAAAAGGGGGCTTCTTTGAGGAAAAAAATATTTAAATTTAACAAAAATGCCGCTCATTTAACTGTTGCCCAAATATTACTTTGCGCTAAAGAGAAGGCTTTGGAAAATGCTTGCACTTGTGCCTCTCAGAATGAACAAGAGCTGACAGCAAATATATCTCGCACTACTTTTAAAGTTGTAAAAAATAATCAACCTTTCAGTGATTTTGATACCTAAACTGTCCTGCAAGTACTTAACGAAGCTAACACGGACCGCATTTTGTATTTCGAAAAGCGTGTACTAACATTATTAATCACATGAAATGAATCTCATCATCACACATACAAGAGCTAAATCCCGTTTTTCTACCGCCAGAAATCTGGTGTTCAGTAAACTGGTTGGTTCTCCACTGCAGTTGTTTCAGCCTGTGGATTATGCACGCTCTTGGTTTCTGAACGGCAGACATGTTGCTACTGATACCAAGAGTAAAGCAAGATGGCATGAAGACTACAACAGCCATGTGCTGATGCAATTTGGAAACTTTTGTAATGTTAAGCAATTTTATTACAATGCAACTGTATAGTTAAATAAATAATAACTTCGACATATTTTATTTTAAATACAAGTTTTTGCTGCTCTATTTATTTATTTACTCGTAGGGATACAAGTTACTCGACGAGCTCGTTCTGGCGATTTGCCATTATCAAGTGTAGGCTTACGTGTTAGCTGGTGTGATGTGTTCCATATGGGGCTTGGAGATTAAGTGTCGGTTGTCTCTTTGTTAAGATACGATCACGTTATTTATATGTTTTCTTTTTATTTGCGTCATCTTATAAAGTTATATAGCATCACTGGAACCGAATCTGTCAGAAAAGCCGTCGAAAAATAACTTTACAAGATCGCGCAAATAAAAATTACATACAAATAACGTGATCGTATCGTAACAAAGAGATAACCGGTATTTAAGCTCCAAGATGCCATATGGACACATCACACTGTAATGTTATGTGCGCCTCACTAATTTGTGCCTGATTTTATTCTGAGAAGCTCAGTTATGTATATTAATACCGTAAATGTAAATCTGATTCAAAAAGTACTTGAAGTGAAGCGAAGCGCAGCTGGACAGCAAGAAACTCTTTCAGCGCGCAATCCCCGCTACGATAGTATTAGAGAATATTTGAGTATGGACTAAAAAAAAAGACAATTGATTTATTTAAAAAAAGAGGACTGTTAATCTGTATCTTGTGGAAAGAGGACGTGTTGCTAGGCCGTCGCTCAGAAAGTATTGTTACATTTAATGAAAATTGATATTTTAGTGATAAAATCGAGTAAAGTATGTGTAAGAGTTGTCAAACATTTATGTATACAAATTTTCTGGAAGCGAAGAATAGAAATATCTTATTTTTGGAAAACGAGTTGAACTTCATTGTCGTCGCCGTCTATCAATCAACAGAAAGTTCACTAAAATACAGGAAAAGAAATGCATTGTCTATAGTTTTCATTAAATAAGTAACAACCTCTCGTAATTTCTTAAGTACAGTAACTGGATTACGTTCTTGTACAATAGTATGGTTCTGAACTCCACTGACCAATTTTGATGTAGCACGACGTGTAGTTTGAAGGAAGTTTGTGTGCCAAGCAATCTCCTTTTCTCACGAAAAGCAGATTGCTGTTTGATCTTATTTACTTACAACAATGGTCCATTAGGTACGAAAAGCTACGAAAACTTGGGCTCAAAGCTATCCGCAATACGGCCAAGTAACTAACAGAGTCGTATTTTGAACCTTAAAGAACAATAACTTCCTCCTACTTGCAATACGTCACCAACTGGTGCAGAAGCTGATCATTCAAGGAGGCAGCAACCAAAACTGAGGTACCAGTTACGACTTATAGTAAAAATCTCAATCAGAAATCAATATCTCTCTCTCTCTCTCTCTCTCTCTCTCTCTCTATCTATCTCTCTCCCTCCCTCTCCAAACACATATATAAATATTGATGAAGGCAAATCGTCGAAACGAGCTCGCCGTGTAACTTGTATCACTACAAGTAAATAAATAAATAGCGCAGCAAAAAACTTGTATTTAAAATAAAATATTTCGTTCTTCGACCTCATACAAGATGCGGGTCCACTGGAAAGGAAACAATAAGTTGCATTAAGCTGCATTGAAAACTTCAGAAGTTATTGTCACTGCGTTATATCTCGTGCGAAAGCAACTTAAAAAAAAAAGAGCGCTGCATTGCACTCACACTTCTCCACAAGTGCCTTGCTATACAACGGGAGTGTCCGAGGACTCTGATGAAGAAGTGAATCATTTCATGTACTGAATTTTCTTTCTCTGAAGCCCTTTATTTGGGCTTCCCAATCCTGCCCCCTAACCGGCCTCCAACCCACGGAAAACTCAACGACGTCTTCTTGACAGCATGTTTGTCTAGCGACTTGGTCAACTAAACCTTCCGTATTGTGTTCCAGTGATGAAGCTGGCACATGCTGATTTGCGTCCTCGATTGGTGGTTCTCTGCGTCATGTTGCGGCAGGAGATATGTCGAACACAGAAACTGCATTCGAAGTCTCGCTGTTTAAATGGACACCCCCTGAGTAAAGTGGCCAGTATCACATGTAAGCTAAAAGAAGTCTTTCTAAAAGTACTTGGGTTTGTAGTTTTCCAGATATCACTGCGAAATTACTTTAAACTATGAGCAGAAACTATTTCATATTCTGGTCAAACATTCGCAGGCCAGAACGAACACCAATGCGCACTACAACCGACGCTGCGTTCATACTGCTTGAAATAAAGGCTCCAACTGCCCACTTCTTCCTTTTATCAACAAGCGGCACTGTTTATAGACCTGGCCATAAGTCTGCAGCATATCCCATACCCCCTTGGGGAAGGGTGCCCATATTTACACCTGCGCCCGTTTTGCATCTTCTGCTTCACCATTTTTGAAGTAATCCACCAGGGCTGCAGATTATGCCATAACCTTGTAGCACAATGTGCCACCTTCACAGATTACTCTAAAAATGACAAGTTTTAGGGTTCCGTACCTCAATCGGTAAAGACCGAACCCTAACAGGACCACTTTGTTGTCCGCCTGTCTGACAGTTAAAAGCCTCTATTCTCAGGCTAATCAAATTGAAGTATACCTCTTTTAGTAAGGTCTAGATCCCTTGACGTGTAAAACATTGAAGCTTTTAGCCCAGTACAATCGAAAGACACAGCCATTTACGAGTACGTCACATATTTTGATATTCGCAAACTCACACAACAAAACCTGCAGGGTATTTCCAGTCAACCTAGGATCATGACATGTGCCAATAAGCAAGGCTCCACAATACAAGTAAAGCAAAAATTCGAAACTGTTACTTTGTAATTACGCCAAACGCAAAAGTTTTTTGTCATCTGTTATCCAACTGTCTCTTTGTTCGTCCGTCTGTTAAGACGCCTTTTTCTCAGGAACGGTTGGGCGTATCATGTTGAAATTTATGTCAAGTTAAGCTGCCAAGTCAATGCAATAAAAAGATACGGCAATTTCTGTCGTATGTTTTGATACCCGCAAACTCACTCATCAAAACCTGTAGGATATTCCCATTGACCCCTCTCTCTCCTCCCGAACAGGGCATGAAGGCCCAACGGTACTGACTGACTGCCGTGTCATCCTCAGCTCACAGGCGTTACTAGATGCGGATATAGAGGGGCATGTTCTTAGCACACCGCTCCCATTGATCTAGAACAATGAAATTTGGCAAGAATCAATGTTTACAGTACAAGCAAAGGTGGTTGTTGTTGTTGTTGTTGTTGTTGTTGTGGTCCTCAGTCCAGAGACTGGTTTGGTGCAGCTCTCCACGCTACTCTATCCTGTGCAAGCTTCTTCATCTCCCAGTATTTACTGCAACCTACATCCTTCTGAATCTGCTAAGTGTATTCATCTCTTGGTCTCCCTCTACGCTTTTTACCCTCCACACGTCCTCCATTACTAAACTGGTGATCCCTTGATGCCTCAAAACATGTCCTACCAACCGATCCTTTCTTCTAGTCATGGTGTGCCACAAATTTCTCTTCTGCCTAATTCTATTCAATACCTCCACATTAGTTATGTGATCTAACCATCTAATCTTCAGCATTCTTCTCTAGCACGACATTTCGAAAGCTTCTATTCTCTTCTTGTCCAGACTATTTATCGTCCACGTTTCACTTCCATACATGGCCACACTCCGTACAAATACTTTCAGAAACGAATTCCTGACACTTAAATCTATACTCGATGTTAACAAATTTCTTTTCTTCAGAAACGCTTTCCTTGCCACTGCCAGTCTACATTTTATATACTCTCTACTTCGACCATCATCAGTTATTTTGCTCCCCAAATAGCAAAACTCATTTACAACTTTAAGCGTCTCATTTCCTAATCTAATAGCCTCAGCATCACCCGATTTAATTCGACTACATTCCATTATCCTCGTTTTGCTTTTGTTGATGTTCATCTTATACCCTCCTTTCAAGAGACTGTCCATTCCGTTCAGCTGCTCTTCCAGGTCTTTTGTTGTCTCTGACAGAATTGCAATGTCATTGGCGAACCTCAAAGTTTTTATTTCTTCTCGACGGATTTTAATTCCTACTCCGAATTTTTCTTTTGTTTGCTTTACTGCTTGCTCAATATACAGATTGAATAACATCGGGGATAGGCTACAACCCTATCTCACTCCCTTCCCAACCACTGTTTCCCTTTCTTGTCCCTCGACTCTTATAACTGCCATCTGGTTTCTGTACAAATTGTAAATAGCCTTTCGCTCCCTGTGTTTTACCCCTGCCACCTTCTGAATTTGAAAGAGAGTATTCCAGTCAACATTGTCAAAAGCTTTCTCTAAGTCTACAGTTGCTAGAAACGTAGGTTTTCATTTCCTTAATCTATTTTCTAAGATTAGTCGTCGGGTCAGTATTGCCTCACGTGTTCCAAAGGGAAAAAGCCGAAAATTGTTAATCTGTAATTATATCAAACAAAAAATTTTTCTTTTGTCATTTTTTATCCGACTTCAAGCTTAAAAGTCCTGAAATTCCTGGGACGATATATTGCCAGTATCATTGTCGATAACAGCCAAAAATCGTCGAAAATTTCGATTCCAGGGAAGGATGAACCGTTTGTATAAATAATTAAGTTTGTATGGAACCATTAGAGCGCACGTGCTACTTGCATCTGGCCAACTTGTTTAATATATGTAGACTACAGAGTACTTTTCTGCAACTATTTGTTTTTTCACTTTCAAATTTTTCGAAGAAGTGGAAGAAAAGCGTAGCAGGGATGACCCAGAGTAAGGCACATCCACCAAGAGCACAACGAAATGGAGGAACTGGCGAAAGACCAACGACGGCTGCAAAATACGCGAATTTGACTCAGAACTGGGGGAAGGCTGAGGAGCTCACGAACTATAATTTTCTTAAGTCATACTGCGAGATGGCGTTTTAGAATTACGGTCCGTTAACGTCAACGTTAGACACTCCATGAGAGTGGCACGGCGCACCACAGGTACAAAGCGTGCTTTGTATTTAGGACCAGCTAAAAGAGTCCAACGTTGTCGACATATGCTTGTACTGATATATGAATTAGATCGTCGTAGAAAATCCCTGACAAAGGTAACTCATACTTGGTCTCACATAAAAAATTGTTTTTCCTTACGTCCATGATACGAGTATATTTCAGACATATCAATGAGCAGGCCAGTTTCACTATCAGTTAGGTATGTGTGCTAGTTATCTCCGTTCTGTGTGGTAGCCAAAACTCCAGCTGTACACTGGTTTCATATCATCTCACTGACGCTGAAAACAGTATCTACCGGGCTCTTATACAGATATATCCACACCGAGAGGCACTGCTGTCTGGTACATAGCTCTCTTCAGGTTCTCTAAACGCAACTTTTATAATTCCTTCCTATTCCTGTACAACAGCACTTCTGATACAGTGTCTGTATAATTACGGATAAGAGAAATAAGCAGACATTCGATAAAAACTGTATCAGCAATTAAACTTTTAAAGAGCTGCTTGGTTGTTTTCATTAATAGAAATATTTCTATGTTAGAGGTCATCGCCAAGACGAAATACCTTATGTGAAAGGTACCCTTATCTTCTTGGATTTCCAACAGACAAATGCAAAGAGAAGATTAAGGTTTATCTTGTGACGCAGAGATAGCCGGTCAGTAACTTTTGCCTAGCAGAAGAACAGAAATGTAATTTTTAGGACCTACCAGCCTTCACGGAATTCATATCTTGGACAGACAGCTTATCAGTCAAGTGATAAATGTCATCGACATATCGGCTTACTTCAGTGTTAAATCTCTCTTACTTACATGGAATCCTGCTAACAACTGTGCGAGTAACTCCGAAAACTCTTTGCTGAAAAGGTGTTCTTTTCTCTTAATCCAATCTGTCATATTTTAATCAAACAATTACTTCTCCGAATGGGACGCCTCCAACTGCACTTCAATCCACTGCCAGCACTGGGCAACCATGATAACGAGCGCTCTCAGCATGTTAACTAACTCGATTACTCAGAGGTATCCTGTTTGTCTTTAATAAAATTGGCACTTGCGTTACTAAATACGAAGACAAGACAGCAAAGAATAACTGGAAAATACAGATACTGTTGTTCTACATCATTACCGTAAACAGAAGGTCTGAGAACACAGTTCTTTCGTGTTAAAAACTGAATTTGACACAATAATATTTCAGAAGTCCTCAATTTTTGCCTGCAGTGTTTCTGGCACAGAGCAGTCTCAGTTTTAGCGCTTACTGGAACTTGATCATGGTAAGAAAATGTTGAGAAGCTTAATGGGTCGACAATGATATCAGTTTTAACTGCGGGACACGAATGGTTCCTCACCACTTATTCAATTTAATATCAGAGTAGTGTATTTATGATAAAATGAAGTAAATCTGTACATTGTAATCTCAGTCTCTTTCTCTCTCTCCTCCTCCTCCCCTCTCCCCCAGTCACACACACACACACACACACACACACACACACACACACACACACACATATATATATATATATATATATATATATATATATATATATATCTCTGGAAGTCGCACGCCGCCAATCATAGCTGTCAGATTTCTCGAAATAAAATCGTGATGTTTTACTAATTTGACATTCCTAAACTGAACCAGTCGGGATTTTTTCGAAACGGACTTTCTAGAAGCTAGAAGCAACGCATATACACTCCTGGAAATGGAAAAAAGAACACATTGACACCGGTGTGTCAGACCCACCATACTTGCTCCGGACACTGCGAGAGGGCTGTACAAGCAATGATCACACGCACGGCACAGCGGACACACCAGGAACCGCGGTGTTGGCCGTCGAATGGCGCTAGCTGCGCAGCATTTGTGCACCGCCGCCGTCAGTGTCAGCCAGTTTGCCGTGGCATACGGAGCTCCATCGCAGTCTTTTAACACTGGTAGCATGCCGCGACAGCGTGGACGTGAACCGTATGTGCAGTTGACGGACTTTGAGCGAGGGCGTATAGTGAGCATGCGGGAGGCCGGGTGGACGTACTGCCGAATTGCTCAACACGTGGGGCGTGAGGTCTCCACAGTACATCGATGTTGTCGCCAGTGGTCGGCGGAAGGTGCACGTGCCCGTCGACCTGGGACCGGACCGCAGCGACGCACGGATGCACGCCAAGACCGTAGGATCCTACGCAGTGCCGTAGGGGACCGCACCGCCACTTCCCAGCAAATTAGGGACACTGTTGCTCCTGGGGTATCGGCGAGGACCATTCGCAACCGTCTCCATGAAGCTGGGCTACGGTCCCGCACACCGTTAGGCCGTCTTCCGCTCACGCCCCAACATCGTGCAGCCCGCCTTCAGTGGTGTCGCGACAGGCGTGAATGGAGGGACGAATGGAGACGTGTCGTCTTCAGCGATGAGAGTCGCTTCTGCCTTGGTGCCAATGATGGTCGTATACGTGTTTGGCGCCGTGCAGGTGAGCGCCACAATCAGGACTGCATACGACCGAGGCACACAGGGCCAACACCCGGCATCATGGTGTGGGGAGCGATCTCCTACACTGGCCGTACACCACTGGTGATCGTCGAGGGGACACTGAATAGTGCACGGTACATCCAAACCGTCATCGAACCCATCGTTCTACCATTCCTAGACCGGCAAGGGAACTTGCTGTTTCAACAGGACAATGCACGTCCGCATGTATCCCGTGCCACCCAACGTGCTCTAGAAGGTGTAAGTCAACTACCCTGGCCAGCAAGATCTCCGGATCTGTCCCCCATTGAGCATGTTTGGGACTGGATGAAGCGTCGTCTCACGCGGTCTGCACGCCCAGCACGAACGCTGGTCCAACTGAGGCGCCAGGTGGAAATGGCATGGCAAGCCGTTCCACAGGACTACATCCAGCATCTCTACGATCGTCTCCATGGGAGAATAGCAGCCTGCATTGCTGCGAAAGGTGGATATACACTGTACTAGTGCCGACATTGTGCATGCTCTGTTGCCTGTGTCTATGTGCCTGTGGTTCTGTCAGTGTGATCATGTGATGTATCTGACCCCAGGAATGTGTCAATAAAGTTTCCCCTTCCTGGGACAATGAATTCACGGTGTTCTTATTTCAATTTCCAGGAGTATATATATATATATATATATATATATATATATATATATGTGTGTGTGTGTGTGTGTGTCTGTGTGTGTGTGTGTGTGTGCAAGGAAAGGTCCTTCTTAGAAACATCCACTAAAAGGAAAGAAAACTCATAGTCTACAGAAATAACTTTAATAGATCTAAGCGAATGACATCAATTAAACAAATATAAAAATGCAAAGTATTGCATTCTATCTCTTGGCAGGAAAGGAAAAATTCGTCGATGACATTACTCTGCACAATGTCTTTGGATACTAAAGTAACAAGGCACACAAGTACGAGGTTAACATGTACAGAAGCTACTGTTAAGAAGACGATTGCGGACGGTTATGGTTTACATCTTGCGTCTTGTTGCAAGTCTCCCTGCCACTGAGTTCCATTCCACAGCCCATTCTGGAGGAGCTGTGAAAGCCGACGATCGTCTCTTGCTATTCATGAGCAATGTGAAAAACTGGCAGTTTTTGTACTATAAACGCACTTTTTTTCCACACAATCCACTTTATGTCTACACATATTTTTTTAAGTGTGTAGACTTTATGCTGCAAAATGCCCGTACTATCCGTTGAACTAAATACATTTTCCAGTTATAAATCTGCTTTAGACATGTGAATAGATGGAAGCTCGTTGGTATCAAGTCCGGTGAATGGGGTGGATGTTCCAACAACTGTCATGGCATTCATGAGCAGAGGACGGCACGTCAGAAGCCTTTTTCATTTCTCCGATGGAAATTATGATTCGTTGCGTCATCATGGTGCTCGTCCGACACCCTTCTAGAGCGGTTTCTTCAATGATAGCAAACTTCAGTTGAGTCTTCTATGGCAGGTACAGTCGTCTGTTGGAATACCTCGCGAAATTATCGCTGGACAGTGCAGCTGCAGAATCGTCCGAGATGTGGTGGTTCGACTCGTTCCCCAAGGCTGCTTTGCAATCCAGCATACTCATTTCCTGCTTCCCATGACTTGCTACTCCACACAACAGGGTGCAATTCTACACTGTGCGGTCTGGAAGTCGCACGCCGCCAACCATAGCTGTCAGATTTCTCGAAATAAAATCGTGATGTTTTACTAATTTGACATTCCTAAACTGAACCAGTCGGGATTTTTTCGAAACGGACTTTCTAGAAGCTAGAAGCAACGCATACGAATATGGAGCTCAAACATATATCCAACAATTACTGGTTTAATATTTTCAATAATTTTAGTGCTCGAGACCGGGTGATGAACGGAGGCTCTGAGTGTTGCAACACTTGGGTGTTTTTGAAGTCATTTTCGCTTCCGCGAAGAACGCTGAATTCGAAAGCAAATTTCTGTCTAAAGACAGAAAATCCTCGGTCTTTTTTGGTCGTACGTTATTTCAGTAAACAGATCGAAGCCACGTGTCCAAACACTCTGTGACCATAATGGCTTTAAAACGGAGGATGCCGCAGAAAAAACCGAAATACGAAACATCTGTTTCCAAAAGCAATTCAGTTCTACGTAGAGTATGCGAAGGAACTTGTCCCTCTTCTAGCACCAGTGTACCGTAGGCCTTTGGAGGAGAAAAGCTTTCCTAATCATTGGAAAAAAAGTCACAGATCATTCCCGTTTCGAAGGCGTCTTTCTGTTCAATTTTGGAACATACTTTATGCTCGCATATTACGACATACCTGGAAATCGAAAATCTCCTCTGCAGCTTCCGAAAACAACAATCGTGTAAATCCCAGTTCGTTCTGTCTGTCAACGATATTCACGAAATTCAAAATGCTGAAGATACGGGCACCAGGTAGATGCCGTCTACTTTGCTTTCTGGAAGGTATTCGATACAGTTCCGCACTGCCGTCTAATGAACAAAATCACGAGCGTGTGTACTATCAGGCCAACTGCGTGATTAGATAGAAAAGTTTCAAGCAAACGGAGCACAGCATTTCATTTTCAGCGGAGAGAACTCTTCAGACGTAAAACGAACTCTGCGTCTGCCCCATGGGAGTGTTATAGCGCCATTACTTTTATAACGCCGGAACTTCCACAAGGCTTTCCAGGGATGTTGGTGTTGTACATAATGTAATGCTTTTCTAACACATACACAGAGGTGACAAAAGTCATGGGATACCTCCTAATATCGTGTCGGACCTCCTTTTGCCCGACGTAATGCAACCACACGACGTGGCATTGACTCAACAAATTTCATTGGAAGTCCCATGCAGAAATATTGAGGTGTACTGCCTCTATAGCCGTCGATAGTTGCGAAAAAGTTGCCGGTGCAGGATTTTGTGCATGAACTGACCTCTCGATTATGTTCCATAAACGTTCAGTGGGATTCATGTCGGGCAATTTGGGTGGCCAGATCATTAGCTCGAACTGACGAAAATGTTCTTCAAACCAATCGCGAACGATTTTGGTGTGTTAACACAGTGCACTGTCATCCACAAAAATTCCATCGTTGTTTGGGAACATGAAGTCCATTAATTGCTGCAAATTTTCTCGAAGCAGTCGAACAAAACCATCTCCAGCCAATGATCAGTTCAGTTGGACCAGAGGAGCTAGTGCATCCCAAGTAAACACAGCCTTCACCATTACGGAGCCAATAACAACTGGCACAATGCCTTGTTTCCAACTGAGGTCAATGGATTCGATTGTGGCGTGTTAACACAGTGCACTGTCATCCACAAAAATTCCATCGTTGTTTGGGAACATGAAGTCCATTAATTGCTGCAAATTTTCTCGAAGCAGTCGAACATAACCATCTCCAGCCAATGATCAGTTCAGTTGGACCAGAGGAGCTAGTGCATTCCAAGTAAACACAGCCCTCACCATTACGGAGCCAATAACAACTGGCACAATGCCTTGTTTCCAACTGAGGTCAATGGCTTCATGAGATCTGCACCGCCGCGCGGGATTAGCCGAGCGGTCCAGGGCGCTGCAGTCATGGACTCTGCGGCTGGTCCCGGCGGAGGTTCGAGTCCTCCCTCGGGCATGGGTGTGTGTGTTTGTCCATAGGATAATTTAGGTTAAGTAGTGTGTAAGCTTAGGCACTGACGACCTTAGTAGTTAAGTCCCATAAGATTTCACACACATTCGAACATTTGAACAGATCTGCACCACACTCGAACCCTACCATAAGCCTTGACCAAATGTAATCGAGAGTCATCTGACCAGGCCACAGTTTTCCTGTCATCTAGGGTCCAACCAGTATGGTCACGAGACAAGAGGAGGCGCTGCAGGCAATGTCGTGCTGATAGCAAAGGCACTCGCGTCGCTCGTTTGCTGTCATAGCCCATTAACATCTCGCCGCACTGTTCCAACGAATAAGTTTGTCGTACGTCCCACACTAATTTTTGCTGTTTTTCACGCAGTGTTGCTTGTCTGTTTGCACTGCCAACTATGCAAATGCCGCTCCTCTCGGTCGTTAGGTGCAGGCCATAGGCCACTTCGTTGTACCTGGTGAGAGGCAATGCCTGAATCTGGTATTCTCGGCACACTTTTGAGACTGTGGATCTCGGAATATTGAATTCCCAAATGATTTCCAAAATGGAATGTCCCATACCTCTAGCTCGAACTACCATCAATCGTTCAAAGTCTGTTATTCCCGTCGTGCGGCCATAATCGCGTCTGACATCTTTCCACATCAACCACCTGTGTATAAATAGCAGCTCCGCCAATGCACTGCCATTTTAAACATGGCGTACCCGATTCTACCGTCACACTGTGTGTGCATATCGCTGTCCCAAGGATTTTGCCTCCTTAGTGTACACAGAAAGAATTATTATTGCATGATTACACGACTGACAGAACGATATCTGGAAGCACTTACTTCCATTAAATTCCTACGAGTATGCGTACCGAGCGACTTGAGGTGGAACAATATAAAATTAATACGGGCAAGGCAGATTCCAGTTAACACCGTTGAAAGAATCCTCAGTAAATAAAGTCCATCAACAAAGGAGGTACACTACTGGCCATTAAAAATAATACACCAAGAAGAAATGCAGATGATAAACAGGTATTCATCGGACAAAAATATTACACTGGAACTGACATGTGATTACATTTTCACGAAATTTGGGTGCATAGATCCTGAGAAATCAGTACCCAGAACAACCACCTCTGGCCGTAATAACGGCCTTGATACGCCTGGGCATTGAGTCAAACAGAGCTTGGATGGCGTGTACAGGTACAGCTGCCCATGCAGCTTCAACATGATACCACAGTTCATCACGAGTAGTGACTGGCGTATTGTGACGAGCCAGTTGCTCGGCCACCATTGACCAGACGTTTTCAATTGGTGAGAGGTCTGGAGAATGTGCTGGCCAGGGCAGCAGTCGAACATTTTTTTATATCCAGAAAGGCCCGTACAGGACCTGCAACATGCGGTCGTGATTTATCCTGCAGAAATGCAGGGTTTCGCAGCGATCGAATGAAGGGTAGAGCCACGGGTCGTAACAAATCTGAAATGTAACGTCCACTGTTCAAAGTACCGTCAATGCGAACAAGAGGTGACCGAGACGTGTAGCCAATGGCACCCCATACCATCACGCCGGGTGATACGCCAGTATGGCGATGACGAATACTTGCTTCCAATGTGCGTTCACCGTGATGTCGCCAAACACGGATGCGAACATCATGATGCTGTAAACAGAACCTGGATTCATCCGAAAAAATGATGTTTTGCCATTCATGTACCCAGGTTCGTCGTTGAGTACACCATCGCAGCGCTCCTGTCTGTGATGCAGCGTCAAGGGTAACCGCAGCCATGCTCTCCGAGCTGATAGTCAATGCTGCTGCAAACGTCATCGAACTGTTCGTGCAGATGGTTGTTGTCTTCCAAACGTCCCCATGTGTTGGCTCGGGGATCGAGACGTGGCTGCACGATCCGTTACAGCAATGCGGATAAGATGCCAGTCATCTCGACTGCTAGTGATACGAGGCCGCTGGGATCCAGCACGGCGTTCCGTATTATCCTCCTTAACCCACCGATTCCATATTCTGCTAACAGTCATTGGATCTCGACCAACGCGGGCAGCAATGTCGCGATACGATAAACTGCAATCGCGATAGGCTACAATCCGACCTTTATCAAAGTCGGAAACGTGGTGGTACACATTTCTCCTCCTAACACAAGGCATCACAACAACGTTTCACCAGGCAACGCCCGTCAGCTGCTGTTTGTGTATGAGAAATCGGTTGGAAACTTTCCTCCGCACGTTGTAGGTGCCGCCACCGGTGCCCACCTTGTGTGTATGCTCTGAAAAGCTAATCATCTGCATATCACAGCATCTTCTATCTGTCGGTTAAATGTCGCGTCTGAGCACGTCATCTTCGTGGTGTAGCTATTTTAATGGCCAGTAGTCTATCTTACAAAACACTCGTTTGACCAATACTTTAATATTGCTCGTCAGTCTGTAAAAAAAATAGCTCTGAGCACTATGGGGCTTAATATCTGAGGTCATCAGTCTCCTAGAACTTAGAACTACTTAAACCTAACCAACCTAAGGACATCTCACACATCCATGCCCGAGGCAGGATTCGAACCTGCGACCGTAGCGGTCGCGATGTTCCAGACTGAAGCGCCTAGAACCGCTCGGCCACTTCGGGCGGCGTCAGTCTGGAATCCATAACAGATAGGATTGATAGAGCAAATAGAGAACATACAAAGAGGGGCAGTGCGTTTCATTAGAGGTTCATTTAGTAAGCGCGAAAGGGTCCCGTAGATGTTCAGCCAATTCTAGCAGCGGACGCTGCAAGAGACGCTGTCTTTTTACGGTGTGGTGTTCTGTTCAAGTTCTGAGAGCGTACGTTCCCAAAAGAGTATGCCGACACATTGCTTCCTCCTACGCGTATTTCGCGAAAAGACCCTGAAGAGAGATACGAGCCCACACGGACGCTTACCAACAATCGTTCTTCCCGCGAACCATTCGCGACTCAAAAAGGAAAATGGGAAGTGAGACTAGTACACTAACAAGTACCCTCAGCCACGCACCTTCGTTTTCACCCACGGCACTTCATTAGTTTCGCTATATGACGATGAATCAATTTGAAAATAATGCTTCAAGCATTGTTTTGATCGACTTCTGATTCGGTACCGAACGCCAGTGAGTTCGATGTTAATGGCTACTAAGTGCACGTCTCTCGGCGTTTACAAGACTTTTTGTTAGTATTTAACACTCGCACACTGAATCGATTTATGTGAGACGTTATTTCTGGTGTAACAAGTATTGTTGACGCATTCCAATGGTTTAATCGGGAATGAGGTTTTCAACAAGAAAATCGAAACAATCCTTCAAAATTGGGATATCTGGCAACGCTGCCGGCAACACGGCACCAATGGTTGTACATTTTCCCATTACACTGAGAAGTGATCCTACGGCGTACTTGAATTTGACCATACACAGGAGTGTCGGAGTATTGTATGTGGTGATCTTCTCCATGGTTTATTGAACTTTGATAATCTGTTTCCTGGCGCCTTGCCCTGGTGTAAACTTTGTCTGGTCACTGGCGATTTGCAATACCAAACGAACTTCCAGCCTTCACTGACAATAAGTGCAGAAAGTCGTTGGTGGTCGGCTTCAGGAGAATTGTTGCAGCCGATGGGTGATACCTTATTGTAGAAGAATGTGAAGACTGCTTCCGTCCACTATTCAGAACACTTGATTGTGACCCACGTCGTTCCGCACAGGTGTAACTGCATTCACTTGACAATTTGTCAGTTGCTTTATGGATTTCAGGCATGACTCCACCAAAATCAAGAGTCTTAATAAGCTGGAGATTCAACGGTCTATTCCACACTTCTGATACGAATATTTGCTGTGCTTTCTCTATAACAGATATAATTTCTAGCATGCTTGGTCCAGTATTCTCACAGTAACATTTCGCATTGCCGCACCGACATCAAAGTCAATACGGCTTTTCTTTAGTGTGATGAGAGTATCTTCTGTGCGCCAGCGCTTCGTCATCGCTACTGGGTTTGATTAGCACTCCTTTGAATTGTTCTCTATCCATCTTTTGGCCTCTGACTACGACATTTTCAACATCTTTTGTCACGTGTGCCAAGGTTCGGCTTAAAATCTGAGTGAGAATTCCGTACCATTCGTGATAGTCTTATCCTCTTTTAAAAAGACAACTTTAACTATAGAAAATGACACAGTGTAACTAAGTATACAGGGTGTCCTAGGAGGAGTGGTCAGTGTTCCGGGATATGACAGGAACGATCATTTAAAGCAAAAACCTTCGTATGGACATATGGCCTATTCCGAGTGGTTCCCGAGACAGAACAAATTTGATGTACATTGTTATTTATTTTCTTTATTATTCAGTACCCTGTGAGGTTTTCACATGTACAACAGCTACTAAACATTGCAAAATGTGTTTTACAAAGTATGAAGTGTTCGTGGGACATTGCTACGTGCAGACAGTCACCGTGTTCTTGAACGAGTAGAACTACAATGCATCATTTCAACAACGTGTTGCTGCTCATTCAAAGGTTGTTGAACTACATGTTCAGAAGAAAAATGAGAACTTGGAAGAACATATTTTTCACGAAATGTGCTGAAAACTCTGGTAAACTCTCTACAATCAGGAATTAGAAGTGTCGGTAAACGCCGACAGTTTTCTTCGGCAGCATACACGATGTCTGCATATTTCTCACTAGTACAGATACGTGACACTTTAGCCAGCGCATGTACAAAAACAGTCAACCGATGCTTCTCTCTCATACACCCTCATTCCCTCGCAACATTTCAGTCACAACACACCACAGACAACTGTGCGTGCAACGGGCTAATTTAATGGCCGAAAGACATCTCGAGCAAAGAGGTTGGAAGCAACGAGGTAAGTTGGGCTAGAATAAAACATCGAAGATATGTATGAGTAAGACACGAGCCCAGAAACAAAGGTACATTAAACGTGATCTAACTCGGAAACCATTCGGAATAGGCCACATGTCCGTATGAAGCTTTTTTTGCTTCAAACGAACGTTCCTGTCATATCTATAAATATTGACCATTCCTCCCGGGAGATTCTGTAGAATAAATTCGCCGTTCGTATTTAACATTATGATCTGCTATGCTGCTACACTAGCACCTATCCGAGAAGGCGTGGGGGGAAACGCCTGAATAGTGGAGACTTTCAGTTACCCCGTGAGATATTCGCGGACAGCACAACTGGTAGCCTACAGTCCGCGAAAGGCAGGCATCTGGATCCGAGTCCCGGTTCGACAAATGGCCTTGAAAACGTTAAACCTACCGTTACCAACCGTCTGTTTTCACCTCTGACATCATCAACATTGCGAACATACACCACTCATCTAAATACATTATGCGCCATAACAAGAATTAAAGTTATTCTCATGACATCAGATTCGCTGTCTTTGTCAGCTCATGACCTAAACGTCACTTTCCAACGTAACTTCGACCTCGAGCATCGCTACAGAGACCGTAAGCCAACCGTAATCTAGGTCCCCAAAAATAATAAACAAAATTAATTTTGTTATATTAATGTCATAATCATTAGTCGTTAGCTAAGTGAAGTAAATCAACTGAAACTGAGGCAGGTATGTTGATAAGTGAACTAAGTTATCTAGAAAGAGTAATGGACCTTGAAATTTTGTATTTTGAATATACTACATAGTATGCATGTGCTGGTGGCAACAACAAGAAAAAAGGAAATATAGTGGGTAAATATGGATTGGGGCTAAGAAATGAAAGAGGAAGTCGTCTGGTAGAATTTTGCACAGAGCATAACTTAAACATAGCTAACACTTGGTTCAAGAATCATAAAAGAAGGTTGTATATATGGGAGAATCCTGGAGATACTAGAAGGTATCAGATAGATTATATAATGGTAAGACAGAGATTTAGGAACCAGGTTTTAAATTGTAAGACATTTCCAGGGGCAGATGTGAACTCTGACCACAATCCGTTAGTTATGAACTGTAGATTAAAACTGAAGAAACTGCAAAAAGGTGGGAATTTAAGGAGATGGGACCTGGATAAACTGACTAAACCAGAGGTTGTACAGAGTTTCAGGGAGAGCATAAGGGAACAAATGACAGGAATGGGGGAAAGAAATACAGTAGAAGAAGAATGGATAGCTCTGAGGGATGAAATAGTGAAGGCAGCAGAGGATCAAGTAGGTAAAAAGACGAGGGCTAGTAGAAATCCTTGGGTAACAGAAGAAATATTGAATGCAATTGATGAAAGGAGAAAATATAAAAACGTAGTAAATGAAGCAGGCAAAAGGGAATACAAACGTCTGAAAAATGAGATCGACAGGAAGTGCAAAATGGCTAAGCAGCGATGGCTAGATTCTGCCTACAGGAAAATTAAAGAGACCTTTGGAGAAAAGAGAGCCACTTGTATGAATATCAAGAGCTCAGATGGAAACCCAGTTCTAAGCAAAGAAGGGAAAGCAGAAAGGTGGAAGGAGTATATAGAGGGTCTATACAAGGGCGATATACTTGAGGACAATATTATAGAAATGGAAGAGGATGTAGATGAAGATGAAATGGGAGATACCATACTGCGTGAAGAGTTTGACAGAGCTCTGAAAGACCTGAGTCGAAACAAGGCCCCGGGAGTAGACAACATTCCATTGGAGTTACTGACGGCCTTGGGAGAGCCAGTCCTGACAAAACTCTACCATCTGGTGAGCAAGATGTATGAGACAGACGAAATACCCTCAGACTTCAAGAAGAATATAATAATACCAATCCCAAAGAAAGCAGGTGTTGACAGATGTGAAAATTACCGAACTATCAGTTTAATAAGTCACAGCTGCAAAATACTAACGCGAATTCTTTACAGACGAATGGAAAAACTGGTAGAAGCCGACCTCGGCGAAGATCAGTTTGGATTCTGCAGAAATTTTGGAACACGTGAGGCAATACTGACCCTACGACTTATCTTAGAAAATAGATTAAGGAAAGGCAAACTTACATTTTTAGCATTTGTAGACTTAGATAAGGCTTTTGACAATGTTGACTGGAATACTCTCTTTCAAATTCTAAAGGTGGCAGGAGTAAAATACAGGGAACGAAAGGCTATTTACAATTTGTACAGATGTTTCAAATGGCTCTGAGCACTATGGGACTCAACTGCTGTGGTCATAAGTCCCCTAGAACTTAGAACTACTTGAACCTAACTAACCTAAGGACATCACACACAGCCATGCCCGAGGCAGGATTCGAACCTGCGACCGTAGCGGTCGTGCGGTTCCAGACTGTAGCGCCTTTAACCGCTCGGCCACTCCGGCCGGCATTTGTACAGAAACCAGATGGCAGTTATAAGAGTCGAGGGGCATGAAAGGGAAGCAGCAGTTCTGAAGGGAGTGAGACAGGGTTGTAGCCTGTCCCCGATGTTATCAATCTGTATATTGAGCAAGCAGTAAAGGAAACAAAAGAAAAATTCGGAGTAGGTATTAAAGTCCATGGAGAAGAAATAAAAACGTCGAGGTTCGCCGATGACATTGTAATTCTGTCAGAGACAGAAAACGACGTGGATGAGCAGTTGAACGGAATGGATAGTGTCTTGAAAGGAGGGTACAAGATGAACATCAACAAAAGCAAAACGAGGATAATGGAATGTAGTCGAATTAAGTGGAAATGAGACACTTAAAGTAGTAAAGGAGTTTTGCTATTTGGGGACAAAATAACTGATGATGGTCGAAGTAGAGAGGATAGTAAAGGAGTTTTGCTATTTGGGGAGCAAAATAACTGATGATGGTCGAAGTAGAGAGGATAGTAATTGTAGACTGGCAATGGCAAGGAAAGCGTTTCTGAAGAAGAGAAATTTGTTAACATCGAGTATAGATTTAAGTGTCAGGAAGTCGTTTGTGAAAGTAGTTGTATGGAGTGTAGCCATGTATGGAAGTGAAACATGGACGGTAAATAGTTTGGACAAGAAGAGAATAGAAGCTTTAGAAATGTGGTGCTACAAAAGAATGCTGAAGATTAGATGGGTAGATCACATAACTAATGAGGAGGTATTGAATAAAATTGGGGAGAAGAGGAGTTTGTGACACAACCTGACAAGAAGAAGGGACCGATTGTAGGACATGTTCTGAGGCATCAAGGGATCACAAATTTAGCATTGGAGGGCAGCGTGGAGGGTAAAAATCGTAGAGGGAGACCAAGAGATGAATACACTAAGCAGATTTAGAAGGATGTAGGTTGCAGTAAGTACTGGGAGATGAAGAAGCTCGCACAGGATAGAGTAGCATGGAGAACTGCATCAAGCCAGTCTCGGGACTGAGGACAACAACAACAACAGATGCAGAACAGCTGAGAACGGCGGAAACCGTCATGTACGTGCGGAGTATAATGCAAAAAAAAAATCAAAGTAGTATCAAAGGCATAAATCAATGTGCAAAGACAAGCTCATAGCTTTATGAAAAATATGAGAGGAACGACACGGAACTAGAAGCGCCCCCCCCCCCCCCCCAAAACACAGGCCAAACGGATTATATACCAATTTTGTTGTGCGCTGGAGAAACCTGGGTCATGATGGAAAGGGAGGAAAGTAAGATACAAGCAAGTGGAATGCAGTTGTTGAGAAGTCAGATAGGAGTAGCAAAAATATACTCTAAAAAACAAAAAAAAAAAAAGACGCACCATGGAGGACTTATCCGAATGGGAAAGAAATCAGCAGATGTCATATACACTTGCAGACAAACAAATGATAACAATTTTCAGAAAAATTGGATGATTTATTCAAGAGAAGATCTTTACAAATTGAGCAATTCAACAACATGTTGATCCCCCTGTGGCTCTTATGCAAGTAGTTATTCGGCTTGTCATTGGTTCATACAGTTGTTCGATGTCATCCTGAGGGATATCATGCCAGATTCTATCCAACTGTTGCGTCAGATCATCAGGATCCATGTGCGACAGTTTCTGCTGATTGTCTGCTGAGTGCAGGCGGGCACTGTCTTGCTGCCATGTAAGTCCAGGATAGTTTGCCATGAAGGGCAAACAAAACGAAGTATAGAATGTAGTCGATGTACCGCTGACAGCCAAAGAGTCCTACTGTGAAAAGGAATGGTACTCCAGACAATCACACTTGGCTGTCCGGCTGTATGGCAGGCGACAGTCAGTTTGGAATTCCACCGCATCTTCGGCCTGGACTCTCATAGACAGGAGCAGAAATGTCTTCAGTGATCAGTTCCAATTCGAAATGAGCCACTATGACTAGCGAAGACGTGTCTGAAGATGCCCCAAACAGTGGTGGGATGCCAACATGACTATTGCCAACTATACGGTCCAACTCCCAGAAGTGATGATCTGGAGTGCCATTTCTTTTCACAGCAGGACTCCTTTGGTAGTCATCCGCGACACCCTTACAACACAGCGGTATGTCCACGATTTTCTACGCTCCATTCTGCTGCCTTTCTTGACAAGCCCTCCTGGGTTTACATTTCAGTACCATGATGCCCATCCACATACAGGGAGTTTCCGCTGCTTGTCTTCGCCCTTTCCAAATCCGACCTTGGTCAGAAAGGTCGTTGGGACTCTTGCCAGTTGAGAACGTTTGGAACATTATGGGGAGCGCCCTCCAACCATCTCTGGATTTTGACGCTCTAACGCGTTAATTAGAATTTGGCACAGTCTCCCAGAGGAGGACATACAACAACTCTATCAGTCAATGCCAATCCGCGTAACTGCATATATAAGGGCCAAAGGTGAACCAACGCGTTACTGACTTTCTTCAGTTTGTGATGCTCTTTCTCTTGAATAAATCATCCAGTTTTACTGAAACTGTAACCACTCGTTTGTCTGTATATGTACATCACATCTACTCATTTTCATCCCATTCGGATAATTCCTTCATGGTGCGTCTTTATTTTTTCCTTTTTGTTTTTGTTGTTGTTGTTGTGACGTTCAGTAGAAAGACTGGTTTGATGCAGCTCTCCGTGCTACCCTATCCTGTGCAAGCCTCTTCATCTCCGAGTAACTACTGCAACCTACAGCCCTCTGAATCTGCATACAGTATTCGTCTCTTGGTCTCCCTCCACGATTTTTACCTTCCACTCTTCCCTCCAAAACTAAGTTGGTGATCCCTTGATGCTTCAGAATGTGTGTACCAACCGATCCCTACTTTTGGTCTGGTTGATCCACAAATTTCTCTTCTCCCCAGTTCTATCCAGTACCTCCTCATTAGTTACGTGATCTACTCGTCTAATCTTCAGCAGTCTTCTGCAGCATCATATTTCAAAAGCTTCTATTCTCTTCTTGTATAAACTGTTTATCGTCCATGTTTCACTTCCACACATGGCTACACTCGATACAAATACTTTCAGAAAGGACTTTCTGACACTTAAATCTATACTTGATGTTAACAAATTTCTCTCCTTCAGAAACGCTTTCCTTGACATTGCCAGTCTACATTTTATATCCTCCCTACTTCGACCATCATCAGTTTTTTGCTTCCCAAATAGCAAAACTCATCTGCTATTTTAAGTGTCTCATTTCCTAATCTAATTCCCTCAGGATCACCCGATTTAATTCGACTACATTCCGTTATCCTCGTTTTGCTTTTATTGATGTTCATCTTATATGCTCCTTCCAAGATATTGTCAATTCCGTTCAGCTGCTCTTCCAAGCCCTTTGCTGTCTCTGACAAAATTGCAATTTCGTCAATAAACCTCAAAGTTTTTATTTCTTCTCCCTGGACTGTAATTCCTACTCCAAATTTTTCTTTTGTTTCCTGTGCTGCTTGCTCAATATACAGATTGAATAACATCGGGGATAGGCTACAACCCTGTCTCACTTCCTTCTCGACCACTTCTTTCCTTTCGTGCCCCTCGACTCTTATAACTGCTATCTGGTTTCTGTACAAGCTGTATATAACCTTTCGCTCCCTGTATATTACCCCTGCCACCTTTAGAATTTGAAAGAGAGTATTCCAGCCAACAATGTCAAAAGCTTTCTCTAAGTCTACAGTTGCTAGAAATGTAGGTTTGCCTTTCCTTAATCTATTTTCTAAGATAAGTCGTAGAGTCAGTATTGCCTCACGTATTCCAACATTTCACCAGATGGAAGAGTTTTGTCATGCTTGGCTCTCCCAAAACTATCAGTAGCTCTAACGGAATGTTGTCTATTCCCGGGGCTCTGTCAAATTCTGCACGAAGTATCATATCCCCCTTCTCATCTTCCTCTACGTCCTCTCCCATTTCCATCATATTGCCTTCAAGTTCATCTGTATACTCCTGCCACATTCCTGCTTTCCCCTCTTTGCTTGGGACTGGTTTTCCACCTGAGCTCTGGATATTCATACCTTTTCTCCAAAGGTCTCTTTAATTTTCCTGTAGGCAGTATCTATCTTATCCCTAGTGATATATGCTTCTACATCCTTACATTTGTCCTCTAGACATTCCTGCTTAGCCATTTTGCTCTTCCCGTCAATCTCATTTTTGAGACGTTTGCATTCCGTTTCACCTGCTTCACTTACTGCATTTTTATATTTTCTCCTTTCATCAATTAAATTCAATATTTCTTCTGTTGCCCAAGGGTTTGTACTAACCCTCGTCTTTTTACCTACTTGATCCTCTGCTGCCTTCACTATTTCATCTGTCAAAGCTACCCATTCTTCTTCTACTGTATTTCCTTCCCCCGTTCTTGTCAATCGTTCCCTAATGCTCTCTCTGAAACTCTCTACAATCTCTGGTTCTGTCAGTTTATCCAGGTCCCATATTCTTAAATTCCCACATTTTTGCAGTTTCTTCAGTTTTAATCTACAGTTCATAACCAATAAATTGTGGTCAGAGTCCATATCTGCCCCTGGAAATGTCTTACAGTTTAAAACCTTGTTCCTAAATCTCTATCTAACCATTATACAATCAATCTCAAACCTTCCTATGTCTCCAGGTCTCTTCCACGCATACAACCTTCTCCCATGATTCTTAAACCAAGTGTCAGCTATGATTGAGTTATACTCTGTGCAAAATTCTACCAGGGGGCTTTCTCTTTTATTCCTTTCCCCCAATTCCATATTCACCTACTACTTTTCCTTCTCTCCCTTTTTCTACTATCGAATTCAATTCCCTCATGACTTATATTTTGGGCTCACTTAACAATCTGAATAATTTCTTTTAGCTCATCATACATTTCCTCAATCTCCTCCTCATCTGCAGAGCTACTTGGCACATAATTTTTGTCTTAGTGTAGAAAAGGTGAGAACTGGAAGTGTTAGGGAGATAATACATAAGAGAAAGTTGAGGAAAATAGATTAAAATGCTTACGGAGGTACACGAGATGAAGATGGACGGTAAGAGAGCAAGGACACGGCCAGGGCCAAGGGATAAGGACAGAAGTGAGCCAGTGTGTAGACAGAGGGCTACCTTAGTGGTAAGACCGGAGGATGGATAGGTTTAGTGTTCCAAGCACACGCTGCCAGTGTTGAGAAATTGTACAAGATGATGATATAACTTATTGTCGGAGTAGCTTAAACTGAATTTGCGCCCTAATAGTTCTAGTGCCAACTGGATTATGTTTGAAACGTTAACAGGACATATTTAGTTTATTAATTACATAGCATTTAGAAACATAATAATGTTGCTGTAACTGATTCGACAAAATCAACTGCAGGTGTATGAGATCTGCACAGTCCTTGAGGATAAGAGGGATCTCTTCGCTTCCAACAATCCTGACGAAGATCTAAATCTGTTTCTGCATGTATGGCGTCATAAATCATATCATTATGTCATGGGCCAATGGCGACGCCTGGTATTGGCAGGTTCAGCCCACCTGTTTTAACTTTTCACAAATGTTCCCAGCAGTGTATATAACGCTAAAGGTCAAGAAAAATGTAATCTCGACAAGAGACGCTCGTACTACCGGGAGAATTTTAAGACTGTTCTGGAAATGCTTTTGAGAATTATCTTTCGTGGCATTCAGAGATATGATAGTTCGAATCAAAGATATAACAAGTGCTCCGAGCGGATGATTCACCGACGCGATGTGATGTCAAGAAAAACTCTTGGCGCATGCTACCGGAAGTGAGCAATAGAAATACCTTAGTTCCCTCCCGTACCCACCCAGTAAACCAAACGACTAACTGCGAAATCCGGGCCGTTTTGCCTCGTTTGTGTATCGATTCCGCAAAGGGTTCAGTGCGGTATGACTGAGGTCACCACAATCCACGTAACAACTTTGAGTTTATGTGGAAATCGAACCGCTTTGGTGCTTTAACTGTCAGGTAACTGTTACGTGTATGGATAACGTATACTTATAGGTCTAAAAATTGTATCTTTGATAAGAAGAAAACAAAACAAAAAAATGGTTCAAATGGCTCTGAGCACTATGGGACTTAACATCTATGGTCATCAGTCCCCTAGAACGTAGAACTACTTAAACCTAACTAACCTAAGGACATCACACAACAACCAGTCATCACGAGTCAGAGAAAATCCCTGACCCCGCCGGGAATCGAACCCGGGAACCCGGGCGCGGGATGCGAGAACGCTACCGCATGACCACGAGCTGCAGACAGAAGAAAACAAATAGCACTCAAATTGTGGATATTTACTATTCATTGTGTCCGTAAGACACAATTCAGTATTAGGAGAATCCTCTAGACATATCCGAATGTTGGACGCCTTCGTTATGAAGGTAGAGTTGCTTTTGAAAAAGGAAGAATGAATCGAAATTTCTCTACGGCACCAAGCGCCTCGTCATCTCAGGAGGAAGACGTTTGACACCGTGGGTCTTTCTGTCGACGGAAGATGCAGTAATCGTTTGAGTATGAAATGGAAGATAAAAAAGTAATTTAGATACGAAATGTAATGATCAATTAGGCGCGGTTATAGATAGAGCAGGTGGCAATCTTAGGTTCATTGGCAGAATACTGGATGAATGTAATTAGTCTGAAAAGACCGCTGCTTACAAGATGCTTCTGATTTTTAGAGTGTCACTCAAAGTGTATGTGTCCCATACCACAGAGGGTATTGAAACTGACCGTGTACAGAGAAGGGCAACACGAACGGTCAGAGGCGTCTGACTCACGGGAATGCTAAAAAAACGTTTTGGCAGACGCTTGATTATAGACGGCAATAACCTGGCGAAAACTTACTTCCGAAGTTTCAAGAAATACAATTAGGTGAGGGAATCGTCTAATGTATTTCAGCCTTCCCCCTCCCTCCCTCCCCCCTCCCCCAGCCCCCGTAGGAATCGCGAAGGCGTGGTTACGCTAATTATACAGGGTGTTACAAAAAGGTACGGCCAAACTTTAAGGAAACATTCCTCACACACAACGAAAGAAAATATGTTAAGTGGACATGTGTCCGGAAACGCTTACTTTCCATGTTAGAGTTCATTTTATTACTTCTCTTCAAATCATATTAATCATGGAATGGAAACACACAGTAACAGAACGTACCAGCGTGACTTCAAACACTTTGTTACAGGAAATGTTCAAAATGTCCTCCGTTAGCGAGAATACATGCATCCACCCTCCGTCGCATGGAATCCCTCATGCGCTGATGCAGCCCTGGAGAATGGCGTATTGTATCACAGCCGTCCACAATATGAGCACGAAGAGTCTCTGCATTTGGTACCGGGGTTGCGTAGACAAGAGCTTTCAAATGCCCCCATAAATGAAAGTCAAGAGGGTTGAGGTCAGGAGAGCGTGGAGGCCATGGAATTGGTCCGCCTCTACCAATCCATCGGTCACCGAATCTGTTGTTGAGAAGCGTACGAACACTTCGACTGAATTGTGCAGGAGCTCCATCGTGCATGAACCACATGTTGTGTCGTACTTGTAAAGGCACATGTTCTAGCAGTACAGGTAGAGTATCCCGTATAAAATCATGATAACGTGCTCCATTGAGCGTAGGTGGAAGAACATGGGGCCCAATCAAGACATCACCAACAATGCCTGCCCAAACTTTCATAGAAAATCTGTGTTGATGACGTGATTGCACAATTGCGTGCGGGTTCTCGTCAGCCCACACATGTTGATTGTGAAAATTTACAAGTTGATCACGTTGGAATGAAGCCTCTTCCGTAAAGAGAACATTTGCACTGAAATGAGGATTGACACATTGTTGGATGAACCATTCGCAGAAGTGTAACCCGTGGAGGCCAATCAGCTGCTGATAGTGCCTGCACACGCTGTACATGGTACGGAAACAATTGGCTCTCCCGTAAAACTCTCCATACAGTGACGTGGTCAACGTTACCTTGTACAGCAGCAACTTCTCTGACGCTGACATTAGGGTTATCGTCAACTGCACGAAGAATTTCCTCGCCCATTGCAGGTGTCCTCGTCGTTCTAGGTCTTCCCCAGTCGCGAGTCATAGGCTGGAATGTTCCGTGCTCCCTAAGAGGCCGATCAATTGCTTCGAACGTCTTTCTGTCGGGCACCGTCGTTCTGGAAATCTGTCTCGATACAAACGTACCGCGCCACGGCTATTTCCCCGTGCTAATCCATACATCAAATAGGCACCTGCCAACTCCGCATTTGTAAACATTGCACTGACTGCAAAACCACGTTCGTGATGAACACTAACCTGTTGATGCTACGTACTGATGTGCTTGATGCTAGTACTGTAGAGCAATGAGTCGCATGTCACCACAAGCACTGAAGTCAACATTACCTTCCGTGAATCGAAGAAGTACAATACATACAGACGAAACTAAAATGAGCTCTAACATGGAAATTAAGCGTTTCCGGACACATGTCCACATAACATCTTTTCTTTATTTGTGTGTGAGGAATGTTTCCTGAAAGTTTGGCCGTACCTTTTTGTAACACCCTGTATAGATCGCGCGGAGTTGCTTAGGCAGTCATCCTTCCCGCGCTCCACACGAGATTGCTGGTTAGTTCTATGTTACATTTTAACGATTCTTTTATCGAACTGATGTAGAAAGGGTGATTTTACAAGTTATTTATACACGCATTACTAATATGTACGTTATGATAATGGTAATATAGCCACAGGTATTTTTGTAACTACTCTTTTTAATGAAGCGTTTAGAAAATATCATCATCAGATTCTGAAAAGAGATTTTTACAAAGCCAATTACAAGTTGCAAGCACATTGTGCATATGTGGTATAGGCAGATGTTATAGATATCAGTTAAAGGAACAGACATCATACCATGTACTGAGTTAACTGAAGTGTGCCATACTGAATAGGAACTGAACATCCGTGGGCGGATAGCCATGCAAGAAAACTAAAGTGGCCGCAAGGGTGCAGCATATCATACAAAAGTAAAGGCAACGAATGACAGAAAACGCATATAGAAAGGCAGTAATCATAAGGATGATGGTAAAAAGCGTTATTACATACAGTTTTACATCTAGTAATAAAAATTACAGTGAACGTAATAAAAAGCCAAAAGCGCCTAGGTAGAGGTAGGGCCAATCAGAAGCGTTTCTTTAGGTTCGTGGAGTAGGTCTTTGGAAGGCACGAAACATAATGACAGGTTCAAAAATGGCTCTGAGCACTATGGGACTTAACATCTCAGGTCATCAGTCCCCTAGATCTTTAGAACTACTTAAACCTAACTAACATGAGGACATCACACACTTCCATGCCCGAGGCAGGGTTCGAACCTGCGACCGTAGCGGTCGCGCGGTTCCAGACTGAAGCGCCTAGAACCGCTCGGCCACATAATGACAGGAATAGTGTATGTACATATCGTTATACAACCGTAAAATGACACCAAACAATAATGCGTGTACACGGAAATATCATAATGTATATGAAAAGAAAAACAAACTTTCAGGATTCGTATCCCTTTCATTATACAACTGTATGCAGACCATAGCAAAAATAAAACATAAGAAACAAAGAGCACAACTCATAAACATAACATGAAATAAATTGTGGAACTGGCATGTCGTTAGTGGCCTTTTGCTGTACTAATTACATAAAAAGTAGTGTGCAATGTGAGGCCTTACACTAATGCGCTGGTGACGAAGTACGATTTGTAACACTACCCATCTATCGTTAGTATTAAAACAGCTTTTCCCATACTCCTCTCTATGTATGCACGATTAGTGTAAATATTAATGAACACATTTGTTACACCTACTTATGCAAATACACTTAAAACAAAAGCAAATTGTGATGTGGCTGTTTTCTTATTTTAGAAATGATTTTAGGTTACATTTAAAATTTGGTGTGCTACCTGTTAGGCATTTAATGTTATTGGGCAAATGATTAAATATTTTTATTGCTGCATATTTAATTCATTTCTGAGCTTCAATAACGGGTAATAAGGGTAATATTTTCTTCTCGTGCTATAGGCACGAACCCTACACTGTTTTTCTCAAATCGTGGTGAATTATTTACGGCGAATTTCACTGGTGAAAATACGAGGGAGTACTGAAAAGTAATTCCTCCGAATTTTTTATGTCAAAACGCTTAAAGCTTTTAAATAAAACAACTCAACATAGTCACTCTGGTGACGAACACACTTTCTCAACTACAGACCAATTTGTTGATACCGTCACTGTAGAATGTTTGACTTTGTTGACGAAGCCACAACCTCACCTCCGCTTGCAGCGTTTCATCACTATCTAGGTGACGTCCTCGAAGGCGTCTTTGAAACATCCCCTTAGAACAATTATACATGACTGTGCTTAAACTGACACACAATATTTTTAGCGCAACGCAATCTGACTTTCAAAAATCCCTACAAAAGAATGGCCCTGAGTAACATTAACCTATGCGTTTCACAAATCGCTTACCTCACAAAAATCTTGGTTACTCGGACTACTGCAATACAGCGAGCGCCACTACTGCCAGCTAAATAAAAGATTCAAACTACGGAAGGCACTAACTACTGATAGGCATAGTTAGCAAATGAAAGATTTTAATAGAGAACAAACAATGTATTTACCTTAATAGTGTTGAAAAATCATAATATACATAGCAGTTCATAATATCCAGTATTACAAATTTCAAAACTCCGCCATCTCTCTCCCCACATCCACCACTGCTGGCGGCTCACCTCCAACTGCGCAACGCTACGCGCTGTTAACATCCAGCTGCCCAACACTACAATGGCAGACAACAATGCAAACTAGCCACAGACTGCACACAGCACAGCCAGTGATTTTCATACAGAGAGCGCTACGTGGCGGCGGCGTTACCAATATAAGAACCTAAACAGCCTACATCTTTTAAGTTTTGAAAACAGATGAAAATCAGGTTGGGTATAAGTCGGGACTGTATGAAGGGTGTTCGACGACAGCGAACCCAAGGCGTTGGCATGTTGCAGATGTCGCAGCGCTCGTTTGTGGTCTGACACTGTCATTCTGAAGGAGAGGGTGCTTCATGTGTGGACGAAATCGTCGAATTCAAAACTCGATTACAGCACGCTGTTTCTCACGAACCGACATGGTTACGTTACAAATCACCATATTACACGCTACCATTTGAAGCCGTCTAGTAGTCGAGGGCTGCAAGTATGTGGACATGAATAATAAAGGCGTAGACTGTTAAAAACGTTTCTTTTATTTACACAGCTTTTAAAGTTTTCACATAAACATTTCGGAAGTATGACTTTTCAGCACGCCCTCATATGTATTGTGACACCGCAGCTAAAATGCCTGGCACCTTGAAGCGGTACCTACACCATATTATTCTTATTTGTGCAATCAGTACTGTCTAAGTGGGTAGTTACCCCAGAAAATTGTTCCATGAGACATTATTGTGTGCAAATATTCAGCCAGGAGGATAATTTTTATGTTTCCAAGACGAGCAATTATTTGAAGAGCAAAAGCAGATGAACTTAACTGTTTGAGAAGCTCAGTAATATGCTCCTTCCCAGTTCAAGTTTCCTTCAATGCGCACACCCAAAACTTTGGAGCTTTCTATTTACTGACACCTGTTCATGTGCTACGTCAATTGTTGGTATGACTGTTTGTTGCACAAAATTGAAGATTTTTTTAAATTTAGGTAGAAAGAATTTCCTGGGAATCACTTAATAATTCTTTCGAAAACATAATTTGCAATCTCTTCTGTTGCTTTTCTCTAATGGGATTTACTATAACACTAATATCGTCTGCAAAAAGTACCAATTCTGCTTGTAGAGTGTTATGTGGAAGATCATTCACAAATATAACGGAACGAAACTCTAATATATGATGATTCAATATATATTAGCCTCTTTCATGCATGTTAACAACGATTTGCACAATACATTTTCACAATAGATGTAGTACCACTTTGGAACAGGGGAACTTTCTCCACGACAGCACACGCCTCTTGATCATTGGAGATAGGTATTTGACAATATCGTTATCTCTGTCGGTGCAAGATGCAGAGGTCGTCCGTAGACGCGCTGCAAGGAAGGAAGATTAGGATTATACGTTTCGTTGCCGACTACGCCATTACAGACAGAACAAAAGCTCCAATGGGGGAAGTGTACTAGCTACGTCCTTTTCAAAAGGACCATCTCTGTATTCGCTTTAAGTTACTTAAGGAAATCTGGATGCCCAGACTTCAGTATGCGCCACCTTGCTCGATAATACACACATCAAAAAAAGTTTTGCATCACCCCGGTTCCCAGAAATCCTGAAGATACACGTTGACTGTGGATATTGTATCCCAAACACAGTCCCTTTGACTATTCGGAAATGTCACTAAACCCGCCCAAAGATGTAAACAACCGTGCATGAGCAGCGCCTATTAGACGGAGGGCGTCCGACAGCCGATCAGTTCCAGTCCACCAAGAGGTACACGGCTCGTGTTGTCTGTAGTTTAACCATGCCTAGACGGTCAATACCGCGGTTCGATCGTGTCCGCATTGCTACTTTGCGCCAGGAACGGCTCTCAACAAGGGAAGTGTCCAGGCGTCTCGGAGTGGACCAACGATGTTGTTCGGACATGGAGGAGATACAGAGAGACAGGAACTGTCGATGACATGCCTCGCTCAGGCCGCCCAAAAGCTACTGCTGCAGTGGATGACCGCTATCTGCGAATTACGGCTCGGAGGAACCTTGACAGCAACGCCAACATGTTGAATAATGCTTTTCGTGCAGCCATAGGACGTCGTGTTACGACTCAAACTGTGCGCAAAAGGCTGCATGATGTGCAACTTCACTCCCAACGTCGATGGCGAGGTCCATCTTTGCAACCACGGCAGCATGCAGCGCGGTACAGATGGGCCCAACAAAATGCCGAATGGATCTCTCAGGATTGGCATCACGTTTTCTTCACCGATGAGTGTCGCATAATTCTTCAACCAGACAATTGTCGGAGACGTGTTTGGAGGCAACCCGGTCAGGCTGAACACCTTAGACACACTGACCGGCGAGTGCAGCAAGGTGTAGGTTCCCTGCTGATTTGGAGTGCCATTATGTGGGGCCGACGTACGCCGCTGGTCGTCATGGAAGGCGCCGTAACGGCTGTACGATACATGAATGCCATCCTCCGATCGATAGTGCAAACATATCGGCACCATACTGGCGAGTCATTCGTCTTCATGGACGACTATTCGCGCCCCCATCGTGAACATCTTGGAATGACTTCCTTCAGGATAACGACATCGCTCGATTACAGTGGCTAGCATGTTCTCCAGACATGAACCCTATCGAAATGCCTGGGACAAACTGAAAAGGGCTGTTTGTGGACGACGTGACCCACCAACCACTCTGAGGGATCTACGCTCAATCGCCGTTGAGGAGTGGGACAATCTGGGCCAACAGTGCCTTGACGAACTTGTGGATGGTATGCCACGACGAATACAGGCATGTATCAATGCAAGAAGACGTGCTACTGGGTATTAGAGGTACCGGTGTGTAGAGCAATCTGGATCACCACCTCTGAAGTTCTCACTGTATGGTGATACAACATGCAATGTGTGATTTTCATGAGCAATAAAAAGGGCGGAAATGTTATTTATGTTGATCTCTATTCCAATTTTCTGTACAGGCTCCGGAACTCTCGGAACCGAGGTTATGCTAAACTTTTTTCTATGTGTGCATATCAGGATGGGTCTTGTGAACTTCTCTATGTTTCTAGCGAAATATCATGGGCAAGAGAAACTAAACAGGGCGAAAACAAAAATTTGGTTCAGATATCAATAAAAGATTTAAATGGAGAAAACACAGATTAGTGCTTCTTGAACTAATATAGTAGCTTTTCCTTTTGTGCCAATGACGTCTTATAGACAAGAGAAATCATCAAGCCAACGTACTTAGGATTTTCAGTCATTAGTAGATTTGGAGACTATAGACAGGTATGAGTATTATCGAACTAACTGTTCAATAAGTCATAGTTCCAAAACACTAACACGAATTATTTAGAGAAGAATGGAAAAACTGGTAGAAGCCGACATCGGGAAAATTCAGTTTGGATTCCGGAGAAATGCGGGTAAAAGCGCGGCAATACTGACACTACGACTTATCTTAGACTATAGGTTAAGGAAAAGCAAACTACGTTTATACACTCCATCGGTAATGCTTGAATTCAATATTGTGTTGACCCACTCTTAGCCTTGATGACAGCTTCCATTCTCGCAGGCATACGTTCAATCAGGTGCTGGAAGGTTCCTTGAGGAGTGGCAGCCCATTCTTCACTGAGTGCTGCCCTGAGGAGAGGTATCGATGTCGGTCGGTGAGACCTGGCACGAAGACGGCGTTCCAAAGATCCCAAAGGTGTTCTATAGCATTCAGATCAGGACTCTGGGCAGGCCAATCCATTACAGGGATGCTATTCTTGTGTAACCACTCAGGCGCAGCCCGTGCATTATGAATAGGTGCTCGATCGTGTTGAAAGAAGCAGTCATCATCCCCGAATTGCTCTTCAACAGTGAGAAGCAAGAAGGTGCTTAAAACATCAGTGTAGGCATGGCTGTGATAGTACCACGCAAAACAACAAGGAGTGCAAGCTCTGTCCATGAAAAACACGGACACACCATAACGCCACCGCCTCCGAATTTTACTGTTGGCACTATACACGCTGGCAGATGACGTTCACCAGGCATTCGCCATACCCACACCCTGCCATCGGATCGCCACTTTGTGTACCGTGATTCGTCACTCCAAGCAGAGTTTTTGCACTGTTCAATCGTCCAATGTTTACGCTCCTTACACCAAGCGAGGCGTCGTTTGGCATTTACCGGCGTGATGTGTGGCTTATGAACAGCCGCTCGACCATGAAATCCAAGTATCTCGTCTCCCGCCTAACTGTCATAGTACTTGCAGTGGAGCCTGATGCAGTTTGGAATTCCTGTGTGATAGTGTGGATAGATGTCCGCATATTACACGTTACGACCCTCTTCAATTGTCGGCAGTATCTGTCAGTCAAGAGACGAGGTCGGGCTGTAGGCCTGTACGCTTTTGTGCTGTACGTGTCCCTTCACGTTTCCAATACACTATCACATCGGAAAAAGTAGACCTGGGGATGTTTATGAGTGTGGAAATCTTGCTTACACCCGTATGAGACTAGTGACATCCTATCACCTGACCACGTTCGAAGTCCGTGAGTCTTGCAGAGCGCCCCATTCTGCTCTCTTACGATGTCTAATGACTACTGAGGTCGCTGATATAGAGCACCTGGCAGTAGGTGGCAGTACAATGCATCTAATATGAAAAACGTATGTTTTGGGGCTGTCCAGATATTTTTGATCACATAGCGTATCATTTGCAAGCTTAGAGCAAGCATTTGACAATGTTGACTGGAATACTCTCTTTCGAATTCTGAAGATGGCAGGGGTAAAATATAGGGAGTGAAAGGCTGTTTACAATTTGTACAGAAACCAGACGGCAGTTATGAGTCGAGGTGCATGAAAGGGAAGCAGTGGTTGGGAAGGGAGTGAGACAGGGTTGTAGCCTGTGCTCGATGTTATTCAATCTGTATATTGAGCAAGCAGTAAGGGAAACAAAATAAAAATTTTGAGTAGGAATCAAAGTCCAGGGAGAAGAAATGAAAATTTTGAGGTTTGCCAATGACATTGTAATTCTGTCAGAGACAGCAAAGGACTTGGAAGAACAGCTGAACGGAATGGACAATATCTTGAAGGAGGATGTAAGATGAACGATCACAAAAGCAAAACGAGGATTGTATTGAAATGGCGACCTAGAAACGACGGAGAGGCTTCGTCCCCGCCACAGCGTCAGTGGTACATCACCCCACAACAGGCCACAGCAGAACCCTCACCTCACCGCCGCCCCACTCCGATCCCAGGGTTATTGTGAGGTTTGGCCCCCAGTGGACCCTCCCCCCCCCCTCCCTCCCGGGAACATCTTGGTTCAAATGGCTCTAAGCACTAAGGGATTTAACGTCTGAGGTCATCAGTCCCTTAGACTTAGAACTACTTAAACATAACTGACCTAAGGACATTACACACAACCATGCCCGAGGCAGGATTCGAACCTGCGACTGTAGCAGCAGCGCGGTTCCGGACTGAAGCGCCTAGAACCGCTCTGCCACAGCGGCCGGCGGGAACGTCTCACACCAGACGAGTGTAACCCCAAAGTTTGAGTGGTAGAATAATTATGGTGTTCGCGTACGTGGAGAAAGTGTTTGTGCAGCAATCGCCGTCAGAGTGTAACTGAGGCATTCACCGAGGCAGATGGAAAACCGTCTTAAAAACCATCCACAGACTGGCCGGTAAACCAGACCTCGACACTAATCCGCCGAGCGGATTCGTGCCGGGGACCAAAAATGGTTCAAATGGCTCTGAGCACTATGGGACTTAACTTCTGAGGTCATCAGTCCCCTAGAACTTAGAACTACTTAAACCTAACTAACCTAAGGACATCACACACATCCATGCCCGAGGCAGGATTCGAACCTGCGACCGTAGCGGTCGCGCGGTTCCAGACTGTAGCGCCTAGAACCGCTCGGCCACTCCGGCCGGCGCCGGGGACCGGCTCGCCTTCCTGCCCGGAAAGCAGTGCGATAGACCGCACGGCCAACCAGACCGGCTAAAACGAGGATAATGGAATGTAGCCGAATTAAATCAGGTGATGCTAGGGGAATTAAATTAGGAAACGAGACACTTATAGTAGTAGATGAGTATTGCTATTTGAGCAGTAAAATAACTGATGATGGCCGAAGTAGAGAGGATATAAAATGTATACTCGCAATGGGAAGAAAAGCGCTTCAGAACAAAAGAAATTTGTTAAAATCGAATATAGATTTAAGTGTTAGGAATTTTTTCTTGAATGTATTTGCCTGGAGTGTGGCCATGTATGGATGTGAAACGTGGAAGTTAAACAGCTTAGACAAGAAGAGTATACAAGCATTTGAAATGTGGTGCTACAGAAGAATGCTGAAGATTAGATGGGTCGATCACGTAACTAAGGAGGAGGTATTGAAAAGAATTGGAGTTACTCGGAATTGATGGAAAATCTTGACCAAAAGAAGCGACCGGGTAGTGGACACATTCTGAGACATCAAGGGATCACAAATTTAGTTCTGGAGGGAAATGTGAGGGGTAAAAATCGTGGAGGGAGACCAAGAGATGAATACAGTAAGCAGATTCAGAAGGATGTAAGCTGCAGTAGTTATTCGGAAATGAAGAGATTTGCGTAGGATAGAGTAGCAAGGAGAGCTCTTTAAGCAATTAGGTTTTGAAATTATACCATTGCAGCATATTACATTGGCGCATAAATTCCCAAATAAATAACCCAACTTGATCCAGAGTAAGTATTAATGTCTGTAGTTACAATTTTAGAAGAAATATTAGCGTTCGTTACTTATCACCAACTTGGCTTTGGTTCCAAACGATGTGAATTACGCAAGGATGAAAAAAATAGACATTTATCTAGTGTTGCGACGAACAGCAAAATTAGTCTTAACTGGAAATAGAAAATGTCCGTTTTGAGCAATTTCGTCCATTTGACTGATCTCTTTACAAATTCGTGTAATATATGTAATCTATTTGATTGATTTATCACATTTTCATAAATTTATATATTTATCTGTACGCTAACTAAATATCTGCAAATGAGTTAATTATTTCGCGGCCTAATTGTTTTTTTCAAATCAAGACGATAAACTTTGCTTAAGATTCATGAAACACGCGACTAAACTAACTACATAATCCAATTCTTAGACTCATCGAAATCAGATTAAATTATGGAGAGGGTTGATACTGATCTGAGTGACATCTGATCACAGACACATTCAACATTTTCCGGCAGATTATTTTAACTAGTTATGGCTCTTCAACTAGTAACTTAAACTAGCAACTCATATTCGATCCTACTTGTCTGTTCGCTGAAGAATCTTTCAAGTCAACAAAAATAGAGTCTCATTCGCGAATAAAATTCCGGTCTAACGGTTACATGAACTGAATTCCTGTATATACGCAGTTATTCGTTACAATGGGATGAGACACCACATTCGTGGAAATAAATTAATACTGATTTTACCAGACTAATGTTGCAGGTGCCAGCATCGCGAAAGCAGAAGGGTGAAGACGTCTCTTGGTTAATTCCACCAACGCCATTTAAATACGTGTGGACTGCTACCAAAAGAAGCACTTTGCCCAAGAAAGTCATAGTGTACTCCAGTCCTTGTTTGATGCCGTTGTGATATCCGCCTTAAACCATATTAATATCTGAAATAACGTTCACTGCATTACAGCAAAAATTAAGCAATATAAAATGGTAATTAAATTGTAAGATTCTCTCTCTATCTCTTTCTCTCTCTAGCTTTAAGAGATACACTACTGGCCATTAAGATTGCTACACCAAGAAGAAATGCAGATGATAAACAGGTATTCATTGGACAAATATATTATACTAGAACTGACATGTGATTACATTTTCACACAAATTGGGTGCATAGATCGTGAGAAATCAGTACTCAGAACAACCACCTCTGGCCGTAATAATGCAGCTTCAACACGATACCACAATTCATCAAGACTAGTGACTGGCGTATTGTGACGAACCTGTTGCTCGGCCACCGTTGACCAGACGTTTTCAGTTGGTGAGAGATCTGGAGAATGTGCTGGCCAGGGCAGCAGTCGAACATTTTCTGTATCCAGAAAGGCCCGTACAGGACCTGCAACATGCGGTCGTGCATTATCCTGCTGAAATGTAGGGTTTCACAGGGATCGAATGAAGGGTAGAGCCACGGGTCGTAACACATCTGAAATGTAACGTGTACTGTTCAAAGTGCCGTCAATGCGAACAAGAAGTGACCGAGACGTGTAACCAATGGCACCCCATACCATCACGCCGGGTGATACGCCAGTATGGCGATGACGAATACACGCTTCCAATGTGCGTTCACCGCGATGTCGCTAAAAACGGATGCGACCATCATTATGCTGTAAACAGAACCTGGATTCATCCGAAAAAATGAAGTTTTGCCATTCGTGCACCCAGGTTCGTCGTTGAGTACACCATCGCAGGCGCTCTTGTCTGTGATGCAGCGTCAAGGGTAACTGCAGCCATAGTCTCTGAGCTGATAGTCCATGCTGCTGCAAACGTCATCGAACTGTTCGTGCAGATGGTTGTTGTCTTGCTAACGTCCCCATCTGTTGACTCAGGGATCGAGACGTGGCTGCACGATCCGTTATAGCCATGCGGATAAGATGCCAGTCATCTCGACTGCTAGTGATACGAGGCCGTTGGGATCAAGCACGGCCTTCCTTATTACCCTCCTTAACCCACCGATTCAATATTCTGCTAACAGTCATTGGATCTCGACCAACGCGAGCAGCAATGTCGCGATATGATAAACCGCAATCGCGATAGGCTACAATCCGACCTTTATCAAAGTCGGAAACGTGATGGTATGCATTTCTACTCCTTACACAAGGCACCACAACAACGTTTCATCAGGCAACGCCGGTCGACTGCTGTTTGTGTATGAGAAATCGGTTAGAAACTTTCCTCGTGTCAGCACGTTGTAGGTGTCGCCACTGGCGCCAACCTTGTGTGAATGCTCTGAAAAGCAAATCATTTGCAAATCACAGCATCTTATTCCTGTCGGTTAAATTTCGCGTCTGTAGCACGTCATCTTCGTGTTGTAGCAATTTTAATGGCCAGTAGTGTAATTTGGTTATAAAAACCACTTTTTGACATTCCGTAGATAGTGTAACCAGTCATCTATCACAAACTTCTACATCTACATGTAAACACAGGATGGCTACAATTAAAATTTCACTGCTTGAGAGGTCCCCCACGAAAACGATAAATCGTAGAACAATGAGAATTTTGCAAGGATATGCGTAAGAGAAATGACGAATAAAGCATTGAAAGAGTCACATTTTAATTTCCACGTGTGAGGGCAACACTTGTTAATTGCCTATCATGTTTATGTTCCAGATTACAAACGTTGCTCCATTTCACGACCATACCGCATCCACGACAGCCTGGAACGGCGCGAGCACTTTTCGAATGGTAAACCCTAGGCTTAATTTCGGCCGGAACGGCTTTCCGGCACCTCCCAGAATCTTTTTTTTTTTTTTAATTACTCTAACAAGTCGGCAGCGGAGATTTACAACAGTACAAGTGTATTAAATGGCAATGCCCGTATAAATAGCCGATGCGCTCGCACCTATGAATGTGGTGACAGTGGGTTCCCAACACCGTGCGATGGGCAAGGGCATGGCCGGGGTAGGGTGTGTGTGCGTGTGTGTGTGTGTGTGTGTGTGCAGTATATCCAACATAAACTGAGCTTCGTAGTTCGATGAATAATAAAAATGGCCTTTTTAGGCTTCTAACTCTTCCTACATTCAAAGGAGTGACCTTTGATCAGATCTAGTAGCATTGTGATGCCTCCTGTTATGTACAGTAGCGGAAATCAGTATAAAGGCATGGTTTCACGAAAGTAGTAACATAGTGTCTGAAGCATACATGTATCGAATTTACTGTGAAAGTAGTAGCTACATATAAAACATAAACAATCATGACGGAATTACGAAGTTTCTTTCATTATACGCGTAACAAAATAAGGCGTATGGGTTTTCTTGATGGAAATTCGTATAACGGCACTTACTGTCATGTTGTATTATTGTATTGTTAGTACTTTGGCCAACGTCTGTTCTTCCCAATTACATCAAAAATTCTCTTCAGTATTGATTTTGTTAGGGTTTGTAGTTCTTGCAGCGAAATTGCCGCCTATCTTTTCGTATCGCCCTTTTGAGCTCACATACGGCCTAAAATTGCCTTCCTTTGAGATAAATGTGCTTTGCAAGTATTCCACAAATGTTTACCACGGGGTTCAAATCCGCACTACTTGCAGGCCAGGGCTAGACATCGATATCTTTATCTTCAAACCACTTTTTGGTTCTAGCAGAACCATACACACATGCATTATCTTGTTGAAACATCAGACTTTCGTCGGCTAGGTCCTCATGCATTCTAACCTATTTTGTTTCAAGCACCTCATTCTATTGTTCAGCCAAGCAATGCGTGACTTATCTTTAGCAGGGAAGGCTGCCCAAATCATAGCACTTCCACCACCAAAATTTCTCCTCTTTCTTACCTGCTGCTCTATTCTCATATCATGCTAATAATACTGAAATCCATCCTGCGCTCTAAATAATCATCCCGTTCTGAAGTCCATGACATATGTTTTTCAGCAAACTACAAACTAGCCTGTTTATGGTTGGATGTTAATGAAGGTTTCTGCAGTCGTTTCTTGACTGCAAGATGTTTGTCATGTGACAAAATTTTTCGTACACGTCTGGTTGTTACTGGCAACTGTAAATCAGCAACAAGCTGAGAAGAATAACAGTTTGTGGCTCTTTCTTTGCCCAAAGTAACCCTTTACATGCCTCATATTATTCTCTGCTTTGCCAGTATTTTCCGTTATGTCCACATCTTGCGCCCAGTCTAACGAAATTATCAATCACTGTACTTGAGCAATTAACATTCTTAGCAATTTGACGGTTGGAGACTCCCATCTCCTTGTACGTACCGATTTTTGCTTTTTCATCACATGACAACAGTTTTCCCCGTTGCACTGTCACAATCGTGGTTTATGTACATAACATTCACTATCACTAATGGTCATGTTTCATATATACAGTAAAGGCATGTACGTACACCTAACACCCCACATAATCGATTGTCTTTGTACCAAGTTCCAACCTCTGCCACCTGAATCGTCGACATCTTGCTACATACTGTACTACTGTCATCAAACGCGATACAATTTGACTGCATTTGTCGCTGCACTGGATTTCATACCATTACATATATATACAGCGTGCATAACTATTCCAATCAACAATGTTAATTTTCCTGCAAACATCCATGTCTTTATACTGATTTCCACTACTGTATGTCAATGAAAAATAAATAACCTTATGAAGGTCTGAAATGAGCGTCTGCATAATGCGCTGTCACGAAACTACGTCTCTTCCGTGTCGTAATTTGTGGCATAGCTGCTGATCATAGTCTTCCACTTTCAAATTAATGCGAGCCTACTCATTTTACCTCTTGTTGACTAGCGTTCAAAGTATGTCTGCTTAACTAAATAATTTTGTGGCTCGCAACAAGGAAATGTAGATCTGTAGGGGTTAAGTTATAAAAAGTGTAAAGATGCCTGATATTTCTTATTCGACTGGTCACATTTTACACTATCACATAGAAATAAGAGACGTACCAAGAATGAATTATCAGAATGGCATGCAAATCAGTAGATGTGATGTACACGTATAAGCAAACAAATGGTTACAGGTTTAAAAAATTAGATGATTTAAAAAAAATGGTTCAAATGGCTCTGAGCACTATGTGACTTAACTTCTGAGGTCATCAGTCCCATAGAACTTAGAACTACCTAAACCTAACTAACCTAAGGATGCCGGCCGAAGTGGCCGTGCGGTTAAAGGCGCTGCAGTCTGGAACCGGAACGCTACGGTCGCAGGTTCGAATCCTGCCTCTGGCATGGATGTTTGTGATGTCCTTAGGTTAGTTAGGTTTAACTAGTTCTAAGTTCTAGGGAACTAATGACCTCAGCAGTTGAGTCCCATAGTGCTCAGAACCATTTGAACCATTTTTGAACCTAAGGACATAACTTAACCCATACAGATCTACATTTTCTTGTTGCGAGCCACAAAATTATATAGTTAAGCAGACATACTTTGAACGCTAGTCAACAAGAGGTAAAATGAGTAGGCTAGCATTAATCTGAAAGTGGAAGACTATGATCAGGACATATACTAAGATGGTATCTGTTCTTTCGGACATGTATACATATAGTTAAGGCTCACCGGCCACTTGACCATCTTCTTCTTCTGTGCGAATACACAAACAGTGCCCGAACTCTTACGGGAATCGGCAACGCGCCGCGAGTAATGAGTATAATGGGCAGTCGCACTATCCTCTGTGTCCTCGGTGGCTCAGATGAATAGAGCGTCTGCAGTGTAAGCAGGAGATCCCGGGTTCGAGTCCCGGTCGGGGCACACACTTTCATCTGTCCCCGTTTACGTAGTCAACGCCTGTAAGCAGCTAAGGGTGTTCATTTCATTGTAATTTCATTCTAACGAGCTGCATACCATCTTAGTATGCCCTATGATCCAACCGTTACTTAAACAACCATTTGGTCACAGTAAAAGGACAACCACAACTGAGACAAAGTGAGCGTAATACTCTTCTGTCTTCGAATCATGTGTCTATTTGATTCATTGAGCACTTATTTCCTACAAAAATTCCAAGAGTTTAGTTTATAGGGAAATACTGACGATTGTTTACAGTATTTCTCATATTTTGTCTTTCCACAATTACAGCTATTCATCTCTATTTATTTACACTACTGTATCAGTTACATTGCGCAATGTGGTTCAAGTGCTTGCTCTTTGATGAACTTGACAGGAAAACTGGAAATGTGAGTGAGTCTACAGGTAACTGAGTTGGCACAAACTGCTGCTGTATTGAAATATCAGCATATTGGACTGCAAATAAGTGCTACAGACAGCTGATCAATGAACTATAGAGCAATTTACAGTTATAGGCATTTGGATACAGAAAAATTTATAAAACTAATAAAATTTTTTAAAAAAGTTATTCACGCGTGGTAGAATGGGATACTGTTTAAAACTAATAAGGCTTTAACATGAAATTCCATCTATTTACTGATCACTTTGTATCAATATTAACGAAAAAACCTTTGCTAAAACGTTGTCCAAGAGCTCCACTGAAAACACAAAACTCCTTGATGACTAAAAGAATTGCCCGCATCTCGTGGTCGTGCGGTAGCGTTCTCGCTTCCCACGCCCGGGTTCCCGGGTTCGGTTCCCGGCGGGGTCAGGGATTTTCTCTGCCTCGTGATGGCTGGGTGTTGTGTGCTGTCCTTAGGTTAGTTAGGTTTAAGTAGTTCTAGGCTCTAGGGGACTGATGACCATAGATGTTAAGTCCCATAGTGCTCAGAGCCATTTGAACCATTTTATTTGACTAAAAGAATTAAAAGTAAACAGAAAACAAGAAAAAGGTGATACACTATGTGATCAAAAGTATCTGGACACCTGACTGACTATGACTACAAGTTGGTGGCGCCCTCCATTGGTAATTCTGGAATTCAGTATGGTGTTGGCACACCCTTAGCCTTGATGACTGCTTCCACTCTCGCAGGCATACGTTCAATCAGTTGCTGGAAGCCTTCTTGGGGAATGACAACCCATTCTTCACGGAGTGCTGCACTGACGAGAGGTATCGATGTCAGTCCCTGAGGCCTGGCACGAAGTCGACGTTCCAAAACATCCCAAAGGTGCTCTATAGGATTCAGGTCAGGACTCTGTGCAGCCCAGTCCATTACAGGGATGTTATTGTCGTGTAACCACTTCGCCACAGCCCGTGCATTATGAACAGGTGCTCGGTCGTATTGAAAGATGCAATCTCCATCCCCGAACAGCTCTTCAACAGTGGGAAGTAAGTAGGTGCTTAAAACATCAGTGTAGGCCTGTGCTGTGATAGTGCCACGTAAAACAACAAGGAGTGCAAGCCCCGTCCATGAAAAACACAGCCACACCGTAACACCACCGCCTCCGAATTTTATTGTTGGCACTATATACACTGGCAGATGACGTTCACCGGGCATTCGTCATACCCACACCCTGCCATCGGATCGCCACATTGTGTTCTGATTCGTCACTCCACACAACGTTTTCCACTGTTCAATCGTCCAACGTGTCCACTCCTTACACCAAGCGAGGCGTCGTTTGGCATTTACCGGCGTGATGTGAGGCTCTGAGCAGCCGCTCGACCATGAAATCCAAGTTTTCTCACCTCCCGCCTAACTGTCATAGTACTTGCAATGGATCCTGATGCAGTTTGGAATTCCCGTGTGCTGATCTGGATAGATGTCTGCTTATTAAACGTTACGACCCTCTTCAACTGTCGGCGGTCTCTGTCAATCAACAGACGAGGTCGGCCTGTATACTTTTGTGCTTTACGTCTCCCTTCACGTTTCCACTTCACTATCACATCGGAAACAGTGGACCTAGGGATGTTTAGGAGTGTGGAAACCTCACGTACAGACATATGACACTAGTGACATCCTATCACCTGAGCACGTTCAAAGTCCGTGAGTTTCGCGGTGCACCCATTCTGCTCTCTCACGATGTCTAAAGACTACTGAGGTCGCTGATATGGAGTACCTGGCAGTAGTTGGCAGTGTAATGCGCCTACCATGAAAAACGTATGTTTTCTGGGGTATCCGGATACTTTTCATCACATAGTGTATGTTCAAAATGTTATTGAAAGGTGCAGAAACAATCAATCAAGAAATTAATAAGGTTGATAACATATTTACAGCAACATGGAATTAAGAGGAAAGAGAACAAGACAATATACAAGGTAGTATCACCATTAAACAAAATAATTATACTGTGAATTATTATACAGGTTGGTATATATTTTTAATTATCTTACAAACAGAGAGAAAAAATATGGCCAAATAGTGCAAAGTAAGAAACAAGGGTATAAACTGAAAACGTCATTCCATCAACATATAATTAAGTAAAAGAACTAGCAATAGTAAACTCTGAAAGTAATAATATTTCGAAATTTCTCAAAAATTCTGAACGCAGTTCTAAAGAGCTGTTCTAAATTTATGAGTTAGTACAGACAGACTTCACAGATGAATTAAAATGTGACACTGCTTGAAAATTTTGTAATTACTATAGTTGGTAAGAAATAATTATCATTCATGGAGGGAAACCTGATGAATTATCATTCAGTTTCCTTACGAATTTTTTTTTTTCCAGAAACTTTGAGAAATTAATGTACTCAAAGTAAATTAATATACACGTTATGTCACAGTTTGGTTTCGAAAAGAGTTACTTTATTTTCTCGCCAAATATTATAAACCTTGTTGAACAACATTCTAACACTTTTTACTTTTGTATTTTATCGAACGTAGTTGACTGTATAGATCACGATAATCTCTTAGAAATGCTTAAATCGAATCCACAGGGTTATATTTTGCATCAATGTCAGTTCATTATACACTATTGATCATTAAAATTGTAATGCCTGGAAGCGCAGAAAATAACGAACTCTTACTTTTTGTGCAAGTATAGCATAGCATGGGAGAAGTGGTTCATATAATCAATGCTACTAAATGAAAGGCTGATTGTATTGTGCCATACGCGTTTTGCTTTTGTTTTACTCGTGAAGCATGCTCTGTGGCCTGTAATACAGATTTCTTTTTGGTATAATAATTGTGTTACATAATAATAACAGATTTTACTATATTACACTTTGTTGTTATTTTGTTGTTGTTAGGTAAGAATTTTTCGTAACACAATGTTTGGATACTGAAGAAGCTTCACTAATAAAAAGAACAGAAATGTGTGTAGCACAGTACAAAAAACCTTTCATTTAGTTGCATAAAACGAACCTCATCTACAAGAATGTAGAAGCAACTAAGGAATGTCGGAAAATATAAAAAATGAAGACAACCAAGTCTTTTTAGATGAGTATTACTACCCATGTGCCCATTTTTGTCGTTGTTAGCATTTCTCTCTGTTGCTGCGGCTGGAGAATCTGCAACAGTGGTGGCCGTGTTGACAATCAGTGGTGCTCCGTATGTCGTCGCACTGCCTGGATGGATTCTTATCTTGTTGCAAACTATACAAACTTCTGACTCAAGGTACATGATGTGGCTGTACGATCCTGCATGGCCGCGTGAACAGTACATATGCTCTCGGCTGCTAGAGTGGCTATCACGAAACTAGATACCTCAAAGCCACACCTACTGTTGGCAGGCCGTAGGCGCTAAGTGCTGTGCGTCGCTTTGTTGCCAATTGCACTGTTAATAGAACAGGTGGCCAGCGCCAGCTACATTTTCAGTATTCTTGTACGATATCGTGTGTTTATGTGTGTTTTCGGTCTTCTGTGTAACAGTGTGCTGACTTGTGTTTGGTGGTGAGTGAAATGCAAAGGTGAGGCCTACGTGTAGTGCTACTCCAGTCAGTGCGTGTAAAGCGAGAAAAGACATTAGAAAACAATCTACAATTACCGTATCGAATGTACTATACTGATCTGGTCGACAGTGAAGAAGCCGGGAATAATATAGTCGCTTCGAGTCATTAAGTTCCTGTATGGTGTTGAATATACACTACTGGCCATTAAAATTGCTACACAACGAACATGACGTGCTACAGACGCGAAATTCAACCGACAGGAAGAAGATGCTGTGATATGCAAATGATTAGCTTTTCAGAGCATTCACACAAGGTTGACGCCGGTGGTGAAACCTACAACGTGCTGACATGAGGGAAGTTTCCAATCGATTTCTCATATACAAACAGCAGTTGACAAGCGTTGCCTGGTGAAACATTGTTGTGATGCCTCGTGTAAGGAGGAGAAATGCGTACTATCACGTTTCCGACTTTGATAAAGGTCGGATTGTAGCCTATCGCGATTGCGGTTTATCGTATCGCGACATTGCTGCTCGCGTTGGTCGAGATCCAATGACTGTTAACAGAATATGGAATCGGTGGATTCAGGAGGGTAATTCGGAACGCCGTGCTCGATCCCAACGGCCTCGTATCACTAGCAGTCTAGATGGCAGGCATCTTATCCGCATGGCTGTAACGGATCGTGCAGCCACCTCTCGATCCCTGAGTCAACAGATGGGAACGTTTGCAATAGAACAACCGTCTGCACGAACAGTTCGACGACGTTTGCAGCAGCATGGACTATCAGCTCAGATACCATGGCTGCGGTTACCCTTGACGCTGCATCACAGACAGGAGCGCAGCGATGGTGTACTCAACGACGAACCTGGGTACACGAATGGTAAAACATCATTTTTTCGGATGAATCCAGGTTCTGTTTACAGCATCATGATGTTCGCATCCGTGTTTGGCGACATCACGGTGAACGCAGATTGGAAGCAAGTATTTGTCATCGCCATACTGGCGTATCACCCGGCGTGATGGTATGGGGTGCCATTGGTTACACGTCTCGGTCACCTCTTGTTCGCATTGACGGCACTTTGAACAGTGGACGTTACATTTCGGATGTGTTACGACCCGTGGCTCTACCCTTCATTCGATCCCTGTGAAACCCTACATTTCAGCAGGATAATGCACTACCGCATGTTGCAGGACCTGTTCATGCCTTTCTGGATACAGAAAATGTTCGACTGCTGCCCCAGCCAGCTCATTCTGCAGATCTCTCACCAATTGAAAACGTCTGGTCAATGGTGGTCGAGCAACTGGCTCATCACAATACACCAGTCACTACTCTTGGTGAACTGTGGTATCGTGTTGTAGCTGCATGGGTAGCTGTGCCTGAACACGCTATCCAAGTCTGTTTGACTCAATGCCCAGGCGTATCAAGCCCGTTATTACGGCCAGAGGTGGTTGTTCTGGGTACTGATTTCTCAGGATCTATGCACCCAAATTGCGTGAAAATGTAATCACATGTCAGTTCTAGTATAATATATTTGTCCGATGAATACCCGTTTATCATCTGCATTTCTTCTTGGTGTAGCAATTTTAATGTCCAATATTGTAACACTCTTGAGTTCATCGATTTCATATTTGCATGAGTTGTGGCCTATTGATCAATGTGAGCAGTAATGAAAAATTACGATCTCGGCAAGCCACGATGTGGTCGTTGTCAAATTCTTACACAAGCTGGTAGACTTCTCTCCTTACTTGAGACATTATACTGCCTTCTTACAACACCCAACACTGAAAAGTGATTAGTGAATTATAAATCGGCTGTGTAATCGTCCCGTATGTACAGAAAGTAGTTTATCTCACTCCCATGTACTTGTCGTTGGGCTGAAATGCTAATCCTTTACTTATTCTTACATTGTATGCAGGACACTTCACACCAATGTGACGTTTGTTGAACGCCGCCTTCGCGTTGCAATTTTAATGCCCACTGCCGTAGTTCATTCTGCTGCAACTGGTTTCTTCGGGCAGACTTTATAGCGCATTATTAAAGCAGCCCTTGAAGACACCAGGCACGGCGTCTGATGACAGTTGGCTAAATTGAAACAAATCGGAGGTACACGACTGGCACTGATAGCCTCACTGTCAAGCTAACCTGACTTCGTTACGGACAGCACTGAGTTTAGCAACTCATCTGCATCTGTACAAAAAGTAAACGCGACTCAGTGAGTTAACGTTGCATGAGACAAAACTCAATACAGCGAAGTCAACACAGAATGACGATAACAATGCCAACGTCTGGTGCATTGTATGCTGGTGTAAGATTGGTAGCGATGCGAAACTGTTGAAGATCGGTCCACAGCTGTACACCGTCTTGCTACTTTTGACAGTTCTGCAACTCCTATCAGCCATTTTCCTGAAGTGCATAATTTCTCACGTCCATATATTCATTGTTATTCAAGCAAATTACACACTCTGTGGCTTTATAAATTCACTAGTATAAATTAGTAACTTTCACCTTCTGTTCCATAATTTTTTTGGTAAAATGTATGTTGTCAGTACATTTTGCTAACTTTAATTTTAAACGGTGGTAAGCCAGTAGCTACTACACATTGACACTAGTCAGACAAATTCCATAAAACTGGAGTTTTAGAGCACAATTTAAAGATGATTTACTGGATTGTAATGGTCAAAACTAAAGTGCTTCTGGTTAGTGATCTTTCTGTTATGTGCATCTGGTTTACTCTATTAGGCCATACCTGCAACATTCGATGGTAACTAACTAGGAAAAAATAAAAACTCGCAGTTTCTAATTTTTCTCTTTCCCGCTACCCACCTGACATAGAACTGGACACTGCTGAAAATATTGCAAGATTTTGCATGGAACACTGAAACCTGTGCTGCAGAAGTTCCCAATTCACTAAATAAAAGACAGAAACATACAGGTGACTGCTGGATGAAGAACATTAAACAGCTATGTGCAACTTATGAAGACAGTCTCTCCAAAACTTTGGATTCATTGCTAACATAGAGTATCTAATTTTCCCCATAGACACGTGCAACAATATGTTTTTTATTTTAGTGTGAGCGCCAATGCCCGCAATAAATCTTGAAACAGGTACATTATGTATGTAGGGCCTACCAAGCAAGAGCTATCTGCGCTGAGCACGGTTTATTCCATCTCGAAGGAAAAACATGAACAGTTTGTGCAACAAATAATGTTCAACACACACGACAAAATGCATCATTGTTGTAATTAAAAATGATCACAGCAAAAAAGAGAGAAAAACCTACTATCCTTTCATCTTTTTCAGATTTCATGTTTCCACAGAGAAACAATTGCAAATATACAACTAGTTCTATTTTGTCAGGCAGTACGCAAAATGAATGTCGAACTGTCGAAGTGAAACTGATCTGAAGCTCGAACATGTGTGTGTGTAGTGCGTATCTGTAATATGAAACTTGGGGGAAACCTATCTCAGCATGGCCAGGAAGTAGTCAGAACCCCCTACATTCCGAAAAAATATCAACGTTCTAATACTAAGGCTAAGCTGTTTATTCTTTCCTCCTTGCGTTTTTCATAGCTTAAAGATGGAAGAAATGCACAGTAACTGTACTCTGTTTCTTGTCTTTTCTTAGTTCTGTATATAATTTCCGTTTCAAAATGGCTCTGAGCACTATGGGACTTAACATCTAAGGTCATCAGTCCCCTAGAATTTAGAATCACTTAAACCTAACTAACCTAAGGACATCACACACATCCATGCCCGAGGCAGGATTCGAACCTGCGACCGTAGCGGTCGCGCGGTTCCAGACTGAAGCGCCTAGAACCGCTAGGCCACACCAGCCGGCAATTTCCGTTTACTGTGATAAAGCCGGCCTACTGTCACTCAGAACTCGTCAACAACATACATTAGTAAACTTCACACAATACGATAATCATGTATGTCCAGCACTTCTGAAACTAGAATACTATGCACTCTAAGCGATCCAGTCCTCTACGCAGTTCTGTAAAGTGAGAAAATGCATTCAAGCGGAGGAGCTGTAGTACTTACAGCGACCACTCCTTCGGCTGCGCGACGCCAAACTGACGCCAACTGGCTGGCGAGGTTATGGAAACACTTTCACTGCGCATGCGCGGCTGCCCGAGGTCTAACGTGGAATTCTTTCTCCGTGATGCGTAGGAACGTCGATTTTAGCTCCAGATTAGCCGAACAGTATCGCACGTAGGCGGCGTCAGTAACTGCAATTATTGAATTGTAGCAAATAGCAGTGATGTGTATATGTCCAATGCAGATCCCCTTAGTGACAACAGAACAAAAATTACTAATTTACTATTAACCTCAGGGCAGTTGTCAAATTTTATTAGTAGGCTACGCTAGCAACGTCCTAATATCTTTAACTTGGATGCAAAGTGGAGGCGAACTTCATTTCTAACTGAGCAAAGGAATCACACAAACACAAATGGACTTCCATGAAAATAGTATCACGATGATTTTAAGAGAAGGCTAAACAAAACTCAAGTTCAAGCTAAATAGTTGTCTACTATTACCGATCTCAGAAGCAGTTCAGAAAACCGAAGTGCCAGTTGAAAAAAGTGTTTACTAATGAGACTGCTCTCATGTGAATATAGGCTTCCAGCCTCCAGAAGTGTGTTCTGTCCGTTTTATACAGTTCAGCATACTGTCATTTCCCGCTTTTTTTTTTGCAACAAAATTTTCACCATTAGCTACATCTGTGAAACTGCACTTATCAATGCAATTGGATGCATATCACACCCCACTGCAGAAGCTAAGTATCAGTTCTGAGCTCACACTGCGATTGGAGAAAGTGACTCAACGATGGCATGACCAGAGGGATAATTTGTACACAAAGATATATATAGAATTCTCTGTCCTCTTTGATCTCTGTCCGTGGTCACTCATTATCATTCAATAAACGTTTGTTAATATTTGGCCCAGTGGGTTAATGCAGCTCTGATTCGAAGAATTTAGCTTGCGCCTGATGGTCTAATAAGAAATAAAACAGTTTTCTTGATATAAAATAAGATCTATCAGAATACACAGTACGAACGTAATTTATTGCGAGAGCTGCGCGGGAACAGTTCATCACATCTTCCGTGAATAATTTGCACGACAGTTTTAATTATGTAAAACCGGTTAGTTAACCAATCACTTAACTCAGTCTTATTCGAAGGCAAATGCTGTCACTTTGTGAATGAGCATATGTAATAACGAAAATTATCTGTTTAGTAAAAGAGATAACTGTTTTATTCTTTCACATAGCATGCTCTACACCTTCACGAGAGAATAAATGAAAAATATCTAAGTAAGAGAATTTCTTGAGAAAAAGCATTTTCAGTTTGTCCGTAAGATTAACTTTGCTTTCCATGAATTTAGATTCTTGGGTAAGTGACCGAAAATTGTTGCGACAACTTATTTTTAATTATTATTATTATTTCTGTCCAACGATAATGAGTTACTAAGTGTTTGTTTGTGTTTGTGTGTGTGTGTGTGTGTGTGTGTGTGTGTGTGTGTTTGCAAACTGAAGCTGGAGTCAGCCCAAACAAATGCTGCTCATCACGTCTCTAATGCGACGTCCAGTGTCGGATGGGAAGCGACGGATTGTTAGCCGTTGAAAACAAAAATTAAGGTCCAAATTATTCTAGTGGCATATTCGTTTTACCAATACGTACACTACTGGCCATTAAAATTGCTACACCAAGAAGAAAAAAATGGCTCTGAGCACTATGGGACTTAACTTCAGAGGTCATCAGCCCCGAGAACTTAGAACTACTTAAACCTAACTAACCTAAGGAGATCACACACACCCATGCCCGAGGCAGGATTCGAACCTGCGACCGTAGCGATCGCGCAGTTCCAGACTGTAGCGCCTAGAACCGCTCGGCCAACTCGGCCGGCACACCAAGAAGAAATGCAGATGATAAACGGGTATTCATTGGACAAATATACTATAACTGACATGTGACTACATTTTCATGCAATTTGGGTGCATAGATCCTGAGAAATCAGTACCCAGAACAACAACCTCCGGCCGTAATAACGGCCTTGATACGGCTGGGCATTGTGTCAAACAGATCTTGGATGGCGTGTACAGGTACAGCTGCCCATGCAGCTTCAACACGATACCACAGCTCATCAAGAGTAGTGACTGGCATATTGTGGCGAACCAGTTTCTCGGCCACCATTGACCAGACGTTTTCAATTGGTGAGAGATCTGGAGTATGTGCTGGCCAGGGCAGCAGTCGAACATTTTCTGTATCCAGAAAGGTCCTACAGGACCTGCAACATGCGGTCGTGCATTATCCTGCTAAAATGTAGGGTTTCGCAGGGATCGAATGAAGGGTAGAGCCACGGGTCGTAACACATTTGAAATGTAACGTCCGCAGTTCAAAGTGCCGTCAATGCGAACAAGAGGTGACCGAGACGTGTAACCAGTGGCACCCCGTACCATCACGCCGGGTGATACGGCAGTATGGCGATGACGAATACACGCTTCCAATGTGCGTTCACCGCGATGTCACCAAACACGGATGCAACCATTATGATGCTGTAAACAGAACCTGGATTCATCCGAAAAAATGACGTTTTGCCATTCGTGCACCCAGGTTCGTCGTTGAGTACACCATCGCAGGCGCTCCTGTCTGTGATGAGCGTCAAGGGTAACCGCAGCCATGGGCTCCGAGCTGATAGTCCATTCTGCTGCAAACGTCGTCGAACTGTTCGTGCAGATGGTTGTTGTCTTTTAAACGTGCCCATCTGTTGACTCAGGGATCGAGACGTGGCCGTACGGTCCGTTACAGCCATTTCGACTGCTGGTGATACGAGGCCCCATCTTCGCGGTGTAGCAATTTTAATGGCCAGTAGTGTATTAACAGAGACAGTAAACCACGAGGAGTGAGTACTCCACCAGCGACAGGACTGCCGTGGCCCCCACTGACTATTACCTCCATGCAGAAGCGCATTGCTCAGTCGCTCCCGGAGTACTGATTATTCTTCGTGTTTTACTGTTTCTGTTAATACATATCGGTAAAACGGTCATCGTACTAAATTAATACGGTAAGGCTCTACCGAATGGGGACGTAATATTCCGATGTAAAAATAATTTTGTTTGAAATGGGGAACAAACCGACTTATCTCGTCGTCGCTGGGCGTCGAATGAAAGATGCGATGAGCAAGATTCTTTTGGTCTGACACCAGCTACACTGTGCAAAAATGAAATTTGAAATATTACCAAAACATCAGAGAAAATGTGCCTGGCGGCCAGCATATACACTGCTGGCCATTAAAATTGCTACACCACGAAGATGACGTGCTACAGACGCGAAATTTAACCGACAAGAAGAAGATGCTGTGATATGCAAATGATTAGCTTGTCAGAGCATTCACACAAGGTTGGCGCCGGTGGCGACACCTACAACGTGCTGACATGAGGAAAGTTTCCAACCGATTTCTCATACACAAACAGCAGTTGACCGGCGTTGCCTGGTAAAACGTTGTTGTGATGCCTCGTGTAAGGAGGAGAAATGCGTACCATCACGTTTCCGACTTTGATAAAGGTCGGATTGTAGCCTATCGCGATTTCGGTTTATCGTATCACAACATTGCTGCTCGCGTTGGTCGAGATCCAATGACTGTTAGCAGATTATGGAATCGGTGGGTTCAGGAGGGTAATACGGAACGCCGTGCTGGATCCCAACGGCCTCGTATCACTAGCAGTCGAGATGACAGGCATCTTATCCACATGGCTGTAACGGATCGTGCAGCCACGTCTCGATCCTTGAGTCAACAGATGGCGACGTTTGCAAGACAATAACCATCTGCACGAACAGTTCGACGACGTTTGCAGCAGCATGGACTATCAGCTCGGAGACCGTGGCTGCGGTTATTACGGCCAGAGGTGGTGTTTCTGGGTACTGATTTCTCAGGATCTATGCACCCAAACTGCGTGAAAATGTAATCGCATGTCAGTTCTAGTATAATATATTTGTCCAATGAATACCCGTTTGTCATCTGCATTTCTTCTTGGTGTAGCAATTTTAATGGCCAGTAATATATATATATATATATATATATATATATATATATATATATATATATATATATATATATATATATATATATATATATATATATCCGACCGTTGTGGCCGAGCGATTCTAGGCGCTTCAGTCCGGAACCGCACTACTGCAACGGTCGCAGATTCGAATCCTGCCTCGGGCGTGGATGTGTGTGATGTCCTTAGGTTAGTTAGGATTAAATAGTTCTAAGTCTAGGGGACTGATGACCTCATATGTTAAGTCCCATAGTTCTCAGAGCCATTTGAACCATATACATATATACCCAAATTTGCAACAACATATTTCTTCATTTGACAATATGGTAACTATATAAGAAAATCTTTAAGCTTTTCTTGCTTAATTTTATAGACTAAATACCATCTGCATGAAGGCGTACCGAAAGCAAATCGTGTACATAAAATAAATAAATGTGTTTTCGAAATAAAATGAAAAACATGAGCCTCTTTGATGCCTTTTTAGTAATTCGGACCCTCCCCCCGTTTTGACAAAAATTCCAGCTATGTCCTTGGATGTACCGGTACCGTATTTGTCTTTTCTCTTCACTTCGAGGATTGCATTGGGAACATGAGTGAACTTCAGATATTTGGTTATCCTTCTGGCTACACCTTTAAGGTTGTGAAGTACCTCTAGAAACATAAAATCTACCATCAATATGTTGACGAAGCCCGCTGTACAGCCTTTGAATGCAAAATTCAGATATTTCGTTCGTGGAAAAAGTTCCCTGCTGTCAGTATGCACTGGAGTGCAAAACTTAAGGACGAAAGTAACTTTCGAATGATACGTCACGACCAAGTAACAGCGCGATTAAACTTGGACCATTCATAGAAAGTACTGCTGCGCTGTAGTACCGAAGGTGACTGAAATACACAATGAGACGAACAGAAACGATACTCTTCTTCAAAGACAATAATTGTCCTGAAGACATCGCGATTCACGATGGCCTCCTGGACATTACAAAAGGCGCGGCATGTGAACACCACGGACGGCGATACATGCTCTGCAGAATGTTTCCATCCAGGCCACAAAGCTGGTACAGAGCTCTTGTGATCGAGCGTTCAATTCCTCCACCAGCGCGGTTCACAACTGTTGAATGGTCGTCGCTGAATGTGGACGTGCTGCAGTGAGTCTCCCCAACGCATCCAACACATCATGTGTGTCCCTTGGAAGTCAGATCAGGAAGCTGGAGAGATCTGGAGAGGTTCAATAAGAGTCCCTAATCGTTCTTTCCACCAACCTGTCGTCTTTTAAAGTTGTGTCGCCAGCGCAGAAGACAGCTCCCCAGTCGTGGGATCTTCTTCGACGGAGGCTGCAATGCTGTCATCCCGAACCTGTGATTGGGCTTTTTATGGGATGCCACTTGCCCAGGTTAGTCTCTGTATCTGCAGAGGGCTTGATCTGTAGCACTGACAATGATGATAGGTGACGCCTCCCATTAATGTATCCATTTTGGTTATATGTTAAATAATTTTATACTGTGTTTTACAACACTCGACATAGCTTTCTTAATTGTACGGTAACTTTTCTGACAACTTCCGATATAGAGTACGACATGTCCGTTGCTCCTGAACGACCGAAACATACACTCCTGGAAATTGAAATAAGAACACGGTGAATTCATTGTCCCAGGAAGGGGAAACTTTATTGACACATTCCTGGGGTCAGATACATCACATGATCACACTGACAGAACCACAGGCACATAGACACAGGCAACAGAGCATGCACAATGTCGGCACTAGTACAGTGTATATCCACCTTTCGCAGCAATGCAGGCTGCTATTCTCCCATGGAGACGATCGTAGAGATGCTGGATGTAGTCCTGTGGAACGGCTTGCCATGCCATTTCCACCTGGCGCCTCAGTTGGACCAGCGTTCGTGCTGGACGTGCAGACCGCGTGAGACGACGCTTCATCCAGTCCCAAACATGCTCAATGGGGGACAGATCCGGAGATCTTGCTGGCCAGGGTAGTTGACTTACACCTTCTAGAGCACGTTGGGTGGCACGGGATACATGCGGACGTGCATTGTCCTGTTGGAACAGCAAGTTCCCTTGCCGGTCTAGGAATGGTAGAACGATGGGTTCGATGACGGTTTGGATGTACCGTGCACTATTCAGTGTCCCCTCGACGATCACCAGTGGTGTACGGCCAGTGTAGGAGATCGCTCCCCACACCATGATGCCGGGTGTTGGCCCTGTGTGCCTCGGTCGTATGCAGTCCTGATTGTGGCGCTCACCTGCACGGCGCCAAACACGCATACGACCATCATTGGCACCAAGGCAGAAGCGACTCTCATCGCTGAAGACGACACGTCTCCATTCGTCCCTCCATTCACGCCTGTCGCGACACCACTGGAGGCGGGCTGCACGATGTTGGGGCGTGAGCGGAAGACGGCCTAACGGTGTGCGGGACCGTAGCCCAGCTTCATGGAGACGGTTGCGAATGGTCCTCGCCGATACCCCAGGAGCAACAGTGTCCCTAATTTGCTGGGAAGTGGCGGTGCGGTCCCCTACGGCACTGCGTAGGATCCTACGGTCTTGGCGTGCATCCGTGCGTCGCTGCGGTCTGGTCCCAGGTCGACGGGCACGTGCACCTTCCGCCGACCACTGGCGACAACATCGATGTACTGTGGAGACCTCACGCCTCACGTGTTGAGCAATTCGGCGGTACGTCCACCCGGCCTCCCGCATGCCCACTATACGCCCTCGCTCAAAGTCCGTCAACTGCACATACGGTTCACGTCCGCGCTGTCGCGGCATGCTACCAGTGTTAAAGACTGCGATGGAGCTCCGTATGCCACGGCAAACTGGCTGACACTGACGGCGGCGGTGCACAAATGCTGCGCAGCTAGCGCCATTCGACGGCCAACACCGCGGTTCCTGGTGTGTCCGCAGTGCCGTGCGTGTGATCATTGCTTGTACAGCCCTCTCGCAGTGTCCGGAGCAAGTATGGTGGGTCTGACACACCGGTGTCAATGTGTTCTTTTTTCCATTTCCAGGAGTGTAGTTACGCGTCCGTTGCTCTAGTACAGGGGTCGGCAAGTAGTTTTCAGTGGGGTCCGGATTCGGTATAAAATTTTTATGGAGGTCCGAAAAAAACTAATAATTAAAAGGTACTGTTTTTTATTTCGTTTTCAAGTCGAATTAGTTTCCAAAAAAAGGGTAAACCAAGTAAAACAAGTAGTTCTCAGCCAATATTGTAATATATTCAATGTGAGGAATTACATCGACGGTCTTGAGTCAGTTTTCTAAAGTTCGGTGGACGAGGGGTACAGCAAATGCGAAGTATGTCTTCGAGGTGGGCGTCCGTCAACCTTGACCGATATGGGTTCTTCGAAAAATTCATTTTCGAGAACGACGATTTGCATATATATGTCGAACAAAACATAATGGCCAGACTGATAGCTACTTTCTTACCATTTTTATATTTTTCTGAAACATGTTTACCCCAAAATTCTTCAGTGGATACAGTTTTATACATTTCCAAAGAAATATCTTTTTGCATGTCGATTATTTCCACTTGAAGTGAAGACTTTGAAACGCTGAACAACTTAGCAGACACATCAGTCCATTCTGCCGATTGTAACGGAACATATTAAAGGCTTTACTGTACCGAAGTATGCGATACCCTCCAAATTCAACCAGTTTAACGAGTATTTATGATTATAGAAAAGTTATTGTGTATGTTAACAATGATTGCGTAACATGTCTCCATAAACAGTCAACCCATTAAATTATACTGAATAACTAACCCACACAAAAGTTAATATCACTTGATCACTGATACAGCAAATGTCATCATGTAAAAACACTGAGTTCATCTTAAATAATTAATATGAAGTACGAAAAATAGTGTACAACTTAGGTATTTTGGATCTCCTTAAATAAAAATCACCCAGTGAAACCTATTTGTTCACTAGGAGCGGTTTCACTTAGTATTCACGAAATCAATCCTGTTTTAGACGAAAACCAATGTATTTCTTAATAATTCATGTTAATTACTTATTTATGCAAATTAGAGAAGTCAATTGACAAACTTCTAGAAAACGGACTTTTTGTAACAAAGAATTATTCTGTCAAGTCAACAAATCTGTCTGTCATTTTAATAACATGTTAAATTATGTCACTCGATGCAAATTAATAACTTTTCTGCACAAATTATGATAACAGATGTACATGTGACTTGTAAACTATATCTCTTTTTAGTAGTTCTTTGACAATGTTATAAATACGAGCAGCAAGAAGGGTCGAGAGGCAGTCGGAATGTCAATTTGGTACAGTGTGTTTGTGTGTTATTGTTTGAGGTGGATAAACAATGCAAAGAACATGTAAAGGAAGTTGTGTTGTGTCATAGTCTTTGGTGGGCAGTGGAATTAAGATGGCCCCCAGAGAAATAAATATTTGAAGTTTACATATTTGTTGGTTTCGTTCATTCTTTATCATCAAAAGCACATAAAAAACACGGGACCTCATGTTTTTAACCCTAGACAACCAGATTTAGAGCCAGCATCAACATCGAGACACAGCAGCGATCCAGCAAGCAGCAGTGATTACTACAATGCATTGTAATGGCGCCAACCTAACATCAAGTGCTAACAAGCTCCGTAAATGGGAGTGAAATAGTGCGATTATAGCAATTAGCAATATCTACGACCAGGCGACCATTACACGATGCATCAACTTCACAAGCAAATTTTAGGAATTGAGACAGATTTCCAATTTCTGCAAAGTCTTGAAATCTTGTAGCAAATTCGTCCCTTAGATCGGACAGAAATCTTACAAACACTGCAATGTTTTCTTCAGAGTTTTCTTTTTTTTACTCAAGAATTGTTGGGAAATGAAAAAATTCGTGCCTTGCAATATCTTTTTCAAAAATATCCAGCTTACGATGAAAAGCAGACACGCTTTGTATCAGATCACATATCAGTTTCCCATTCCCTTGCAACTCTATGTTGCGTGCATTGAAATATTTCAGAATATCCTTCAGAAATGCCACAGCTAGCATATTGCGCTCGTTTGTTATGAACTCTAAGTGCTTCTTTGCTCCCTGCGTATCCAAAATTTGCAAGAAGGAAGTTACTTCTTCCTTTATTAGCCAGAAACGTTCATCAACTTGACCTTTACTTAACCATCGAACATTGTTGTATTGCAATAAGTGAGAATACGCTGCATCACATTCTGAAAGAAACTTCTTGAACTTTCGCTGTTGGAGAGAAGAACGAGATCTCATAAAATTAGTCAACTGCACCAAGCTGTCCATTACTTCTTTCAGTGTAGTACTGAGTTTTCCACAAAGGGCAGTCTGATGAATTATACACTGATACGATATTAGACCTGGATTCTGATCCCTGACTTTCTTTGCTTACCTTTTTCTTTGCCAATCCTCGCTAGGGCACCGTCAGTTGAAAGCGACACTATTTTATCATAACGAATGTTGGAATTATTAATATATTCGTCAATAGCTTTGAATAAATCTTCTCCTCGAGTGTTACGTTTCAAAGGCAATATTACGAGCAATTCTTCTCTGAATATCTTACTTTCAATGTCGAAAAATCTCACGAAAATAGATATATGTTCATCATCAACAACGTCACATGATTCGTCAAGTGCATGGTGCCTTTTTCAAAAGTTCAAGCAGAGTGCTTTTAATCTCAGTAGCTACAATTTCCGTTCTTCTTGTATTACTTCTTGCCGACATTGGAATACTTTGAATTGCAGCGACATCATTTTTTTCTTCAAAAACTCCCGAGGCTACTTCCAGCATACATTCTTTCGTCATTTCAGAATCTGAAAATGGTTTTTGGTGTTTACTAAGTTTCCAGCACACACGTAACGCTGCTTCTGCTGTTTTTTCTTGCTCACTCATGCAGCCAACCAGCAATTTCGTGCTTTTTTCGTAAGAAGTGAGATATTCCTGTAATTTAAATTTAAATTGTATCGTGATAAGTTTACAAAGCAGTTATAAATATCACATTTATACATTATCTAATAGAATTATATTACCTGTAGTTTTTCTTTACGAGCCTCACTGCCAAGAGGAAAGTTTTTGTGGAATTGCTGATGAGTTGTTTCATAGCGTCGCTTTAAATTGCCACTTTTAATAACAGCGACAGTTTTATTACATATTAAGCAAACTGGAACCGCTTGAGGCCTATCAGGCAGCGTAAAACAATATTGTTCAGTCCATTCAGTCAAAAATCTCGTATTTTCAGTGTCCACTTTTCGCTTTTTAGGACCCATTATTAATGTAGGTATGTATGAACGAAAAGGTTTTTCACACGACAAATTGTAAAACAAATGAATAATTGCTCTGCGGCCTGCGTGCGATTGACGAAACGAAGTAAAGACCAGGCCCCCACAACCCCACGAGTGGTCGACTGTGAAGAGCGGACAAATTGAATAGCTGGGCGGCGGCCATTAGATTGGTAAACTGACGCGCGGAGTTCGAATGTTTATACATCGCTTTTGGTTATAAAATGCCTTCCCTCGAGTTAGGTCACAAACAAAATGCCTCATTTAAATACGTTACGACAATATACTTTTTAATTTATGGACAAACAGCAACTAGTCATTGTTTACGAATTTATCTTACGTACTACATGGAATTTGCCGTAGCTAAAAGTTAACTGGCCCCCTAGCATTTTTCGTAGTTCATTCACGATAGATGTACGCAAAATGCATCAAAATACTCGAAGATTTGCCCACTATGTTAATAGATATTTTCTGACTCTACCTTGCTTTACATTTTATGACGAGAAGTGCGTTATATATGCCATTGTGCTTTGGCAACTCACGACCAAATTATCAAGTTTCAACCTAACATAGACCATGAAAACACTATCGATTAGCCAGCTATAACAAACAAGACTTCAGGCAGGCATCCAGTATCGCACTAGTCACAACATTTACTTTTGAAGATGTACACTTCAGTTTGTATGTGTGGTTTTTTCATCAGTTTCTGAGCAACTTCACAGCCCCACTGAATGAAACATGTGAAATAAACATTTGCACAAGTACTGTCAAAAATAACAGGTACTGTTCAAAAATGTAAAGGCAGTAACGTATCACTTCTGAAAATGCAAGTCCCCGATCTAATCTAGAGTTACAGCATGTTGAGCAATTTACTCTTTCTGTTATACATGAACATATTTTCCCCTCTATGAAGGTTAGACTTACAGCACACAAGCAATATTTACTTTTTACTGTCCCTGAAGAATAGTACTACCCTCCTCCCTATGAAGGTTATCCAATTTTAGCTTACGAAAAATTTTCATTTCTTAACTGCATGATAACATCACACTTACCTAGGTAAAAGAAAGGCCACCCACGGTGGTTATCAAATAGTAGTTGACAGTTCTACAGAAAAAGTGACTGCTCTGAATAATGAATCAAAGTTCAACCAGCAAAAAATTAACCCTGCTGTTATTGCTACTAAGTTATAACCAGCAAAGTTTTATTGTAGTTTTCAGTCAAAAACTTGTATTATATTCCAACCAAATGCAGCAAGCTGTCTTATGAAACTTCAAGATTTTTTATTCAAAGCTTACAAATGAAAAGCATTCTAATTTTAAACCACTTTATTATTGATTAAGGAACAAAACAGATTTATTTAAGTGTTGCCTTAGCATTTCTTTGTGAAGAGTAAAATTGTAACTACCTGCTACATGATGCAATCTGATTTTCATATAACATGAAATTATGGCCCTTAATAGTAGTACAATATGATTTTCTGGCAGTAAATTGTCTCTGGCATGGACATTTAATTCTTCAAATACACTGAAGTGCTGTAGTTTCTCCAGTACTTTAATTTCCACTACAAGTTTAACATTGCCTCTAGGTGGCTTTCCTCCATTTACAGCTTGTATTTCTCTTAAAATAATTTCGCACTGAGAACATACTATTACAACACTATGTGAAGGTATTGTCAAACCTCCATTATTTTTCCTTCTTAAAAACTTGTTATACATTAAATCATTGTAAGTTCCAAAAAGGGAAGAAACACATGTTGAACACATTACAACATTTTTCAAATGCTGCACAACATAGCCAGCTATGTACACTACAATATTTTCTGAATATTCTGTCAGGATGGAGAGTGACTGAATATAGTCATGGTCTGGTATGTGAGACCAATTTTCATTCAAGTCAGATACAAGGCCTATATCAATATCATTCACTCGACTTTTTGAAAATATAACGGGATCAAACCATATTTCTTGAAACATATCCTTTTTCCAAGACAATAATGGAGTTACAGATTCTGATGAACAGTTCCCAGTGCTTTTACATTTTATCTCATTCCTCACTAATAGTTGCCTGTAAGCAGAACGGAACTGCAAATCAGAAGGATTATTGTTGTTGTTGTGGTCTTCAGTCCTGAGACTGGTTTGATGCAGCTCTCCATGCTACTCTATCCTGTGCAAGCTTCTTCATCTCCCAGTATCTACTGCAACGTACATCCTTCTGAATCTGCTTAGTATATTCATCTCTTGGTCTCCCTCTACGATTTTTACCCTCCACACTGCCCTCCAATGCTAAATTTGTGATCCCTTGATGCCTCAAAACATGTCCTACCAACCGATCCTTTCTTCTAGTCAAGTTGTGCCACAAACTTCTCTTCTCCCCAATCCTATTCAATATCTCCTCATTAGTTACGTGATCTACCCATCTTATCTTCAGCAGTCTTCTGTAGCACCACATTTCGAAAGCTTCTATTCTCTTCTTGTCCAAACTAGTTATCGTCCATGTTTCACTTCCATACATGGCTACACTCCATACAAATACTTTCAGAAACGACTTCCTGACACTTAAATCTATACTCGATGTTAACAAATTCCTCTTCTTGAGAAACGCTTTCCTTGCCATTGCCAGTCTACATTTTATATCCTCTCTACTTCGACCATCATCGGTTATTTTACTCCCTAAATAGCAAAACTCCTTTACTACTTTAAGTGTCTCATTTCCTAATCTAATTCCCTCAGCATCACCCGACTTAATTTGACTACATTCCATTATCCTCGTTTTGCTTTTGTTGATGTTCATCTTATATCCTCCTTTCAAGACACTGTCCATTCCGTTCAACTGCTCTTCCAAGTCCTTTGCTGTCTCTGACAGAATTACAATGTCATCGGCGAACCTCAAAATTTTTACTTTTTCTCCATGAATTTTAATACCTACTCCGAATTTTTCTTTTGTTTCCTTTACTGCTTGCTCAATATACAGATTGAATAACATCGGGGAGAGGCTACAACCCTGTCTTACTCCTTTCCCAACCACTGCTTCCCTTTCATGCCCCTCGACTCTTATAACTGCCATCTGGTTTCTGTACAAACTGTAAATAGCCTTTCGCTCCCTGTATTTTACCCCTGCCACCTTCAGAATTTGAAAGAGAGTATTCCAGTTAACATTGTCAAAAGCTTTCTCTAAGTCTACAAATGCTAGAAACGTAGGTTTGCCCTTTCTTAATCTTTCTTCTAAGATAAGTCGTAAGGTCAGTATTGCCTCACGTGTTCCAACATTTCTACGGAATCCAAACTGATCTTCCCCGAGGTCGGCTTCTACCAGTTTTTCCATTCGTCTGTAAAGAATTCGCGTTAGTATTTTGCAGCTGTGACTTATTAAACTGACAGTTCGGTAATTTTCACATCTGTCAACACCTGCTTTCTTTGGGATTGTAATTATTATATTCTTGTTGAAGTCTGAGGGTATTTCGCCTGTCTCATACATCGTGCTCACCAGGTGGTAGAGTTTTGTCAGGACTGGCTCTCCCGAGGCCATCAGTAGTTCAAATGGAATGTTGTCTACTCCCGGGGCCTTGTTTCGACTCAGGTCTTTCAGTGCACTGTCAAACTCTTCACGCAGTATCGTATCTCCCATTTCGTCTTCATCTACATCCTCTTCCATTTCCATAATATTGTCCTCAAGTACATCGCCCTTGTATAAACCCTCTATATACTCCTTCCACCTTTCTGCCTTCCCTTCTTTGCTTAGAACTGGGTTGCCATCTGAGCTCTTGATATTCATACAAGTGGTTCTCTTCTCTCCAAAGGTCTCTTTAATTTTCCTGCAGGCAATATCTATCTTACCCCTAGTGAAACAAGCCTCTACATCCTTACATTTGTCCTCTAGCCATCCCTGCTTAGCTATTTTGCACTTCCTGTCGATATCATTTTTGAGACGGTTGTATTCCTTTTTGCCTGCTTCATTTACTGCATTTTTATATTTTCTCCTTTCATCAATTAAATTCAATATTTCTCCTGTTACCCAAGGATTTCTATTAGCCCTCGTCTTTTTACCTACTTGATCCTCTGCTGCCTTCACTACTTCATTCCTCAGAGCTACCCATTCTTCTTCTACTGTATTTCTTTCCCCCATTCCTGTCAATTGTTCCCTTATGCTCTCCCTGAAACTCTCTACAACCTCTGGTTCTTTCAGTGTATCCAGGTCCCATCTCCTCAAATTCCCACCTTTTTGCAGTTTCTTCAGTTTCAATCTGCAGTTCATAACCAATAGATTGTGGTCAGAATCCACATCTGCCCCAGGAAATGTCTTACAATTTAAAACCTGGTTCCTAAATCTCTGTCTTACCATTATATAATCTATCTGATGCCTTTTAGTATTTCCAGGATTCTTCCAGGTATACAACCTTCTTTTATGATTCTTGAACCAAGTGTTGGCTATAATTAAGTTATGCTCTGTGCAAAATTCTACAAGGCGGCTTCCTCTTTCATTCCTTCCCCCCAATCCATATTCACCTACTATGTTTCCTTCTCTCCCTTTTCCTACTGACGAATTCCAGTCACCCATGACTATTAAATTTTCGTCTCCCTTGACTACCTGAATAATTTCTTTTATCTCGTCATACATTTCATCTATTTCTTCATCATCTGCAGAGGTAGTTGGCATATAAACTTGTACTACTGTAGTAGGCATGGGCTTTGTGTCTATCTTGGCCACAATAATGCGTTCACTATGCTGTTTGTAGTAGCTAAACCGCACTCCTATTTTTTTATTCATTATTAAACCTACTCCTGCATTACCCCTATTTGATTTTGTATTTATAACCCTGTAATCACCTGACCAAAAGTCTTGTTCCACCTGCCACCGAACTTCACTAATTCCCACTATATCTAACTTTAACCTATCCATTTCCCTTTTCAAATTTTCTAACCTACCTGCCCGATTAAGGGATCTGACATTCCACGCTCCGATCCGTAGAACGCCAGTTTTCTTTCTCCTGATAACGACGTCCTCCTGAGTAGTCCCCGCCCGGAGATCCGAATGGGGGACTATTTTACCTCCAGAATATTTTACCCAAGGGGACGCCTTCATCATTTAATCATACAGTAGAGTTGCATGTCCTCGGGAAAAATTACTGCCGTAGTTTCCCCTGGCTTTCAGCCGTTCCCAGTACCAGCACAGCAAGGCCGTTTTGGTTAATGTTACAAGGCCAGATCAGTCAATCATCCAGACTGTTGCCCCTGCAACTACTGAAAAGGCTGCTGCCCCTCTTCAGGAACCACATGTTTGTCTGGCCTCTCACCAGATACCCCTCCGTTGTGGTTGCACCTACGGTACGGCCATCTGTATCGCTGAGGCACGCAAGCCTCCCCACCAACGGCAAGGTCCATGGTTCATGGGGGGGGATTATTATTCCAACCAAGCCTACCTTGTATCATTCAGAAAAACATCTCTATATGATCTTGGCTGAATTTATACATTAACAAATATTTGAGGTAATCAGTCTCAACAAGATCAACAAACAGCCCCCTAATACTGTGAATTATGCATAAGAATCCTATTATTGGCGTTTTACGCTGTCTTATAGATCTCTTTCCCAGTAATATCTTTCAATCCCAATAAATAAGATTCTGCCTTTGATAGAAAAGGCTCCCAGATGGGTTTGTTTGAGACCCATAAAGCAGATTTGTAACCAACTGCTAATGGACTTTTGCAATTGCAAATGTCAAATAGCCTATCAAACATTTCACAAAAATCTGCTGTACCTTTAGCATCTTCAAAGGTATCTAGTTGTAGGTCTTCTTAAGTACCTTAGGCTTGTACAAACTGAGGAACTAAGCACTTGTACAGCTAATTTTACTTTCATCTTTTGTCTCTGAAATGTAACATGATTTCTTTTCAATCTGTTACCCAAAACTAGGCCCTCCTGACACTGTAATTTTTCTAATGCAACTATGTGTTCCCACTTGATGACATTTCCATGTACATCTATCATCACTTTCATATCTGAATATAAATTTCTTACTAATTTTAACATATGACAGGCATCAAGCAATATAAATACTTTTTCAGCAGTACTGGGGTGCAAAAAGTAAGGCTGCAAATGGTTAACATTTATAACTGCTCCTCGTTTTGAGGCAAGTGTCAAGTTAGTGTTTAGACCATCAAATGTGAGGCCCACACACTTCACATTAACTTCGTGCAAGAGTCTGAGTGCATTCTGCACCACACCAAACTTTTCTTCAGAGGACATGCTATTCACTAAAAAATATGCAATTGGGATTTTCCATTTAGTGTTTACACCCACAACAAGAAGCACTAATGCTTCTTTGGCTTCCACTAACTCTTCATTCTGAACCCCAAAACCTCTGTCAACATAACCAATGAACTGATTCCCATCCCAGTCTAGTCTTTTTTTAATCGACATTTCATCAAATGTTAAACAAACGTAAACATCACCATTTACCTGCTTTGCTCTTTCTGAAATTGCTGAAAATGCTTCAGCGATAAACCCTGGCTTTCCATCTACAGAGTTGTACCAACATCTTAGTGTATTTGGATGTGGCAAAGCTAAGTCTAATGATTTACGCATGTATTCATATGCACATGGAGAATAAAAATACAAAGTTAATGAAAATGATTTCAGTTTTTCAGAGTATTCAATGTTCTTGCTAGAAAACATTCTCCTAAATAATTCTAAAGAGACATCGGAAAAAGTCTCCTCAATTAGGCCAGCAGTTCTCTCACTGATTAAGTTTTTGGCTTGCAAATCAGTCACAAGCTCCTTTAAACACTTTATTTTCTCTTCTTGTCTTTCACACTTCACTTTCTTTGCATACAATTGTTTTCGTATGCTTCTAATCACACAATCCTTCTTTTCTATTATTTCACTACACTGTCTTTTGTATGCCCTTGGAGTTTTTTGCAGCGAATAAATGTGATCGTTGTTAACACTACAAGTACTTGTTGTGGGTTCTGCTTCCATTTCTTGTTCAGCTGTGGCAGTGGAACTAGCTGCTTTAGTAGAAGTTTTTCAGGTACGTGGTGTATTTCTCTAAAACAGAAATATTTATCAACATTACTAAAACAGGAGAGTGAAGAACAAAACAGTCTTATGATAATTAGTTAGTTGCTTGTTTCATGATTTAAACAAAATAAAGATCATGATAAGCACAGTATAAGGGTTATACTACACATATGATTGTAACTTAAACTACACTCCTGGAAATTGAAATAAGAACACCGTGAATTCATTGTCCCAGGAAGGGGAAACTTTATTGACATATTCCTGGGGTCAGATACATCACATGATCACACTGACAGAACCACAGGCATATAGACACAGGCAACAGAGCATGCACAATGTCGGCACTAGTACAGTGTATATCCACCTTTCGCAGCAATGCAGGCTGCTATTCTCCCATGGAGACGATCGTAGAGATGCTGGATGTAGTCCTGTGGAACGGCTTGCCATGCCATTTCCACCTGGCGCCTCAGTTGGACCAGCGTTCGTGCTGGACGTGCAGACCGCGTGAGACGACGCTTCATCCAGTCCCAAACATGCTCAATGGGGGTCAGATCCGGAGATCTTGCTGGCCAGGGTAGTTGACTTACACCTTCTAGAGCACGTTGGGTGGCACGGGATACATGCGGACGTGCATTGTCCTGTTGGAACAGCAAGTTCCCTTGCCGGTCTAGGAATGGTAGAACGATGGGTTCGATGACGGTTTGGATGACCCGTGCACTAGTCAGTGTCCCCTCGACGATCACCAGTGGTGTACGGCCAGTGTAGGAGATCGCTCCCCACACCATGATGCCGGGTGTTGGCCCTGTGTGCCTCGGTCGTATGCAGTCCTGATTTTGGCGCTCACCTGCACGGCGCCAAACACGCATACGACCATCATTGGCACCAAGGCAGAAGCGACTCTCATCGCTGAAGACGACACGTCTCCATTCGTCCCTCCATTTACGCCTGTCGCGACACCACTGGAGGCGGGCTGCACGATGTTGGGGCGTGAGCGGAAGACGGCCTAACGGTGTGCGGGACCGTAGCCCAGCTTCATGGAGACGGTTGCGAATGGTCCTCGCCGATACCCCAGGAGCAACAGTGTCCCTAATTTGCTGGGAAGTGGCGGTGCGGTCCCCTACGGCACTGCGTAGGATCCTACGGTCTTGGCGTGCATCCGTGCGTCGCTGCGGTCCGGTCCCAGGTCGACGGGCACGTGCACCTTTCGCCGACCACTGGCGACAACATCAATGTACTGTGGAGACCTCACGCCCCACGTGTTGAGCAATTCGGCGGTACGTCCACCCGGCCTCCCGCATGCCCACTATACGCCCTTGCTCAAAGTCCGTCAACTGCACATACGGTTCATGTCCACGCTGTCGCGGCATGCTACCAGTGTTAAAGACTGCGATGGAGCTCCGTATGCCACGGCAAACTGGCTGACACTGACGGCGGCGGTGCACAAATGCTGCGCAGCTAGCGCCATTCGACGGCCAACACCGCGGTTCCTGGTGTGTCCGCTGTGCCGTGCGTGTGATCATTGCTTGTACAGCCCTCTCGCAGTGTCCGGAGCAAGTATGGTGGGTCTGACACACCGGTGTCAATGTGTTCTTTTCTCCATTTCCAGGAGTGTATATGCTGAGTATGTACAGGAAAAAAGTACATTCAAAACACACACACACACACACACACACACACACTTACTTTTTTGTTCACAACTATACTACAGAGAGTTTAAAGTCATTACCAAATAGTTTATGAAGATAAGGTATTTGGTAATATATTTACTTTGAAGCACACTGTTACACTTAGTAGGCTATGGATCATATTGTATCCAACTATTTTACAGATTTCTCAGACAGTGAATTGATGATTCTGTGCCTAAGTTGTGTTTTCCTTATTGTGTTTAAATTCCATTTGTACGAGAAAATGCATGAAAAAATAAAACTTCCATCGAGAGAAGTTGTGAAATCAGATTACAACTACACACATTCAGTTGCATTTTATAACGATAAAAAGCCTGCTAACTCAAATTTCGTGTTGCTTGCAACTCAACCTCTTTAAAACTTTTGTAATTAAAATAAAATATGGTTCACAAAGAAAAACTGACCTTCTGCTGTACATGGTTTGGAAAACGAAAGATGGATGGAACAGCATCATCTTTCACCTTTCTGCGATTTACGTAATTTGCAAGGAAACAACTTTCTTCAAAATGATCGGAAAATATAAAATGGTATTCGGTCGGTCGGAAATCTTGCCTCCTGACAGCGTGTAACCATTTTTGTAACAGCTGTGGTTTTGAGAAAGGAAACCTGAAAATAGATGCACAGACATTATGCTAATACCGCGTTACAAAAATATTTATTAAGCAAGTGCACTGACATACAAAACAACTTAAAATATCCACATACCTGTGAAATGTAATATTCGTTCCTTTCTCGAATTTATTTGTACAATTCATCGCTGCACAACTCTTCACCATTGTACTTCTTTTGATTGGAACGTACAGACATTAGAATTAAGGGTAACAAATACTGTATGTACGCCCCAACAAATATAGAACGTTGAATCAGGGTCTTCAAAAACAACAACACTACACAACACATCAGACTACAACCACTATAATGGCGTCCAGCCAAAGGTTCAAATTATCCCGCGACTGCAGCGCCATCAGTGAGTCTAGTTATTATTTACAAGGTCTTTGGTAAAGACCGACCGCCCACTAAAACGACAGGTTCGGACTTGTTTAACAAATGAACGAGTGAGCAGTGACGCGTGGTGGGAGGCGCTACTCACCGAGAAAAATAGAATGAAATGGATCGACTCGACTGAATGGTATGCTAATCTGCTCGACTAAATTTTTGTTTTTCAGAAACGTTTAGTTACTAAATTACTCAGTACTCTACTAAATTACTAGCCTAGTGCGAACGAGGCGCCGGGATACTTAGTTGGACGTCGGACTGTATTTAAGAATATTTGGCGGTCCGAGGTTCGACCTTCCGCGGTCCGACTGTTGCCGATCTCTGCTCTAGAACGCCTGAAACAGAGTTAATGTCCGACTCTGTAAAGCCGGAAATGCATATCCTTCTATTTCCATCTACTGTACTATAAATTCTTTTCCTTTATTTGTTACCTGAAGATATGACATTTCTGCTTTTTTATATATTGTAATTGTTTTACTAATTGTATATATATATATATATATATATATATATATATATATATATATATATATATGCATTTATGTCGATGTATAATTGATTTGTTTTGTAAATATTATTTGTATTTTACGCTGGGTCTTGCCTAGGGAAAACTATGCTATCGAACGATTACATCGATAGGTCGTGTGGAGAACCAAAGTGTTTAGGATCTTTGGAAGTGTTAACTCTGCCGCGTGGAGCGCGGGCAGAGTGAGAGCAGAGTCTGGCTGGGGTAGGGCGGTGGAGCAGGTGTGTTGTGTGAGGCTCCCGCGAGTTGCCGCGCTTTCGGGGTTTGGCAGCATGTAATTGCGCTCGACTTGCTATGAGAGTTTCTGACACATGCGGACGGGAAGCATTAGCTGGCGCACATCAAGAGCCCGTTTCGCCTGGTGACAGTGTCGAGAAGAAGGCGCGCCAACATCCAGCTTCTGCAACAGCGACGGCCGACAATGAGTGACTGTCGCCACCTCCTCGACCGACGACTTCAAACCTTCAATCAACCAACAAGGAACACTGGAAGCACGTTAAGTTTTAGAACGGTATGGCAGACCTCAGCTTTTAAAATTGTTGCATCACAAAATTACAGCAACTTAGCATGAACCTTTATTGCTCATTGACCCAATTGCATTACCAAGCAGGGTCCCTTCCTTTTCCGAAATGAACCCGAGTGTCGTTGAAATTCAGACGCCAGCATTAAAGTAATATCATTGCATTTCACTGTTTTAATTTCAAAGTTCAGTTAAAGTATTCATAGCTGGCTACAATATTTAGATTACACAAGCACAAATTAAGAGTGCGAGTTTTGTTAGCATATTTTAGCTTACCTGTGACTGCAGCTCAGCTTGGTACGTACTAAATGTTACTATTGTTAATTGCCCAGAATCATTTAATTCAAGTTCAAAGTTAAATCTCTTATTTCTAAATTGCGTAAATTCAAGTAGCTTTAGAAATGATTGTTGAGGTAGCCCAAGACTAACCTTAGTTTACTGAATTTCGTAGTGCTTCAGAAACAAATCTCACTATTAATTTCAGTCACTAAATTAACTTTCAATTTTCCGGTTTTATGAATTCTTTTGCTAAATTAAGTCATAGTGTAGCGAAATTTATTACTTCTGAGAAACTTTCAGTTTTCACACAACACGTGTCAACCTTCAGTTGTCACGCTTTTAGTGCTAATTATATGTGCAATAATCTTTCTTTTTCATTTATTATAGTAGTTGTCCATAGGACTGGCGAACATAATTTTCCCCAAATCTCAAATATCTAATTAACGCCAATTGATTGTTAACGTGACGACCACACATTTATTTTCTTTATTAATTTTACCCTTTTCTCAAAATTAATTTCCACCAATTTCATTTGCATTTTTCCTTTCATTTAGATGTAACCCTTTGCTCCCTCTTTACCGACAGATTAACTTCGGTGGCGATTGCTTTTCCCAAATTTCCATTAGGTACACGTGGTTTAATTTTTCACTGTCATTAAGGTCGATAAGTGAGGGGGAGTACGCCCAAGAGAGAGTGACTACCGCAGCCGAAGTACTTCGTCTCCCAGGCGCGCCATCGCGACCCGAGGGTGTTCGAAGCACTTAGGTTGCAATATCGTTACTCTTATGTTTCTCAAAACGAGTTAATTTATTAAACAAAAACGGTAGAATCGTAGGGTGACCATGAGAGATTGTCATACTGAAAACGGTTAAATACAATGAAAAGTACCGGGTCATCAAAAGGTTAGCATAAATTTGAAAACTTAATAAACCACGGAATAATGTAGATAGAGAGGTAAAAATTGACACACACGCTTGGAGTGGCATGGGGTTTTATTAGAACCAAAATGCAGGACGGCGTTCCACCCCATATTGCTAGACGCGTGAAAGATCTCTAGCGCGCGTCGTTTGGTGATGATCGTGTGCTCAGCCGGCACTTTCATCATGCTTGGCCTCCCATGTCCCCAGACCTCAGTCCGTGCGATTATTGGCTTTGGGGCTACCTGAAGTCGCAAGTGTATCGTGCTCGACAGACATTTCTAGGGATGCTGAAAGATAACATCCGACACCAATGCCTCACCACAACTCCAGACATGCTTTACAGTGCTGTTCACAACATTATTCCTCGACTACAGCTATTGTTGAGGAACGAAGGTGGACATATTGAGCATTTCCTGTAAAGAACATCATATTTGCTTTGTCTTACTTTGTTATGCTAATTATTGCTATTCTGATCAGATGAAGCGCTGTCTGTCGGTGATTTTATGAACGTTTGTATATTTTTGGTTCCAATAAAACCCCATGTCATTCCAAGCATGTGTGTCGCTTCGTACCTCTCTATCTACATTATTCCGTGATTTATTCAGTTTTCAAATTTATACTTACTTTTTGATTACCCGGTATATAAATAATTAATAAGAGAATGTAGGCATTTTGGCGCCTGGGTGCTGATCAATCAGAAACAAGTTCAGTACAACTGGCGGTCTCTCGCACTGGACTGGTACCATCTGTTGCTTGTACCTCATTCCACTTTTGTAGCCGGCCGGAGTGGCCGAGCGGTTCTAGGCGCTACAGTCTGGAAGCGCGCGACCGCTACGTTCGCAGGTTCGAATCCTGCCTCGGGCATGGATGTGTGTGATGCCCTTAGGTTAGTTAGGTTTAAGTAGTACTAAGTTCTAGGGGACTGATGACCTCAGAAGTTAAGTCCCATAGTGCTCAGAGCCATTTTTGAACCACTTTTGTACCATATGCTACTTCACATGTATCAAGCTGCATCACGGCCAGCTTCTAGCAAAATAAAATAATGGCAGCCACAGCCAGTAATATCACAACTTAATCGATGGGATTTAATTCGGGGGAACGGGCAGGGCAGTTCATTCAAGACTTCCTCGACGTGCGCTGTTCGATGTGGTCGCACACTGTCAGCTATAAAAATGAAGTGAGAGACGAGTGCACGCCTGAAAATCACGCAGATGGGAAAGGAGTAGACTATAACACTAAGGCCGTCTGTTGAGTGTACCGCGTTCAAAGATTTGGAGGCCAGTACACCCATGATCATTATGCGTCCCTACATCGTAACAGCTAGATCATCAAAATGATTAGCTGTGCGGTCTAAGGCGCTGCAGTCATGGACTGTGCGGCTGGTCCCGACGGAGGTTCGAGTCCTCCTCGGGCATGGGTGTGTGTTTTTGTCCTTAGGATACTTTAGGTTAAGTAGTGTGTAAGCTTAGGGACTGATGACCTTAGCAGTTAAGTCCCATAAGATCTCACACACAGTACTCGCATCATTAACGTCTAAGTACATCACAGAATGGACAACTGACCTGTAAACTGTGTCAGCCATGAATTGGCCGAGAACAGGTATCTGCTGTTTCTTATATCCTACCAATCAACACTTCATGAGTGCCAACATTTGGGATGCTAGTCTGGCATACATCTGTGAGTTGAGTAGTGATATGGCAGCCTGGTGATGTCTTGCAGGAGATATGGCTTATCCGTCACCCGCACCTCAATGAGAAGTTTGTCCTAGCCTGCAGACAACGGCAAGTACAATATTGAAACAGTGTGAATATCAACAACAATTGATTCCTGTAATGACTCTTTGGGAGGTTGAGATTGAAATACTGCTGCTATGTGACATCTTTAAAGAAATTATGGCAAGAGACCTTCCACTTGGGGCTGGGCACCCACTCATGCTGTACAAAACAAGAGCGGCATGAAGGAGTGACATTCACTATTCTTGCTGCTGATGACGTGTTTGTTCACGTAGGCCCAGTTGGCTCATTTGTACTGAAGCTACCAACTCTTCCTCCAGTGCACTGGGCTCCATGTGCTGGGGCTACATACTGTCGACATCAGCAACATTACTCCAAGCCTCTAATTGGTGGCTTGCAGCATGGAAGACCCCGAACAACTGTGCGATATTCAAAGCCTCTTCTAAGGTAGGGCCCCCAAACTGAAGAGCACATTGATGCACACCAATATCAGGGGGCAAACAAATAATTGTCTCTCTGACGAAGGTGGCTGCATAAGACTCCTGAGACTTAGCCTTATCAAATCGACACATGACTAAGGCTGTGAAGCTTAGTCACATGAACTCAGTACATTTGCCGTAGCTGTTCGTGACATTGGTAAAATTCAACATTTACAGTGACCACAAGTATATGTTTGTGGCAACAGGAGGACTGCAAACTACACATAATGTCAAAAGAAAGCAACACAGGTTCTTGCAGAGGAAATAAATAGCACCTTAATTGATGCGTATGATGGGGTATCCATGAGAAGAAAAGGGCCTTACAGATCTTGTTTCAATCATCCAGAATGGCATGGAGGGCTATATGTGTTTGCTTTTGTTGCAGAAGTGACTGGAGTAAGAACTCCATGGAAATACCAAAGAGCAGAAAAAAAACCACAGAATTTGAAACAAGTGAAAGATTTCTTTTAAGAAAAAAAGATCACGTTCAGGAATACGCTCCCACCTCTCGTCTTATAAGGGTACATCCAGCATTGTCGAACATGACCGTTTCGGTGGTCCATGTGTTATGGTGAGGGGAGGCGTAATACTGCATAGGCGTGAGTACTAACCTCCATTTCTTCGAATATGGTACATTCACTGATCAACATTGTTGGACACTGTACTCCTTCCCCAGCTCATCTTTTCATGGGAGCAGTCGGTCCTGACTTCATTTTTACGGATGATCATGCCAGATCGCATAGAACAGTGCAGATGAAGGAGAGGATATTGGAATGAGAGGCTTTTCGCCAAATGGACTGCCCACACGTTCATACGCTCCCGTGCAGACCAGCATCGGATCACTGTCACATACTAATGCCCAACAATTCGGAAATCGCACAATTCGATCAGCTTGCCAAATAGACCAGCACAATGAGGCCTCTTTCAAACTCTGTCAGGTGGCGATAACACTGTGTCATGGGAGTACGCGGCGCTGTGTGTCCTTCACAGTGATGACGCAACATCTGACGCAATTCACGTCCATTGTATGCCCTACGAGACCCGGTAACAACATCAAACAGGAACAACAGCAATGCTCTATGGTGGACATTCTACCTGTCACTGAGAACTGCAACTTCATTTACATACCTGATACAGTTGTGCACGTGAACGGAGTTACATTGACTTTCCACCATGTCTTTTGAGTGCTGCACTTCTTTTATCAAACAGCGTAATTTACTTAAGGTGTTGTGATTTACACATTGAAGCCCCTTGGACAACTCACACAATATACCAGTAGCCTGTAATTCACTGTCTGATGAATTAAGTAGATTGTCGCTGTGTAGGAAAATAACGATATGAATATATTAGTCCTTTAGAAATAAAAAATATGGCTCTGACAATACCGCTGTGTTATTTGTAGTCACATTGTTAAGAAACATTTTCTATAATTTTCGTGAATCCCACAAAACTGAAATTGCACGATAATTTTTCGGTTTTTCTTTATCTTCTTTCTTATACAATGGCTCAACCTCAGCATATTTCATCCATTTGGGGAATATGCCAAGAATAAAGGACTGGTTGCACAAATGACACATTACGTTACAAAACTCAGATGAAACGTATTAATTAACTTCTTTCGAGTCTTCAACACTTTGTACACACGCACACACACACACACACACACACACATACACACACACACACACACACACACATAAACACACACATACAACCCCTACGCGAGTTGTTTGTAAAATGACTGAAGTGCACTGCACTAACGAGACAGCTGCGTGATTGGATCAAAAACCTCGTCAGCACACTCACGACATCTTTCCAAAGGAATGAAATGCATACTTTGTTACAGATGTATTTGAAAAAGAAAAGAAAAATCTTTGAAGTAGCAGACAGAAAAGTCGATGGGTCCACTGACACCCACCCAAATGCCGGCCACGCCCGACAGCGCTTAACTTCGGTTATCTGACGGGAATAGGTGTATCCACTGTGGCAAGGCCGTTGCCGGCTATGGGACTTACAGCAGACCCTTTTTCCGAATACGACTTCTCAGGGAAGATTTCTTAAGAAAGAAGCATCAAACGTGACATTATTCCCTATTAGATGAAGATAATGGAGGTTATTCCCTTCTTGGAAACTGAGGATTTTCTGATACTGTTTTCTGAGTTGATTGAAACATCGTAATCATCACGATCTCTCACCCCTCCCCCATAGCTCTCCCCTGCCCCTTTTCCTGGATTCGCGTCTACTTCCAAGCAACAGCTATAAAGGGCAGTCGCGCCTATTCTGTGCGACTGTCTTTGTTCATCCATTGCTTGTCGATCATCTCAAAGATCAACACCTGTAATATTACGTAAGTGTGTAGGCCTTCGTGACCATTGACATTGATTTTAAAAATCTTCTGAGTCGTTAGACCGCATTCCGTCACACATGGACATCAGTGGATTCTTGAAGCGTATCCCAGCAGTGGGATCGAAACGACGAACACTAAAGAAGTTAGAAAAGGAGTACACGGCCTAACGTCTTAGAAGTTTTTACAATCATCTCTTTTGTTGCTCCATTACAACGTGATAGATATAACAACATGGAGTGCCTGAAAATATTTATACAGTCGCTTCCGTGGTCTACTGGTCAGCACTGGGTACTGCCTACTGAGCAGAAGCCACGGATTCGAATTCTGATAGCTCAACAGATTTTTCAGTGATGTAAAGATCTTAGAGGAGATCCACTCAGAATGATGATACAGAACCAGAATCTGCTTGATAAAGTAAAAAATCACACGCCAGCCGTCGCACTGGCGTCAGGCTGGGAGTGACCTAAAGCCAGCATGCAGAAAGCATCTATCTAATCAGTGACTCAGTTTATCATATCCATGTAAACATTATACGGAGATGAATCACACTCCCACACTGGCCTACTGCCTATCCGGTGGCGTAACAGGCACAGCTGCTAATGTAATTGTTTCCGAATAGTTGCCCCTAAACGACACGCCCGATTACTCTTAAGTCGCGGTAAACCGTAACAGTACTTAACTCTGGTTTATCGTAATGTTAAATAAGCTGTCTGATTCGTCTGTACTGTAGAAGGCCACGCAATTGTAATGTGGTAGGAAGACGTACTCCAGAGTTACGTTCTGGGAACTACGTTTATCACAAAAGCAGTACATAACTTACGTTGGTAGTGCCAGTTACGGCACTGAAATTCGCTGAATTCAGCAAAGACTTCACAATTTTATGAGCGTAGATTACTCTTGGAACTGGAAAATCTACTTACATAATTGAGGGACTCAGTTTACGCAAACTTGCCCGCATCTCGTGGTCGTGCGGTAGCGTTCTCGCTTCTCACGCCCGGGTTCCCGGGTTCGATTCCCGGCGGGGTCAGGGATTTTCTCTGCCTCGTGATGGCTGGGTGTTGTGTGATGTCCTTAGGTTAGTTAGGTTTAAGTAGTTCTAAGTTCTAGGGGACTGATGACCATAAATGTTAAGTCCCATAGTGCTCAGAGCCATTAAAAAAAAAAAATTTACGCAAACTTGTGCGCCAGCACTAAAAGCTCTATTAAAGGAACAAAAAGAATTTGTATCCACCACCAAAATAGAACAGATTTCTGATCCAGCTAAGAGAAGCTATGACTAAATCTTCCGTTTCTAGTTGCAGCTCATATTTTCTGTGTGCTTTACATTGATGGTCTGCACCATTCACTTGGAATAACATCAGAGACTGTGGACAAACGAACCATCTGGTAAGAATAGTATCATTTTACGCACACGTGCTCGGAAATGGGATATAGCTTTTATAAAATATAAATAGTTTTAAAGAAACAGGTATCACAGCTTCCAGTTGACGGTTCAGGGAATGTTTCTAGATATTGGTGAGAGGAGTGAACTGACAAGTCTGCTGTGAACAAACAAGTATCGATAATGTTTGACCTACAGAATGCTGTTACGACCAACATCAGATTCCCAGGTTATGGCATGACTGCCCAGCAGATAAAGTTTCACTGTGTGAGTTATCAGCTATTAGTTCTCGTAAGAAGCGAGATAGATACAAAGTGAAATGACCAAGCTGGCTTTTGTATAAAGCGGAAGCTCGAAATTTGTACTAGTCTGGAAACTCTTGGAGCGTTTCGTCCGAGAGACATATCTTCATGTTGGTCAAATCTGTAACATACAATGTTAGATTATTAGATGAGGGATCTTCTAGCCTTTTAAGCTATTTACATCCTCTTGATGGTAATGTTGCGGCGTCCAGCTTGCTCCGCTTAAATTTCTTGGTTCTCCGAAGCATTACAGTGACCGGTGACGCAGACAGCTAGATCAGGTGAAATAAAGAACTAAAAGCGACAATAGCTCGTTACTATAAGAGATAATATATTTCACATTGTTAGTGAACTAAACAGAAATTCACGTCCTGTCTCTATCGTTGTTGTTGTGGTCTTCAGTCCTAAGACTGGTTTGATGCAGCTCTCCATTCTAGTCTATCCTGTGCAAGCTGCTTCATCCCCCAGTACCTACTGCAACCTACGTTCTTCTGAATCTGTTTAGTGTATTCATCTCTTGGTCTCCCTCTACGAATTTTACCCTCCACGCTGCCCTCCAATACTAAATTGGTGATCCCTTGATGCCTCACAACATGTCCTACCAACCGATCCCGTCTTATAGTCAAGCTGTGCCACAAACTCCTCTTCTTCCCAGTTCCGTTCAAAACCTCCTCATTAGTTATGTGATCTACCCATCTAACCTTCAGCATTCTTCTGTAGCACCACATTTAGAAAGCTTCACTTCTCTTCTTATCCAAGCTATTTATCGTCCATGTTTCACTTCCCTACGTGGCTACACTCCATAAAAACACTTTCAGAAACGACTTCCTGACACTTAAACCTATACTCGATGTTAACAAATTTCTCTTCTTCAGAAACGCTTTCCTTGCCATTGCCAGTCTGCATTTTATATCCTCTCTACTTCGACCATCATCAGTTATTTTGCTGCCCAAATAGGAAAACTCCGTTACCACTTTAAGTGTCTCATTTCCTAATCTAATTCCCTCAGCATCACCTGACTTAATTCGACTACATTCCATTATCCTCGTTTTGCTTTTGTTGATTTTCATCTTGTATCCTCCTTTCAAGACACTGTCCATTCCGTTCAACTGCTCTTCCAAGTCCTTTGCTGTCTCTGATAGAATTACAATGTCATTGGCGAACCTTAAAGTTTTTTTTTTCTTCTCCGTGGATTTTAATACCTACTCCGAATTTTTCTTTTGTTTCTTTTACTGCTTGCTGAATATACAGATTGAATAACATCGGGGAGAGGCTACAACCCTGTCTCACTCCCTTCCCAACCACTGCTTCCCTTTCATATCCCTCGATTCTTATAACTGCCATCTGGTTTCTGCACAAATTTTAAATAGCCTTTCGATTCCTGTATTTTATCCCTGCCACCATCAGAATTTGAAAGAGAGTATTCCAGTTAACATTTTCAAAAGCTTTCTCTAAGTCTACAAATGCTAGAAATGTAGGTTTGCCTTTCCTTAATCTATTGTCTAAGATAAGTCGTAGGGTCAGTATTGCCTCACATGTTCCAAAATTTCTGCGGAATCCAAACTGATCTTCGCCGAGGTCGGCTTCTACCAGTTTTTCCATTCATCTGTAAAGAATTCGCGTTAGTATTTTGCAGCCGTGGCTTATTAAACTGATAGTTCGCTAATTTTCACATCTGTCAACACCTGCTTTCTTTGGAATTGGAATTTTTATATTCTTCTTGAAGTCTGAGGGTATTTCGCTTGTCTCATACATTTTGCTCACAAGATGTTAGAGTTATGTCAAGACTGGCTCTCCCGAGGCTGTCAGTAGTTATAATGGAATGTTGTCTACTCCCGGGGCCTTGTTTCGACTTAGGTCTTTCAGTGCTCTATCAAACTCTTCACACAGTATCATAGCTCCCGCATCATCTACATCCTCTTCCATTTCCATAATATTGCCCTCAAGTACATAGTCCTTGTATATACCCTCTATATACTCCTTCCACCTTTCTGCTTTCCCTTCATTGCTTAGAACTGGGTTTCCATCTGAGCTCTTGATATTCATACAAGTGGTTCTCTTTTCTCCAAAGGTCTCTTTAATTTTCCTGTAGGCATTATCTATCTAAACTTGTACAACTGTAGTAGGCGTGGGCTTCGTGTGTATCTTGGCGTCTATAATGTTCCCACTATATCTAACAACATGGTTGTTGCGGAATGCCGACTCAAGTTCAAATGCATAAGGAAGAAAATAGGAAATGGAAAACTGGATATAGGGAAGCTTGGAAACCGTGAGACGCAGAAGGAGTTCCAAGAAAGGGCTAAGGATCTAATTCAACAGCATCCTATAGAGAATGTAGAACAACATTGGGAAAATATGAGAGATGGCCTAATAAAAGCAGCTGAAGAGATAATTGGAAAACAAAAACCTGAAAAGAGGAAGGAGTGGATAACTGATGAAATAATACTTATGTTTGAGGAAAGAAGGAAGCTCAAAAATAATGAAACGGAAGAAGGGAAAACGGCATACCGAGTGCTTAGGAACAAAATCAACAGGAAGTTGAAGCAAGTAAAAGAAAGATTCCTTGAAGACAGATGCAAAGAAGTTGAAGACCTTCTGAAGAAAGGGAACCTTGAATTAGCATACAAAACAGTGAAACGCTTCTTCTCAGGAGGACAAAGGATTAGATGTAATGCCCTAATAAGAGAGGATAATAAGATGGTGTATAATCATGAAGATATAGCACTTACGTGGAAGGAATACCTAGAGAAATTATATGGAGGTAACGTACAAGATGACATGATTGAAAGTGAGGACGAAGTAGATAAAGATGAGCTAGGAGACAGCATACTAAGGTCTGAATTTGATCAGGCACTACAGGCACTTAAGCACGGAAAAGCACCAGGAATTGACTCATTGCCTGCAGAAATCATCAAAGCAGCTGGAACAGAAATAAAAGATAAATTGTATAAATTAATCTGCCAAATATATGATACTGGAGAGCTGTCTGAGGACTTCAAAAAGTGTATTATTGTTCCATTACCAAAGAAAATGCCAGCAAAATCGTGTGCACAATACAGAACCCTCAGCCTAACATCACATGCATCAAAAATTTTGACGACCATCCTCCTCAGAAGAATTGAAGGGAACGTGGAATGCATGCTCACAGAAGACCAGTTTGGCTTTAGAAGAGGGAGAGGTACGCGAGAAGCCATTATGGCCCTAAGGCTCATAATAGAAAAAAGAATGGAAAAAGGAAAGGACACCTACATAGCATTTATTGACCTCGAAAAAGCATTTGATAAGGTTGAATGGAAAAAGCTATTCCAGATATTGAGGGAAACTGGAGCTAAGTATAAGGACAGGAGAACGATATGGAACATATACAAAGAAGAGGTGGCAATAGTGAGATGTGGGGAACATCAACAACAAGCAAAAATTAAACAGGGTGTGAGACAGGGATGTGCACTCTCCCCTGTCCTCTTTAATATGTACATACAGAAAGCAATGGACGAGATCAGAGAAAAGTTAGGACAAGCTAATGGAATCAGGATCCAGGGAAAAATAGTTGATATGCTGCGTTTTGCGGATGACATTGCTGTCCTAGCGGAAAATGAGGAAGAATTACAAGTAGTGTTGGAGGAAATGGAAAACACTCTTGCTACACGGTACAACATGAAAATTAATAAGTCAAAAACAAAAATCTTAGTTGCAAGCAAACAAAATAATCAAGCAATTACGAATATAAGGCTGAATGGAGAGAAGCTAAAAGAAATACAAGACTTTGTCTACTTGGGAAGCAGAATAACATCAGATGGTCGTAGTAGGAAAGATGTAATAAGGAGAATAAATCAGGCAAAGATTGCATTCTATAAAAGGAAAGGACTCCTCACATCAAATATGATAAGTCTGTCGTTAAGGAAGCGGTCAATAAAGACCTTTGTTGGGAGTGTGCTTCTCTACGGCAGCGAAACCTGGACACTTGGAGAGGACGAAAGAAGAAGGATTGAAGGATTCGAAATGTGGTGTCTGCGGAGGATGTTAAAAATTCCATGGACGGCCAGGATGACAAATGAAGAAGTCCTGCAGAGAGCGGAGGAAGTTCCAGTTCTTTGGAAGACGGTCAAGAAGAGGAGAGATATATGGATGGGACACATTCTGAGACATGAAAGTCTTCTCCACACTATAACGGAAGGCCTTGTGGAGGGCAAAAGGGCAAGAGGCAGACCTAGAAGAAAGTACATAAGCCAGATAATGCAGGACCTAGGATGCGGAAGTTTCACGGAATTGAAGAGGCTGGCCGACAATCGCACTGAATGGAGAGCTGCTGCAAATCAATCTTAGGATTGGCAACTTAAGAAGAATATATCTAACTTTAACCTATCCATTTTCCTTTTTAAATTTTCTAACCTACCTGCCCGATTAAGGGATCTGACATTCCACGCTCCGATCCGTAGAACGCCAGTTTTCTTTCTCCTGATAACGACGTCCTCCTGAGTAGTCCCCGCCCTGAGATCCTAATGGGGAACTATTTTACCTCCGGAATATTTTACCCAAGAGGACGACATCATCATTTAATCATACAGAAAAGCTGCATGCCCTCGGGAAAGATTACGGCCGTAGTTTCCCCTTGCTTTCAGCCGTTCGGAGTACCCGCACAGCAAAGCTGTTTTGGTTAATGTTACAAGGCCAGATCAGTCAATCATCCAGACTGTTGCCCCTGCAGCTACTGAAAAAGCTGCTGCCCCTCTTCAGGAACCACGCGTTTGTCTGGCCTCTCAACAGATACCCATCCGTTGAGGTTGCACCTACGGTACGGCTATCTGTATCGCTGAGTCACGCAAGCCTCCCTACCAACGGCGAGGTCCATGGTTCTTGGGGGGGAAAAGAAATTTATTAACATCGAATATAGATTTAAGTCTCAGAGATTATTTTCTGAAAGTATCTGTCTTTAGTGTAGGCATATATGGAAGTGAAACATGGACGATAAACAGTGTAGACAAAAAGAGAATTGAAGTTTCATAATGTGGTAATAAAGAAGAAAGTTGGAGATTAGATGGGAGATCCAACAGCTAACGAGGAGATAGTGAATAAAATTGGGGAGACAAGTTATCTACATTTACATCTACATTTATACTCCGCAAGCCACCTAACGGTGTGTGGCGGAGTTATTTGTGGAACAACTTGATCAAATGAAGGAATCTGTTAATAGGACATATTCTGAGACATCAAGGGATCACCAATTTAAAATTGGAAGGAAGTGTGGGGGCAAAAATCGTAGAGGAGACCATGAGATACGTACAGTATGCAGATTCAGAAGAATGTAGGCTGCAATAGTTAATTGTAGATGAAGAGGTTAGAGTAGAATGGAGCGCTGCATTAAATGTCTTGGATTGACGACCACAACAACAAATACCCTGCATAACAATAAATAGTGAAGCACCCAGGCGAGAAGAGGATACGAAATGAAATTTCATCATTTGAGAGGGTACGTACAGTTATTCTAGTGATTACAAAATCGAGTCAATTTTACAAGGAACTTGGTAGTATGAGCCTGGTGATCAGTATGATGTTGAATTCCCTCTGGCCTGGATGCATACACTGATTCAATTGGGAAGGGTATCATAAAGCCGTTGTATCGCCTCCTGAGGCAAGCTGGCACACAACTGTAGTAAGCCGTCATTGATATCCTTGAAATTGATACTGGGACAGGGTTGATGCCCATACTGGTCCCATGCCTGTTCTGTTGGGAACAAGTCTGCAGTCTTGTTGGCCATGGGAGTACCTCACCATCAAGTAGACAGTTCATAGAGACACGTGCCACGTGTGGAGAAACATCGTTCTATTGAAAAATGGCATCATGACACTGTCGCACGAGCGGTAACACATAAGGACGCACGACGCCTATGACGTATTACTGCGGCATCACAGTTCCCTCAATCAGTATCAGCCATGATCTGAAGTCATAACTGATGGCTCCCCAAACCATGGCGCCACGCGTATAGCCTGCGCAAGATATCGTGGCCAATGCACATTGACCAATTTTCGTCCAAAGCGCTGGGCGAGTTCATTTGTTTGCTCAGAAGGAGAGGCCGACAGTGTCTGAAACCTTCCGGCGGTCGGTGACGACAGAATCGAGGCGCATACTCTCAAACGATCTTACAGAAACTATTTGCTGAAAAAAATCATTTTTGCTTTATTTATAGCTTTATATGTGAGGTTCACGAAGGCGTCCGCATCATTTCGTTAATGGTCATATTTATTGTGATACTGACGTGGAAGTAAGACACTGAGCGAAATTCGAAAAAAATTGTAACGAAAAATAAAGGTCACTATGATTTTTGCGTTTGACGCATATTACATAATATGTTGCTGCGTAAGAAATTTAGCTAACATGTTGAAATTTCTTTACACTTGGCTAGAGGTCTCTGTCTGTCACCAGTTTTGAGAAAATGGATCTGACGCAGCACACTCATTTACGATTGCGCCGCGACAGTGAAACAGCCAGAGTGAAATATCCACAACATTCCAGATTTTGGCAAATAATAGCATGCAAAGAGGAGAGTATCTTGCAACATTCTATTACGCAAAATTTCGTTATCTATCGTGTTAATCCACTGCCTACAGACTTTTTCGATGAAAGAATGCAATTATTAAGGACCATCGATAACTGGTGAAATGAGAAATGCTATGGGTTTTGGAACAACATAAGTGAAGGCATTACACGTTTATTTTGCACCGAGAATGTGCTTTTTCATAAACTACTGACCTTACTTTTTCTCAGTTCCTCACTTAATAAACCGCTTTTTCAGAATTCTTTTGCAACTGCATCTGCACAACATGTTAGTGAGGTGAGACTGTGTAAACTCCGTTGTGTTTTCGCAAAAGAAGCAAATTCTTACATGTCAACCAGAGAAATGTGTAGGTTTTACTCAAAATGCGACACTTATGATGCTTCTCTGGAAGTTGCAAATGCTTAACAAGCCAGGCGAAAATAAATCGCAGCATTTTCAGCGAAATTCCTTTTAGATGCTAACCTAAGCAGAGGGGATAGTAGGTCTTTTTGATTAGCCACCATGCCAGTGTGTGGGTGGAGGGCCCCATTTATTATTTACAGAAAATGTGAGCGAGGGCTTCAGTTTAGAATGGGGCTCGCCCTCCAGCCCTTGGTATTTCCTGTACAGCAGCTGCCCATAACCCTCACCACTACACCTCTCCCAAAACGTGACCTACCATCTGCGCATCTAGTAGCCACACTACACCACCTCTGTGATCTTCCAAAACATTGGAAAAATGGGACGTTTACTAAGGTCACCATAATACTCGCCAATGACGATCAGCTGGAGTATCACAGTTCATTGTTGTACACAGTGTGGTGCCATTCATCATAGGTCCATGCTTCCCATTCAAGGTACCACTCCAGACACAGCCGTTCGTGTTGCGGTGTTAAGCCTGCAGCCTACACATGGGACAGTAATTCCCTAGTCTATGACCAATGGTGCAGAATGACACTGAATGTCGCGTGTGGTCCATTACTTGTTCTCGGATGGTAGCCACAGATGTGAAGGGATTACGATGCGTTTGGCGCACGATAGACCGATCCTACTTTTTGGTGGTCAGATGTGGTCGATCGGAGCCTTAATGACGAGTATGCTTGCACTCCTTTTCCCATGCAGCCCAACTTCGGGCATTTGTAACCTCTGAATGTCCCACTAATCTGGATGTAGGTCAATTCTACCAACTGGCCAAATGGACACCCACAGTGAGGCCCCTTTCGAACTCCGTCAGGTACTGATTGCCTCGTCTTACAGGAGTATGTGGCATCTACTTGTCCTTCACAGTGATCTCTTCACCGAACAAGAACGTATAAGAAGTGGAAGGCCCATGTTATGATACGGAAACAGAGACTGGCAGCAGTGTTCCAAGTGGCCTGAGAGTGGACTGACTGAGTCATCATCGCCCATCCCAGATCACTTAGGACAGAAACTTGAAATTTGGAGAGGGTGATGATCTCATACTGCGGGCCTCGCTTAAGAAGGGTTTCTTCGAAATCCACCCCTAACAGGGCGAAATATGGGATTTAAGTTTTTTCTGAAAATATGTAGCTATTAATGCAATTTTGAAGTTAGAACTATGAGAATTGATATTTGGTTTCTAAGTCAGTAATAAAGAAATAAGTGTTTCAGTATTTTTGGAAATTTAACTCCTATGGGGGTGAAATAGTTGGTGAAAGATTTAAAAAAAAAAAACAAATCATTATTAAAGAACTACTAAAGGATTTTTGAAACTACGCCTACGAAAATTGGTGTCTGACTTCTCAGTGAGAAATAAAAACTTACGTGTTTCACTGTTTTTGAAAATTCAAGCCATAAGGCGATGAAATAGGGGATGAAAGCTTTTACAGACATATGTAATTATGGGAGCATTTTTAAAGCTAAATCTATGAAACTCTGTATTTGGCTCCTCGGTTAGAAATAAAACATACGTGCTTCAGTCTTTTTAGAAATTCAGCCCGTAAAGGGGTGAAATTGGGGATGAAAATTTTTATGAAAATAGATCATTATGAAAGCATTTTCAAGCTAAATGTAAGAAAACTTGTATTCGTCTTCTTGATTAGAAAAAAATACGTGTTTCAGTGTTTTTGGAAATTCAGTGTGTAAGGGGGTGAAATAGCGTATGAAACTTTTAATGGAAATATTTCGTTACATTAGAACATTTTTGAAGCTAAATCTATGAAAATTCGTATTTGCCTTCTAAAGAAATGTTAAGGGATAAATGTTTCTATGGATATACAGGCATGTTCAGAAAAAAAAAATGTTCTGAAGAAATGATTAGCATTTGAACCATGTTGGCCCTCATACTCAGGGTCAACATCGATATCGCGGTGCAACACCACCTACCGGTAAAACGTGCTTGCGGCTTTCATTATCGCTATAAACTGAAAGTAATGGATCAGTGTGACATGAGTAGACGTGTAGGATGCTTCGCAGATTTATGCGAGAACCGTACCCAGAAATCATTGAGTCTGAAAGAAGGCGCATTATTGGCATGTGAGAATGTGATGCATCCATCCGGGAACTTGCTTCTCGTATGGGACGAAGTGTCTCGGCAGTGCAACGGGTGTGTGCAGAATGGTTCAAGGAAGGCCGTAGTACACGACGAGATGGGCCAGGTCGCACTACCCACATCATCCCCCGAGAAGGCAAGACACCTGGTCGGAATGGCATTGCAGCACAAATCTGCGTCCTCCTCGGCTCTGGCGCAACAGTCAGGTAGTGTAACACATCGTATACTATCGGGGGTGACAGTCCGTCGCCATTTATCAGGGCAAAGTTCATGTGCATATCGTCCACTTCCCAGCCTACCTTTGACGGATGTGCAGAAACATTCTAGACGCCAATGTTGTATGGAACGACGTCACTGGGGACAGGAATGGCATCAGATAGTATTCCAGGCTCTGTTTGTTTGAAAATGATGGCCACGTTTTGGTTCGCCACAGACAGGGGGAGCGGCATCACAGTGACTGATTCAAATGGCTCTGAGCACTATGGGACTTAACATCTGAGGTCATCAGTCCCCTAGAACTTAGAACTACTTAAACCTAACTAACCTAAGGACATCACACACAACTATGCCCGAGGCAGGATTCGAACCTGCGACCGTAGCGGTCACGCGGTTCCAGACTGAAGCGCCTAGAACCGCTCTGCCACCCCGGTCGGCCACAGTGACTGCATTCGCACAAGACATACAGTGCCAACTCAAGGCCTGATGGTGCTGGGTGCTACTGGGTACAACCACAAATCACAGCTGGCGTGTGTCCATGGCACTGTGACTAGTGTGACCTACATGAATAACATCTTGCGACCCATAGCCATACCCTTACAGCACAACATCCCAGACGCCATTTTTCAGCAAGGCAATGCACGACTACATGTTGCTGCACAAACACATGACTTCTTGGTGTCACAGGATTTCAGCGTTTTGCCCTGGCCAGCCAGATCACCAGATTTGTCGACAATCGAAAATGTGTGGCATATGGTAAAACGACAGGTGCAGTGTTGAGGCCCAGTGCCAACTACCACAGAGGAACTTTACAACCAGATAAATGCAGTATCGACGATTTTACCACAGGACGCCATTTGCGCCTTATACGCGTCGATGCCACCATGCATAGAACAAGTTATCATGGCCCATGACGAGGGTGCCTACTAAAGTAGTTGAGTTCCTCCCTCACCATCCTTTATAACTCAACTGTGTGTAGGGCTCTTCATAGAGGTAAGAAATGGAGTTCACTAGGCTTTCAACTTCCTAGTTTCAACTAACTTTCCAAGGACACACAACTACCCACTTTCCTGATCCAAAAGACATACATGCAGACCATCGTATATAGGATAAATTTAGGATTTTTGACAGGGTAACGAATAGCAACAAATATCCTCGTACAAAAACTTTTATTGATTTTGCATATACATTTACAGACAGGAAACATCTCTTTCTTTGTTTTTTTTTTTAATGTAGTTTGAATAACTTAAATCCACATCTGCATCAGATATTTCTTTCTTCAGTCAGTAAGTTGATAAGTACAGAGATGCTATGTTCGCGCATCTTATTTTTTCCTATAAAATACCTGGTTTATGGCTTCAACAAATAGCTCTGTTCCTTCCTGCAGCTGTTCTACACGAGAGCATTCAGGGATTTTGATTTTACGTCTCGTTCCCCCCCCCCCCCCCCCCCCCCCGTGTCACTACTATTAAAGCGCTCCATATCTTCTTGTGTGTAAGCTAATAGTTCTTCTCCTACACATTCTTGCGCAGTTTCTGTACAGAACTTAAAGTTAACAATTTTGGCAAATGAGTGTCCATTAATTGTAGGCATTCCATCAGTTTCAAACTCAGCAAATGACTGTTCTGTAGCTAGGGATGCAACGTCCAGCTCGTCACATTTATATAGAATATAAACATTTTTTAAAGCCAGTCCAAATGGGAATGGAGGTTTCTAAGAAATTTTTTTGTGTATTCTTAATGTAGTAAATGCTCTCGTAATGTAGTAAACTCACCATGATGCCCGCATCCAACCTGAAGCTATCAAGGCGTTTAACAAAATCCACGGAATTTACAGATGTGATGAGGGCATTTACCCACGTAAGGATTTAATATTCCCGTCAGGTATTTGGCCAACAAATATGTAGGTTCAAATGTTCAAATGGCTCTGAGCACTATGGGACTTAACATCTTAGGTCATCAGTCCCCTAGAACTTAGAACTACTTAAACCTAACTAACCTAAGGACATCACACACATCCATGGCCGAGGCAGGATTCGAACCTGTGACCGTAGCAGTCCCGCGTTTCCGTACTGCAGCGCCTAGAACCGCGCGGCCACCGCGGCCGGCAATATATAGGTGCCCTGATGTTGCTGACAATGGGGCGTAATGGTACCCCGTCTTTGTGAACCTTCGGGTGTCCATATAGTCTAGGCGGTACCGGACCTTGGGGTAACAATTTCTTAGCGTCACCCTCCGGTAAATCTGCGTCCTTGAGAAGCGACCTCGTCTTGTTCTCCAACTTCTTTGTAGGGTCAACGCTGACCTTCCGGTAGGAATCGTCATTTAGCAGGCTCTGCATCTTATCAGTGTAGTCCTTATGGGAGACAACAACTGTAGCATTGCCTTTGTCAGCCGGTAAGACAACAATTTCAGAGCGCTTCCTCAGATCACGAATGGCTGCCCTCTCTTTACTGGTGATATTTGACTTCATCGGCTTGGATTTCGTCAACGCGCGACAAGCTTCACGACTTATTTCCTCAGCTGATTCAGGCGGAAGTCGAGCTGCAACCTGTTCAACAGCACTAACAGTTGCCCGTTGGACACTGTAGACCGGCAGTACACCAGTGGATATTTTGATTACTGCTTATTAGTTGCGGTGTTATCATAGCACAAGCCAGTATTGATAACTTGACTGTGGGTTACTGAGGTCTTGCAACTTTTCGCAACGCCTGTCAAGGTGTTTTGGAGAGGGTGCTCAATGGAAGTGATTCGTCGCCCTATGTCTACCTGTACCAGAAACTTCCCTGCTGTCCTGCTAAGATACAAGTAGGCAAACAGCACTAATGCACTCTGGTGGCCGTTCTGTCTGTCACAGAGAACTGCAGTTCGAGTCATGCTAGTATGTACATGTATGAAGTTAAATTGACCTCTAATCATGTATTTTCGGTGCTCCGTTTTTGTCAGGCAGTGTATTTTAATCCAGGCTGAAACTTACATAGTGCAAAGAAATGCTCTCTGATATGAAACTTACTGGCAGATTAAAACTGTGTACCAGACAGAGATTCGAACTCGGGAACTTTGCCTTTCATGAGCAAGTGCTCTACCGACTCAGCTACCCAAGAATGATTCACGACTTTTCCTTACAGGAAATAACGTACTGGCGGAAGTAAAGCTGTGAGGACAGGTTCTGAGTCGTGGTTGGATAGCTCAGTTGGTAGTGCACCTTCCTATAAAAGGCAAAGGTCCCGAGTTTGAGTCACGGTCTGGCACACAATTTTAATCAGCCAGAAAGTTTCTGTGTATTCTTTGATTGTGTGTGCATTATTATGTATGTGTATTAATAGCAACCAATTCTTTTGATGCTTGTAAATTAATTACTTTTCATATGTTTGTGCAGTAATGCAGTAACCTCTTTGTCAGGAACGCTAGGCAATGGGCTGATAACAGGAAACGTCGGCCGCCAAAATTAAAAATACCAGTAATTAGTGAAACAGTGGTAGAAAGTGACTTTTTCTGGAATCTGTTTTCCCCAAGTACTCTAGGAGAAGTCAACATAACTTATATTTATTCATTTTGCCATAAAACGAAATTAAAATAATAAATATACGATTTCATCACAATCACTACATAATATGACGAGAGACAGAGAGGATGGAGAGAGAAGAGAGAGGGAGAGAGACGTACATTCAAAGCAGGCTGTAAGCAATGTCATAGAACATCCTGCTTTCTGTTATGTTGTGGTGCAGGATGTCTTGTCAAGGTTGTGGAGAAATACACACTCTAAATGAGATAACAGAACGTCATCAGCAATTGAATATATTGCAACGAAAGTTAGAACTAAAAATGGTATTGCAACGTGAGAAAAAATTAATATACTCTTACGCTATATGGCTATCCGCACAGTAGAGTCAAAAAGTCATGGATTCTCTTGGGAAGAAAGCTGTTGAGATACTTGACTGTTCTGGGCTCAACATCTGTTTGTATTCGATGGTGAACCTTCGGACAAATGTTAAAAGAAAGCTGGAATGAACCAAATAACTCGGGATAAAGCAAAAGGATGGGTAGAAGGGATCTGAATTGAGAATGGTTATATAAATAACGAATGGCAGAGTTGAATTATTATAAATTCCATACGAACCGAGCTACCTTCATAAACAAAGGAAGAGTGATTTTGTGCTCCCTGCGAGTACAAATGTTAGATCGTCGCTAACAAAGTACGTATCTTATGAATATCAAGTGTGACACGCCTGGAAAACATGTGATGACAGATGACACATCAGTATCCATAGACGTTGTATCAGGTGGTGAAGTGAATTCGTTTTTAGAGGGAGAAAGATCGAACCTTAGTTCGCGGATTCTGATTTAAGTTTTCTGTAATGGTTCAAATGGCTCTGAGCACTATGGGACTTAACATCTTAGGTCATCAGTCCCCTAGACCTTAGAACTACTTAAACCTAACTAACCTAAGGACATCACACACATCCATGCCCGAGGCAGGATTCGAACCTGCGACCGTAGCAGTCCCGCGGTTCCGGACTGCAGCGCCTAGAACCGCACGGCCAACGCAGCCGGCTTTTCTGTAATCATGTATATTATTTCTCAATTGTGTTTTTTGTAGGTACGCCCTATCTCCCAAATTTGTTGGTCAAAATTAATGATTGGGACACCATTTTCAAGATGTTGTTCACCACTAATGATGAAAAATATACAATTAATTTATAGTTACTGTTTTCGATAAAAACTTTATTTTGAAGACATTTTTATAAATCCAGTGTAGAGGGTGGCATCTATTGACAACTTGTTTAACTGATATGCCCGGCAGCTATTACAGTTGTTTAGGTTATTTACCAAGTGTAGTCTGTACGTGATTTAACTCATACACGTCGCCGGCCGCGGTGGTCTCGCGGTTCTAGGCGCGCAGTCCGGAACCGCGTGACTGCTACGGTCGCAGGTTCGAATCCTGCCTCGGGCATGGATGTGTGTGATGTCCTTAGGTTAGTTAGGTTTAAGTAGTTCTAAGTTCTAGGGGACTGATGACCACAGCTGTTAAGTCCCATAGTGCTCAGAGCCATTTGAACCATTTGCCATACACGTCGATGTAAAGATATTGGGTAACGCCATCTATTGACAATCCAATTTTACTATTATGGACAACAGCGCTTGGAATTGTTTACTTTCTTTAAGCAAGCGTTCTATACTACGCAAATAAACTGAATTACATCAACGACTACAATCACAGATAAGTACCGTTTACTTTTATAACTTAATTTATAACTTCCTTTATTCAGCTTTTAATTCGTCATTGCTTTACAGCGTTTGGAACGTTACGTTGCACTTCTCCCAACCTAAGTACCATTAATCTACATACTTATTTTTATAACTTAATTCCTCATTACTTTACAGCGTTTGCAACTTCACACTACGATTCTCCTAATCTCAGTATCATTAATATGCATAAAAATTCGTAATTATTGTAATAACAATAGTTTTATTACCACCATATTCAATGCCACAAAAATCAATGAACAAAATGTTTCACAGTTTTATTCAACGGCGTTTCTATGTCCTAAAAATGATAATTGTACAGTAGTTAATGAATATGTAGTTTCCAGCTTGTTACCTGGAGAGGCAATGGTTTACCCTGATTCTGATTCTGGCCAGTTTGAACAAATAAACAACATTAAATTGTATCTCATAGAATTTTTGCATTATTTAAATCCTTCAAGTTTACCACCTCATCAATTGCTTTATTGTGTTAACATCTTAACGTCCGCCCCTGGTAGCTGAGTGATCAGCGCGGTGGAATGTCATACCTAACGGCCCGGGTTCGATTCCCAGCTGGGTCGGAGATTTTCTCCGCTCGGGGACTGGGTGTTGTGTTCTCCTCATCATCATCATTTCATCCTCATCGACGCGCAAGTCGCAGAAGTGGCGTCAAATCGAAAGACTTGCACCGGGCAAACGGTCTACTTGTCGGGAGGCCCTAGCCACGCGGCGTTTCCATTTCCAATATCTTAACGCTAATCTGACATTAATCCATGTTGTAAGATTAGTGGTAACCCATGTGGGCGAGTACATCATCACTGCTAAATTCACTGACTCCGATAAAACTACTCATAACCCGCATTAACCTCACACCTTCTGATCTAACCACGCGTTTCCAAATGATAAGAGAACAATTCTCAATAAAAATAGTCTCCACTATTTCCATTACTAAAGCATAAGGTTAAATACTTCAAAAGGCAGGATTTACGAGAACCTGTTTTTTCACATGGAAGGTACACGTGGTTTTTTCGTTTGTACATTTAGTGATATTTATTTTTGTGCTAAAGACACAGTACAACGGAAAAGTAAACGATGCTTACATCATAACTGCTAACATACTTTTCAAAAAAGTTTTTTAAAGTAAAATAGCTTTAAAAATAATATTAATCTGACAACGACAATACCTGATTCTGATATGTCCTCTAGAACTTAGAACTACTTAAACCTAACTGACCTAAGGACATCACACACATCCATGCCCGAGGCAGGATTCGAACCTGCGACCGTAGCGGTCGCGCGGTTCCAGACTGGAGCGCCTAGAACTGTTCGGCCACACAGGCACGCTATTGGTGAGTGATCAGGAGAGAGTGCGAATTATTTGCGCAGGTCAACTAGTTTCTATATAGAGTCCAATGCACTGACGATTCCCTGAAGAGGCCAATGTCGCTTTCTTCTTCCATCCTCGTTAACTATGTCTGTACTTCGTCTTTACTGAGCTTGTTGTCAACTAACTTTCAATTCCCCTCCTGTCATATAGTGGACATAATAAAACTGGGCACGATATTGATGTTGATGGTGTTGACTACACCATTCACCACTTATTATCTGCTTGTGAAGTTTAACATGTGGAAGACATCAGCATGTAAGTCAGGGAGGTGAGGAAAGATTGGGTCGGTTGCAGGCACCATATTAATATCGGTGGTTTGGCACATTGCCCTCTCTGTGTGTAGAATATAGTCCATTTATCAGACAATTATAGACAAATGCTCCTTTACTGTCCGTCTCAGAAACGGAATTTACAAATAATGAAAACTTGAAAACACGCGAACAACTTTTAGGTGTTTCAGTTACAGATGGTGCCTTAGGTCAAAATGAAACATAATGATGCTAAATTGGGGTTAGCATGTGAACTGCCATCCGGAATAGGCTTTTCACTCTCCAGAACAGCTTACGATGCATTAATTCAGCGTTTCAATGTGTACAGCGGTAGGTAAGTGTCCAATCTGGCATTTTTCTACGAGGGCGATGCATAAAGCTCTTAGCCTGAGAACAGAAAGTTGTTTTACGTTAAAAACGCACTTACGTCTCGTCGTTGCCAGCTTTCATGTACATTATCCTTTTCCGTTGAGCAGATTCCACCCCTAAACTGCGATTCTGGCAGATCAGCAAAACACCCATCTACAGCTTTCATAAGCTATTCATTATATAGCGTCCGTAGCTTATCCATCCCTCCGCAAATAATGGCGGGGTATGTCAATAAGTGGCTTATGACAAACAAGTTACGATCCGTAGTCGCAAGGCTCTGAGGTAAATTGCTGTTATGCCTGTGAAAGCCACGTCACTCCCTGCGTGTCTGATAGTTAATTTGCGTTGCAGCAGCGCAAGATTTCGAACAATCTTTCCGCTTATTAGATCTGTTAGTAAATACTTCGGTTATTGGACGGAGAGCGACTAAGTATGCTGCATTATTTATAGAGAGGACATTACCTCATTCCTCAGTACATAAACAATAATGATTCCCTTTGTAAAACTGCACATAAAACAGAACAAACACTTTCAAAATTCTCTGTAATATTGAAGAAACATCGTAACTTCAGTTACGACACTGTACCACAACGCTGTGCAATCTTAACACTAGGACCAGAACTCTTACAAAAAGAATCAGCAAGACAAAATTATCGCAACGTTTTGCACGCACCCACGGCGCCTCCCAGCGAGATAAATTTAGACGGCGGGACGGCAGGTGCGGAATCAAGAGCTGTGGAGAGCCCGTTTGTACAACAGAGCGCAAGCTTTATAGGAACGCCGAAGTCGTAGGTCTGAGAAAGCGATGCACCATGGGCGTCACTACTGCCACGCACAAAAACAACGAGCGTTACTTAAAATTCGCTAAAAGTACGACAGTAGAGGATCACTGCCGGTTCTGGGCCAAATTCCAGGAACTGGTGACGCCACATCCAGTGCTTAGGCAATTGTGCTTGATATACAGGTTGTCCATAAAGTCTGGATACATAGGAAATACTAATAAATAATACTAAAGCACATTATGGTCGCTTTAATGCTGATAAATAATATTTTCAACATGATCTCTGTGGTTTCAATGCATAATTTGATGCGCTTTGCAAGTTTAAGGTGAACTCGATGGAATACATCTGAATTGCTTCAATTTTAGCACACTAACTTGTAATGTATTCTGCCAGGTAGTTTAAACTTGTAATCTTCATCAATTAAACTTCCAATTTCAGCAAAGTCCAGAAAAGAAAATCAAGGGGGCAAAGGTCTGGCGAACGAGGGGACTACTCCACATGACATCTTCTTCCAATCCAGCGAGGAAAACTGTCATTCACTCAATCTATGATGGCTGCAACAAAATGGGCAGGGACCCCACCCTTCTGAAACCAGTTTGGAAGCCCCGTACTCAAACGTTCAATGTGAGGCAACAATTTGTCTCTCAGCATGTTCAGATAAGTCTCACCCATCACGTGTTCCTTAAAGAAAAAAGGTCCACAAACCACGCCATACCATCATCTTTTGGCAGCCCTGCCATTTGGGTGGACTCATCCATTGTGAATTGCTTTGAGACTAGTATCGAAGATTATGTCTGTTCACTTCACCATTGACATAAAACCCAACTCCATCACTGAACAACACGCAGCCATTAGTGAAACTTATACTTTCACCTAATTTGTCTGCAAACCGTTCACACACCTGCATGCATATATCAGAGACATCTTCATTTAAGTGATGCAATATCTGTAACTTGTACAGGTGAAACTTTGGAACACCCAATTCCATTGATGTCCAATGGAGCAATTTCTTTAGACGAGTGTAAACCTCTTGCGTTTCGTCTGAAGTCTCTGGTCAGCTGGAATGGGGTTTGTCAAACACTGCTTGTTTCTTTAAACTTGGTAATTACTTTCCCACCGGCAGTTTGATGAAAAGGGTGTCGAAGGTTAAATTTTTCCGCATTTTTGTGATATGACCATTCTTCTCATCCACTTGAGACTGCCAACTCCACTCGTTCTTCTTTAAACAGAGCCATCATTGAATCTGCAAGAAAACAAAATTTAATAGAATTATTAGAATTTATTTTATTATTTATTTATTAATATTTGTGGAATGTAGAATATTTATTAGAATTTTCTATATACCCAGACTTCGTGGACACCCTGTACTTCACTTACATCAGTTTCAGCATTCCTGGAATTCTGACATCATCGCACTTGGACAATTGCACCAAGACTATGACATCATCATGTAACTACTCACAGTCTGGAACCGCGCGACCGCTACGGTCGCAGGTTCGAATCCTGCCTCGGGCATGGATGTGTGTGGTGTCCTTAGGTTAGTTAGGTTTAAGTAGTTCTAAGTTCTAGGGGACTGATGACCTCAGAAGTTAAGTCCCATAGTGCTCAGAGCCATTTGAACCATTTTTGTAACTACTCTGTGTAGGACACCCCAACTCCATGCACCATGCACCCCTCCACTGTCACATAATGATTGATGTTATGACTTGTACATCGTTAAGTTTAAGACTGCTGGAAGCGAACAAGGGCATTCCAAGATAGGGAATCGGAGACGCAATGCAGAGAACAGGTAAAAGTGGTAGCATTTAGCTTAGTGGAGGTCAAAAGTAACACTAGAGCCCTTTGAACTGCAGACGCTCTGGGGAGCTGTTCCAAAGGAGAATTTTCACTTCAGAGAAGTAACAGATAACTCTATCCTCCGCTTAGACACTGCTGTATGGCTCACAGTAGATGATGGTCCCAAAAAGTCACATCTTAGCAGACGCAGAAAGTTTGATACTTTCCCATGAGTACCGCAAAGGCAGTAGGTTTACACTGGTTAAGTGTTTCAGTAGCTGTCTCCACTCACAAAAGCTCTTAGCATGGGGCCAAGTGACGTAAAACACTGTTGTTGATGGCCATAAGAAGAAGGGCAGTAATGCTTAGCTTTCAGATGAACACTGTTTCTACCAGACTTGGAAGTTGTTTATGTGAAGTCCAGATACATTCCCCACCCTCCCCCAGAGTATGGGAAGGGGAGGAATCTGAGTCGGATTGGCCAGAGGTGCCCTGGAGGGGTTCAAATGGTTCAAATGGCTCTGAGCACTATGGGACTTAACATCTGAGGTCATCAGTCCCCTAGACTTAGAACTACTTAAACCTAACTAACCTAAGGACATCACACACATCCATGCCTGAGGCAGGATTCGAACCTCCGACCGCAGCAGTCGCGCGGTTCCGGACTGGAGCGCCTAGAATCGCTCGGCCACCGTCGCCGGCCCCTGGAGGGGCAGAACCACTCGCCAGATTGGCTGAAGCCTGAAAACTGCCGGTGGATCGGTGGTCCGACTATAGGAAAGGAGAAATAACGTACGGCCACAACCCTTTAAAAACTCAAGTTTTTGTATTCAGAGAGAGCTCTCACTCAGATCATTGGAACACCAACTCCGTGTTACTCATTGCCATCCTAAGTAAGCTCCGACAAGTCTGTTTCTCTCGCTTGGAGTGCTGCTCCCAGCGTTTGTAGTTAAAATGATGGTAGTGTTTAGTGTTCCTGTCAGCACTCATTCCATGTCTCAAGCACTGTCTCTGTCCGCCGCTCGTGGTCACGCGGTAGCGTTCTCGCTTCCCGAGCACGGGGTCCCGGGTTCGATTCCCGGCGGGGTCAGGGATTTTCACCTGCCTCGAGATGACTGGGTGTTTGTGTTGTCCTCATCATTTCATCATCATCCCGGAAAGTGGCGAAATTGGACTGAGCAAAGATTGGGTAATTGTACGGGCGCTGATAACCACGCAGTTGAGCGCCCCACAAACCAAACATCATCATCATCAAGCACTGTCTTCTGCTGTGCAACCAGTTGCACCCTTTGCTTTTTCTAATGTTTAGAATTAGCCTTCAGTGTAGTAGTTAGTTTGATTGCAAATAACCCGTATTAATCAGACCCGCCGAGTATCCTTGAGTCTCCTGCTGTGATCATCCCATCGAGTCTTCAAATCTGTGCCTCTCGTAGATGCCTTGCAACAGTGCTTGACGCCACTGCAAACAACAAAACTGCCTTCACTGGAAGTTTGTTTTCTTGTATTTGCTCGTAACTGCTTGGAAACTACAGACTGATCTGTAACCCCCTGTCTTCTCTCTATACTGTACTGAGACACAACAGCCTCTCATGCCCCCTTACCCACTGTTGCCCTCCACATGTCATCCATGTGCATGTGTGTCATGGGAGTGCTCTAATTAATTATCATGTAGTGCTGTTTTCTAGCTTTATAGCTGCCGCCACTGGTCATGGGTCTTCTGTACTATGAAACCGTGAGCTGGCAAAGCCTATGGTTGTGACATCATGAGAATAGCTGGTTGTTGACGATGTCTACACTGCGAAGAGCCTCATTGCTCGTTATTATAACTAATATATGTGATATTTGTAAACACATAACATAGGCATGCAAGTTCAGCCGCCCACCCCTCAAACGCGTTTATTTTCTATAATTCAGTTGTGTGAGCACCTAATTTATTTACTGTCTGTATGTACTTCAAGGTCTCATGGGTTCGGTTGATGAGACGTTTGCATTGAGAAAAGAATACTTAAAAAATTCTGTTCGTTCTAAACACTTATTAAGAGAAATATAATCACAGCTCTCTGCATCAAAAATGGAAACGAAGAACGATATGACTGAAGACAAGAGTAAAGTTATTCGACAAATAATCTAATGCAACAGAATGACAAGAAGATGCATTACCTGATTGGGTCCACCAACACAATTTGTTGTACTTGCTGGACTTGTATACCTCATCCATCAATTATTATTATTATTATTATTATTATTATGTGGCTATAATGGTATACTTATGGGTTTGTTATAATAGTACTAACAGAGCTTCTATTGCAACAGGATATGGATGTGTTCCGCGTGTCACCGTCCACAGAACAATGGGATATGGAGGTGTCCTACAAATATTTTTCCTATTTTCAATCCAATAAATCAATAACACACATGCATATAGTTTATGACGTACAAGGCTGTGTGCCAACAGCTGAAATGTGTCTAAGTATGGGAGAGATGTGCTGATGGTGGCAACATAACACACTAACGTAAGATGTGTTCATTGATAGATAAGACCGATGCCAGATGCACACAGCCATACTTGTGATGGTGAAATAAGAATAACCATAACTTTAAATGTCATGCCAATGTGGTGCCGAGCAGACATCACGCACTGCACACGGTATGAATATTTTGCCTTACACTTTGACTCTGAGGTGCTACAGCTGTTCCTGGGCACTTGTCAGCCACATAGCACGATATTCACATCACGGCAACATTCACTGCTGCGACTGGATGTTGCTTCAGAGCACAGGTGCCAAGAATACTTTCCCCTCTTAAAAATCTTGAAATCTGTAAAGCCAAAGTAACTGTATAGTACCTGTCACAATATTTAACCACTCGCGCATGTAATAAACATCTTTCATAAGCTATACATGGGTAATTACCTCCAGAATATCTATCTTTATACCAATGTCACAAATTAATAACTGTATTCATAGATGCTTCAGTGGTCTTAACTTGTAATATACATGAATTAACAATGGGCACCATGGCTCTGCACTGAGTATCAAAGGTAATAATAACCTTATTCATTTTGATGATGACGAACTAGCAGCAGGGGTCAGCGTATTCGGTTTTTAAAAAGTTGCGAATAGTTTGTATTTACAACATACGCTAAATAGTTCATTCTCTTGTGACAGAACCGGCAAAGGATAGAGAAGTCGGGATGTAGATGAGACGGGTGTTCAGTAAGTAATGCAACACTTTTTTTTCTTGGTCAATTTCGATTGAAAAAATGCGGAATTGTTATGCGATATCGTGGAGTATTCCCGCTTCAGTCCCTATAGAGTCATGAAGTTTTTCAGTAGGTGGTAGCACTATACATAGCCTTCAGAGTGGCGTCTGTAACGGAGATATGTTCCAAGCAGAGAGTGGACAGTGGGATTCTTTTGGAGAAAAATCGGAGCATCGTAGATATTCATAGGCGCCTGCAGAATGTCTACGGAGACCGAGCAGTGAACAAAAGCATGGTGAATCATTGGGTAAGGCGTCTGTCATCGTCGCATCGAGGTTGCACAAACCAGTCTGATCTCCCACTTGCTGCTGCAGCTGTGACTTCTACAATGTTGGAACATGTGGAAACTCTCATTCAAGGTGATTGACGGATCACAATCAAAAACCTCATTGCACAACTGGAGGCCTCTGCAGGTAGATCTGACACATTCATCCACCAGTTGTGGTACTCAGAGGTGTGTGTCTACTGGCTTCTTAGCGCCTAACAGAAGACCATAAAGAGCATCAATGGATCATCATTGCGGAATTGCTTGCACGTTATTAGGCTGATCGTGACGATCTTTTGCATTTGAGCTGATAGTAATGAATGAGAATGTAGACGAAAAAGTAATATGCTTAACTAATAAAGCTTTTTTTCCTGCAGACGAGGTGAAGTCACTGCAGCAGCAGCCAACTGTCAGAAATAATTCTGTTCGGCATAACCTACAGTTTAAACACTAGTGGCTGTACTTCTGTCAGTGTCAGTATAATACTGAATCAGGTGTTCTATCCAGTGGTTGTATTTGAAACCCTCGAATTAGTGATGATGATGATGGCGATGATGATGATGGTGTGAAAAGCAGATTTCAGCCACATTCCTCAGATATGTTCACTCTCTGTCAGTGACATTAGGTTATGATACAATCTCTGCAAACGACTTCCTGGAAAAGTTAAAATATTTAACAACAGAGAGTGCATACACCAGCAGGAACAGACTTTTAAGAATCTAATATGCACCAGCTATGCAATACAGCATGAGCTAGTGTCGATTAAGGTGGCAACCATATGTCCACTGATTCTATGAGACATTGTGGATTAATTTGCTGCAGTTTAACACCTACACGTGTGTTATTTATTCCTCTATAAAACCCATTTATACTAATGTAAATGACTAGTTATCACAATAACCAAATCAGTGAAACAACCTCAGCACGACAGTCTTGCAGTTAGCAACTGGCCCTGCAGTGAGACAGGAAACCAGGGTTCGCAGCTCGTGGTCGTGCGGTAGCGTTATCGCTCCCCGCGCCCGGGTTCCCGGGTTCGATTCCCGGCGGGGTCAGGGATTTTCTCTGCCTCGTGATGACTGGGTGTTGTGTGATTTCCTTAGGTTAGTTAGGTTTAAGTAGTTCTAAGTTCTAGGGGACTTATGACCATAGCTGTTAAGTCCCATAGTGCTCAGAGCCATTTGAACCATTTTTTTGGAAACCAGGAGAAGAGGTATGGCCCACTACTTCCTGATAATTTATGTGCTTTGGTTTTAGGACCATATCACACGAAGGCTGATCTTACCCTATACCAACCCAAATATCACTCAGTAGAGGAAATTTTGCATGGTATCAAGGGAGTAACCTACCAGACATCCAGGGAAAAGAGCGGTATTCCACCACCTGAGAAAGTAAAAACCAAACAGTATATTCATATTTGATGACATCGTAGTGGAAAACGAGGATCCCATATACAAACATTTTTATTTCAGCCATCATATGAAAGCATATTCTTTTATTTGAGCCAGGCATAGTCCAGGATTCCAATGCAGTTGGTAAGGAGCGACGCTAACCTTATTATCGCATTCTAAAAGGACAGTACGAATTTAAAATATATTCAGCAAGTGCATGTAGGAATTGACACGACATTCAATAAATTGGGTAGCACATGTGCTGGTTGCTGGGATCACATACAGTATGGCGTGCTGGATATTGATAAAACGTGGAAATTGAGCGATTTCGATATAAGTGAAAGTTCCTGGTGTTTGCACTTGAAAAGCTGGTGTTCCAATAAGCAGCTGTGTCGGTATACTGTAGACTATGGACAAATTTTCAAGTGTGTCACACACTCATTGCGAGGGTGCAAAGCACAAGCACTGACAGAAAATTGAGACAATCAGTGCAAAAATAGTGGAACTGGAAAGACTTATAGAATCAGTAGTTTGATAAGGTGAGATGTTGAAAGACAGAATAGAAGAAGTCAACGCAATACTAATTGCTACTCTTAGTTTTATCAGAGGAATATATACGAAAGTTGCATCCCATCACCACCAGTAGTTCCAGAGTATATATAAGTTGTATGCCATTACAAAACTAACTTAGTATACAACAGCATATCGATGACAAAACATTAAGTTATTGAAGAGGAGAAAGCTATCTGATGGAAATTACGGTTGTTAAAATTAGGGCACCTGCAACGAGATAAGTTTCTCTCGGAATGTTCAAAACAGTAACTGAAAGTCTGAAAAGAATCTCGCACACTATGGATAGAGGCACAAAAGAAGAAGGAGAAGAAAGATGTGTTATTACCAATTTCATTAACCATCACAATGACGATGTATTAGGCAGAACATACAGGGCCGACAGGAAGAAGCCATATATGATAGGTAATTACACTATATGTTTAACCGAGAACTCAATGCAAGTTGGGAGTAAGGAATGTGAAAGAACACCTCATTTACTAGAACTATTATTCTCAAAAACTTCGAGCATCAAAAAGTATCTCCTGAAAGAGATAAAAGTGTGTGGCGAAATATTACATATGACTAATATGCACAGGAAAGAGAACACCTCAAAAGGACGAATAAAAGGCTCGAACAATAACAACTACAAAAATTTAATTAAACCCTTGTTAGCAGCTACACATAGCACAGGCAAAGGCATTGAAGTTCAGCATAAAAGACTGACGCTCTAGCTCTGGAATATACACACTACAATGACTCAAATGAAATCACAGAACGGCTACAATTACTCACATCAGCTGTCACAGGGAACACAGGTCAAATGAACGAAATCATATAAACCATTTCAGAGTTTCAAGAAAGCTGTGTCTGTGGTGTCACCGCCAGACACCACACTTGCTAGGTGGTAGCTTTTAAATCGGCCGCGGTCCGTTAGTATACGTCGAACCCGCGTGTCACCACTATCAGTGATTGCAGACCGAGTGCCGCCACACGGCAGGTCTAGAGACACTTCCTAGCACTCGCTCCAGTTGTACAGCCGACTTTGCTAGCGATGGTTCACTGACAAATTACGCTCTCATTTGCCGAGACGATAGTTAGCATAGCCTTCAGCTACATCATTTGCTACGACCTAGCAAGGCGCCATTACCAGTTACTATTGACGCTGTAAAACATGTACCGTCAAGAGCGATGTTAACCAACTATGGATTAAAGTTAAGTATTCCGGCAGCTACGTATTATTTTTGCTAGTCTCACTTCCCTGTTTTGTTCCAGACCTCACGCCAGCCTGCGTGAGCTTAAACGCGTGCCTTTCGGCTTCCTCCTAGTGGATTGGCTGTCTTGCCAGTCCACAAAAGTGTCAACAAGTAATTACGGAGATGGTTGTTCATGAGCTCCACAAGTGCGCTAAACATTCCCATCAGACATCTCATAATGCTAGCATTGGATGCGTTATGGCAGGCTGATCTCTTTGATATGAGAGAATATTCATGATTAATAAAGCTTCCACGTACATTTTAATGATCATAGATACATATTCCAAATTTATGTGGGCTCTGTCCGTGAAGGTAAAGATAAAAAAGGAAGCTGCACTGGTGTCTGAACAATTGCTGCAAACTGAAACGAATCAGTCGTCTAATAATAATAATAAAAATTTTATGTGGTTCACTGAACTAGTGCAATTCTTTCAATTGGACGCAAGTCCCTCACCTACCCCAGTGCCCGCGGCTCATGGTCTTGCGGTAGCGTTCTCGCTTCCCGCGCACGGGGTCCCGGGTTCGACCTCAGGTGGGGTCAGGGATTTTCTCTGCCTCGAGATGACTGGGTGTTGTGTGTCTATCATCATCATTTCATCCGCATTCACTCGCAAGTCGCCGTAGTGGCATTAAAGAACCACCCCGCGAGGGGTCTCCCGGCCATCAATGCCATACGCTCATTATTATTATCACCTACCCCAGTTATCCAAATGGGTAAACAGGAAACTTCCTGGCAGATTAAAACTGTGTGCCGGACCGAGACTCGAACTCGGGACCTTTGCCTTTCGCGGGCAAGTGCTCTACCAACTGAGCTACCCAAGCACGACTCACGACCCGTCTTCACAGCTTTACTTCTGCCAGTACCTCGTCTCCTACATTCCAAACTTTACAGAAGCTCTCCTGCGAACCTTGCAGAACTAGCATTCCTGAAAGAAAGGATATTGCGGAGACGTGGCTTAGCCTGGGGGATGTTTCCAGAATGAGATTTTCCCTCAGTTGGTAGAGCACTTGCCCGCGAAAGGCAAAGGTCCCGAGTTCGAGCCTCGCTCCGGCACACAGTTATAATCTGCCAGGAAGTTTCACATCAGCGCACACTCCGCTGCAGAGTGAAAATCTCATTCTGGGGAAACATGACTTACAGCTTAATGTGGAATCTGAACCATGTGTCGTTTCTGGTGACTTCTCACATTGTTGACAGGTGAAGGCTAAATTAAAACTCAGGCTGAAAAATCCAGTGTCTGACTGGGATTTGATTTTGTGACCTTTTGATTTCCGCTCAAGTGCTTTACTCATAGACCACCAGGACTGACGTTGGTATCCTGATAACCTTCAAACTGACCATGGAGGTGAATTTTACAAGAGGCCTTTCAGAGTGGTATTGGAGCAATATCAAATAAACCAGTACGTGATATTTTCATAATTGAAAGCTAGTATTGTTGAACAGTTGAACAAGATAATCAAAATCTGTATGTGGGTGCAATTTGATATTGGAGGATCGTACAAATGGCTAGACATTGTACTGCAAATTATTAATAAGTATAATTGGATTACTCATCATACAATTAGAATAAGACCCATTGATGTTCATGATAATGGGCTTCTAAATACAATTTACAGTGGAACCTCACTTAACGAGCACCTCCAATAATGTGCAGTTGGTATAACGAGTAAAACAAATCGTAAAACAATGACTCGCTTAACGAGTGACGACGGTTTAGTGTAATGTCACCGGCTGTTCGCAAGTGGCGGAAGAAACGTTGAACAACATGAACAACTTTTATTGTCAGCAGCAGCATACGTACAATGTCGCATGGACGTACTGAAATCTGGGTTTTCCGCTCTTTCTGCTACCATCTTAATGCAGTTTGTGATCACACATTTTTCTAAACTTGTGTTCACACAGTGTTCCTTGTGTGCAAATTTCAATAACCTTTGTAGAAATTCCCCGAAGAAACAGCCGCAAGAAGACGACTATAAGAGATAGAAAATGCCTTAGAAATGAAACGAAAAATCATTGAAAAACGGTATGTGGTATGAAAGTGCTGATTTAGCACGCACATGCAATCGGTCTACATCAACTATTTGCACTATCCTCAAGAACAAGGACAAGATTAAGGAGACAGATGCTGCAAAGGGACTGATAAGAATATCTGAACAATGGTTTCGTATCCTGGACGATGTCGAAAGCTTGCTCCTTGTATGGATAAATGAAGAGCAATTGCAAGGCGCCACTATTAACGAGAACATTATTTGTGAGAAGGTGAGAATGATTTTTGCCGACCTCGTTAAGAAGACGCAAGGATTATCAGCGGCCGAAGATATGTTTACGGTAAGACATAGGTGGTTTGAGAAGTTTAAGAGAACAACAAGCATCCACAGCGTTATGAGGCACGGCGAAGCAGCCGTCTCCGACACAAAGCCAGCGGAGAACTTCATCAGCAACTTCAAGATGCTCCTAGATTCTGAGGGTTATCTGCGGCAACAGGTTTTTAATTTTGTTGAGACCGGTCTATTCTGTAAAAAGATGCCGAAGTGTACCAGCAGAGGGAAATGCTCACAAGCCAGTGAAAGATCGTCTCACACAGATATTCTGTGCCAATGCAAGCGAATATTTGAAAATGAAACCGCTGCTTGTTTACCATTCAGAAACTCCACGAGCCTTCGACAAGTGTAAAGACCAGAAGAGTAGGTTAAATGTGATGTGGAGGTCCAACAACAAGCCTTGGATGACACAAGATCTTTTTTGTGACTGGATCAATGAAGTGTTTGGGTCTTGCTTGAGATGAATCTGCCACTCCATGTCTTGCTTGTTATGGACAACACTCCTGCCCATCCTCCAGGCCTACAAGACCACCTCCTTGAAGAATTTCATTTCATCAAGATTCAATTTCTGCCTCACAGCACCGTTCCGTTACTCCAGACAATGGGCCAGCTGTTTATTTCTAACTTATCTTAGAAAATAGATTAAGGAAAGGCAAACCTATGTTTCTAGCATTTGTAGACTTAGAGAAAGCTTTTGACAATGTTGACTGGAATACTCTCTTTCAAATTCTGAAGGTGGCAGGGGTAAAATACAGGGAGCGAAAGGCTATTTACAATTTGTACAGAAACCAGATGGCAGTTATAAGAGTCGAGGGGCATGAAAGGGAAGCAGTGGTTGGGAAGGGAGTGAGACAGGGTTGCAGCCTCTCCCCGATGTTATTCAATCTGTATTTTGAGCAAGCAGGAAAGGAAACAAAAGAAAAATTCAGAGTAGGTGTTAAAATCCATGGAGAAGAAATAAAAACTTTAAGGTTCGTTTGTAATTCTGTCAGAGACAGCAACGGACTTGGAAAAGCAGTTGAACGGAATGGACAGTGTCTTGAAAGGAGGGTATAAGATGGATATCAACAAAAGCAAAACGAGGATAATGGAATGTAGTCGAATTAAATCGGATGATGCTGAGGGTATTAGATTAGGAAATGAGACACTTAAAGTAGTAAATGAGTATTGCTATTTGGGGAGCAAAATAACTGATGATGGTCGAAGTAGAGAGGATATAAAATGTAGACAGGCAGAAAGCGTTTCTGAAGAAGAGAAATTTGTTAACATCGAGTATAGATTTAAGCTGAGGAAGTCGTTTCTGAAAGTATTTGTATGGAGTGTAGCCATGTATGGAAGTGAAACTTGGACGATAAATAGTTTGGACAAGAAGAGAATAGAAGCTTTCGAAATGTGGCGCTACAGAAGAATGCTGAAGATTAGATGGCTAGATCACGTAACTAATGAGGAGGTATTGAATAGAATTGGGGAGAAGAGGAGTTTGTGGCACAAATTGAATAGTTAGAAGGGATCGGTTGGTAGGACATGTTCTGAGGCATCAAGGGATCACCAATTCAGTATTGGAGGGCAGCGTGGAGGGTAAAAATTGTAGAGGGAGACCAAGCGATGAATACATTAAACAAATTCAGAAGTATGTAGGTTGCATTAGGTACTGGAAGATGAATAAGCTTGCTCACGATAGATTAGCATGGAGAGCTGCATCAAACCAGTCTCAGGACTGAAGACCACACAACATCAACAAGAAGCTCTTCACTAAAGCACTCTTCGAGCGTCGCTTTGAGTTGACTGTACCACCAATCTCACTCTTAGAGAGTTTTGGAAATATCACTTCAACATCGTTGCCTGCGTCAAGATGTCGAAAAGGCGTGGGAAGGGGTTACCAAGAGAACTCTTGCTTCTGCTAGAAAGAAGCTTTGGCCAGTGTGCGTTATTTAATGTGACTCTGAGTCATCTGAGTCAGTACCTGTGGAGCCTGTAGTCAATGAGATTGTGTCTTTGGCCAAGAGCATGAGACTAGAAGTGGATAACAATGCTATCAATGACTCGTGGAAGATCACTGCCAAGAAATGACCACCAGAGACCTTAAGGAGTTGCACTGTGTCTCACAGCATTAAGTTGTAGAGAGGAGTTCTTCAGAAGAGGAGGAGGTGGAGGCAGCAACAGCAAAGCAGGAAAATTCTGCGGCAATAAGAGAAATGCTGAAAGCATGGGAATCGGTTACATTGAGAGGTGGCATGAGCCCCCTCTCATATTTCTATCTTACGATTTTCCTCTCTAATTGCATGCAGTGAAAAGTCGCTATTCCTTCACACGCGGACTTCCCACGCAGCGTCTCTCGTCACCCGGGTGGTCCGGTGACAGGCGGGCACTGCTGATCTGGAAAGGGTTAAGTCGACGGGTGTGAGGAAGTCGAGTGAATGCTTTGCAGACGCCGACATTGTCAAAAGACACGCCCGGAGGGGTCTGAAGTAGCGGCTGGGCTATAGGTTCCGTTACTTCGCAGAAACTTAGCGAAAACACTTTCTGGCGGGCTACCAGCGAGGCGTGGGAATGACTTGTGTACCCAGGCAGTTGTGACGGGAAAATTCCCGCGCTTTCTGTAAAATAGTAACTGTGATTGGCTTGCTCAGGGCATAGCTCCGTGACGTAGCAAAATCAGCGCAGAAATTGGCGCCAAGAATCTCCATTGGTGGAATGGTAGTGCTCCGGCAATAGAGTGGAATTTTCCGCCGGTTTTCGAGTTGCTGATTGGAACGTTTAACCACGGCCACTGTTGTGGGGGCGGGAATGTTGTGTGTTCGGCCTGTACGGGTGCTCTAGGTAGTCGGCTCTCGCCTTTCAGTCGAGGACATCGAAGCAACCAGCCATCGCCTCCGGTACGCCAGATCGTGTTCTGGCAGTTAAGAAGACAATTTGGTAATGTGTGTCCGCAGCACCGGCAGATAGGGATTTTGCTAGGTGATAATCAGAGCTCAGCAGAGCGCGCCTGTTCGTCTTTTTCTAACTTTGTTCTGTCTTGAGTAGCAGCAATTAATGTTGGGTTAGTTGTGTGTCTCTCTTAAGATTTGAGTGGCAAGGAATTGGCTCCACATACCACTTCGTCTTAAACCTCACAATCTAGTTTAGGGACAATTTCACATTCATAGCGTTTGTTTGAGTATCCAATTTGAGCCAATTTGATGTATTATAAATGTTTCATGTGTTTTTGTTTATTATTTTGTGTTTAGTCTTAATAAATCATATTGTTATTTTGGACAGAACTTTCATTCTGTTAATCGGTAGAGCAACCCATCATTTCTCACTACGTTAATGAAACCTTCCTTTATTTAACTTATTTATCAAATTAAATTATTGCAGGTGCCAAACTCTTTTCTACTCCACTTGCAGGGTTGATTACAGTCAGTTCGCATATATTTTTTAATCCATGTGCAACAGCAAAAGTCGGAGTTAGAATAGGGGGGGCTTAGAGCATCATTTACATATGGAGATTCTAGAAGAATTTAGTGTTAAACATACTGCTTGCCCCGGCACCTCGCATAAAATGGCGACCCTTAGCCTCGGATCTTTCCTGTGAATCGCTGATAAGCAAGTATTATTAGTAGTAGGGACATTCAGAATTTTTTTTGCTTAATTTTTTTTTATTGATTAATACCCAAGTTTTTTTCTGGTAGTTCTGCGTTTAGTTTTAAGAAGCGGCGCATGATTACAGTTTTTGTTTTCAGTGTATATATTCTTTTGTTCATTGTTTTTGTGTTCCTTTGATGGTGTGTCCGTATCACATCACACTTTGTCGGGTTTGTGTGCGGTTTCTGTACCACAACAAATCGTGCATATAATTACAGCGTTGGAGAGGCGTTGTTGAAATTTTATGTCTATGTGTAAAAATACATGGAGTAGATTAATTTTATTGTGCAAATTTGTTTTTCATGAATGATAACGAGAAGTAAGGCACGACTATTATCGAGCGAAGCTAAAACAAAAGAGGATAGCATAATGGATAAGGGGCAGTTTACCGACGGGAATAGGTTCGGAGATGAGATGGGCACATTTTTAGCAGGACAGGACGCCAGGTTCATTGATGAGGAAGGTGATTTGGACGCAATCTTAGAGCAGCGTTGCGGCCGTGATTATGATAGTGAGGTAGAGGATGAAACAGAGACAGGCACACAGGTCGAGACGGTAGCAGAAGTTTATAATCAAACGAACGAGAGCAGACAGGGGCTAGCTCGGCCACGTCAGAGCTCTAGCGCCCAGGGGTCCAGAGTTACATCACCCACGTTTGAAGAGGATCAAAAAGATGACGTAAACCCAATACTGAGCTTCCTACGATCAATGAAAGAAGAAGCTGACGAACAACGTAAGAAGGAGAAGGAAGAAGATGAGAAACAACGTAAGAGGGAGAAGGAAGAAGAGGAGAAACAACGTAAGAAAAAGAAGGAAGAAGCTGACGAACAGCGTAAGAAGGAAAAGGAAGAAGATGAGAAACAACGTAAGATGGAGAAGGAAGAAGCTGACGAACAGCGTAAGAAGGACACTGAGGCAATAATTTCGCATATAGGGGAAATTCGTGGGGAATTACTAACAATAACGAAAGAATGTGGAGGAGCAAAACAAATGTCAATGGTAGCACAAAAAGTAGCAGGCCTAGCCAAAACGGCAGCAACAGGGCAATGAAAATCGCAAAAGTAACTTCTCAACTCGCAGGGCGCTTGCGACGTGCGACACAAGCACACTCAAAATCCCTAGCGGTCTTAAAGACTCAAGGTAATATTGTGGTTACGAACATCACGAAACGAATGAAAGAAGTAGAGAGTCGGATAGCAAAACTAGAGCGAAACGGGCGCACGAGCACTGCGCGTTCGGATACCAATGATGGAGTACACAGAATTGTGTCTCCGAGGAAAAGCCCGCCGTGCTCTAGCCCAGTGACAGAGTGCGGAACTAACAATGCACACGCAGAAACAAAGAGTAATATCTCCAATAATTGCAGCCCACTTAGACGAGTGAATGCTGAATGCCACGTCCACTGTAATACAGAGGTAGCAAATCACAGTTATCAGCAAGATAGATCAGGACACTCAGCAGACGTGCAAGTACCGGAAACGAGTGACAACACCAGTGCGAGGACCGGGCAGGATTTTGATCACAATCACTTCCTGTCGATACTAAAATTCCAGAAGTTCAAAGATAATGGAGGGTCGATGCATCCGAAGAGCTGGGTGACGCAGTTTACAAATTCATTACCGTCATCATGGCCAACCCAGGCAAAATTAGAATTCATGTGTGGACACATCGAAGGCCAAGCCGCGGAAAAGATGCGGGGTGTGGCAGCGACGTGTCGGACTTATCAGGAATTTGTTGGTGCATTCCTGCGGACCTACTGGTCAAAGGAAACGCAAGACAGGATTAAAGAGGAAATAATATTTTGTCCTGAACTGGAAGTGTCTGGGCATAGGAACGCAACCAAATTTTTTGATGATTTACTCAAGAAGAATCAGTTTTTAGATAGTCCATATAGCAACGGAGAAATCATTAAATTTTGCTTTTCCAAATTGCCTATTAGGTATCAACAGACACTTGTCGGGAAGTGTGGATCTGACATAGAAGCATTCAAGAGTCTATTGCGCGAACTCGAAGTAGTCTTCGATAAACAAGACGCAAAGGACAGGAGGAAGGCGCAAAATAACAAATACCACGGGCCAGCAAGGGAAGACGACAACAGATCGCATAATCGCACTCGTCAGTTAGGAAACGAGGGTTACGGAAATCAAGGTTACGCTATTCAAGGTTATGAAAACCAGAGACACGGAAACCAGAACGTCAGGGAATAGGGTCATGCTAGACAAGGAAGCGGGGACAGGAGAAATAACGAACGGCAAAGCGACCGTAATTGGAGAGAGCGAAATCAAGGACAACAGGAGAACCAGGAGACTGAAATTAGACCTGCAAATCCTAATGCACGTCAGAGAATGGGGAGTCTAACAAGGGACTGGCGCTAGTCCATAGGACTCCACCACATCTCTCACACAAAGAAGTTCGTGGAATAATAGTAGTTTAAGTAATGTACATAGTAGAATAGGCAAATATATGAACCGTTCTTCGGGGAACAATAACCGTTGCATTAATAGATTAAGATTGTTAAAGTATTAACACGCTGCGTTGGCTTGTAAAAGAATTTACTGCTGCTAGTTTTTTTTGTATATGTTCGCAACTTCCATTGTCAGTGGAGTAGGAGACACTATCTTTCCATGAGCAATGTTTTAGTCCTTTCCTGTCTGGTGTCCATGTTGAGGGATAATGATGAGTGAGGAGATGTCGCACAAACGGGCGCATACAAGAACGTGCTCTTAGAAGCGTTCTGAGAAGTCGTGATACGCTCCATAGCGGCCACAACCAGTTCGTGAGACGTTCATACCAATGCTTGCAAGCACGCGTCAGTGCACTGCAAGATTGTGGTATATTGCGTGATTTCGAGGATGAACAAGGGCAGTATAGTTTTTTACAGAGATGCGCCAGCATCGTTGTCTTGCAAGTCGTGGTGAACCTGTGAGTGTTTGACTCCAATGGTGCCCTAGGGCCTAGACGGTAGAAATGCGGGCATAAAGCCTACCATGCCAATGTGCTGGTTGGGGACTTAGCGTGCTGCTTGTGACTGTCACAGATGAATAACCAAGGAATTATACTTGGAGATTCGTGACATACTGTGTAGCTGGTGTGTGGTGGGCGACGGAATCCTCAACAGGGACCAGTCCTGGCTTGGTCATATTACATTGCCTCTGGAAAGGTGTGCTTTGATCGCGAATACCGCATAACATAGAAAAAGAAGTTGCAACTATAAATTTATTGTCTTGTGTAGCCATGGCTAACCCAGTCTCTGGAGTTTCAGAGAGGCGTAGTGAGAACTCGGAGGCCATGTCGTACGGCGTGCACATCACTGTCGTCAATAGCGGCGAGCAGCGAGACATCTCAGCGTAACAGGAATTATGTAAGAGTGTTGTATAAGGTAAAAAAAAAATAGAGAGAGTACCATATACTAGGATAAATTAAACTTTAGGATTTTTACAATAACTAGATCCTTAATATTGTGGCGGTTTTCTACCACAAGTGTTTGACGCGCGCCTGTTGGGATGCTATGTTTCAGGTCACCAAACCACAGACCCCAAGTGGAGGGACGGCAGGCGAGCGAATGTAGAATAGTTGCATGTTCTTTATAAGTCAGTAAAACTTCCACCTGCATAATCACCTAATTTATTCAAAAGACATAGAATGTAGATCGTTGGCAGTTGGTCAAAAAATGGCTCTGAGCACTATGGGACTTAACATCTATGGTCATCAGTCCCCTAGAACTTAGAACTACTTAAACCTAACTAACCTAAGGACAGCACACAACACCCAGCCATCATGAGGCAGAGAAAATCCCTGACCCCGCCGGGAATCGAACCCGGGAACCCGGGCGTGGGAAGCGAGAACGCTACCGCACGACCACGAGATGCGGGCCGTTGGCAGTTGGTAGTTAACTCTTGAGCATGTCTACTGTCTCTCTATATAAGTAATAGTAATATAAGTGCGGGCCCGCACATTTAGTTGTTCATCCATTACATAGCATCAGTTATCACACACCATGTACAATACTGAGATCGGTCTCTACACAAATATCAAGATAAATTATTTCCATGTCTAAATTTGATACACCAAGATTTTGTTATAATGATAGCCATAGATTAATAACTATAAAAGTAAAATAAGAGTGTCTGAAATGACAGACCATCAATGTGTCATTATGTAAATTTATTATAACATAGAAGGTCATGGGAAAAAGTTAGGCATAAGATTTTTGTCAGAACTGTGCAGATGACGGGTATCGTGGCAATGCAGAGGCCAGCCAGCGCGAAAAACAAGAGGTCTTCGGCTACCTGCAAGAAGGCGAGCGTCCGGTCCTGCAAGCTGACAGTCACCGGGCCGTATACCTGAGGGATTAGGCGGGATCCTCGCCGGGCCACAAGCGAAAGTGAGGCTGGCCGTTGACACTGACACGCGACCCACACGCGACAGCCTGCTAGCTCTCCGGACGCGGCAGCCGTTTGGAGGGATTTCCTGCGGCAGACCATGTTGTCGTGACTACACGAAGAAGATCACATATCGTGTCAGAACCTGCGCCTCATGTGCCTCAGGACAGAAAGGGACGCTATATACTCACCTGTTTGGGTTTTTACAACTCACTAGCATTGGCCGATCTGCATACACAAAGCAGTATCGTGCCACACTAACAAATGTATGGTCTCATTTCTAACTTCTCCTCTCTATTAGAGAGCAGTTTTAGCAATCGTCGCTCCTAGTTCGATCCTGTATGGATGACCTCACACACTTGTGGAGTCACTCCACGTGCCATCATCCCTCGTCGAACTGCAATATTGGGAAACATAAAGTACTGTCCAGCGAGAGAAGAGACCTAGACTAGTGATGTATCCCAACAAGTAGACCTCAGAGACAATTAATCGACGTGAGGAGAGCCTATCACTGTGTCTTCCTACCGTACTACCGTGATCATATGCGTAGGTCTTGGTGCAATCTCAACAGAGTACTGCAGATGCTCCAGCACACCCTATTGCCGTTGCAACAACGTAGCAACAACACCCGACATTTAGCACTATGTGATGTCAGTACTGTGGAATTTGTGAAGTGCTTCGAATATTTCTAACATTGTGATTTAGTGCCTCATTCTCAGCACAGTCGTGAACTTTGTGCAATGTGCACGCACAACTTGATGCCCCATGAACCTTGTTTTTTTTTCTTAGATTTCTTTCTCTAGTGTTGTTTTTGTAATGTATGTTATACCTTGTATGTGTTTGTGTTTTACGCGGTAATTCTTATTACAAATTACTGTATTGTTCTCCACACCATGTTTTTTTTGTATTTCGTATTTATTGTTGTGTCTATGCAAACAGTGTGCCTGAAGTCCCCATAAACTGAAGCAGATACCACCACTGTCATTGTGAATGGACCATCAGTTCAGGGAACATTTTGTAAAGGTTATTCTTGCTGCAGGGAGACAGAATGAATCGGAGGTTGTAATTAGATTCTGAAAGCTCATAAAGAGATTGTTAACTTAAATAGTATCATGTGTGAGTGAGTTCAGGTTAGTTTAATGATTAAAATTGTTGTAACATCTTGGGCATTTAATTGCAGAGCACTCCAACTCTGATTGTAAAGAATAAATTGCTCCATATTTCGCTCACATGCCCGGGCCATATTTAGAGAATGAATGTCTGTGTGAATCGGTGTTTGGAAGGGGCTCCCTGGGTATGGATGTGTGATGTGAGTATTAGTGTTCCATATTAAGAAGGTGAAGTTGGCTACATCATCAATAATCCTCCCTCTATGAGCTGCATTTTTCAGTTGCAGTGATTTTCTTTATAGAGTGCGGCATGTGCAGCCAGTTTGCGAGATTGTTCTTGGGCAATTGACTCACTACCTTGCTCCTAAGTGAGCCAACCGCTCACCTATTACAATCTAAAATGGCGTAGGGGCTATGAGAGGTGGCATAAGCCCCCTCTCATATTTCTATCTTACGATTTTCCTCTCTAATTGCATGCAGTGAAAAGTCGCTATTCCTTCACACGCGGACTTCCCACGCAGCGTCTCTCGTCACCCGGGTGGTCCGGTGACAGGCGGGCACTGCTGATCTGGAAAGGGTTAAGCCGACGGGTGTGAGGAAGTCGAGTGAATGCTTTGCAGACGCCGACATTGTCAAAAGACACGCCCGGAGGGGTCTGAAGTAGCGGCTGGGCTATAGGTTCCGCTACTTCGCAGAAACTTAGCAAAAACACTTTCTGGCGGGCTACCAGCGAGGTGTGGGAATGACTTGTGTACCCAGGCAGTTGTGGTGGGAAAATTCCCACGCTTTCTGAAAAATAGTAACTGTGATTGGCTTGCTCAGGGCATAGCTCCGTGACGTAGCAAAATCAGCGCAGAAATTGGCGCCAAGAATCTCCATTGGTGGAATGGTAGTGCTCCGGCAATAGAGTGGAATTTTCCGCCGGTTTTCGAGTTGCTGATTGGAACGTTTAACCACGGCCACTGTCGTGGGGGCGGGAATGTTGTGTGTTCGGCCTGTACGGGCGCTCTAGGTAGTCGGCTCTCGCCTTTCGGTCGAGGACGTCGAAACAACCAGCCATCGCCTCCGGTACGCCAGATCGTGTTCTGGCAGTTAAGAAGACAATTTGGTAATGTATGTCCGCAGCACCGGCAGATAGGGATTTTGCTAGGTGATAATCAGAGCTCAGCAGAGCGCGCCTGTTCTTCTTTTTCTAACTTTGTTCTGTCTTGAGTAGCAGCAATTAATGTTGGGTTAGCTGTGTGTCTCTCTTAAGATTTGAGTGGCAAGGAATTGGCTCCACATACCACTTCGTCTTAAACCTCACAATCTAGTTTAGGGACAATTTCACATTCATAGCGTTTGTTTGAGTATCCAATTTGAGCCAATTTGATGTATTATAAATGTTTCATGTGTTTTTGTTTATTATTTTGTGTTTAGTCTTAATAAATCATATTGTTATTTTGGACAGAACTTTCATTCTGTTAATCGGTAGAGCAACCCATCATTTCTCACTACGTTAATGAAACCTTCCTTTATTTAACTTATTTATCAAATTAAATTATTGCAGGTGCCAAACTCTTTTCTACTCCACTTGCAGGGTCGATAACAGTCAGTTCGCGTATATTTTTTAATCCATGTGCAACAGCAAAAGTCGGAGTTAGAATAGGGGGGGGGGGGCTTAGAGCATCATTTACATATGGAGATTCTAGAAGAATTTAGTGTTAAATACACTGCTTGCCCCGGCACCTCGCAACATCGTACAATGAAAATCATCATCCCAATAAAGCAGTGGCTACATGCGCTACAAATTTATTTGACGATAATTGTCTATCGCAGTTTCACGACGTACTGAAGCTTCAGCAGAAACAAGATTTAGTAAAAAAGAGTTAAGTATCGTGAATAATGAAGTACAGAATACTGCATGTATAATTTTCTTTGAATAAATGGCACGAATAAAACAAAACTTTTAGTACTTTTTCTGCATAGAACGCATTATCGTGTTTTACGTTAATTTATATGGGATACATTATTTCTCTTGACGAGTGTTTCGCAATACGAGTAAGATTCTGGACGGAATTATGCTCGTTATGCGGGCTTCCACCGTAAAATTATATTAAGATGGTGGATCTACACAAGCAGAAGCTCAGCTTAGGTGATTTTATGTGTATTTCAAAATAGAAATCTACATTTGAATTGCTGAGCAAAGATGTTTACAGTTCCAAAAAGTGCAGTTCGGGTACCTCAAAACTGACATCGTACAGGACAGCGACAGTGAGAGAACTCTGTGTAAACAGAGGTATTACAGAAAAGCTCTGAACCAAATGTGTTCCTCATAATGTGGGTGATAAAATGTCGAAGGAGCACAGGATTAGTGAAATGGCTCGGATTCCCGTCAAAGCGCAACAGCTGGATGAACGTGTAATTTGCTATGTAATGGATGTGCAAACCTCTAACCATGCAGTAACGTGACGTAAGTGCTAGGAAACGCATCAACAGAGGAGGGTGTGGTATTCTCGCCAACCTACTAGCTGAACTTCATAGCCCTAGAAACAACTTCTGTGGACTTGGAATGAAGCTAAAAAAAGAGTGTAACTCATGGCGATAAAGGCATTAATGAACTAGATTACGCACGAATGGAGCATGATATTCGTTACACCACAAAAAAGATCGTCACACTGTGGACCGAAAATTAGCTGATAAAGCCAAGAAAATGTTTTGAAGAAAGGACATTGGTATAGGACAAATTATTATCCACCGACACTTGCCGGTGTCGGCGGATAAATACGATTTTGCAGTGCCTGTGTTATTCTGAATTACGATTCAAAGTTCCTTTGGACATAAAGAGGAATAAAAACAAACGGGTCTAAAAAAATCTAGCACTCATTCACCTTTGTTAAATTTATTACAGTTTTCGACATGCACCGTTGTAACACACGAAAATTCAGGTTTCCGTGGACTTTTTCAGAAGGCTGAAAGATACGGCAAATTAGCGCGAGTTGCATTTCTCCGTGACAGGTATAACGGCCACTAGAGTTCATGAGTGTTGTTCGCGTTTAGTTTTGTTATTAGGCCTGCTACGGTATACACTAATCAACCGTAACATTACGAGCAATGATCTACTATTGATATAAACCCGTCCAGGCGATGGCAGCGTCACCTGGCGAGGAATGACGGGTAATCAGACACACGCACGGTGCGTGTAGTATCAGTGAGCGTGCCGTCCGTGCGTAGAATGGTGAATACGCACGATTTATCTGAATTCGGCCGAGGGCAGATTGTGATGGCCCTGAGACTCCGCATGACCATTTCGCAAAGTGCATAAACGACTTCGGTGTTCAAGGAGTGCTGTGGTGAATATCTTCAACACGTGGTGAACCACAGTGAAACCACTTTCAGAAATTTTGCTGATGGGTGGCAGATGTCGGACGTCGTAGACTGAGCAGACTGGTAAAACAGGACAGGCGGCGAATTGCAGCGGAAGTAACATCAGACTCTTATGCTGGGCACATCAGAGCTCAGAACACTCCTAACGATGGGCCTATGCAGCCAACGACCCACACATGTACCAACGTTAACATCTCGACATCGGGGATTACGACTGAAATGGGCATGTGACCATTGGCACTGGACTTGGTGCAGCGGCAGAGCGTTGCATGGTTTGATGGAAGCTGACATCTTCTTCATCATGCCGATGGGAGAGGGTGAATCCGTTGTTTTCCAGAGGAACAGCTCCTTGACACTTGCGACATGGACAAGCAGGCAGAGGCTCAATTCTGCTCTCCGGAACATTAATGTGGGCATCCATGGATCAAGTGGAGCTCGTGCAAGGCATCATGACGGCCAAGGAGTATCATACACCGGTGTCGCAGACCACGAACACCCCTTCATGACGATAATTTTTCCCCGACGGTAGTGGCGTTTTTCAACAAGATAATACGCCATGTCAAAAGGCCAGGAGTGTGATGGAGTGGTTCGAGTAACACAGTGGCAAGTTCCAATAGATGTGCTGGCCCCCCAGCTCACCAGATCTGAACACAATCGAACAAATCTGTGATGTGATTGAATGTGGTTTCAGAGCTCACTGCCCCCTCCCCGGAATTTATGGGAATTGAATGACTTGTGTAAGTATATGTGGTACAATGAAGCATCCCCAACTCTCTTGTGGTTCGCTTCTTAGTCACTCCACGTCTGCTCGTAGATACGTATCGTCGGTAGGTTTTCCGGCTTTACTTTCCGACGTGACAGCGACGACTCTCCGATGAGGTGCGAGCCTTGTGTTTTGCTATTACTGCGAGTCTTGTAAATATCGCTTTTATTTAGTATTTTGCCCGGCTAAAACTCTCCCCTTTTATGATTAAGGCAGCCTGCGCCACCTTTCGGAGGGAGTGGGGGCGTCAAAGAGTCACAAAATTTCATATTAAGCAGTCCGTAAAACACGTAAACGTTCACTTCAGTTAGCGTGTTAGTTAATGCCTACCCTCTCCGCTAGGTGGTGCTGACTTACTGCTGAATAGCTTTGGTTCCGTAAAACCGTCACTGATTAGTACTAGGTAAATGAGATAAGTACAACACTCCTGTATTTCACTTTCACTCTATATTCAAGGATTAAGATGATGATGGATGATGATCTATTTAAAAGGTTCCTAACCGGAGGAATTTAAATAGTCCGCAAATGCCGATATGCACGCGCTCTACGTCCAGATTCGCAACTAACGGCACACGACACTTTCAAAAGTCCACACGTTGATATCTGAATACCGATACCTCTGAATTCAATCGTATCAGCAGATAACTTGAGTTTCTGTCGTCTATATGTCCGTAAAGTTCCAATCTAGCACTAAAGTCCTAAAATCCCCTTAATACTCCGTTGCTACCAACAGTCAGAGATCGTAGACTATATTACGAGTACTTTTACCCTCCGTAATATTCTAACAGTTTATCGTGAATCTTAACACGATAAAGTCCAATCTACTTATTACCGAGGTGTTACAACGAGCACCCTCCAGCGACCTACCATTCCTCATTACCCCCATTCCATGAAGCGTCGCTGCTGTTTTCCGTGCCAAATGTGGACATATCGGCTACTAGGTGGATGGCCATAATTTTCTGGCTGAACAGTGTATAAGGAGTGTGAACAGCGTATCATGTCATTTCTGGAAACTCAGACGCTACTCTGTGGGAATCAACATGGATTCCGTAAACAGCGATCGTGTGAGACCCAACTCGCTTTATTTGTTCATGAGACCCAGAAAATATTAGATACAGTCTCCCAAGTAGATGCCATTTTCCTTGACTTCCAGAAGGCTTTCGATACAGTTCCGCACTGTCGCCTGATAAAGTAAGAGCCTACGGAATATCAGACCAGCTGTGTGGCTGGATTGAAGAGTTTTTAGCAAACAGAACACATCACGTTGTTCTCAATGGAGAAACGTTTACAGACAAAGTAATGTCTGTCGTGCCACAGGGGAGTGTTACGGGACCATTGCTTTTCACAATATATATAAATGACCTAGCGGATAGTGTCGGAAGTTCCATGCGGCTTTTCACGGATGATGCTGTAGTATACAGAGAAGTTGCAGCATTAGAAAATTGCAGCGAAATTCAGGAAGATCCGTAGCGGACAGGCACTTGGTGCAGGGAGTAGCAACTGACCCATATCATAGATAAACGTAATGTATTGCGTATACATGGAAAGAAGGATCCTTTATTTTATGATTATACGATAGCGGAATAAACACTGGCAGCAGTTACTTCTGTAAAATATCTGGGAGTATGCGTACGGAACGATTTGAAGTGGAATGATCACATAAAATTGTTGGTAAGGCGGGTGCCAGGTTGAGATTCATTGGGAGAGTCCTTAGAAAATGTAGTCCATCAACAAAGGAGGTGGCTTACAAAATGCTCGTTCGACCTATACTTGAGTATTGCTCCACAGTGTGGAATCCGTAAAAGGTCGGGTTGACAAAGGAGATAGAGAAGATCCAAAGAAGAGCGGCGCGTTTCGTCGCAGGGTTATTTGGTAAGCGTGATAGCGTTACGGAGATGTTTAGCAAACTCAAGTGGCAGACTCTGCAAGAAGCGCTCTGCGTCGCGGTGTAGCGTGCTGTCCAGGTTTCGAGGGTGTGCGTTTCTGGATGAGGTATCGAATATATTGCTTCCACCTACTTATACCTCCCGAGGTGATCACGAATGTAAAATTAGAGAGTTTCGTTGAAAGATCTTGCCACAACGAAGGAACACCTGATTACCACTCCCACTCCCTGATGATACCCGTGGTACCCTAGCCATCGCATGCATCCGCCAGGTGGTACATCATTGCTATGAAATTGACAAGCTAATTAAACTGATCAAGAGTGTCACTCTGCGCAGCACGATTTTTTTTTCCTGGCGGTCTGAGTACTCACCAGGTTGCTGAAATGGGAATCCCTGGAACGAAGAGGACATTCTTTTCGAGAAACACTACTGAGAACCGTCATTTGAAGCCGGCCACTGGCAACATACATTTCGCATAAGCACCGCATATTAAAAACATTATCACAACGACTGTTACTGTCACCCAACATAAAAGCGGTGTTGGTTCTATGGGCATACAGAAGAGTCGAAGCTGATATCCATGTTAGAAACTATACATGCTTTATAAATCTAGATATGGTATTATTTCCGAATAAAGTGGCCTTACACAGAAATACCGCGACACTGAATACACGTAGTCTGGGATTGCGCGGTTTGTTTTAACACACCGAAAGTGCTGGTGCACGTCATTGCCGGGGTGAGCTCTTAATAAAAACATCCGTATCACCGAATTTGGAATGATTCGGCTAAGGAGCGTGATATTAAGCCAATATATGCAACTCCTCCTTACTGCAACTAGTTATTTTCTAGCTAACAAACGCTGTTTGTAACGCATTCTATGTCAATACCATGCAGACAGTGTAACAGAGTTTCTGTGATAGAGCCACAGGCTTATAGACGAGGATGACGGTTGACTGAGAATGATCACATACAGTAGATGGTGTATTATGTGAGAACCACTTAAAAATGCAACGCTAGATTGGGGTCGTAAGTAGTGTACAAAATCCTATGACCAACACACTGTCTCTTCAGACTATAGTGTTATGCTTTCTGCTAGAAATGCTGTCTGCAATTAGGAATCAAGTCTCTCCATTTAAACACATACTTGCGTTGGATCGTATGGAGATGTCTAATGATTACAGACAGTGGTGCATCATATACGTAGCACTCTCAGACCTCGACATGAATCACCTTTTTCGAACCTGTCTGCTAAGGACGTCATATGGAAAAGCTCGAGTGTGGTTTTAGACAGCTATCTGCATCTTAACTGTTCCTCAGTCTCTGCCCCGTCCTCCCTGTTTGTCCATGTGACCGTACCAGTTTAAGTTGGAACTGAATGCTATTTCTAAGACCTTCTGCGTCCTGTTCAGAAACAGGATGAGCTGAGTTAATGCAACAGGATACTGTTTGACCACTCTGTGGTAAGGAGAAAATGTCATAGCTCCGCCAACCGTGTACAATTTGCAAGGCCAGCGTCAAACGAAGCTTTCTCATGCAACATGAGGTAGTAGGAAAGATAGTACGAGCAGTTATGGTCGTTTTTTATTTTGGTTTTAGGGCGCAAAACAGCTGTGGTCATTAGCGCCCATTCTGTGGCTTAGTGAAGGGTAAAAATAGGAATTTAAATAGCAGCAATGGGAGCTAAACTTAAGGAGGATGGAAACTAAAAACAGAAGGAAATCTTAGAAAAGTGCTACGGAAGGGGTTTTTTTCCCCCCAAAAGAGCTTCAAATGAAGTCATCTCACTAACACTTCAGGACTCGATCAGCTGAGTTCGCGTCATCTGCTAAAAGAGAAGACATACCAGACGACAGTTGTAAACGGGCGCGTAGTGGATTAAAATAGGGGCACCGAAGTAAATGGTGTCTCACCGTCCATGACAGAGCAGTGGGTTGGTTGGTTGGTTTGTTTATTTGGGGTATAAATGTACCAAACTACATGGTCATCAGTCCCTCTTTCCTGATGCAAGCAAGGCTTCGTTTGAGAAAGTAAAAGGGGGAAAAGGAATGGGAAACCACACCTAAAAAGAAAACGAATGGAATGAACAAAAAAGGGAAAACATACACCACAAGAGAAAGTTGAAGAAGGCATTAAAACTATAGAGCAGATGGTCTGAGCTGGCTGATCACGATAATAATAGATCATGATCTAGCCACTCTGCAACATTAAAATGTCCACCCCTCTGAGCGAAGGCTAAATGCCCACCCTTAAATCGTACAATAAAAAACCCCCTCACAAATAAAACGTAAAACACAAACACCACAGAATGACTGGACCATTCCAGGGCATAGATGGACTCCTAGATGATCACTACCTAAGGATGACGGGGCAGCACTAGTTGACAACTTGTAGGTTGCTCAAGGAGTCAGTAGGAGAAGAAACGACCTGCTAGGGCATGAGCGGATGCACTCAAGATCACCAGAAATGACCACAAGCGCTGCAGCAATCTGGCATGGAGTGCTGTTTAATATGTCTTCCATTAACATATGCAAAGCCTACAGTGACCAGCAGCCATTGAGAGGTCAGTGTAAACCACTTCATGGGCCCAGTACATGTGAAGTAACGAGAGGAAGTGGTAGCGAAGAGCCACAGGGTTAACTGAGTCCTTAGGACCATGTGAAAGGTCGAGGCGAAGCTTCAGCCTGGGTGTACACTGTGGAAGTGTACATGACGACCTCGAGTATAGGTGGTAAAGGCAAGGACTCCAGACAGGAGAATAGATGCGAACCACGATCTTAAGGCCTGACATTGGGCTATGATGCGGAAGATGAGCCACCATGGGTGGGAAAAGGAGATGGTAATTTGAATGCTCAGGAGAACTACGAATGTGTGCAACATAATTGGCGAGCAGTTGCACACGCCAGCCTTCAATGGAGGGGCTCCGGCCTCAACCAGGATGCTGGTCACCGGACTCGCCCTAAAAGCTTGCATTGCCACTATCGCCACAGTGGTACACTGGACGAATAAACAACGCTATGGGCGCCGCCGAACCATAAACCAGACTCCCATAGTCAAGGTGGGATTGAACAAGGGCTCCACAGGGCTGCAGCAGCGTAGGGCGATCTGCACCCCATTTGCTCAGGCAGCAGAGGGCATTGAGGTGCTGCTGGCACTTTCATTTAAGCTAACGAAGGTGTAGCAGCCAAGTCAATCAGGCGTCGAAAACCAGTCCTAAGAATAGGTATATCTGCACTGCAGTGAGTGGATAGTCATTAAGGTAAAGTTCTGGTTTCAGATGAACGGTATGATGCCAAAACAAGTGCACGACACATGACTGAGCTGAAAACAGGAAGCCATGGGCTAGAGCCTTGTGGATGGATGCAACACCAGTACTGGAGGAGCAGTACAAAATGCAGAAGTCGTTGGCATACAGAGAAGGTGAGACTGACGGCCCGACAGCTGTTGCTAGACCATTAATGCCCACTAAAAATAGAGCTACGGGATCCCATTCTCCTGGATATGGTGTGGAACTATGGGAGGCACCAACTTGGGCATGGAAAGTGTGGAGCGATAGGAAATTTTGGATAAAAATCGGGAGCAGGACCTGGAGACCCCACTCATATAAAGTGGCAAGAATATGATGTCACCAGGATGTGTCGTAAGCTTTTGGTAATTAAAAAAAGATGGCAACCAGGTGTTGGCATCTAGAAAAGGCAGTTAGGAAGGCAGACTCAAGGTAAACTAGATTATCAGTGGTAGAGTGACCCTGGTAGAAGCTGCTCTGACATGGAGCCAGCAAGCCACATGACTCCAGCACCCAACCCAACTGCCGACGTACCATACATTCTTACAGCTTACGAAGAACATTGGTGAGCTGATGGATGTTTGCCAGGTTTGAGCACTGGAATGATGGTACTATCTCGCCATTCTGATGGAAAAACGCCATCGCATCCGATCCAGTTGATGAAAATGTGATGTTGAAACATCTGACTGACTATCCAATGTGGCCCAAGAGCTGTGTCGGGCAATGTGCAAGGATGCTGAGGAGCTCCCACTCTATAAATGGAGTATTATAGGGTTCACTGAACCAGAAGGCTTTCCTTTCCATCTGCACTAAGGGGGGGCAAAGTGCCCCGGGTGGGGGGGGGGGCAAAGTGCCCAGGGGGGGGGGGGCAAAGTGCCCAGGGGGGGGGGCAAAGTGCCCCGGGGGGTGCAAAGTGCCCCGGGGGGGGCAAAGTGCCCAGGGGGGGCAAAGTGCCCCGGGGGGGGGGGGCAAAGTGCCCCGGGGGGGGCAAAGTGCCCGGGGGGGCAAAGTGCCCCGGGGGGGGGCAAAGTGCCCGGGGGGGGCAAAGTGCCCCGGGGGGGGCAAAGTGCCCCGGGGGGGCAAAGTGCCCAGGGGGGGGCAAAGTGCCCAGGGGGGGCAAAGTGCCCAGGGGGGGGGGCAAAGTGCCCAGGGGGGGGGAAAGTGCCCAGGGGGGGGCAAAGTGCCCAGGGGGGGGGGCAAAGTGCCCAGGGGGGGCAAAGTGCCCGGGGGGGCAAAGTGCCCGGGGGGCAAAGTGCCCGGGGGGGGGCAAAATGCCTGGGGGGGCAAAGTGCCCGGGGGGGCAAAGTGCCCGGGGGGCAAAGTGCCCGGGGGGGGCAAAGTGCCCGGGGGGGTGGGGCAAAGTGCCCGGGGGGGCAAAGTGCCCGGGGGCGGGCAAAGTGCCCGGGCGGGGGGCAAAGTGCCCGGGCGGGGGGCAAAGTGCCCGGGTGGGGGGCAAAGTGCCCGGGGGGGGCAAAGTGCCCGGGGGGGCAAAGTGCCTGGGGGGCAAAGTGCCCGGGGGGGCAAAGTGCCCAGGGGGCCAAAGTGCCCGGGGGGGGGCAAAGTGCCCGGTGGGGGCAAAGTGCCCGGTGGGGGGCAAAGTGCCCGGGGGGGCAAAGTGCCCGGGGGGGCAAAGTGCCCGGGGGGGCAAAGTGCCCGGGGGGGCAAAGTGCCCGGGGGGGCAAAGTGCCCGGGGGGGCAAAGTGCCCGGGGGGGCAAAGTGCCCGGGGGGGGCAAAGTGCCTGGGGGGGCAAAGTGCCTGGGGGGGCAAAGTGCCCGGGGGGGGCAAAGTGCCCGGGGGGGCAAAGTGCCCGGGGGGGCGCAAAGTGCCCGTGGGGCGCAAAGTGCCCGGGGGGGCAAGGTGCCCGGGGGGGCAAAGTGCCCGGGGGGGGCAAAGTGCCCAGGGGGGGGGGCAAAGTGCCCGGGGGGGACAAAGTGCCCGGGGGGGGGGGGGGGCAAAGTGCCCAGGGGGGCAAAGTGCCTGGGGGGGCAAAGTCATCACCGTGAAGGCCACGGTGATACAGACTTAACAGAACTTAGCAGTTTGTAAGGGCCCCCATTGTGGGTCTCCACTTGCCCCTGCCTGGTCGAATAGTACAATATCGAGATTTGCGGGGCATTTGAATGTGGCAGTGACGTGACCTCACTATAACGTAAGGGCAGGCTTAATCGTCATCAAGGTCCAGTCGACCACGTCTGACGCCCACAAGGGAGGATCGCCATATTGAGCATCACACACATCATAGCCCCTTCACATCTGCGCCTACCATCCAAGAACAAGTAATAGACTCCCTGAAACATTCTGTATCATCCCGAATCACTAGGGAATTACCGTCCCACACATAGGCTACCGTCAACATCACAACATCACAGTGGTGATCTGACGTGGAAACATGGACTGCCAATTAACAGCATCGCATCAGCTGTGAACTGCGGTTCTGCACTACCCTGGGTGATCAACGTAGGCGAGTATAGCAGCGACATTATTTCAATGTTTTGGAGATGAACAACAGCGTTATTCTCGGTGTCTTGGTCTCAGAAGCCGTGAGGTACGATTCAGGTCACCGCTGGTAGTGAGTGGGGGAGCTCTGATGGCACAATGGCACTTTGTGGACATGCTGCCTCCGCATGTGTTACCTCTCATGTGACAGTATCGTGGGGCCATTTTTCAGGAGGACAATGCTCGTCCACACATGGTGCGCATCTCAAAGAACTGTCTTCTTGATATCGAAATACTCCCATGGCCAGAAACATCCCCAAATCCGTCTGTGATAGAACATGTGTGGGACCACCTCGGATGCCAGCTTCGTCCCATTTAGGATATGAAGAATGAGGCACAACATTTGTGAGCCAGCTTGCCTGAAGAGAGGATACAACGGTACTATGACACCCTTTCCAACCGAATCAGAGCGTGCATCCAAATCCCAGGGCTTGCCATGTCACACTGATAAGTGGCCTCATACTGCCAAGTTCTTTGTAAATTTGATTGAATTTGGTAAGCATGAAATATCATCACACACCCTCTCAACCCTTAAGGGTGCTTCACATTTTTGGTATTGCAGTGTATTACACTGAGGTTACAGAGCCATGAGATAGCGATATGCGCATTTACAGATGGCGGTTGTGTCACATACACGAGGTATAAAAGGATAGTGTGTTAGCGGAGCTGCCATCTCCGGCGGAAATCCGGAAGGATACCGCCCTTCGATTGTGCCATTCCAGCACTAATCGAAGCGTTAGGGTTTCAGGTGCCAGCCAGCCAGCCAGCCAGCCAGCCGAGCAGCAGCAGCAGCGGTCCCGGCCAGCAGCAGCAGTCCCGGCCAGCAGCAGCGGTCCAGCCAGCCAGCCAGCCCTCCCGCAGCAGCAGCAGCAGCAGCCGCCGCGGCCCCTAACTAACTTAAGGACATCACAAACATCCATGCCCGAGGCAGGATTCGAACCTGGCGGTTCCAGACTGCAGCGCCTTTAACCGCACAGCCACTTCGGCCGGCGTCCGCGGCAGCAGCAGCAGCTGCGGCGTTCCTGCCAGCTGTTGCCAGCGCCAGCGCCAACAGCGTGGGACTCTGGTCTTCGTCCGTCTTCGCCCGTCCCCTGTTTTTGCCTCTCCTTTTCGTCCTGTGCTTTTTTCGTTCATCCCTGCCGTCATGTCAGCCCCCACCACCACTGTCACTACTACCACTACTGCCATCGTCTACACTTCGCCCTCCGCCGCCACCACCACCATTACATGGTGTGCCCAGTCACCCCCCACCCTCTTTCCATCCCTCCTCTTCTCACTCTCCCTTCGCCCTCGCTCTTTGTCACCCCCTCTCCAGCTTCTTCCTTCCGCTCCTTTCCCTCTGATCCTTTCCCCCCACTCCCCCAGCCTGTCACTGCAGCTCCAGCTAGGGTGGTGGCCCGTTGGGCCACTGCCCATGCCCAGCTCTCCCCATCGCCTTCGCCATCACCGCCACCACCGCCACCACCGTCGCCGTCGCTGTCGCTGTCGACTTCACCGTCACCGTCACCATCTCCGGTGCCGACTACTGCGTCCACGCCGGGACCTGCCACTTCCCGCCACCTCCCGACAGCTCCCGTCCCTCATGTCACCACCCACCCTTCTGCCGCCGTTAAACGCCCTAGTGGCACCACCATCTCTTCCGCTTCCAAAAAGGCCCCGCCCCGTCCTCCTTCCTCCCCCCCCCAGGATGCCGTGGATGTCTCCCCACCTGGCCCTGCTCCCTCCGCCTCTGCCTCCTCCTCCTCCTCCTCCTCCTCCTCCACCTCCCACCCCTCTTTATACAAATACCTCATCTCCCATCCCGATCCTTCCCTTCTAGAGGCCCAGAACCTCTCCCTCCTCCTCCGCCAACACTTCCCTGGTGCCCCCTCCCTCCTCACTCCCAGACGGGATTCAGGTCACATCCCTCCCCCAGCCCCGCCCTCCATACTGACATCCTCTCCCGCCTCGCCATCACCCGGTTTGGCCCCAACACTTCCTTCACCCCTGCTCCTTCTCCATCTCCTACCCACCAAAACCAACCCCCGCGTCACCCGCTGACCCTCACCGCCGTGATCACTCGGCTTAGTCCGACGATCACGGAGGAGGAGGTGTTGGCGGAGCTCAAGGCGCATCCCTCACTGGAGGTGCGGGCGGTCCGCTGCATTTTCAACTCAGTCGGCCCCATCCACCTTATGCGGGTTTTCTCCGAAGACGCCCCCTCCATAGACCATCTCCTGAAGGAGGGTGCCCTCCTCTTCAACCAGCGCTATCAGGTCGACCCCTCCCATTCCCCTCCTCAGTCCCTGCGCTGCCAGAGGTGTCTGCGCTATAACGCGCACCCAACAGCCGAGTGCCGTAGGCCTCCACCTGCCCCCATTGTAGGCAAGCGCACATCCTCCGGCAGTGCCCTAACCTTCAATCCCCTCCCTCATGCAATACCTGCAATCTCCCCCATCCCACCTACTCCCAAAAGTGTAAAGCCCGACCCCCTCTGACGACTCCTGAACTCACCATCCCTGTCCGTCCTCTGGACGCCCCCACCCCTCCTGGCAATTCCCTTCGTCCCCCCCCCCCCCCACTGCTGAGGACATCAACAGGTTCCTCACCATTGTCCTGCAAAAGTCCATCCTTTCCAGCTCCCTCACACCCTCCAACAGGTCTCCCTCGCTGCCCGTTCCGTCTTCCACCTAAAAATGTATGGCACCTACTCCCATAACCAGGCCCATTTCACCTTCTCCCGTCTTGACACCCTCGTCTAAATCTCTGTCATGGCGTGACAGCACCGTATCCTGTTCAACAACATCTGTTCCCTTCCCACCAACAAGAACCTCTTCATGCACACCCTTGCCACCCACCGCGTGGATGCCTTCCTCCTCAATGAAACCTTCCTCCAACCCCACCACACCGTCCACACTTCGCCCTACCTTCTCCACCACTCCGATAATCCCCTCCCGATTGTGCGTGGTGGAGTTGCCATTGGCCACCACCGCCAGACCCTGGTTCGGCTCCAACCTCTCCTCCCCGACCCCACCAAACACCTGATCCTTAGTCTCTTCTTCCCCGGCCTTACTGTCACCTGCGCCACCATATATGTCCGCCCTAACGCCCCTATTCCATTCGATTTCCTCTCCCACATTGATCATACTTTGTCCTCCTACGTGATCGCCGCCAACCTCAACATCCATAGTCGCTCCGCCACGCAGCTGCGGCGGTGGCATCGGTTCCTCTCCACCCTCCAAGGCGACCTCATCCCCATTACCCAGCGCACCCACCCCGAATCCAACTCCACTCCCAATGTCATCCTCTCCTCCCCCAACCTCTTTGGCCACATAGCAGTGGATGTCCTGGACCCCATTGGTGGCGACCATCTCCCTGTCCTCCTCACCATTTCAGACTTTCGTCGCCCCCACCCTGACCCTCGTAATGACCCTCCCCCAAAGTACGTCCATGACTATTCCCGTGCCAACTGGAATGCCTACCAGCATACCCTCTCCACCCAGGTCGAAGACCACCCCTTCATCTACCACCACCCTGACGATGTTACCCATGCCACCTCCTTTCTCCAGCAGACCTTGTCTGAGGCCGTGGAGGCCCATGTCCCTACCATCGCCATCCACCCCCACCGTCCTACCTTACCCCCACAGGCCGTCCTCCTCCTCCGTGAATCGTCTCTACCGTGCCTTCCTCCACACACGTGACCCGGACACACTACGACACCACCGGCAACTCCAGCAACACATCCGAAACTTGCTCACGGCTAAGAAACGCCGGGACTGGCGACAGACATGCACCTGTTTAAATGCTACCCTACCTATAATCTCGTCCCAGTACTGGTCAGCCTTCCGTCGCCTTACCGGAACTAAACCCTCCCCCTACTATCCTCTTCTCCATGATGATCACCCCTTTCCTGACACCCTTAGTAAGGCCAATCACTCCGCCTCCTGCCTTTCCAATGTCTTCTCCATCCCCGACGATCCCCAGTTCGATTACTCCCTTTTCCCGGATGTTCGTGATCGAACTGATAACTCTGTCCCTCCCCTCGCACCTGGTTTCCAGTACTTGGACAACATTGCACACACAGAACTCAATGCCCCTATCACTACACAGGATCTCATTGCTACACTCCGCACGAAACGCAACACCGCTCCTGGTCACGATTGTGTCACCTACCGCCACCTTTGTGAAGCTCCTGTCTCTTTCCTCTCCACCCTGGCTAAGCTCTACAATGTAGTCCTGTCCACCGGCTACTACCCCGACCTGTGGAAAACTTCCCATATCCTGATGTTCCTTAAACCCGGTAAACCGCCGTCTGCTGTCTCCTCCTATCGTCCCATCAGCCTTACCTCGGTCTTCAGCAAGGTCCTGGAATCCATCCTCACCCGATGCATCCACCCGCACCTCCGCTAGCACTGACTCCTTCCCGTTACCCAGTATGGCTTTCGACCGTCCTGCTCTTCCGATGACCTTCTCCTCCACCTCACTCATCTCCTTTCCGAACAGCTAAATTGCCATCGCTCCGCAATCTTCCTCTCCCTGGACCTCAAACGTGCCTATGACCGGGTGTGGCATTCCGGTCTCCGCCTCCAAACCTTCGCCCTTCCCATTAACTACGTCCGCCTGATTGGCTCCTTTCTCTCCCACCGTCCTTCCTACGTCACCATCCATAACACGGATTCCTACACCTTTTTTCCCTCCGCTGGTCTGCCCCAAGGCTCCATCCTGTCCTCCCTTCTGTACCTTTTGTATACAGCGGACATGCCGCCACCGTCACCCCCTGTCCACCTTCTCCAGTTTGCCAATGACACCGCCTTCTTTGCCCTCACCCCCACCCTGCAGTGTTCCCAACACCTTCTCCAATCCCATTTTGACCGGTTCACTGCTTGTTGCAACCAGTGGTTGCTCAAGGTCAATCCCTCCAAAACCAAGGCGATCATTGTAGGCAAAACCACCCCTTCCTTCCGCCTCCTTGATTTCTATCTCACCATCTATGGCCGTCCTATCGCCCTCACCCCCACCCTTAAGTACCTTGGTGTCACCTTCGACTGTCGCCTCTCCTGGACCCCCATCTCCGGACAATCCAAGCCAAGGCATGCTCCTGACTCTGTCTCCTCAAGCTCCTTTCCGGCCGTACGTGGGGTCTGGACCCCTCCACCATACTCCATACCTATAAATCCCTCATCCGCCCTATCATCTGTTACGCCCATCCTGCCTGGATCTCCACCCCCCCTAACTTTTACCAATCCCTTCAGATCCTTGAACACCATGCTCTCCGCCTCGCCTATCGCATCCATCTCCCCTCCCTCACATGGATCCTGTATGACCTCATTCCGTTCCCCCACCTCCTCCTTTTCCTTGAACGGATACAGATCCTGTCCACCTCCAGAAAACTCGATCCTCCTCACCCACTTGTCTCCCACATCCTCTCCCACCACCACCCGCTGCCGCGCCTGTATTCCCACATCCCACCCGGTCTCCATCTCTCCACCCTCCTTACCCTCTCCTAAGGTGGCTTCCGCCAGCCCCCTCTCCCTGATGATGCCCTCCTCCCCTCCATCTACCCCTCCTACCAACTTTGATCCTCCCTCCCTCTTCCTGTGTTTGCTCCTTTGGGCACCCTCCCTCCATTCTCTCCCTCTTCCCTCCCTCTTCCATTTCTCCCCACTCCTCCCCCGGGCTTCCCCTCCCCTGTCCATCTACTCCTCCCCCAATCTCCTCAGCCATTGGCATCTTTGTTTTCCCCTCCCCCCCCCTCACCCTTCTTCCCCTCTTGGCAGGTCCCTGGACTCGCACACGCTACGTGGACATTCGCGCGCTGGAAATCATCGCCATCAGTGTCTCGTGTGTGCCGTCATGTTTAGTGGTCAGTGTTCACCTTCGCACTCCATCGTTCACCTGTGCCATGGCAATCTTCAGTGTTTGTGCGTCGTGTCAACAGTTTGTAGTGTGGATTCTCGTCGAGTGTGAATGGCTCCATGTTTGTCTTTATTTGTCTACCGTTTTATTACCCACCGTTATGTCACTTATGTGTATTCTTTCTGTTGTTTATTTCTCTATTCTATGGCTGAAGAGCGGCGTAACATGCTGCTGCCAGCCTGCCTGTTTGTACGGGTTTGAAAATAACAATAAAGAAAAAAAAAGCGGAGCTGTCATTTCTACTCATGTGATTCATGCGAAAAGGTTTCCGACGTGATTAGGGCCGCACGGCAGGAATAAACAGACTTTGAGCGCGGAATGGTAGTTGGAGGATCGGGCATTCCACTTCTGAAATCGTTTGGGAATTCAATATTCTGGGATCCACAGTATCAAGAGTGCGCCGAGAGTACGAAATTTCAGGCATTATCTCTCACCATGGACAAGTGGCCGACGGCCTAAACTCAACGACCGTGAATAGTAGCGTTTACGTAGAGTTGGCAGCGCTAACAGACAAGTAACGCTGCATGAAATAACCGCAGAAATAAATCTGAGACGTACGACGAGCGTATCCCTTAGTACAGTGCGTTAATGCTCTATGACAGCAGACGACTAACGCAAGTGGCTTTGCTAACAGCACGTCATTGCCTGTAGCGCCTCTCCTTGGCTCGTGTTCATATCGGTTGGGCCCTAGACGACTGGAAAACCATGACCTGGTCAGATGAGTCCCGATTTCAGCTGGTAAGGCTGATGGTAGTGTTCGAGTGTGGCACAGACCTCACGTAGTGATGGACCCAGGTTATCAACGATGCATTGTGCAAGCTGTTGGTGGCTCTATAATGGTGTAGGCTGTGTTTACATGGAATGAACTGGGTCCTCTGGTCCAACTGAACCTCTTGGAAGCCATTTGAAACCATTTATGGACTTCATGTTCCCAAAAAACGATCGAATTTTTATGGATGACACTGCTATGTTACCAGGACACAGTTGTTCACGATTGGTTTGAAGAACATTCACGACAGTTCGAACGAATGATTTTTCCATTCAGATCGTCTGACGTGAATCCCATCGAACATTTATGGACATAATCCAGAGGTCGTTTCGTGCAAAAAAACCTGCACTGGCGATACTTTCGCGATTATGGATGACTGCGAAGGCAGCATGGCTCAATATTTTTGTAGGGGACTTCCAATATTTTTTTGCGCCCACGCCACGTGGAGTTGCTGCACTACGCTGGGAAAAAGCAGGTCCGATACGATATTAGCAGGTATCCCATGACTTTTGTCACCTAAGTGTATAGTTTTGAAATTGGTTCAAAATGTAAACAAACAGCGTTATTCTGAAGTCACATGACAATTCCCATTTTTTGTTGGCAACACGCCCAGTTCACTATGCTCATCCATAGAATTCCTACTCTTTGCTGATCACAATCAATTCCTCCTTATCGTCACCTGTAAACAGAAACAAGACACACTCTTGAAATATCGTAGAGTTTAAACGATTCCATGCGATGAAACGCCCAACTGCATCAGCAACACTAGCCTCATGTGCAAACAAATAAACTTGGTCATCGCTGCACAATGGTTACTACATTGTTTGACTGTTACTAAGGAACAGCATTGTTGGACAGGAATAAACAGAGGCATTGACATGACATGAAACACACTACATTCGTAACAGAAGTGCAGTGGTATATTGGTATCGAGAAATGGTACAGATTTCATCACATGGGAAAGCAGGATAATAGACATAAATAACTTTCATGTTTGACACATATCACACTCCCAACATAGAGGTCGATATCTGACTCTCAGTGAAGAATATGCTCTCCTCGGGCACTAATGACATTTTGCACTTGTTATTCATGCTGGCTACCAAACTGTGGAGGAGTCATTGGGAGCTATTGTCTCACTTCTTCGTCAAGGCGATTTTCTCTTCTTACATAGTTCGGGGAAATGATGTTCGTTGAGAAACACATCCGCCAAGAGCATTCCAGACACGCTCTTTAGTATATAGGGTTTAGGTCCGGGGAGTACGCAGGCCATGTGATACGTTCAACATCTTCACTTTCCAATGAATCCGACACTTCAGCGTACCTGTGTGGGTGGGCACTGTCATCCATAAACTGAAAACTTGGGCCTACCGCACCCCTAAACAGACGGCCGTGATCAAGAATACTCTGCAATACCGATGTGCCGTAATGGTACCTCGCGCAAAGATACCGATGGCTTTCATGAACTTCTTGTGATATGTAACGTGTTCCCCTGTATCTACACACTAACTAGTGGTCAGAATGATTTTGCACAACGAATCAGGATTCGTAGGAGAACATCACTCTGGACCACATTTGCTGACCCTAAGCAACATGCTCCCTATACATGACACCTGGGTTATCAAGGGAAGTTTCTGAGTGAATACAAGACTTTTTGGTAGGGAGGACGCAGTCTTGGATGGAGAGAAATCGTCAGATGTAGAACTTACTTCAGGTGTCCCTGAGGGAAGTGTGTTGGGACCGTTACTTTTCATATTGCATGCAAATGACCCTGCAGACGATGGGAATAGTAACCTCAGATTTTTGCTGATGATGCAGTTATATATGACGAAGTACTGTCTGAAAGAATTTGCATAAATATTCAGTCAGATCTTGATAAGATTTCAAAGTCGTGCGAAGATCGTAAACTTGCTTTAAATGTGCAGAAATGTTAAACTGTGCACTTCACAAAACGAAAAAACTTGGTGTCCTCTGACTATAATATCAATCAATTGGAATCGGCCAACTCAACAAATACCTGGGTGTAACACTTTGTAGGTATATGAAATGAATGATCACATAGGTTCGGTTGTGGGTAAAGCGGTTTGTTGCTAGAATATTGGCAAAGTGCAATCAGTCTACAAAGGAGACTGCTGACATATCATTCGTGCGACCGGTTCTAGAATACTGCTCGAGTGTTTGGGATCCATACAAAATATAACAGGGGATATTGAACGTATACAGAGAAGGTCAGCACGAATGGACACAGGTCTGATTGACCCGTAGCAGTGTCACAGAGACACTGAAGGAACTGGAATGTTTTCAAAGAGATAGTTTCGACAATGGTTCAAATGGTTCAAATGGCTCTGAGCACTATGGGACTTAACATCTGTGGTCATCAGTCCCCTAGAACTTAGAACTACTTAAACCTAACTAACCTAAGGACATCACACACATCCATGCCCGAGGCAGGATTACAACCTGCGACCGTAGCAGTCGCGCGGTTCCGGACTGAGCGCCTTAACCGCGAGACCACCGCGGCCGGCAGTTTCGACAACAGTTGAGAGATATATACCACATAAATTAATAAGTGATGGTACTGATCCTTCATGGTACACAAAACGGGTCAGATCGTTGTTGCAGAAGCAATGAAAAAAGCATGCCAAATTTAAAAGAACACAAAATCCCCAAGATTATCAAAGTTTTACAGAAGCTCGAAATATGGCGCGTACTTCAATGCGAGGTGCTTTTAATAATTTCCACAACGAAATTCTGTCTCGAAATCTAGCAGAAAACCCAAAGAGATTGTGGTCATACATAAAGCACACCAGTGGCAAGACGCAGTCAGTACCTTCACTGCGCGATAACAACGGTGAGTCATTGATGACAGTGCCACTAAAGCAGAGTTATTAAACACGGTTTTCCGAAACTCCTTCACCAAAGAAGACGAAGTAAATATTCCTGAATTCCAATCAAGAACAACTGCCAAGATGAGAAACATAGAAGTAGATATCTTCGCAGTAACGAAGCAGCTTAAATCACTTAATAAAGGCAAGGCCTCCGGTCCAGATTGTGTACCAGTCAGGTGCCTCTCAGAGTAGGCTGATAAAATAGTAAAAATGTAAAACCACTCGCTCACAGAGAGATCCGTACCTAAAGACTGGAAAAATGCTCAAGTCACACCAATACGCAAAAAGAGAAGTAGGAGTAATCCGCTAAATTACAGGCCTGTATCACTAACGTCGATTTACAGTAGGATTTTGGAGCATATACCGTGTTCGAACATTATGAAGTACCTCGAAGAAAACGATTTATTGACACATAGCACGTTTCCAGAAAATATTGTCCTTGTGAAACACAACTAGCTCTTTATACTCATGAAGTAATAAGTGCTATATACAGGGGGTGTCAAATTGATTCCATATTTTTAGATTTCCAGAAGGCTTTCGACACCGTTCCTCACAAGAAGTCTTCTAACCAAATTGCATGCCTACGGAGTATCGCCTCAGTTGTGCGACTAGATTCGTGATTTCGTGTCAGAAATGTCACAGTTCGTAGCAATAGATGGAAAGTCATCGAGTAAAACAGAAGTAATATCCGGCGTTCCCCAAGGAAGTGTTATAGGCCCTCTATTGTTCCTGATCTATATTAACGACGTAGGAGACAATCTGAGTAGCCGTCTTAGATTGTTTGCAGATGATGCTGTCATTTACCGTCTTGTAAAGTCATCAGAGGATCAAAACGACTTGCAAAATGATTTCGATAAGATATCTGTATGGTGCGAAAAGTGGCAATTGACCCTGAATAAGGAAAAGTGTGAAGTTATTCACATGAGTACTAAAAGAAATCAGCTAAATTTCGATTACGCGATAAGTCACACAGATCTGAAGGCTGTAAATTCAGCTAAATACTTAGGGATTACAATTACAAATAACATAAATTGGAACGATCATATAGATAATATTGTCGGTAGAACAAACCAAAGACTGCAATTCATTGGCAGAACACTTAGAAGGTGCAACAGGTCTACTAAAGAGACTGCTTACACAACGCTTGCCCGCCCTATTTTGGAGTATTGCTGTGCGGTGTGGGATGAAGGATGACATCGAAAAAGTACAAAGAATGGCAGCTCGTTTTGTATTATCGCGAAATAGGGGAGATAGTGTCACAGACATGATACGTGAATTGGAGTGGCAATCATTAAAACAAAGGCATTTTTCTTTGCGACGGGACCTTCTCATGATATTTCAATCACCAGTTTTCTCTTCCGATTGCGAAAACATTCTGTTGGTACCCACCTACATAGGGAGAAATGATCATCACGATAAAATAATAGAAATCAGGGCTCGCACAGAAAAATTTAAGTGCTCGTTTTTCCCGCGCGCCGTTCGAGAGTGGAACCGTAGAGAGACAGCTTGAAGGTGGTTCATTGAGCCCTCTGCCAGGCACTTTATTGTGAATAGCAGAGTAATCACGCAGATGTAGATGTAGACGTTGATGTAGAACTGGAAGACTCTTGAAGATAGACGTAAACTATCCCGAGAAAGTCTGTTAACGGAGTTTCAAGAACCGGCTTTAAATGATGACTCTAGGTATATCTTACAATGCCCCACGTATCGCTCACATAGGGATCGTGAGGATAAGATTAGAATAATTACTGCACACACAGAGGTATTCAAACAATGATTCTTCCCGCGCTCCATACGTGAATGGAACAGGAAGAAACCCTAATAACTGGTACAATCGACGTTCATTTTGCCATGCACCTCACGGTGGTTTGCAGTGTGGATGTGGATGTAATGGCGGTGTTCAAGTGGGATGCATTTAACAGGCTTCCGAAACTACAGATCACCCTAATTCAATCGCCGCGAAATGTTTCTGGCAGAGAAATGTGTTCCGGTAGCGGTTGCAAGGTATGCAGTGATCTGCCTAGGAGTGAGATTTTCTTTCGCCATTAGGGTTACGTATCGATCCTCTTGCAGTGTGGTGATCCATCTAAGACCACCGGCATGCTTTCGCACCTTCAGCGGCCTTTTTGAATCGCGAGATGACATCTTTTGCCACACCTATTGCTTTGGCCACAGTAGTGACACTCTGACCGTCTCCGAGCAATCGATCTGCTCGTTCACGATCGTAACCTCAGATGCTGTCTCGCAGATATCATGCCATACTGCACGAATGTCGCAATAATCGGTTCCCCAACAACGTTCGTCGAACACAGTACTGTATGAACTGTCGAATGCATACAGAGCGTTCATGCAAAGGCATCGGTGCAGTTGACACATCCCGCCCTCTACATTTCCTTTCATTTTCATTGTCGGGTGTTCCGTAACACTTGTCGATTGTTCCATAGCAATTGGCAGTTGTTCCTTAGCAAGTGTCGGCCATTCCTTGGCAACTGTCAAGGAGTTTCATATTTCGTTTCATGATAATGTAAAACATAGACTTCTTTGGATGCTTGTAGTCGATGCAGTAATGTTATCTTTACTGACTCGCAGGTGCTCCAACTGTTTGTGTGCCATATCATTTTGGGCAAATACTCGGTTGGACTTATTTCTGCCTTAGAGATAGTAACGTAATCAGTGAAACTTGTGAAAAACACACACAAGAGAGTTTGCACTGTTTGCTGACGGATGGCGTACTTTTCACTCTGTTTCTTAGATAATATAAAGCTGTTTACGCAAGGAAAGGGATCTGACTGTAAAAACAAACGCCAGATACACGATTAGTAAAGACTTTCAGACACAGTCCTTATAAAGATGTTAATGGCAAAGGATGTAGAAGAAGAGAAGATTTCTTCACTGCTTGTTATTGTACATCCTATACTTTGAAAGACTCCTACCCTTCTTTTTGAACTAAATGAGTCGATCAAATATACGACTTCAGTAAAATGTTCCTCTTTTATATAGAATTTTGACTTATTAGTTATTAACACTTTGTAACCATTGTGCAAAATAAATATTTCCTTATATATTATATTTCCTTATACCACTTCTCCACAGAATCGGCGGGCAAAGGAATATACGGAAAACACTGACAAGAAAAAGGGAGAGAATGATAGGATATCTACTAAGACATGAGGGAACAACTTCCATGGCACTGGAAGGGAGTTGTAGATGGTAAAAGGTGTAGGGGCAAGAGGCTGTACAACTTCACATTGTAAGTTAACGTCTGTCCAGAAGGAACATAAAATACAGGTCACGGTAATGTCAACGTATGTTACAGGTTGTAAAAACATGCGCAGGATTCAAAATATTTCTACTGACGGCAGTCAGTTGCTTTTGCTTTGACTATTAATTCCGCTGAAAGCAAAATGTGTATAAAAGTTCTTGCTCATATTAAGTACTGCCTCGGATATGAACATACGAGCACGTGTTCGCAATTCAAAAATTGTACTGATTTTATAAATGGCTGAGAGATACTTCAAGACATTCCTGATGGTTAGTAAGCAACACAATAAGCAGTACCAAACACGTGGTATGCAAGTCCACGATTTATGAAAATCGGAATAATGCTCCACACATACTACAACACATTGAACAACGTTAAATCAGAGGGAATGTAACACAACCTGTACGCTAACCTCACGAACAGGCAACCGAAATACCAGTACTGTGCCGTGGACATGGAATAAGATGTCTCTCTTTGAACAACGGAAGCTAAGTCTGCACACGACTGAATGTGCGTCTATAAACCTAAAAGCGTATCAAAGAAAAAATTATACCAAGCTACAAGTGCTGGCCGCGACCTCGCTATAATCCTCGTAGTTTGCACCGCACGAATGGACGTCTGAACGTAACCTCGGCTCAATACACAGCATACGTAAGCCAGCTCTGACAATCTCTGCAAAGCAAGAAAACAGCAAGTGATGAGTGCAAAGGTGGAAACAGAAATGGGATGGGATTATTTGTATTACACTGAACAGGGAACGCAGTCACACAGATCTGCGCGCGAGTGTCACACCGGTCAGCTCACTACATCTCCAAAGCACCGCCTACAGACATACACCTTCACTTTATCAGCCGAAGTCTCTGCTGTGCTCAGGAAGCGATAACACGAGTACGGAATGTCTCTGCAACAGAACTTTAACCAGCTACCACTACCAGGCCATGTGACCCGCCCCAAGGTCCACCTATTCTTCCAGCTTTCGCAAAACACTTCTTCATATCTCCATGTGAGGGTTCCTATCCTCCCCTCACTCACTTTACAACAGTTTGGTTTGGGACCATCTTCCCCATCTTTTCTGTCCCACAGCCTTTTCCAAACACTCTCCCACAAAAAAACCTTCTCCTATACTGCTCGGTTTCAATGGTTTAGTGTAATTTGTGATAAAGACTATCACCAATTCAGTATTTTAAACCACAATAATCTCTTATTTATCATTTTCAATAATTTTAAAAACATTTAGCTATCTTATCATTTTAGTTTTTTAAAACTGCGCTAGTATGTTTTATATAAATACTTCCAGCTAAAGAGTGGCATTGTATGGTTACTAGCCTGGAGGGTAAGGGAATGAAATGATTATAAGAGAAGAAAGACCAAACATCAGTTCCAGTATTGTTCCACAAATTATCTTTCACGTTACTTAATCCGATCAGCCATTTGTTCAGAGCTCCATACATTACTTGTACAGATTCTTTTTACTAAAGCAGAGGTTCATGTATCACCATCATCTTCATCCTCCACTTGGATAGTCTAACTCAAATTTATTTTGATATTTCAAAACTCTAAATAACTAATCTAATTTATAACTTTATTCTAAAGTACCATCAACACATGCTCATTCCAGCAGCATATGCATTTATGAAATATTAACCACCTATTAGTAATTGCATTAAATCGTCTGACAGAAGAATAGATTGCGTAGAAGTGCTAATTGCTAGTGCAGAAAGGGGCAAAAACAAAGAGAAAATAATCCTCATGCATACAGCCCTCATTGTCTAGAGATGATAGTAATTGGACTATATCAGTATCATCTACCTCTCACGATGTGTAATCCACACCGGAACTATGTTGAGCGTCTTTTTTGCTCGACTGTCCAGATTCAGTGCTCCGCATCGCTTCAGTGACAGCCCAGCAACAAAGAGTTTTCTCCAGACGACAAGGCGCAGATGTGCTGGAATGTCTGGAACTAGCCTACGCAAACCTTTCTATTTCGCCTTTATTTGTGATTAAAAATCGAAATAAACAAAAACGGAAAAAGGTAATGGATGTGGCAGTTATTCAGTGCAACAATGAACCATTCTCTATCTCCTGGATACATCGAAACTGAAAGATGGCAGTGGGTTTGTCAATTTTTTTAGGAGGACACCCAGTGATTTTGAACATATTCCACAAGTGCTTTGACTGCAACATGAGAAAACAGAATATAAATTTTAGAATTTCAGTTTCACCAGTCGTGAGACTTGCAATCACCCTTAGTACCTTGCTAGATTAGATTAGATTAGATTAGTTTTTCGTTCCATAGATCCGTGCTGAGGAGATCCTCGTGGATATAGAACACGTCATTTTTTTAAAGCTGAAATAACAATACTAATAGTATGAATATATACATCATTTGTTTCTACTAAAAAATTAGTCAATGGAGTAGAAGGAGTTGGCCACTAGTAAGTCTTTCAGGCTCCTTTTAAGCTGATCTTTATTTGTAACTAATTTTTTTGTTTGCTGGCAAATTATTGAAGATGAGTGTTCCTGAGTAGTGGACCCCTTTTTGAACTAAATTAAGTGCTTTTAAGTCCTTGTGCAGATCATTTTTGTTCCCGGTATTGTATGTATGAACTGATCTGTTTGTTGGCAAAAGAGATATATTATTTAGGACAAATTTAATTAAGGAGTAAATATACTGAGAGGCAGTAGTTAGTATACCCCTTTCAAGAGGTTTTTACAGGATGTCCGTGAATGTACTCCACAAATAATACGTATTACACGCTTTTGGACTCTGAAAACTTTTATTTGACTTGAAGAGTTACCCCAAAATATTATACCATGTGACGTTATGGAATGAAAGTAGGCAGAGTATGCAACCTTTTTCATTTTTATGTCGCCTATGTCTGCTAACACTCGAATTGCATACACAGATTTGTTAAGGCGTTTCTGCAATTCTGTTGTGTGCTCCTCCCAACTGAGTTTATTATCAAGTTGTAATTCCAGGAATTTAAGACTGTCTTCCTCTTCTATCTGGTCTTCTTCATACTTTATGCATATGCTGGGTGGATACCTCTTACAGGTTCTGAATTGCATATAGTGAGTCTTTTTGAAGTTTAACGTCAGTGAGTTGGCTTTAAACCATTTATTAATATCCATGAAAATATCATTACCAGATCTTTCTAGAACTACACTCGACATACTATTTATTGCAATACTTGTGCCATCTGCAAACAGAACGAACTCTGCTTCTGGCAGTGTAATTAATGAGAGATCACTAATGTACACAAGAAAAAGCAATGGTCCTAAGATGGATCCTTGTGCGACACCACATGTAATTTCTTCCCATTTTGATGATGATTGATGACTTAATTCACTAGACCCTTACACTGCCACCCTTTGTTTCCTGTTAGCGAGGTATGACTTGAACCATTTTGCAGCACTGCCTGTGACACCATAGAATTCTAATTTATTTAAAAGAATGTTGTGGTTCACACAATCAAATGCCTTTGACAAATCACAGAAAATACCTGCTGCTTGTAATTTGTTATTTAATGAATTAAGTATATTTTCACTGTAGGTGTAAATAGTCTTCTCGATATCAGAACCATTCAGAAATCCAAACTGTGTTCTTTATAATATGTTATTTGTGGTCAGCTGGTTGAGAAACTGCCTGTACACTACTTTTTCTAAAATTTTTGAGAATGCTGGCAAAAGTTAAATCGGTCTGTTGTTTGATGGTATCACTTTATCCCCTTTCTTGAATAGAGGCTTAACATCTACATATTTTAGCCAGTCAGGAAATGCCCCAGTTATAATTGACTGGTTACACAAGTAACTTAGAATTGTACTGAAGTCACAATAACATCCCTTAATTAACTTTGTTGATATTTCATTGTAACCACTAGAATGCTTTGTTTTTAAAGATTTTACTATGGAAGTTATTTCTTTTGGTGAAGTGAGTGACATATTCATGTACCTGAAGCTATTTTGAGATATTCAAGGGCATTATTTACTGATCCTGACAATCCCGTTCTATCAGTAACAGATATAATGTACTTGTTAAATAGATTTACCACACTATGCCCATCGGTTACTAATGTGTCATCTACCCTTAATGCTATTTGCTTCTGTTCCTTTCTTGTTCTACCAGTCTCCTCTTTCACTACATCCCATACTGTTTTTATTTTGTTCCCTGACATTGCTATCTTCTTCTCATAGTGCAATTGTTTAGATGTCTGTTACTTTTTTTAATATTTCACAGTGTTCCTTGTATTTAGCTAAATCATCAGCATTGGAGCTATTCATGGTCAACAGATACATTTTCCTTTTTGTCTTACAGGAAATCTTTATTCCTTGTGTAATCCATGGTTTTCTTATAGACTTCTGTTTAATTTGAGTAACTTTTAGAGGAAAACAGTTTTCAAACATGGTACTGACATTATTCATGAATGTGTTATATTTTTCATTCAAATCATGAGCACTATAAACATCTTTCCAGTTCATATCTTTGAGCAGTTTTCTAAAACATTCAATTTTTTGTTGATTGACCACTCTCCTGTACTCAAATTTAGCAGTCCTGATAATCTGCTTAGAATTTAAATCTAAAACAAGGAGCTGCATGTCATGATCTGATAGTCCATTTACTATAGGTTTTATGATATGAGTTTGTTCCTTTGATTTGTCTATAAAAATGTTATCAATGGCTGTCCTTGAGGATTTAGTGATCCTAGTTGGAAAGTTTACAGTGTGAGTTAGATTTAAAGACAACATTACTAACTGCAGTAAATGTTTACTGGAAGGTTGCATTAGAAAATCTGCATTAAAGTCACCAGCAATCAAAATTGCTTTGTTTCTTCCTGTTAAATAACCCAAAAGAGCTTCTAGATGATTTATGAATAGATTATAATTTCCTTTAGGTGCTTGGTAAATAGTTACTACTATATAGGATCTGTTATGGAACTCTACCTATGTTGCACATGCTTCTAGATGCTGCTCTAAACAGAATTTATTAATGTCAATGTTCTTGAATTTATGGCAGTTTTTAATAAATGTGGCAACTCCTCCTCCATCCATATCTACTCTGCAGAAGTAGAAAGCTAGCTTAAATCCTGAAATGTCTAACATATCTATACCAGTGGTCACTTGATGTTCAGAGAGGCAGATATTGCACTTTGGATAGATGAATTCATTTCATCAATACAAATGAGTAGTGCATCAACTTTAATTCTGAGTCCCAGAATGTTCTGGTGTAATAAAGATAACTGATACTGCGTACTAACGGGATTATAACTGCTTTGGCGAAGAAGAACTGGAAGTTTCTGATTGTTGATTCAGTTGAGATTCGTTTGCGATTCACATGTATAATTTCAAGATTTCTAAATAAATTACACTCTAAGACATAAGAAAGATGCACTGCGAAGAGATTGTCCGATTAGAATGGAAATCGGTAGATGTGACGTACATGTAGAGACAAACAAATGATTACAATTTCAGAAAAATTGGATGATTTACTCAAGAGGAGTTTCTCGAACTGAGCAAGTCAATAACGCATTGGTCCATCTCTGGTCCTCATTCAAGCAGTTATTCGGCTTGGCATTGATTGATAGAGTTGTTGGAAGTTCTATAATAGGGATATCGTGCCAAATTCTGTCCAACTGGGGCATTAGATCGCCAAACTCCCGAGATGGTTGGAGGGCCCTGACCTCAATGCCCCAAACGTTCGCCATTGGGGAGAGATCCAGCGTCCTTTCTGGCCAAGGTATGGTTTGGCGAACATAAAGACAAGCAGTAGAAACTCTCAACGTGTGCGGACGGGCATTATCTAGCTGAAATGTAAGCCTACGAAAGCTTGCCATCAAGAGCAACAAAACGGGATGCAGATAACGTCCACATACCATTGGGCTATAAGGGTGCCGCGGATGACAACCAAAGGGGTAATGAAATCGCACCCCAGACCATCACTCCTGGTTGTCAGGTTATATGGTAGGTGACAATCAGGTTGATATCCCACAACTGACTGGGGCGTCTCTAGGTACGATTTCGGTCTGGAATCTCATTGAGTGAAGTAGAATTGTCTTCAGTGATGTGTCCCACATCGAACTGAGTCCCAATGTACAGTGAACATGTGTCTGGAGACTGCCTGGACAGTGGTAGGGGGGTCTAGTTTAGCAGGGGATACAACCCGTCGGCTTTGACTAATGACGTCAGAATTGGCCAGAGAGCATATATTACAAAGATGAAAGAGCTGAGAAGAATGTTCAGAAACAAAGGAATGCAAGAGAAAAACTGTACTTCACATATATAAGAGCCAGAAGTATTTTCTCGTAAACGATATCGCGTGTTTGTATCTTAGTATTTCTCCGCAAAATACAATGGAAAGAAATGAATGAAATATATTACAAGCAAAGAATACATCACGTTACATGTATGTCAGTGGTATCTCGAAACTCTTTAGAACTGTATTGCTTAAGTGCAGTACGGGATACAACTTCAGCGTACGTCGATTTCTTAGTTTTAACTAGCATTGCTGTCCAGTTTTTCACTTGAACTATGTATCCCCTGCTTCAGTAAACCGTAAATGAAACACCCGATAGAAACTAAAAGCTCATTCGATGTGTGTTGCTTAAGTACAGTACAGAATACGAGTTTGTCGTAAGTCGATTTCTTCGTTTTCACTAGCATTACTGTCCTGTTCTTCACTTGAACGATGTATCCTCCGCTTCAGTAAACCGTAAGTGGAACACGGGATACAAATTGTAGATGTGTTGTTTATTTCGTCTCCGCTATTACTAACAGTCCTTTCTTACGTACATATCAGTACTGCTGAAGACAGAAGGACCTACGTATGTGATATATGTATACCAGACTTCCGTTGACCTCTATAGATGTACACTGATAACTAGAAGGTGGAAATAGAAGTAAGTTACATTTGCAACCTGTACCTCAATTGAACTACACGAAGACAAGAACACGACACATGTACAATTTGTATCCCGTACTTCACTATGGAGTACAGTTTTTTTGTTGCCTTGAACGCTAATAGTATCCCATTCGTTACTTGTGCTATATAGCTATACGCAACATTTGCATCTTGCTCGCCAATTGGCATATATATTATCAGTGTAAAGGCGAAGTGAAGGACGAGATAAAAATTTTAGTTGTGTCGGGGATTTCGCCTTTAATATAGCAAGTACATATTCGAAAATGTCGTACTGATACTAGTGCTGGGAAACGAAAGAAGATCGGCAGCTGAGAAATTTCTATTACGTTCTTCACAACATGAAAATACACACATTGGTGGAATAAAATAGTGAAATGTCAAAATAGTGAAATACAGTGAAAGAAGCAAATGGAAAAGTGAACTTACCACACGGAAATATCGAGGAATAACCGAAGCTCGCCTAGACAGACAGTAACGAAAATCACAAACCCACACTCACAACGAACATAACTTTACGGCCGGCCGCAGTGGCCGAGCGGTTCTAGGCGCTATAGTCTGGAACCGCGCGACCGCTAAGGTAGCAGGTTCGAATCCTGCCTCGGGCATGGATGTGTGTGATGTCCTTAGGTTAGTTAGGTTTAAGTAGTTCTAATTTGTAGGGGACTGATGACCTCAGAAGTTAAGTCCCATAGTGCTCAGAGCCATTTGAACCATTTGAACAACATTACGAATACTCTTCTAGGTGCCTTTGAAGTGTCGAAATCTGACGTTTCCCTTTCCCTATAAGAGATTTCACTGCTGACCAGTACCCCTCTATACTGTTAGTGCAGGCGCCTGTGGATAATGATCTAAATTCAATGATGTTGTTTACTACAAGATGTTGATAACCCCTATCCCCTAAATCCCTACACGAAGAAAACCCTTCTGAAATAACAATAGAACCCTCTGCAACTTTATCTTCAATTAACGTAACCATACGTCCTTACTTCTGTTTGGTACTACTCTGAACACTACATCGTCACAATGCTGACCTGAAACTACTGCCACCGGCCGCGGTGACCGAGCGGTTCTAGGCGCTTCATTCTGGAACCGCGCGACCGCTACGGTCGCAGGTTCGAATCCTGCCTCGGGCATGGATGTGTGTGATGTCCTTAGGTTAGTCACGTTTAAATAGCTCTACGTTCTAGGGGACTGATGACCTCAGATGTTAAGTTCCACAGTGCTCAGAGCCATTTGAAGCCAATTTTGAAACTACTGCCCCCCACACCCATAATCCCACCGGAGGTTCCCCCCCGTTGTACTTCCTTTTCCCAAAATTCGCTCAGCGCCATTTGAAGCCATTTTTGAAACAACTGCCCCCCACACCCATAATCCCACCGGAGGTTCCCCCCTGTTGTACTTCCTTTTCCCAAACTGCGACTCGTCAATTTCGACCAAAACACCCCCCCCCCCCCTCTTCGGCCCCCTATATTTCATATATTCCCCACAAACTTCCCTACAAAACGAGTACCAGTCCACTACGTACGCTTACTCACACGACATTCATGCACACAGAGCCACACAGGGTATCTTAAACACCAACAGTAAGTGATTTTCATTATGTCTCTCAGCGCGAGCTTAGATTTCTCGAACCACGTTCCCCTCCTAGTAGATCGCCACAACTGGTCTCTGCTGCATATCCATACAAATAAGTCGTGAGTACGGCGACATGATACACTGCTGAGGCGCATATGTTCGCCGCACTCTCGACATCGGACGTATTCAGCAATAAGACCATACATTTGCAAGAAACAAATTGTGGTCAATATGTCTTCGCCCATAGCTTCTCCGAAATCGTCAAGATTCATTGCATCAGACAAATCAATTCCTATAAACGAAAATGAGACACTAAAAATTGTTCTACAGTAACAAACTAATACTCCAAATTACTTCAATATCATTACGAATAAAATTAAGTACCGTTTCAATAAGAAACAACCAATTAATTTAATTAAATTACACGATGAATAATTTAATGAATACCAAGCGATCGCTTTTAGATTCACATTCAATTATTTTAATGTACAATGATAGCGCTTATCCGGAACACAGAACTGTTTTATTATCTATGCCACGAAGTGAAGACATTACTATCTATGACTAATGTATGACGTCATTGGTCAAAGCCGACGGGTTGTATCCCCTGCTTCACTAGACCCTGGTAGGGTGCCAACCGGATTTTCGCCCGCCATACGACCTGACAACCAGGAGTGGTGGTGGTCTAGGGTGCCATTTCTTATCGTAACAGGATACCTTTGGCTGTCATCCGCGACGTGTAGCCAATGGCACCCCATACCATCACGCCGGGTAGTACGCCAGTATGGCGATGACGAATACACGCTTCCAATGTGTGTTCACCGCGATGTCGCCAAACACGGATGCGACCATCATGATGCTGTAAACAGAACCTGGATTCATCCGAAAAAATGACGTTTTGCCATTCGTGCACCCAGGTTCGTCGTTAAGTACACCATCGCAGGCGCTCCTGTCTGTGATGCAGCGTCAAGGGTAACCGCAGCCATGGTCTCCGAGCTGATAGTCCATGCTGCTGCAAACGTAGTCGAACTGTTCATGCAGATGGTTCTTGTCTTGGAAACGTCCCCATCTGTTGACTGAGCGATCGAGACGTCGCTATACGATCCGTTACAGCCATGCGGATAAGATGCCTGTCATCTCGACTGCTAGTGATAGGAGGCCGTTGGGATTCAGCACGGCGTTCCGTATTACCCTCCTGATCCCACCGATTCCATATTCTGCTAACAGTCATTGGATCTCGACCAACGCGAGCAGCAATTTCGCGATACGATAAACCGCAATCGCGATAGGCTACAATCCGACCTTTATCAAAGTCGGAAACGTGATGGTTCGCATTTCTCCTCCTTACACGAGGCACCACAACAACGTTCCACCAGGCAACGCCGGTCAACTGCTGTTTCTGTATGAGAAATCGGTTGGAAACTTTCCTCATGCCAGCACGTTGTAGGTGTCGCCACCGGCGCCACCCTTGTATTAATGCTCTGAAAAGCTAATCACTTGCATATCGCAGCATCTTCTTCCTGTCGGTTAAATTTCGCGTCTGTAGCACGTCACGTCATCTTCGTGGTGTAGCAGTTTTAATGGCCAGTAGTGTATATATACCTTTTCATAATTCTTGTTCTGTATTTCTAAGAAACTAAATGTAATTAGAAGCTCAATACAGTTATTAATTTCGCATTATCTTACTTTATCTCCTTCTATGTCAGTGCTATGACTTACCCTTGATGACTGGCAGGTATCGTCCTGTGTAACTGTGGGGTCTTTGATTGGTCTGGGAAATGGCGGAGTGGAACTACAACGTACGAAATATTATTTCACTTTATTAGAAGAACGATAAAAGGATTTACTTAACTTTATACAATCCATTGCCACAGGAATGTGGCGAATATTTACAACTATCTTTGAATATAAAGCATCACTTGATGCACATATTTACTAAATTCTCCTCTAGAACTACAAAGTTCAGAATGACAGTTCCGTCTAAGACATGAGTAACTTATATATCTTAAATAGATGATGATGTCTGCTGGATCGGAGGTCACAAACTGGACTGACACCTCCTCTGCTCAGTTACATATTGGCCCAGGTGCGATGGCGTTTCGGTACTGGGAGAGAGGGTGCGTGTTCGCCAGAGTCTCTCATTCGTCGTCGTAGTATGCAGCGATATATTTTATCCTCTGTGGTACCGATGCGAGGTATTGACTATTTTAAGGAACAACAGTCTTTGGACGATACCACAAGGAGGAAAATGAGAGTCTGATATGCGAACTACGAGTAGTATTTGGGAGATGCCCCACTCTCCCTGCTCTCCGCTAATTTCTTGTGTTTGTGCTGAAAATGACTTTTCAAAGCGTGGTTTTCTAATCTTCATTTATCACACTGAAACGCCAAACTATACCGTCAAACATTTTATGTCCTCATTTGTCTCAGTTTCTCTATTCGATCTGTGTAATATCCCACAAGTAGTTGTTGATTTGTAGCTTCAAAGTACGATGGTCACTCCAAAAGAAATGCATTTTTTTAAAAATCCATCTTTTATTCTACTTGTTTGAAAGTTTTACAGTGAGTAGATACATCCATTAGGAACAATATTTTAAATTCTCCACATAATTTCCATCCCTCTCAACTGCCTTACGCCATCTTGAAATCAGCGCCTGTATACCCGCACAGTAAAATTCTGGACCAACCTGCTGGAGCCACTGTTTGGCAGCGTGCACAAGGGAGTCATCATCTTCAAACCTTGTTCCACGAAAAGAGTCTCTCAGTTTCCCAGAGAGATGATAGTCACATGGAGCCAGGTCAGGACTGTAAGGCGGGTGTTTCAGTGTTGTCCATCCGAGTTTTGTGATCGCTTCCATGGATTTTTGACTGACATGTGGCCGTGTATTGTCGTGTAACAGCAAAACATCCAGCTTTTGCCGATGTGGTCGAACACGACTCAGTCGAGCTTGAAATTTCTTCAGTGTCGTCACATATGCATCAGAATTTATGGTAGTTCCACTTGGCATGATGTCCACATTGTCTGGAATGTGTGCAGTACGAGGCCTGCCCCTGCGAGGACAATCCTCAATATTGCCGTGCCCGCTTTCATCATGTAACCTGCTTGCCCACCGACTAACTGTACTGCGATCGACAGCAGCATGTCCATATACCTTTTTGCAACCTCTTGTGGATGTTTCCCAATGTCTCGTTTTCACAGCACAGGAATTCTATGACAGCACGTTGCTCCTGACGAACGTCAAGTGTAGCAGCCATCTTGAAGACATGCTGTGACGGCGCCGCTCACGGGAACAGGGTGAACTGAGTTTGACATCAAGTGGGAAGGATGTATCTACACACCGTAAACTTCCACACATGCAGAATGAAAACTGTATTTTTACAAAAATAGTGTGCATTTCTTTTGGAGTGACCCTCGTAGTTTCAGACGTCCACAAACTGGAAAACATAAAACGCAACCATACCACACGACAACAACAACAATGACGACTATGTGCCAGACTGAGCCAAACTTCCCCTGAACCCATCCATCCTTGTAATGTTGCGCAGCATTGTCTCAGAGAATCCCCTTTCTGTGGGATTCAAATCTTATACCATTTTAGGCCCGCAAAACACCCCAGTGATAAGGGAACATGTTGCGTGTTTGAATGGCAGCAGTGTCGATTCAGACTCGATTCAGCTGCGCAACGAAAACGCACAACTTCGAGCCCCTGTGTGTATAGGTTATAGTAGGCTCTGTAAGGGATGGTCATCAACAGTCTGTAAAATTTTTAAGGATATTACAGGGTATATTTTGCTGAGAAATGATTGTTAAAAATAAATTCGATACACTGCGCCATTACCGAGTTCTTTAACACTGAAGTTAGCCACTCAGGCTGTTTTGTACGCGAATTCTAATGACCCGCCCGAGATGGTGTCGCCAAACGTGTTCGCCGTTTGATTTCCTAAGCCCCAACAAGAGTGCGATACAAAAATTGGACGTGGGACGGTATTCCGAGCCAAATGCTGAGCAGACTCGTGCGCATCATCGTCTACGCCAGTGGTTCCAAAAGAGGGGTCAGCAAGATGCTATTAAAATAAAAATTATATTAAATATATTTCGTATGATAACAGATTCTTTGTTTTGGCCGCTTCCTGCATGAGCAGAGCTTTAGCGAACGCTAACTTCTGCGTCTAGCGTCTTCCTAGAGCCAACTGACACTAGCACACTCTAGCGCAAAACTAGAATTAGATAGAGGCAAATAGTTCTACTTGTTGCCGTTAGACTGCGCTCGCTGCCTCTTTGCAGCTGACAACTGACACTTTACACAGAAACTCGCATTTCATACAATTGGCCATTGTTAATTTATTGCCAGTGCTTTCACAGACCGTGTTGTTTACATATTCAATATTAAAACAGTAGCGTTTGTAAAAAGCATTGCTTTTTTGCGGAAGCTACAGTTCGCGTAGTTAAAAATGGACCGTTGGTTAAAAAGTGATTCGTTAAAACGAGAAAGTCCTACAAATGAAGAGGAAGGTAATGCTTTTGATGTTCAAGCAAGTAAGTCAATGACTCTCGAACCGAAGTTGTTAGTGTCCATTCAACTTAAATCATCAGCGTCCCTTGAACCTAACCCTTTCAAGATCAGTGTTAAGCTTACTGGAAAAATTAGAAAATATAACTCTGATTGCTTGGAAATGCAATCTCAAGTGTAGTATACTTAAAAACCAATACACTCAGTTTTAATTTTTTCCTGCCATTTTCAGTTCATACTCAATTTTTATTTTTTTAATGAGTTTGTTATACTAAACACCCAGATTTGAAGACAAAGATTTTGAGCAATAATCAAAAATTTAACAATAACAATGATGGCTAAATTGAAAAAGTTTTAAGCTCAATATTTTTTCAATAATGAATATGTCAATGTTTTTTCTAAGTACCAAAAATAGAAAACGTATAAAAAGACTCTTAATTTGGCTTTTTTAGGTATTTCATACTGTGATCTGACAAGGTACCCATCATGCTCGATGAGGGGGTCCTCGAGAAAATTTTGTTGGGAACCCCTGGTCTACGCTATGTGAACAGCTGACACTAATTGTTTTTGGAGGGCCACTTGAATTTGCGAGCACAACGTCCTCATTGGCTAACTTCAAGGCTAATTAACTCGGAAACGGGTCAACAGGTCGATTTTTTCTTAAAAATTATTTTTCAGCATAACCTAGCCTGCATCACTGTTCTAAGCTTTTCAGACTGTTCGGCTCGAATGGTTCAAATGGCTCTGAGCACTATGGGACTTAACATCTGCGGTCATCAGTCCCCTAGAACTTAGAACTACTTAAACCTAACTAACCTAAGGACATCACACACATCCATGCCCGAGGCAGGATTCGAACCTGCGACCGTAGCTGTCACGCGGTTCCAGACTGAAGCGCCTAGAACCGCACGGCCACACCGGCCGGCAGACTGTTCGGACTGCCCTGTATAAGCGTCACTGTATGCCTCAGGAGACGCTATTGTAAATGTGGGCGTGAATATAACGGCACTTCCTTGTCTCATAGTGCAATAAAGGACTTCTATAGTGAGAATAAAATAAAAAATGGCAAAACATACTAGATCGGAAACGTCACAGTCCTTGGAAAATTTCAGCTCAAACAACGGTAGCTGACTCTCCAACACATAGGAATCCAACTCGGCAAAAATGAAAGCAAACTCGTTGCTAACAATGTGCAACACAATCTTATGGCTTCCGTTATTTCAGTCTGACTGCACTGCGTTCTACGAGGGTGTGCTGAAAGTAATGCCTCCGAATCTTTTACATGAAAACGTCTCAGATTTTTAAATAAAACAGACCGTATTAACCTTCTACGTCTTTATTCTTCCTGTCTCCATATTTATTTCTCAACATAGTCACCCTGGCGACGAACACATTTCTTCCAACGAGAGACCTGTTGTTGATAGCGTCACTGTAGAACGTTTGTTTTTGTTGCTGAAGCCACAACCTCCCCTCTGCTTCTACCGCTTCATCACTATCAAAGTGATTTCATTCCCCTGCCCCTTATGGGCAGGGGAGGGCTGTCAGTGGCACAATCCGCTGCTCTTCAGCCGAGTGATATGACAACTAAGACAAGAATAGAATGTTAGATATACAGGGTGTTACAAAAAGGTACAGCCAAACTTTCAGGAAACATTCCTCACACAAATAAAGAAAAGATGTTATGTGGGCATGTGTCCGGAAACGCTTGATTTCCATGTTAGAGCACATTTTAGTTTCTTCCACCTACGCTCAATGGAGCACGTTATCATGATTTCATACGGGATACTCTACTTGTGCTGCTAGAACATGTGCCTTTACAAGTACGACACAACATGTGATTCATGCACGATGGAGCTCCTGCACATTTCAGTCGAAGTGTTCGTGCACTTCTTAACAACAGATTCGGTGACCGATGGATTGGTAGAGACGGACCAATTCCATGGCCTCCACGCTCTCATGACCTCATCAACCCTCTTGACTTTCATTTATGGTGGCATTTGAAAGCTCTTGTCTACGCAACCTCGGTACCAAATGTAGAGACTCTTCGTGCTCGTATTGTGGACGGCTGTGATACAATACGCCATTCTCGAGGGCTGCATCAGCGCATCAGGGATTCCATGCGACGGAGGGTGGATGCGTGTATCCTCGCTAACGGAGGACATTTTTAACATTTCCTGTAACAAAGTGTTTGAAGTCACGCTGGTACGTTCTGTTGCTGTGTGTTTCCATTCCATGATTAATGTGATTTGAAGAGAAGTAATAAGTAATAAAATGAGCTCTAACATGGAAAGTAAGCATTTCTGGACACATGTCCACATAACATATTTTCTTTCTTTGTGTGTGAGGAATTTTTCCTGAAAGTTTGGCCGTACCTTTTTGTAACACCCTGTATAAGGCTATAAAAAAGGGGAACATAAAACAGAGTAAGGTCAGATAATGGAGGTAAAAATACACTGACATGGAGACGTTCATGGGGGACAATTAAAAAAGTCATCATAAAGTTAAAAAACACAGTTGGCGATTTTTAAACCCAAAGAAGACACTGAATGCACATGCACAGGTTAAAAGTCGGCCACAGTATTAAAAACACTCCAGAACAACACACTTAAAACCCACTTGGAGCACACACGATGAAGAATAAAACTGCCAGGTGGGACCTGCCGAGGGAGAGGCCAGAGAGGATGGAAAAGAAGGAGGGGAGAGCAAGGAGCAGCAGGGGAGGGGGCGGGATGAAGAGAGTAGGGGTGTCAGCGGGTACACCAAGAGGCAGGAGACTGGTGGGGCAGGAGATGAAGAGGGAAGAAAAGGCAGGAGGGAGTGCAGAGACAGTGAAATGGAGCAGACGAGAGGGAGGGGGAGTAGGAGGGGAAATCAACTCAGGAGAAGGGAGGGGGAGAAGAGGGAGCCCTGAGGAGGAGGCAGGAAGATAGGGTTAGAGTTGGTAGGAAGGGTAGATGTCAGGGCAAAGCTCATCATCCAGGAGGGGTAGATGGACGAAGTTGCATTGGGAAAGGAGACAGAGGATGTGGAGATGGAGAGAGGGTGGGACACAACGATAAAGGCGCGGCAACGGGTTGGGGGTGGAGAGGAAGGGAGACACCAGGGGGTGAGGGGGATCAAGGTGGCGGACAATATATAGTGTGCGGATGTGTTCAAGGAAAAGGAGAAGGTGGGGGAAGGGGATGAGGTCGTAGAGGATGCACATGGGTGACAGAAGGCAGACCCAGAAGGCGAGGCGGAGCACATGGCGTTAGAGGATTAGGAGGGCTTTATAGAAACGGGGAGGGGCGGAAATCCAAGCTACACTGGCATAACAGAGGATGGGGTGGATCAAGGATTTGTAGGTGTGAAGGATGGTGGAAGGATGCAGACCCCATGTCCAGCTGGACAGGAGTTTCAATAGGCGGAGTCTGTTGTGAGCTTTGTTTTCGATGGTAAGGAGATGGGGAGTCCAGGTGAGGTGGCGGTCGAGGGTGAGGCCAAGGTATTTGAGGGTAGCAAAGTGACTTCCTCGAAAGTGCTCTTTAAGTTTTGAAAATAGACGAAAATCGGACTAGAGACTGACTGTATGGCAGATAATCTGATAGTGAACACGAGGCATTGGATTGTTGCAGATGTTGCAGCACTCGTGTGTGGTCTGGCATTCTCATGGCGAAGAAGAGGGTGCTCCGTATATAGAGAGCTCTTCGAATTCTTGCTTTCAGTTTCTGAGGCACCGACACAGTTACGCTACACACCGCCATGTCACACGCTACAATCCGGAGCCCTCTAGCGACAGTGGGGTGCGCCTTGCATCAGCGAAACGGGAAGGTCAATCAATTAATATGCAATGTTTATAACAGAATAAAAAAATTGGAGGCATTACTTTCCGGCAAGCACTTGTAAAAATTTCATTCGAAAGAAGGAGTTTTACCTGATTTTTATTAGATTATACCAACTTTTTCTGTTTAAGCTTTTGGAATTCTCACAAAAAAGACGTTTTTTATATATAGAGCAAAATAATTAGCAAATATTTTGGCAGCGCTTACACCAAGAAATCATGTGTTCCGCCAGTGATATAAATTGAAACTAGTGAGTAAGAGGGAATTAATCTCGAAGGATGTCCATTGATTTTGTTTTAAGTATTTAGCTAATTTCGCAGGCCTTGCAATAATTATGTATTAACAATAGAGTTAATATGGCAGAAGTCTCCGAAACTATTTTCCACTTTTCAAGGAAAGTTGGTTGAGAGTGTACCTTCGAAGAAAGGAAATTTAGTGCTTATGGTCCTGTCGACATCCAGCTTATTAGATATGGAGCAGTAATTTAGATTCGAGAAGGACATGTGTGGAGTTCAGCCATGACTTCGTCTAAGGAATCATTCCAAGAGGTGAGGAAGAACAGTGGCCAGAGAAAACAACAACAAGAACAAAATTGTGGCTACCTAGGTACAATTCGAGAACGACATGTAAGGAGTTCAGCCATGACTTCGTCTAAGGAATCATTCCAATAGCTGAGGAAGAACAGTGGCCAAAGAAAACAATAACAACAAAATTGTGGCTACCTAGGTACAGTACTGTACTGTCATGTCACGCATAACTACTACTATTAGGCAATTCTCTTCTACAACTATTTCTTGCAATGCGAATGATGCATTAAATTTCACATCTTGTGTATCTTCTCCCTGCATTCCGTTCATATCCGTTCAAACTATTGCAACGCTTTGGTCCTTGCATTCTTTTCCGTACTTTTACGGTTTAACCTCTGAGGAACGGTTGACAAGTCACTTGACTGAGGATTTCACTACGTAAGCAACACACTCATTTCTACCACTGCGACCAGAAGTAACATTTTAGAACATTTCTAACATTCTTTCTCGTCACATCTCGTCACATCTCAAGCTTCAGCAGCAGCTAAGGGTAACTGGTCAAGCTCAGACAACAGGCCGAAAGTAACGGGCAGTCACCCCTGCGAATCGATGTGAAGGCTCCGGCCCAACCTTTAAAGCGTGCCGCAATATCCATTTATACACCAGCTGCAACCGTAAGTAGGACACTCCAGAGGAGACGTTGAACCTACCTATCTGTGAACAACGTATCACACAGCACTCTCCGTTCGTACTTCCCGGAAGATCTTTTAAAGAGAGAGCAAGCGCACCGGTCATCCAGCAGTTTCCATGTTTCAAAGAGGTAACCATATCGTCAGGGCAACCAGATTTTCTCTGATGAATTATCCTAAACTGTACTAAAAAGTCTGGCTCAGAAGAAAGATACGTGCTTGCATTCTTACTCAAATACGTATATCCTTGATAATCAGCATCCTCGGTGATCTATTAATGGTGAATTATCAAAGACGCCAGATTAACAAGGCCATTTTATTAAAAAAAACAACAGGAGGGATCAAAGTATTAGAAAAATTAAAATCTGTTACTTTTCTGTAAAAACAAAATTGAATTAAAAGTCAATTACTGTACTGCTCTAGTGAAATACTTCTTGACAGAACGTAGGGGAACGATGCGGGAGACCCGCACTGCCGTACTAGGCAAGGTCCTAATGGAGGTGGTTTGCCGTTGGCTTCCTCCGACCGTAGTGGCGATCAATGATGATGATGAAGACGACACAATACCCAGTCATCTCGGGGCAGGTGAAAATCCCTGACCCCGCCGGGAATCGAATCTGGGACTCCATGCTCGGGAAGCGAGAACGCGAGACCACCATCTGCGGACACTGCTCTAGTAAACCAGCATAAACTCAAAGTTTTAGAAAAGTTCAGTATATCACTTTTTATACGCCAGTTATGAAATGCAGTAAGCACTGTTGTTTTGAAAAGATAAAAAAAGCGCTGTTTAATCAGAGTTGTTACCAAGAATTTAGTGCTGTTTCGTTGAAATCACTGTCTTTTGAAATAACACAGGTATCTGGCATTGTCAAGGACGTGGATGTCGGACTGGGATAAACCACTGATGGCGTATTTGAATTTTTCTTCTGGGTCATCTGGAACATTGTAGAAATGCTAACTTGTTTGTTGGATTGACCTCTTTTTTTTTTTTTTTTTGGATGAGAGTTGTAGGCGTTTCTTCTTAGTCACTAAGTTTCTGGTGCCTCCTGTGGGTTGAACACAATCTGCAACATCACACCATCAGTCAACTGTATTTTGATAGCTAAATTTCTGCAATATAATCGCTCAGTGAGGCAGATAATTATTATTGACGAGGCACCGGGCCGAATGGTTTCGGTGGTTCTCGAATGCATCTGGCTGTACTGACAACTGCACTAAGCTAAAAATACGGGAAAATTTCTGAAGCATGCCGGACTGTTGTGTCTACTGGATTATCAAATGACGGTTTATCGCGGTCTTACGGTACTTTGACATTCTCTACATCTATTATAATTGGTAAATTTCAGCTCAAACAGCAGATTTTCCAACATGGAAAAATCTAGTTCAATGAAAATGACTGTATGCTGCTTACAACGCAAACTTGTGGCTTCTTCATTCAGTCTGTATTCTAGGAACTTCATTCTCAAATGTTTATATGAAGAAATGGTTAATTTTTGTTGAGCAGAACAAGTAAGTAAGTAAATAACTTGGCTCCAGGGAAATTTAAGTGCCTGGTCTCTCACTCAAATTCTTTAACAACTTCCCTGAAACTTATCTTCACAATGATATTGCCACAAGAGATGATGAGTAGCACTGTGGTGTAGTGGTTATGGTACTAAACTGTTGCGTGGAGGCTTGTGAGTCTCCTGAACTGTGCAATTTTAATTTCTGTGTTCGGTTCGCGTACATTCTAGATCTATCCGCAAATGTCAAGAATCATAGTACTGGAATGTTCTGTAGAACATCTAAGCGCATTTGTTTAGGAATCAAAGGTAGCCACCTCTAAACGAACGGATCAAAGTTTTTGTCGCAAAGCAATCAATTAACTACCTTAAATTGTCCTTTCACATCCTCTGACCGATTTAAGGCAAGCATAATTTGAGCCTCCCCCCCCCCCCCCCCCCCAATGAACCATGGACCTTGCCGTTGGTGGGGAGGCTTGCCTACCTCAGCGATACAGATAGCCGTACCGTGGGTGCAACCACAACGGAGGGGTATCTGTTGAGAGGCCAGACAAACATGTGGTTCCTGAAGAGGGGCAGCAGCCTTTTCAGTAGTTGCAGGGGCATCAGTCTGGATGATTGACTGATCTGGCCTTGTAACACTAACCAAAACAGCCTTCCTGTGCTGGTACTGCAAACGGCTGGAAGCAAGGGGAAACTACAGCCGTAATTTTTACCCCAGGGCATGTAGCTTTACTGTATGGTTAAATGATGATGCGTCCTCTTTGGTAAAATATTCTGAGGAGGAGGAGGATATTAGTGTTTAACGTCCCGTCGACAACGAGGTCATTAGAGACGGAGCGCAAGCTCAGGGGAGGGAAGGATGGGGAAGGAAATCGGCCGTGCCCTTTCAAAGGAACCATCCCGGCATTTGCCTGAAGCGATGTAGGGAAATCACGGAAAACCTAAATCAGGATGGCTGGAGACGGGATTGAACCGTCGTCCTCCCGAATGCGAGTCCAGTGTGCTAACCACTGCGCCACCTCGCTCGGTAAAATATTCTGGAGGTAAAATAGTCCCCCGTTCGGATCTCCTGGCGGGGACTACTCACGAGGACGTTGTTATCAGGAGAAAAAAACTGGCGTTCTATGGATCGGAGTGTGGAATGTCAGATCCCTTAATCGGGAGGGTAGGTTAGAAAATTTAAAAAGGGAAATGGATAGGTTAAAGTTAGATATAGTGGGAACTAGTGAAGTTCGGTGGCAGGAGGAACAAGACTTTTGGTCAGGTGAATATAGGGTTATAAATACAAAGTCAAATAGGAGTAATGCAGGAGTAGGTTTAATAATGAATAAAAAAATAGGAGTGCGGGTAAGCTACTACAAACAGCATAGTGAACGCATTATTGTGGCCAAGATACATACGAAACCCAAGCCTACCACAGTATTACAAGTTTATATGCCAACTAGCCCTGCAGATGACGAAGAGATTGATGAAATGTATGATGAGATAAAAGAAATTATTCAGATAGTGAAGGGAGACGAAAATTTAATTGTCATGGGTGACTGGAACTCGATAGTAGGAAAAGGAAGAGAACGAAACGTAGTAGGTGAATATGGATTGGGTGGAAGAAATGAAAGAGGAAGCCGCCTGGTAGAATTTTGCACAGAGCGTAACTTAATCATAGCTAACACTAGGCTCCAGAATCATGAAAGAACGTTGTATACATGGAAGAATCCTGGAGATACTAGAAGGTATCAGATAGATAATATAATGGTAAGACAGAGATTCAGGAACCAGGTTTTAAATTGTAAGACATTTCCAGGGGCAGATGTGGACTCTGACCACAATCTATTGGTTACAAACTATAGATTAAAACTGAAGAAACTGCAAAAAGGTGGGAACTTGAGGAGATGGGACCTAGGTAAACTGAAAGAACCAGAGGTTGTAGAGAGCTTCAGGGAGAGCATTAGGGAACGATTAACAAGACTGGGGGAAAGAAATACAGTAGAAGAAGAATGGGTAGCTTTGAGAGATGAAATAGTGAAGATAGCAGTTGATCAAGTAGGTAAAAAGACGAGGGCTAGTAGAAATCCTTGGGTAACAGAAGCGATATTGAATTTAATTGATGAAAGGAGAAAATTCAGAAAAGGAGTAAATGAAGAAGGCAAAAAGGAATACAAATGTCTCAAAAATGAGATCGACAGAAAGTGTAAAATGGCTAAGCAAGGATGGCTAGAGGACAAATGCAAGGATGTAGAGCCGCATATCACTAGGATAAGATAGATACTGCCTACAGGAAAATTAAAGAGACCTTTGGAGAAAAGAGAACCACTTGCATGAATATCAAGAGCTCAGCTGGAAACCCTGTTCTAAGCACATAAGGGAAAGCAGAAAGGTGGAAGGAGTATATAGAGGGTCTGTACAAGGGCGATGTTCTTCAGGACAATATTATAGAAATGGAAGAGAGTGTAGATGAAGATGAAATGGGAGATATGATACTGCGGGAACAGTTTGTCAGAGCACTGAAAGACCTAAGTCGAAACAAGGCCCCGGGAGTAGACAACATTCCATTAGAACTACTGACAGCCTTGGGAGACAGAGGCCTAACAAAACTCTACCGTGTGGTGAGCAAGATGTATGAGACTGGCGAAATACCATCAGACTTCAAGAAGAATATAATAATTCCATTCCCAAAGAAAGCAGGGGTTGACAGAGGTGAAAATTAACGAACTACCAGTTTAATAAGCCACGGCTGCAAAATACTAACACGAATTCATTGCAGACGAATGGAAAAACTGATAGAAGCCGACCTCGGGGAAGATCACTTTGAATTCTGTAGAAATGCTGGAACACGTGAGGCAATACTGACCCTACGACGTATCTTAGAAAATAGACCAGGAAAAGGCAAACCTACGTTTCTAACATTTGTGGACTTAGAGAAAACTTTTGACAATGTTGACTGGAACACTCTCTTTCAAATTCTGAGGGTTGTGGGGGTAAAATACAGGGAGCGAAAGGCTATTTACAATTTTTACAGAAACCAGATGGCAGATATAAGAGTCGAGGGGCATGAAAGGGAAGCAGTGGTTGTGAAGGGAGTAAGACAGGGTTGTAGCCTCTCCCCGATGTTATTCAATCTGCATATTGAGCAAGTAGTAAAGGAAACAAAAGAAAAATTTGGAGTAGGAATTAAAATCCATGGAGAAGAAATAAAAACTTTAAGGTTCGCCGATGAAATTGTAATTCTGTCAGAGACAGCAAAGGACCTGCAAGAGCAGCTGAACGGAATGGACAGTGTCTTGAAAGGAGGATATAAGATGTACATCAACAAAAGCAAATGAGGATAATGGAATTTAGTCAAATTAAATTGGGTGATGCTGAGGGAATTAGATTAGGAAATGAGACACTTAAAGTAGTAAATAAGTTTCGCTGTTTGGGGAGGAAAATAACTGATGATGTTAGAAGTAGAGAGGATATAAAATGTAGAGTGGCAATGGCAACGAAAGCGTTTCTGAAGAGGAGATATTTGTTAACATCGAGTATAGATTTAAGTGTCAGGAAGACGTTTCTGAAAGTATTTGTATGGAGTTTAGCCATGTATGGAAGTAAAACGTAGACGATAAATAGTTTAAACAAGAAGAGAATAGAAGCTTTCGAAATGTGGTGCTACAGAAGAATGCTGAAGATTAGATGGGTAGATCACATAACTAATGAGTAGGTATTGAATAGAATTGGAGAGAAGAGAAATTTGTGGCACAACTTGGCTAGAAGAATGGATCGGTTCGTAGGGCATATTCTGAGGCATCAAGGGATCACCAATTTAGTATTGGAGGGCAGCGTGGAGGGTAAAAATCGTAGAGGGAGACCAAGAGATGAATACACTAAACAGATTCAGAAGGATGTAGGTTGCAGTAGGTACTGGGACAAGAAGAAGCTTGCACAGGATGGAGTAGCATGGGGAGCTACATCAAACCAGTCTCAGGACTGAAGACTACAACAATAATTTGAGATATCTTGGCGTCCTTCTTCTGCTCATCATTGACGAACATTGATAGCATGTCGGCCAAGGTCTTATTAATGCGCCCAGTAAACGCGTTAGTTTGCGGTGGTAGGCTGTCGTCTCGAAAGGTGGCACTTCATTCCAGTTGCTCTGTCGTCTAGTTTAAGAACGGATTCGGTGAATTGTGGATAGTTAAATGTCACCGAGAACCGCAAATCCTTCCAAGATGCATGTGCATAGAAAATGCTGAGCCGCTAACTGCAGAACAGCTGAGCATCATAGGAACCTTCCATGCCGACTCTGTGGGCGAAAATAGCGCTACCACTACGAGACAAGATCTTCTAGCTCGACTATCACCAACTCTCACTAAGGAACAACAGAAGAAGCTACTTGCCATTCTTCAAGAATTCTCTGAATGCTTCAATCCACAGGTGCAGAGCAAATTAGACAAATCGACGGTGAAACACCTGATTAGCACTGGAGACCATCAAACAATAAGCCAGAGAGCATACCATGTGTCAGCAACGGAACGTTGAATAATTCGCGACGAGGTAGAGAAAATGATGAAGAATGACATCATTCAGCCTTCGCAGAGCTCATGGTCGTCACCAGTGGGCTTCGCCAGGAAGAAGGATGGCAGTTGGCGCTTTTGTGTTGATTATAGTAAGCTTGAAGCGGGAACGTGTGGTATCTGTGCTTACAGTCACTCACGTGCAGTGAACCGCCTTTATCACCGCGCCCACGCACTATGCTCAAGGGAGAGGCTTGGTGACAAAAAACGACTAAAGCAGTTTCGTGACAGGACACATTTATTCTTCCTACCGTTACAATAAATGACAAATACCATTCGTCGCTAATGTCCGTCCATACAGGTGCGTTGCACTGGCGGCACGGCTCGATCACCGATCCCGGAGGGTATACACTCCGGTGACGAGCCGTGGCGCGACCGCGTGGACCGAGCGAGACAAAAGGCCGCATCGCTGAATGTTCTGCTCCTGGCGCGACCGGAGGCGCCGTAACGTCCGCGAAGGAGCGAAAGACACTTTAACAATACGGTGCACACTGCGGAACGGCGACTGCGTTTACGACCGCGCGTACGCATTCACGGCGGAGTCACGTTGACTCGACGCACGTGGTCCGCGGCGGGAGAACTACCTCGCACTGTCCGCCTGCTTTTTTGTCCCCGTGCGGTCTGGTGTGCCACGCACCTTTGCCGAAATTCGGCGTAACGGTACAGCTGACCCTACCTGTGTCGCAGTGCCGTAGTTCAGCCCTTCGTGCGTTGGACGGTGCTGCTGCCACAAGCTTAATAAGATAACTAAAAAGGATATTTACCCTCTTCCATGAATTGACGATACACTAGATTGTCTGAAGGGGGCTACGTTTTTCTCAACCATGGACATGTACTCTGGATACTGGCAAATCGAAGTAAATGAGGCCGATAGTGAGAAAACTGCATTCATCACCCCTGAGGGCCTGTATGAGTTTAAGGTAATGCCGTTTGGTTTACGTAATGCACCAGCAACTTTTGAACGGATGATGGATAAATCTTGTACGTCACCTGAAGTGGACGATGTGTCTTTGTTTTTTAGATGACATTATAGTGTTCTCAGAGACATTTGATGAACATATAAAAAGACTGAGGGCCGTTCTTAAGTGTCTCCAGCAATGTGGACTGAAACTTAACCCACGAAAGTGTCTCTTTGGAGCAAAAGAAATCAAAATACTTGGACACCTTGTGTCAAACGAAGGTTTGCGGCAAGACCCAGAAAAGGTGAGAGCTATAACGGAATTTCCTATTCCTAAAAGTATTAGAGATGTGAGAAGCTTCCTCGGATTATGTTCTTATTACCATCGTTTTATCACAGACTTTTGTATCAAAGCCAGGCCACTCCAAGAATTGTGAAAAGCTGATGCTAAATTTATCTGGGGTGGTGCTCAACAAGATCCTTTTGATGTGCTGCGGAAAGCTCTGACGACTGACCCTGTAGCTGGTCTGTATGATGAGAGAGCACCTACAGAACTACACACAGATGCCAATGAGTATGAGATCGGTGCTGTTCTGCTGCAAATTTTGGATGGAAAAAAGAAGGTTATAGCCTATGCTTCTAGGACACTTACAAAAGCCGAGAGAAACTAATCAACTACAGAAAGAGAATGCCTTGCTGTGATCTGGGCCATGTGCAAATTTCGACAGTATCTCTATGGAAGGCCATTCACAGTTGTTACAGACCATCATTCACTTTGTTGGTTGACAGGTCTTAAGGATCCAACAGGACGATTCGCCAGGTGAGCACTACGTCTTCAAGAGTATGACATTACCATAGTGTACAAAAGTAGAAGAAAACACCAAGATGCTGACTGTCTCTGTACAAGACCATCAAGACTTTGATGAAGATAGTGACTGTCTCATTGCACTCCAGGATCTCTCTGCTGAGCAGAACAAGGACGCCAAGATATCTCAAATTATGCTTGCCTTAAATCGGTCAGAGGATGTGAAAGGACAATTTAAGGTAGTTAATGGATTGGTTTGCAAGAAAAACTTTGATCCGTTTGGAAAGAGGTGGCTACCAGTGATTCCTAAACACATACCCTTAGATGTTCTACAGAACATTCCAGTATTATGGTTCTTGACATTTGTGGATACTTTTAGAATGTACTCGAACCGGATATAGGAATAAAAAATGTACAGTCCAGGTGAGTTTTGAACTCACAGCCCTCCATGCAACAGTCTAGTATCATAACCACTACACCACAGTGCTACTCAGCTTCTCCGCCGACATTGCTCCCTTCTTAAGAGAATAGCGTCTCGGTGTCACGTCGTCCTAGTCCGGGAACAAGTCATCGGTCCTGCATACTCCGACTCCTGATGACTGGTGCTCGCCCTGGCGGTGATCTTCTTAGAACTTCTTTTGCCGCTAAGCTCTTCGTCACCATTCCGCTTGTTGCCTGTCGCTGGAGCTTCGAAACTACCCTGGGTTGCAGGATCCTTGTAGGGCTGCATTCCAAGGACGTGGACCGTATCTCTGATCTTTCGTCGTCTTGTGTTACATGAGCGCGCCACCACTCCCAGCGTGGAGATGGAGACCTTCATTGGCGTGTTGGGGAGCGTCCTTTCCAGCGGCTAGCTTGCGGTGATGGTGACCAAACGTCGTATCGATGTCTGTGATTTGGGAAGCAACTGATTTCACAAGTGTTCTTCGTCAGATAGTGAGAGAGGATGTTCAGAAGGCACTTGGATTGCACGGCGAACAAAAACCCGAGACGCTTCAAGAGGCTATAAGGGAGGAAGTGGAACAGACATTGAACCCAAACTCTCGTACTTCATTTCCCTTTAAAATGGTGAAAAAGTCGAGACCCAGGCGGAATTACGTTCCTACAATGCCGCAAGAGGAACCTGTTTGGGCACCAAGGAATGCTGACATCTGGAGGACCCAGGATAACCAACCAGTATGTTTCCACTGCGGACGACCAGGACGTGGTGCGCTATTGTCGAGAAAGGTGGCGGATATTTGATGTCATACCTGCCAGAAGACAGCAGACCGATCTTAGTCGACGCCAACTCCGGGACTACGAAGATGAACAAGAAGATGTGGGTGCAGGACGACGTAGGTCACCATCGCCGTAAGCTAGCCACTGGAGAGGACGCTCCCCAACACACCGATCAAGGTCTCCATCGCCATTTAGAAGCTCCAGCCGATCACCTAGCCGCCGCAACCTGGAAAACTACCTTCCTCGTAGGTGAGGCCACCGAAGAGAAAAATCCTCTGCCCTCAATATATAAAAAAAATTATAGAAAACTACGTCGATATCCTCATTGATGGCCGACCAGCCTAAGCTCTTGTGGACTCTAGAGCATCGTATTCAGTAATTTCGGAGAAGTACCGTCGCCAGTTGCTGAAAACCGTATTCGTCGACAGCAAAACATCTCTGCTGAAGGTGGCTAATGGGAAATATGTAAAACCTACAGGAAGATCTGGCAACGGCCTTGCCGCAGTGGATACACCGGTTCCGTGAGATCATCAAAGTTAAGCGCTGTCGGGCTTGGCCGGCACTTGGGTGGGTGACCATCCAGCCGCCATGCGTTGTTGCCATTTTTAGGGGTGCACTCAGCCTCGTGATGCCAATTGAGGAGCTACTCGACCGAATAGTAGCGGCTCCGGTCAAAGAAAACCATCATAACGACCGGGAGAGCGGTGTGCTGACCACACGCCCCTCCTATCCCTATTCTCAACTGAGGGTGACACGGCGGTCGGATGGTCCCGATGGGCCACTTGTGGCCTGAAGACGGAGTGCTCTCTACAGGAAGATGTACCATTTGTGTGGGTATAAATGACCATACACAGCCCTTAGAATTCATCACCTTACAGGAGTGTAATCATGACGTCATTCTCGGATGGGACTTTCTGAAGGCATCTCAGGTAATTATAGATTGTGGTCGCCTGTCGCCTGTCGTTGTAAGACAGTTGTCTGAAGCTGAAGATTTCGACCCCGACACAAGACGACGAAGGATCAGAGATACGGTCCACGTCCTTTGAATGAAGCCCTACAAGGATCCTGCACCCCAGGGTAGTTTCGAAGCTCCAGCGACAGGTAACAAGCGGAAAGGTGACGAAGAGCGTAGCGGCGAAAGAAGGTCTAAGAAGGTCGCCGCCAGGGCGAGAATCAGTCATCAGGAGTCGGAGTATGCAGGAGGACAACTCGTTCCCGGTCTAGGAGGACGTAACACCGAGACGCTGTTCTCTTACGGAGGGAGGAATGTCGAAGAAGAAGTTGAGTAGCTCCGTGGTGTAGTGGTTATGATACGAGCCTGTTGCATGGAGGGCCGTGAGTTCAAAACTCACCTGGACTGTAGAATTCTAATTTCTATATTCGGTTCGAGTACATTCTAGAAATATCCACAAATGTTAAGAATCATTGTACTGGAATGTTCTGTAGCTGTATATATACTGTATCTGTTCTGGCCGGAGGCAGTTCGCTCCACGCTCTTGTATGTGCAAGTGCCGAATAAACCTTCGTTAAGTGAAGTTAGTGTTCGTCATTCATCTAATTACACCTTCCTCTACGTGACATTATTCTGGTGGAGACGCTGGGTATCGACCCCAGTACAGTGGCTACCAATGATTCCTAAACACAGGCGCTTAGATGTTCTACAGGACATTCCAGTAATATGATTCTTGACGTTTGTGGATACTTCTAGAATGTACTCGAACCGAATATAGAAATTAAAATTGTACAGTCCAGGTGTGTTTTGAACTCACGACCCTCCATACAACAATTCAGTATCATCTGCACTACACCAAGGTTCTACTCAGCTTGTTGTGCGACGTTATGTGTAAACGGGCAGAAGAATGATCGCAGCACAAAGAAGGAGTTGTGAGACAAAAACGAAAGTCGATAGGCGATAGGCGATTTTCTACATCTGAAAGATGATATCTATTCAAATATTGTGTCAGTCACGTGAGAGTGGCGCTAGTAAGGCCACTATGAGAATGCAGATCAGGTTTTCTTTAAATACCCGCTGTAACGGTCGTGAGCGTTAGTTACCCTTGCGACTGGTCGTGGTGAGTTGATGTTAGTCAAGAATGCCTTTAAGGCCACAAAGACGGTATTATCAACACCACACCGAATTTGAACGAGGCCGTGTAACCGAGCTATCAGAAGCTGAGTGTTCCTTCTGCGATACTGCAGAAAGACTCGGCAGGGACGTATCCACTGTACATGATTACTGGCAGCGGTGGCCACAAGAATGTGTGGCTGTAAGAAGAGCGCGCATTCCACTGAGACCAAACTACCACCGTTTGCGACTTCAGTGGCGTCAAGCGAGACTTCATTGGAGGGCAGGGTGGAGGTCTGCTGTGTTTTCTGATGAAAGCTAGTTCTGCCTTGGTACCAGTGGCTGTCATGTGTTAGTTAGGACAACCTGTCTGTGGCCTAGACACACACCCTGACTGCAGATTTGTATGTGAGTCTGGTGTTTTGACCTGTTGTGCTGCCATTAATAAACAGCACTCCAGGGGGTTTTTCCAACCGGATAACGCTCGCCAAGATACCGCTGTTGTAACCCAACATGCTATGCAGAGTGTCGAAATATTGCCTTGGCCTGCTCGATCACCTGATCTGTTCCAATCGAACGCATGTGGGACATCATTGGACGACAAGTCCAGCATCATCCACAAACAGTATTAACTCTCCCTGTGCTGACCCACCATGCGCAACGGACATGGAACTCCATCCCACAAATTGGCATCTGGCACTTGTACAACATAATATATGCACGTTAACATGCTTGCATTCAATATTCTGACTGTTGCAACGGTTATTAATGGACCAGCATTTCACATTTGCAATGGCTTATCTCACACTGAGATTAGCCTGTGTTCTTGCAATGTTAATCACTTAAATATATTACGTAGACCAATGTATTTCCCAAATTTTGTTATTCTACATTGATTATTTTTTAGTATTTCGATTTTTTTCTGTCTGTGTAAACAAAGTATAGCGTAAATCATCTCTTATGGTATAAACAGCATGTAACTGTGAACTGACTCTCCAGTTTTCAACTAAGTTTGATTCTATTGGTACAGTTATCCACAGCAACTGTGGTATATTTCAAAAAAGAGATGGGAATTCAGCAATCAGATAGAAATCTAATTTGTATTTTTATTTGCAGATCTAGATTTCAGCTATTGAAGAGCTATCTTCAGTGCTGTCGGGCTGGGCTAGCACTTGGATGGGCGACCATCCGGTCTGCTGAGTGCTGTCGGCAAGCAGGGCGCACTTAGTCCTTGTGAGGCGAGCTGAGGAGCTACTTGATTGAGAAGTAGCGTCTCTGACCTCGTAAACTGACATACAGCTGGGAGAGTGGTGTGCTGACCACATACCCTTCCATATCCGCATACAGTGACGCTTGTGGGCTGAGTATGACACGACGACTGGCCAGTACCGTTGGGCCTTCATGGCCTGTTTGGGTGGAGTTTAGTTTTTTTAGTACTTAAAAATGAAAATTTAAACCGCATTGTACAATAGTAGTGACAAAGTAGTGACATACCGTTTAAATCGAGTCATACAGATTCGTCAAGATTTGACAACACATGTTACAACATGATTTTGACATTAATGAGCAGATTTTAACTCAGTCTGTTGTTTACAGAGCAGTACAAGTGCCTGCATCTCATGTTGTGTGCGTAGAGCAACGTCCTCTTTATTACTAACATCAACTCAAAAGTCTCAGTATAATTTTTGTATAACATTGAAATTAAAATTAAAAAAACTGAAACCAAGTAATCTTTACTAAAATTAACAATATTGGCATAAAACAAATTAGATATTAAAAATTTACAGAATATAGAGTTTGCGGTAGACTAACCACTAAATAAATGTGGAAAAATACTTTAAAATTCTGTAAAACATTTTGCAAAAATTATAGTCCATAAAAGCCTAGACTAACCAATCATACTTAATGATCATTGTTACATTGACTCTGCCGTAATAATACGCTCATCTTAATTAATGTATACACGTGATTTGACCTGCAGTGTCTTATCGTTAGGGAAGAAAATGTATATACAGTTTCGTCTATACTTTAAGTACTAGAAGATCAACTGAAATGCATTGGGTCAAATTGACACTAAAAACGTTAACAGTCAAGAGAGTGCAGCAAAAAATTAGAAGACCAACAACCACAGGTAATAATGCCTTTTTCTGTTCTCATGTGGTGAATTGCTAACTGTTGTCATATAAGGGCAAGAACTGTTAACCATGCTACTTCCCCCTGGGTCGTCATTTCTTTTGGTCCAAAGAAGGTGGTCATCGACAAGCTCCCAAAAATGGATGCTCTTCTTGAACAATTGCTCATTGAGCAGGTGAATGATGGTAAAAAATCTCTATTTTCTGGAAGAGGTCCATAAATCTGCCTTTTTCCGCTCTATGAAACAATTTCACATGTGACTGCAAGGGCCGGCCTTGTGGCCGAGCGGTTCTAGGCGCTACAGTCTGGAACCGCGCGACCGCTACGGTCGCAGGTTCGAATCCTGCCTCGGGCATGGGTGTCTGTGATGTCCTTAGGTTAAAGTAGCTGTAAGTTCTAGGGGACTGATGACCTCAGAAGTTAAGTCCCATAGTGCTCAGAGCCATTTGAACCATTTTTGTGACTGCAAGGACGGAATATTATCTCCACTCTCAATTAGGTTGGCAGTGAAGTTACATTTTTCAACTATACCACGCCTATCGAATGCCACACTTTCACTAAACCTAAATTCTAGCCTTGTTCCTGTCTTCCTCACAGAACATACGTCAGAGATCTGAACATATAGTTTTAGACACCTGATCAGTGATAAATACTTCTTCTGACAACAGCATTAGTTAAAATATGTCCAAGGTTATTGTAGTGAGAATGAAACAATGGTTCTTAAGAACTGATACTACTCTTATACTAATTTTACCGTAGTATGGCAAACAAATGTATATATTGCTAGTACCAGGTCTTACATCTTTTTACTATTTAGTTCTAATTTTACTATGAATTTTATTTATACTATGTAGGCGATATTCCTTCGCTTTAGCAGTGTATTTACAATAATCTAGCTCTATTTCACGCTCAGATTGTAAGTGTGAGAGATTGAATAGGCAAATAATAGCAAAATTGAAAAAAAGACATTTTTGTTCTGGCTTGGATAGTTTGAATGATAATTTATGATAGTGTCAGCGTAAATATTGTTCCTGAAGATCCCAAAATTATGTTTTCCATTTTCATTCCTGATCTAAAAAATTAATGGAACCATTGATATCCACTTCACTTGTAGATTTGATTTTATTGTGTAAATCGTTGAACTTAGAGATGATTCCATTAATAACACCATCATTATCTTCAACTAACAAAAGTGTATCATCAACATATCTGAAGTAGCATACTATCTTTGAAAGAATTTTCAATGAAAAACTCATTCACAAGGTAGATGATAAAAAATCGGTTGCAGACCAGAAATGTAGCTTCCCACGCTAAGTCCATCGTTTTGGAGGTATATTTCATCATTAAATTTAAAGTAGTATACGTCAGGATTGGCGATTGCCAAGTCGATGAACTCATTAATGTCACATCTAGAAAGCCTGTTCTGGTCGTTTAGATTCTTCCTAATAACTTCAGTGATGCTTTTATCTGGTGTACTAGTGTATAAATTTGCTACGTCCAAGGACACAAATTTCATGCCTGCTCATATTGGTATATTATCAATTTTATTGCCCAAATAACAAATAAGTTTTGACTGAATACCGTACTGTAGTGAAAATGTTTCTTTAAAATAATTGATACTTTTCTTGGCAACTTTACTGATAGGACCACCTCTTCTATCAATGAACTGTCTCATAGGCATATTTTCCTTATGGATATTAAACTGTGTCCTAGATGTAGGTGTGCATGGATTCATGACCTTAAGATGCCGTGTTTCTTTAGGTGAACATATTTCTCTATATGCAGCTTTTCATTAAGTTTTTTTTTTTTTTGTGCTTTGGAGGCTAGGTCCTTATCGATCATTTTAATACTATTGTCATCGAAAACCTTTTAGTCGTAGTTCTTTATTCGGCTTCCCCCACTATGACGTAGATGTAGATGTAGATGACCACTCAGTTCCTTAGCTCATCTTAGTAACACTGCCACCACATTATTACTTTGCTGCTGACCCTATCCATACTTGCTTTATCATTAATGGTACTATTATTACAGGGGATCTGTTAGAATCACTATTAATAATTTTGATTACAGCCACTGCAATCCTACTTTGTTAATCTTTGAAATCTTTAGAATGTGAATACCATATTTCACATCACTACAGTACCTTTAATGGCTTTACCACTTATCTTAATACTCAAAATATATTCAAAACGTTTGCTTAAAATAACTTCGTCTTATTTATTAAACTTAATTTTTGTCCTATTTACCACTCTCAAATAAGAACTAAACTTCCATTCAGCATCATTAACTTTAAAATTTCCCTATCACATATAAGTCTTGTTTCATTGCCTATTTTGTCAACATTGTCTCTTATAACACCAAATACCAAATAAAATATTTAAGGAGTTCCAAGATCTGCTAGCTTCAGGTGTATACAACTCATAACCAGTCGCTTTCTTTTTATGAACAACTGCCTAATTTCAATTCTCATAATCACAGCCTCACATTTTTGGATACTCTTTAAAAATTTTTCGCTCCTAAAGTTACTCTTGAACCTTGGTGTCACTTTCATTGCAGTACATAGATTATTAAATATGATATACTTGATGGTATTAGCAAGCCTCAACCTAAGGTTCTTATGTTTTTAGTATGTTGCAGATGCCCAGCTAGGCACAGTTTTGATGAAGTTTGATTTCATCGGAACGGTTGTGCCCAGCGACTGTAGACATTTCAAAAAAGGGAACAGAATTCAGCAATCAGTTTAAAATGCAATCTTTATTTTTATTGCAGATCTAAATTTCAGCTATTGAATGACTATCTTCTGTGCCAGCTTTAGCTGTCGCTAGCACACCGGTCGGCAAAGATGTAGCAACAAGATTGATAGTTGTCGATGGATCAAGTGCGCCTATCAGGAGAGAGGGCAAAGACAGACTCTCAGGCAACATGCCACCAATGCCCTCCTGACTGCAAGTATTTAGATTGCCCCCACTGACCAGAGGTCTCAGTCAGTCCACAGTCTCAGTCAGTCACTCTCAGTCACTAGCACAGTCCCTCAGTCACTGGCGCACTAACTCGCATTCTAGTTTGGCCCAGACTCTGGTTTTGATGCATCTGCCACGTCTTGTTGTCAAATCGATGTGCAGGACTCTGAATTTCTGGAACCTTTTCCCTTGTACTACAGACAAATTGCACAGGCTATGGAAGCAGACCCAGATCTCAAGATTTTGTTGCATTACATTAGCATGTCTTGGCCTTGTTCATTGAACAGTATTCAGAACACAGTCGTGCACTGATATTTTGCACATTGGCATAACATTACAATTCAACAGGGTGTGATTCTAATTCAGAATTACAGGGGACAATTGCATTTGCTTATTCCCAAAGAATTGCAAAAGGATATGTTGCGATTACTCCACCAAGGACATTGGGGAATTATTAGCAGTGTGACAACACTGTACTTGGCAGGGCATGGACACTGCATTGAAAAGATGACATCACACTGCCATGCATGCACAGAAAACCAATCCGCTCCACCACAGACATTCGCAGCTTGGCCTAAGACTCAATCACCATGGAAACAAATGCACATAGACTTTGCAGGACCATTTTGGAACACTAATTGGCTCACAGTGGTGGACTCTTTTAGCAAGTTCCTATTAGTGGTGCCTATGGGTTCTGCCACATCATGTAGCACCATTCAAGCGTTGTCCTCCATGTTTTGCATCGAAGGTCTGCCAGAAGTACTTGTATCAGACAATGGACCACAGTTCACTTCACATGATTTTGAACAGTTTTGTGAACAAAATGACACTCGTCATCTAACATGTGCTCCATTTCATCCCCAGTCCAATGGAGAAGCAGAACTCTTCATATGCACTTTTATGCAGCAGATGGCCAAGCCCCACACCACACACACATGGGAACAAGCACTCCAACTCTTTCTTGCCTCATATCACTCCCACCACGAGACAGACCATCACCAGCAGAATTTCTGCATGGCCGCTGTCATTGGATGCTGCTATACTTGCTACACCCACTGCAGCATCTGTTGCCGCCAATGGCCTGCAAATATTGCTTTGCGCCGTGTGATCTTGTTCTTTTCAGGGATTGTGCCAACTATGGGCATTGGGAAAGAAGCGTGATCCAAAAACACATTGGTTCTTTCATGTACCTAATTGCAGGTCCCGATGGTTTGCAGTGTCGCCACCAGAACCAAAGTTGTGTGTGTCATTTGCCCTTTGATACTGCTTAATTTCTTCCCCCAGATTCAAGGCCTCAAGGAACCACACGACCTTCGCAGCTGCCAGCTGGTGCCACCAGGGCACCCCAGGAGGAGCGGATGGATGATGCGCCCTTGCCCCTGGAGTCCCCGCTCACCAACCTGATGGACCTGGATCTGCTGTCACAATCGCCATCGCCGTCGCAGTCGTGCCCTCAAGCCTAGACATGTGCCCTGGCAGCAGTTTTCTGGAGGATGTTCCTGTTGCCTCGGAAGCCAGATGGCAGGGAGCATGCCATCCTCCACAGTTACGGCTCCTCACTCATCTGTATGTCCAATGTCTTGCCTCCCTGCCCGTTGTCGTTCATATCCTCCCTCTACGTCACGGAGTGGCATTTCAGGGGGAATGAATGTGCTGACGTAAGCTGTCTCCAGCACACCTGTCAGCAAAGATATAGCAAGAAGATCGATAGTAGGCGCTGGATCAAGCACGACCATCAGGGGAGAGGCCCTAGACAGACTCACAAGAAACACGCCATTAACGCCCTCTCGACCACAAGTATTTAGACTGCTGACCAGAAGTCTCAGTTAGTCATAGTCTCAGTCTCTGTCTCAGTCAATCAGTCAGTCTCAGTCACTAGCACAGTCACTCAGTCACTGGTGCACTAACTCGCATTGTAGTTTAGCGTCTGTCATTCGTCGCATAGCGGGACTTGGACTTCACCAACAGTGAGGATAACGTGAACTACTGGTGAGGAGCTTGTGCCACAACACATGGGCTCTTAAAGTTAAGTAGCTTCCTGTTTAAGTAAATAAAGAACCCTGTTAATACATGAGTGCAGTTGTGTTGTAGAAAGAAGATACCAGTTACCAAACAACATCGTCTCACTTTCAAAGGAACCATTCTGGCATTTGCCTGGAGCGATTTAGGGAAATCACGGAAAACCTAAATCTGGATGGCCGGATGCGGGATTGAACTGTCATCCTCCCGAATTCGAGTCGAGTGTGCTAACCACTGCGCCACCTCGGTTGGTGCACAAGATGACCAGTGCCAAGGCAATGTTATGGAGTAGCGGATTTGCTGACCTGTTGTAAGGATGTGTGACGCTTATGATCAGTACATAGATCCTCCACAGTCCTAATAGTCTGACCAATATATGACCTGCCAAAACTGCAAGGTAGAGCGGATACCAATCTTATGCAAACCAAGATCATGCTTTGTGAAACCTAAGAGGATCCTAATCTTGAATGATTGTTGAAAAACCTATTTCACATCAAATTTCCGAAAAATATGACCAGTTTTGTTGGACATGCTTCCTGCATAATACAAAGAGGTCGTATGCTTTAGTGCTACCTCAGTATTATCACCACTCATCCAGTGCATGGTAGGTCAATAGCACAATACACATCCGATTTGTCTTTCACTATAAGCATTCTGACAAAAGGTGACCTCAATGTAGGTTAATTCAACTAAAAAACTCTCAGGGACCAAGATAACATGGGCCCTGTGAACCTACGTATGAAGTACCTCTTCATGCTTAACTAGCTGGTGACAACTATCAGCACATAGACAGAAGTGAACGAGCGTAGGTTTCCTGTAACCGGCATGTCCCAATATGCCACCAGCCCTCCTCCTGACCAACACATCCAGGAAGGGAAGGCAGCCATCGTGAAACTAATATATGGGTGGACTGAATTCAAGCATTTTAAAAAGTCGTTCAAATTCTCACTGCCATGAGTCCAAAACACCAAAAGTGTCTTATAATTAGATTTTCCTTGAGACATTTGAATCTCACATTTATCTACGATAAAGATGGAATCTGAAGAAATGAATTAAATTTGTGGCATGACGGGGAAGGCATTGGACTTGGGTAGTCCCTCTACTCCGGTCTCACGCACCCTGTCGAGTGATCACATGCTCCCCACATTGAGCTTACCTACGATCACGCCCTCGCCGCCAGTCCCTTCTCCGGTCCCATCGACCTCTCCCCCGTCGCCTGCCTCGCCCTGTCGAGGTTTCTCACGCCCCCACATCTTGAACGTGCCCTCGCTCGAGGTGTTTGTGCCTGTCCCCCCAAACATAATCCATGACGTCTCTATAATACTACGCGATGACACACTGTTTGTCATATATTTCCCTTCATGCGGTGTTCATGACACAACCTTCGCCATTCCCTGCCACCTGGTGAAATGTGTTCCCCTCTCGCCCTACGTCGACCTGAGCATGTTTCGCGTGTTCGCCACGCCCACTGGAGCACTGGAGACATTGTTGTCGTCGCTCCGTTCCTCCCGCAAACTGCCGGCCTACCTGTAGCCACACAACCAGCACGCCCAGTGCGACGCCTGGCGTGCTTCAACGACTTTCAGGTTCGGTGGCCGGACCTTCCTTCACGTCATCTACCAACACAGTTCCCCAACAACACTGTCGAGCTGACCGTGGTTCGGCTCCCGCGGACCACCCCTGCCGACGCCGACGCCATAGTCACCCCCCACCCCCGACCTCTCGGAAGTACTCCGTACTGCAGGGGGGGGGGGTCTATGTGGTGCCAATGAGATCGACACCAGGATCGATCTGAGCATCATCTTTGAATCTAGCAAAACATTTTCTTTGTGTAATTCCGCCATCCAGTTCTCTGTAAGCCTTACTTGTGTGAAGAGGTAAATAAATGAACTCCTGATTACAAGATGTTGTTTGGTGTATCTCACCCGAGCATCCACCTCAACTCAATTAACTTGTATGTTAATAAGTGACTATAGCTCCATCTTTGTACCACACATTAAATACAGGATATTATTGTTGCAAAAACAACCACTTGAACAGGTCTACAGGTCTAACTTACAGCTTTAAAGACACAATGAATTGCCAATGTTACTCTCACATCTAAAACTCGTCTCTAATACCGTACCTAAATTCCTATGACACTTTTCAACCACAATGGTGCTTCAAATTTAATGTTTCTGCACCTAAAGTGTCTGTATAACTTATTAAAATACGTACGTCTCACTTATTGGCAACATTAAATTCATGCAGAGCACTTCTGAAAGTCTACCTTACAATCTAAAATACACCAAGAATTTGCAAAGTAAACAAATTCCAACATCGCAAAAAGCAGCTCACAATACATCTTGGAATGTATTTAGCGTAGCTATATGACCAGAATGCCTACAACCAGCATGCTAATAAACGTTGTCATCTTCTACTCTTATATAGTGGATAATTGTATTCCCTCTGTAATTTATCTTATAATGTTGCTGCCTCATTAAAGTAAGCATTACAGAGAGAGGAAATACTATATAATTGGAAGATGGAGGTTTTAAGTTATCTGGCTTCTTTCCTGTAAGTTATTTGAATATTGTATACCCTGGCAGAAACTCAGGTCTCACGTTGTTTACCTCTACAGGGAGGAAATGTATTGTTGCTAGCAGAGACTGGATAAACTTGACAGGCAGTAGGGTAAGACTGCGATGAGAGTTGTCGTTTTTGTTGAGCTGTTGTGATCAAATATTGTTCCAACATTTGCCAAAGTTGGGCACCACATTAATTCTCTTTCTACCAGTCACATCAAGCAAAGTTCTGGCCTAGCTGTTATTTGAAATGTATCCATTAAATGGTTGACAGTTGGATTCCTTTTAGAAGGAATTGTTTTGGCTTCATCTAATGACTGCTTCTCAGTTTTTTCTTGGGAATGGCTGGATGTTGCTTCAGCGTCGCAGACTGACTGGGAATTTTATTCTGTAAATTGTCCAGCATCTGGAGAAGTTTGGATGTTCCCAAGGTTTGGTGTCTAATAGTGTATCTTGACATTCTGTGATAAATCGCATGGAGGAAGCTTTTGAAGACACTGCTTTTTGCATGCTAGAGAAAGGTTACATTTTGCACCAAAGTCCAAGCGTTTCCCAGTGACTGATTTAATTAGTTCTGTTGAACAGGCTGTTTTTGAACTATCTCCTGATGTTGCAGAGGAGGCTGGATGGGAGGCATGTCATGCATTGATGGGAGCACATCCCCCCCCCCCCTTCCCCCTGAGAGTAATATAATAGCAACTGAGAGGGCTGTTTTACGTTGACTTGATCTGGCTGTTGTTGCTTTACCTGTGGACAAGGGCAATGCTACAGTTGTTTTGGACAGGCAGGATTATGTTCAAAAGATGCAGTGTTTTTACTGTCTGATTCAGCATATCACAGGATCAGTACTGACCCCACAAAAAGTGTTGAGAGAAAGACTATGTCTTCTTAAGAAAAGTTCCTCGTCGCAGAAGACTATTAAGAGTCTCAATTTTTATTGCGCTGTTCTGCCTAGGTTATATGGGACTCTGAAGGTCCATAATGAAGGGGTTCCTCTTAGACCAATTACGAATAATATTGGTGCCCCGACGTATCATGTTGCAAAGCACCTTGTTACTCTATCCCACTACAAGGTCGGTGTAAACATCACATTAAGAACTCCGTGAATTTCTTACGTCGGTTGAAGGAAATACGTCTGACTGACCCCGATGTTCTAGTAAGTTTTGTTGTGGTCTCTCTTCACTCGCATTCCGCTGTCTGATTCTTTATAGTTGATTGAGTGTTGAATTAACGAACCTGTTTTGACATTTGTTGACTTCCACTTACTTGTTATTCAGTAACTAGTACTATGAGCAGACAGATGGAGTTGCCAAAGAAAATCTGTTGTCACCTACTATTGCCATTTTGTTTATGGAAAACATTGAGGAATGTGTCTTGGAGTCCGAGCCTTGGAAACATGGGCGTTTTTGCAGATATCTAGACGATACTTTTGTTCACAATAATGATGGAATCTCAAGAAATCATTTAATGATTTGTGTCACAGCCAGGACTTGAACCAGTTTCGTTGGTTGGTAGAAAGGAGTACTAACTATTATTTAATGTGTGGTACAAAGATGGAGCTATAGTCACTTATTAACATACAAGTTAATTGAGTTGAGGTGGATGCTCGGGTGAGATACACCAAACAACACCATATAATCAGGAGTTCATTTATTTACCTCTTCACACAAGTAAGGCTTACAGAGAACTGGATGGCGGAACTACACAAAGATAATGTTTTGCTAAATTCAAAGATGGTACTCAGATCGATCCTGGTGTCGATTTCATTGGCGCCACATAGCCCCCCCCCCCCCCCTGCAGTACGGAGTACCTCCGAGAGGCCGGGTGGGGGGGGTGACTATGGCGTCGGCGTCGGCAGGGGTGGTCCGCGGGAGCCGAACCACGGTCAGCTCGACAGTGTTGTTGGGGAACTGTGTTGGTAGATGACGTGAAGGAAGGTCCGGCCACTGAACCTGGAAGTCGTTGAAGCACGCCAGGCGTCGCACTGGGTGTGCTGGTTGTGTGGCTACAGGTAGGCCGGCAGTTTGCGGGAGGAACGGAGCGACGACAACAATGTCTCCAGTGCTCCAGTGGGCGTGGCGAACACGCGAAACATGTCCAGGTCGACGTAGGGCGAGAGGGGAACACATTTCACCAGGTGGCAGGGAATGGCGAAGGTTGTGTCATGAACACCGCATGAAGGGAAATATATGACAAACAGTGTGTCATCGCGTAGTATTATAGAGACGTCATGGATTATGTCCGGGGGGGCAGGCACAAACACCTCGAGCGAGGGCACGTTCAAGATGTGGGGGCGTGAGAAACCTCGACAGGGCGAGGCAGGCGACGGGGGAGAGGTCGATGGGACCGGAGAAGGGCCTGGCGGCGAGGGCGTGATCGTAGGTAAGCTCAATGTGGGGAGCATGTGATAACACGACAGAGTGCGTGAGACCGGAGTAGAGGGCGAGGTCGGAGAAGAGCTCGACGATTGGAGCTGGAAGTCACTCGACTGAGGGAGTAAGTCCGACGTGGAGGTAGTGGTCGGAGCGTCGTGAGCCACAACAGTGAGTGGCGTGGTCGTGGCCTGAAGGGGGGTAGAAGCGGGCTCGACATGAGCAGGCTTAAGTCTGTTGAGAGAGACTGTAACAGCTGAATCTTTTATCTGGATGTCATAGATTATGGCTGAGCACTGGAGAACTTGGTACGGGCCGGTATATGGGGGTTGGAGGGGAGCATGGCCAGTGTCATCTTGGAGCATGACGTACTCGCAATTGTTCAGAGATTTCGGGACGTGAAACTTAGAGCGGGAATGGCCAGAGGGCGGAGGGATGTGGAGGTTGATGAAGTGACGTCTGACGTGGTCCACGAAGGAAGGTAAGTCAGACTGAGGGAGAGAAGCGGAAGAGCTCACAAGTTCACCAGGGAGAACAATTTTCTGGCTGTATACGAACTCGGCTATTCTGCGAACTCGGCTATTCTGCCTTTGAGATCTTCCTTATAGATCGCACGAATGCCAAGTAACACCAGGGGAGGGGCCTCCGTCCAAAGAGAGTCGTGGCATCGAAGTGCCGCCGTGAAAGTGCAGTGCCAGCGCTCAACTAGCCTGTTACTTTGCGGGTGAAGCCGGCCGCGGTGGTCTAGCGGTTCTGGCGCTGCAGTCCAGAACCGCGGGACTGCTACGGTCGCAGGTTCGAATCCTGCCTCGGGCATGGGTGTGTGTGATGTCCTTAGGTTAGTTAGGTTTAAGTAGTTCTAAGTTCTAGGGGACTTATGACCTAAGATGTTGAGTCCCATAGTGCTCAGAGCCATTTGAACTTTGCGGGTGATATCCTGTGGTATGGATGCACCGGATGCCACAAATATTACAAATCTCGTTGAACAGGGCTAACTCAAATTGTCTGCCCTGGTCAGTCGTGATGATAGCTGTACATTCTAAGCGCGATACCCATGACTCGAAGAAAGCTCGAGCAACAGTTTCTGCCGTGATATTGGGGAGGGGGACAGCCTCAACCCAGCAAGTTGTTCGGTCGATAGACGAGAGAACATAACGAAAGCCGTTAGAGGGGGAGTGAGGGCCAACAATGTCAATGTGAATATGCTGGAAACGCCCAGAAGGGATCGAAAAGGCGCCGAGGTGGGTAAAGTGTGCATGTGTACTTTGCAGTGTTGGCACACAACGCAGGAGTGTGCCCATTGTTGGCAGTCCTTGTTGACATTTCTCCACACACAGCACTCCGATACAACGCGGGCAGACGCGCGAACACCAGGGTGGGCTAAATTATGCAGTGCATTGAAGACAGCTCGACGGAGCGTGGTTGGGATGAGAGGGCGTAATGTGCCCGTACTGTCGTCACGCCAGATCTCACCAGAAACGCCAGGGAAGGTGGTGCGGACGAAGTGTAGTGAAGAGGTAGACTCTGAAATCAGGTTTTGTGCGTCGTCGTCAGCGGATTGGAGGTTAGGCAGGTCAAAGGTCTAACAGCGAATGAACGGCGTCGACTCGTGAAAGGAAATCAGGAACTATGTTGTCAGCACCCTTTATGTGTCTGACATCGGTGGTGAACTGAGATATGAAGTCCATGTATCTGAAACGGTGAGGAGGTGGGTCAGCTGGCGGGTTTGAAATGGCCACAGCCAGGGGTTTGTGGTCTGTTAAAACATAGAGAGGGCGTCCCTCAACGTCAGTCTTAAAATGCTTGATCGCTTCGTACACCACGAACAACTCCCTGTCAAACGCGAAATATTTCCATTGTGCATTGGTGAGCTTGCGCGAGAAGAACTGCAGAGGTGAAGTTTGGCCGTCGACTGTCTGGCTAAGCACAGCGCCGATGGCAGTATCGCTCGAGCCTGTGGTGATGAAAAGCTGCGCATTGGGATGAGGATGCGCGATGGTGCAGGCCTTGGCAAGAAGATTTTTGAGGGTAGTGAAAGAGTCAGTCATAGCAGGGTCCATGGAACGGGCCGAGTTCCAGGAGTCTTGGTGCCTGCGAAGGCGTCTGTCAGTGGAGTCTGAATCTCCGCAGCCTTGGGTAGATGATGGCGATAATAATTAACCGTCCCCAGAAAGCGCCGGAGCTCTTTGATGGATGAAGGTCTGGGTAGGTTTAGTATTGTTTGTACTTTGTCAGGAGGTGGTGAAATGCCGTCAGCAGAGACCCGAAAACCAAGAAAAGTGACAGCGGGTTGATGTAGCTGCAATTTGTCCTGGTTGGTCTCGATGCCAGCTGCTGCGAGAGTGTCCATAAGAGTTTGCACATGTCGAATGTTGTCCTCGTTGGAGGAGCTGAACACAAGAATGTCATCAAGATACGCAAAGCAGAATTTTAGGCCGAATAGCACTTCGTTGATGAAGCGTTGCCAGGTCTGGGTTGCGTTTTTTAGCCCGAAGGGCATGAATCGAAACAAATAACCCGATTGGGGTGGTGATTGCTGTCGTCTCGATGTCTTCAGGAGCCATGGGGATCTGGTAGTAGGCCTGTTTGCAATCAATGACAGAGAACGTGGTCGCACCTGCGAGGGAACTGGTAAAGTAGGCAATGTTGGGAATGAGGTAGGTGTCCATAATTGTTCGTGCGTTTAGTCGATGGTAGTCTCCGCACATGTGCCAGGACCTGTCTTTCTTGGGTGTCATATGAATGGGCGTAGACCAGCTGCTGGCAGAGGGGTCGATGACGCCGGAGTTTAGGAGTTCAGAAATCTGATTTTTAAGGTCGGAGAGGCGCTCGGGACAAAGTTGATGTGATTTACTGGAGATCGGGGGGCCTGGCGTGAGGCGAAGCTTGTGAACTGTGCCGTTGGTGACGACAGAAATGTTGCCAGCAGCACGGGAGGCAGGCGGGGCAGGCGAGGCGAGGTCGTGGTGTTCGGAGCCACTCGGCGGATCTGACGGGAGCCGAGGCGGTGAAGTGTCCCAGGAGTCAACGTGACAATATGGCCGCCGGCCCCAAGCAGTGGCACCGTGGTCGGGTGAGCACGGTAGAGCTCATGAAGCGTTAGTGAGTCCATTGTCCGAGGGCGCGGCCTGTGGCAGCACGGTCGCGGGCAAAGCGCTAGGCGCGAGTGCACTGTTTGTGTTATCAGTTGCGGTCGCACGGCGGCGCGCAGGAGCCGAAGTTGCATAGTTTGAGGTGCTGTCCGCGAGGGGAGGGGTAGGAGCTGTCAGTACGGAAACACGTGACCCTCGTTGCGCATGCGCACTCGTATCCAGCTGAGTGTCAAATGCTGCCGTGTTAGGGGGGTGTGGTCCTGTGGAACTGTTAGTACATGTTATAGCAGACTTGATAGCACAGTTGTGAGGGGTAGCGGGAGGTAAGCACACGGAGGCTGGATTGCTGGGACTACAAGCAGATTCGGCACACTTAATGACCTTGCTTTGTCCTTGCTGCAGTATCTGTAATTCCTTTGCTGTGTTGGATAGTTGGAGCTGAATTTCGTGGAACCGGAGGGAGCGCTCGAAGTTTTCCTTGCGTAGGCGAGTGACGTTTTCAAGCTCAACAAGGCACTTGTGCGTTGTTTCTTGCAACGTCGTCGACAGAGCCGAGCATGTACGGATGAGATGAGCCTAGACCGACGTGTCACGGGTGGGGGGGGGGGGGGGTTTGCTCGATGGCGCACAGGGGACGTGATGAACCACGGTGTTTTGCACTAGGTCTGGTGAAAGTTTGTGGTGTCGCAAGGAGTCAATGCCTAGTATAGGTTCCTCAATATTGCACACTAAAAAAGTCCACTCGAGTTTGCAGTTTGCAGAGAGTGAGATGACGTGGGAGGTTGAACCTGAGCATTGTAGTTTAGTAGAACTCACAGCTTCCAGTGAAATATGATGAGGGCGGATGTTCAACGACACTAAGGACGTAGGCAGCAGTGAAACATTGGCGCCTGTGTCCACCAGGAAAAAGTATCCCGACGAAATGTCTTTAATATAAAGTCGTCCGTAATTATCCGATTGTTCCCAGACAGAATGGAGCACTGGGAGGTGCCTGTCATGTTGTGCGCAGGAGGCGGCACCCGGATCTACCTGCAATTTGCGTTTGGGAAGCAGCAGGGTGGTCTGCACTTCCGTGCTGCCTCACCAAACTGTGTGTGGAAGTAACAGTATGGGTAGTGCGGCTGCATTTCCTGCGGAAAGTTCGTTTCCAGAGGCGGTGGCCGAGGTTCGGAGGCCGCAGCTGGTTCGGTTGCAGGAGAGGGCGTGACCGAGGGTAGAGCCGGTGACGTCCCAGCTGCTGCGTCCCAGAGCGAGCGGAACGGTCGGTACAGTGCGGCCCCGGCAGCGTCCAGCCGCGGGACGATGAGCCTGAACCTGAGACTTGCCAGGTAGGCAGTGGCTGGCGAAATAGAGCAGTGATGCATCGTGCAGTTTGTCGGCAATTGTCGTTCGTTGCTCGACAGGTTCGGGAGACCTCTGAGCCAGATCGAAGTGGATGTGGGGAGGTAGTTTATCTGTCCAGATGGCGAGGAGAGCTGTGTCAGAGAGTAGATCGTTGCTGACCATGGCCTGTTGCCATCTCCAAAGTTGTGAAGGGTTGTCGTTGCCTAGTTGCTCAACGTGGAGCACTTGCCGTATTGCTGTCTCAGTTGAGAACTGTCTCTTTGGCTAGAGTGTACCGGGTAGCTGAGTCCGAGGCGTCGACCAGGCCAGCAATCAAGTCCTCCTGGCCGTGCAGGTGGGTGATAAGGCACAGAAATCTGGTTGATTCGTCAAGTTTGAATTGGTCGAACACTTGGTCCACAATTTTGAACCAGATTGTTGCCCTGTTGGGATTGAACGGCGGCAGCGTCGGTAAACGTTGTAGAACGTTCGGAAGAACAGGGTGAGTTGAATTCGTCGGGGCACTGCCTGAAACAAGCTGATGTTGCTGCAGTATGCCAGGAGAGTGTGTCTCCAGGGTATGTGGCGACAACGGCTGGTCGGGTGGCAGTGTGAAGGTGACGCGTTGTGGTTGAGTGCAGTCTGTTGTGACGCAGAAGGCCGACTCGGGTGAGACACCGTAATGTGTTAAATGCAGTTGCGGAAGCTCGACTGGGGCCGGTGCGGGGGCGACAGGTGAGAAAAAGTTCAAAGTTTGAAAACGCGTGCCAGTCCGCTGAAAACTTGACTTGCAATCAGAGTCGGTGCCACTTGTGTTGCAGGGAGGCTGCGGCAGTGTGGGCTGTCCAAAAGCACAGTGAGAAAACTGATGTCGAACGTTGGGCGAAATGTGTGAATGTTCACTGTTGATAGTCATTTCACTCAAAACAGTGTGCGGAAAAAGGTTAATGTCGTGGCACAAAACACTGAGGCGTAGCAGTGGGATGGAGATGGAGGTCAGGCACAGATAACAAGCCATTGGTCCTGTTGCAGGCCGAGATATTGAAGCAGGAAGGCATGTGCTGATGCTGAACCAAGGCAAGCGCGGGCATGGTCAGATGGTGAGGAGGTTGACCTGTGAACAAAGCAGTTCTGGCCACGTGGCAGAAATCCGCGTGGTACTGCACAGATTGCGGCGTGGCAAACTGTTGTCCTGGCGGTGGTAGGTTATCCAATGGAGCATTTGCAGAAATCGGCATTGATCCCACACTGCACGGAGATCCGTAAGAGGTAACTGCACCGTCGATGAGGGAGGGCACCTGTGGCGGGAACAAAGGCGTCTGATAGCCAGAGGCATGCACACTCCTTACCTCACTTATTGTTGCAGGCACGAAAACCTCCAGCGAAATCAGCATAATCGACGAGTGAGAGGCATCGTGTTGCAGTCCTGGCGGGTGTACATCGCCCGCAACACGATGCATGTCGATCGCAAAATCCGGCGTTAAGTGTTCGGCCGAAGCCATTGTTTGAATGTTGTGTTGATGTAATACACGCGAAAATAACCGACGTGGAGGCTGCAGACACAGTAAAACGGCAAAAACGGAATGCATTACAACTCAGGGTCACCAGTGAGGTGGATGCTCGGGTGAGATACACCAAACAACACCTTTTAATCAGGAGTTCATTTATTTACCTTTTCACACAAGTAAGGCTTACAGAGAACTGGATGGCGGAACTACACAAAGATAATGCTTTGCTAGGTTCAAAGATGATGCTCGGATCGATACTGGTGTCGATCTCATCGGCGCCACAGAGTAGTGCCAGTAAATTAGCTGGTGTGTTTTAATAAGTAATACAGGCAATTTAGATGTGGAAATATTTGATATGAAGCCTTATTGTACTTGCAAAGTGTGCAAAATCTCTGTACATAAAAGGAAATGTTCAAACTGACTGGACGACTGACTGGCTCATCATCGCTCTCCCCAAACCGCTAAGGCTAGAAACCTGAAATTTAGAGAACGTCTGGGTCTTTACTGTAGGATCATTTAAGAAGCGACTGTCCAAAATGGCACTCCTATGGGGGTGAAAAAGATCATGAAAAGCTTTTCAAAAGTATGTTGCAATGAAGGGAATTTCAAAAAATCTTTAAGTATATGCATAGAATCTGATATTAATTGTTCAAATAATAAAATCAGAACGATTTCGAATGTAATAAAGAGGGAAACAGGTACTGCATCATCTGACAATGTAAAAACTGCTGTCCTAAAAATTAACAATTTGGAAATAACTGATAGTAAACAGTTAGGAGACACATTTAACAACCACTTTCTAACTGTCACTTCTCAAATAGGCTGCAGTGGTGACCTAAGGGAAGCTGCAGATATTCTGAAACTTAATCTCCCACAAAGTTTTAATGATATAAATGTACCACCCATAACTGTTAATGAAATAAAAAAATATAATTCACTCATTGAAAAGTAAAGGATCTTCAGGTATAGATAACATCTCTAGTAAACTGTTGAAAGCCTGCAGTAATGATGTAAGTGCAGTACTTGCTCTCATTTGCAACACATCTCTTTATGAGGGAGTTGTTCCGAAGAGAATAAAATGTGCCATTGCGAGACCTCTTTTCAAGTCTGGCGATGCTACAGATGTCAAAAATTATCATCCTGTCTCTCTCTTAACAATGTTTTCAAAGGTTCTTGAAAATGCAATGTATAACAGGGTTGTGGCACATCTTGATCAACTTAATATTATTAGCCATAGACAATTTGGTTTTCAGAATGGGGTTTCCACAGAGTGTGTCATATACTCACTCACAAATGATGTCTTGGAGTCTATTAATAGTAAGAAGTCACCAGTTAGTGTCTTCTGTGATCTTTCCAAGGCCTTTGATTGTGTAAACCACAAGATACTCTTGGAGAAGGCAGGCCTATCATTAAGGAATGAAAGAGCCTATAGGTAACTGGCTAAAATCATATCTTGAAGACAGGAAACAAAAGGTGGATCTAAATGGCTGCAACAAAGGATCTTATAATCTGGTGGATTCTGAATGGGGCAAAATACAGCATGGAGTTCCCCAGGGATCTGTCCTTGGAGCCTTGCTGTTTTTAATATATGTTAATGATTTACCCCTGTCCATTAGTAAAAATTGTGAATTCACAATGGTTGCTGACGATACAAGCATTGTAGTAAATGGTAAGTCTACTGCTGATCTGGAGACTGATGTTAATGATATACCCAGAGAAGTTATAGCTTGGTTTTCAATTAATTCTCTTTCAGTTAATATTAAAAAACTAATTTTATACAGTTCCATGCAAAAAATAAACTCCAGAAAATATAGTAATTGCTCATGAACTAGAACAGGTGCACTCCACTAAATTCCTAGGGGTTCACATTGACAATAGGCTCAACTGGGAACAGCATCTGTCTCTTACTCTAAAAAGGCTTTCATCAGCAACTTTTGCTTTAACAATCATTACTCATTTTGGAGACATCAACATTTTAAAATCGGCTTACTTTGGATACTTTCACTCATTAATGAGCTATGGAATAATCTTCTGGGGTAATTCACCAGCCTCAAAAGTACATATACTCTCTGATGAATGTGGGGGACCGAGCGAGGTGGCGCAGTGGCTAGCACACTGGACTTGCATTCGGGAGGACGACGGTTCAATACCATGTCTGGCCATCCTGATTTAGGTTTTTCGTGATTTCCCTAAATTGCTCAAAGCAAATGCCAGGATGGTTCCTTTGAAAGGGCACGGCTGACTTCCTTCCCCGTCCTTCCGTACACCGATGATACTGATGACCTCGCTGTCTGGTCTCCTCCCCCAAAACAACCAACCCAACCCTAACTCTGATGAATGTTGTTAATAAAGACTATGTTCAGTATGAAACAAATTGTCATACCATAACTACAATATAGAGGTAAAGATGATCTACATGTCGAACTGAAAAATTTATCACTTGTACAGAAGGGAGTAAAGTATGCTGCTATAAAGACTTTTATTGCACTGCCTAATTATATTAAATGTACAAGAGAAAATGAAAAGCTATTCAAAGGTACATTAAAAAAATACCTACTTGACCATCCACTGTACTCCATAGATGAAATCTTTTCCAGAAATAATGCACTCCATTAATAATAGATGTATTTAGTCTCTTAGTTATTAGATGGATGATACAATATTAATGTTATAGTTATAATGTTATGGTGTGAATTGCTATGCTAGTTAAATGACGGCTTGTAAATGAGAAAAAGTGATACTTATTAATATCAATATCATTGTATTATATTACTATTCTGTAATATTAATTGTATTTGTACAATTGTATTGACACATTCCACATCCAGATGAATAACTCGCATGTACAGATCCATGGAATATGCATACCAAACAAAATAAAATAAAAATAAATTTGAAGCTAGAACTATGAAAACTGGTATTTGGATTCTCAGTCAGAAAATAAAAAATACATGTTTGAGCATTTTTGGAAACTCACCCATTAAGGGAATAAAATAGTGGGTGAAAGATTTTTTGAAAATAAATGATTACTAAAGAACTACTAAAGAATTTTTAAGGCTACGTCTATGAAAACTGGTACTTGCCTTCTCGTTTAGAAATTAAAAAAAAAAAAAAAAAAACCAACGAGTTTCAGTGTTTCCAGAAACCTAACTCCTAAGGGAGTGCAATATCTACATCTACATCTACATATATACTCTGCTTGCCACCAAGCGGTGTGTGGCGGAGGGCACAATTCCCGCCAAAGTCATATTTCACCCTCTCTGTTCCACTTGTGGATTGCGTGAGGGAAAAACGACTGTCTGAATGCCTCAGTACGAGCTCTTATTTCTCTTATTTTTGAATGATGATCATTATGCGATTTGAAAGTTGGTAGTAATAATATATGCTCTACATCCTCAGTGACGATTGGATTTCAGAATTTAGTGATACGGGATGAAAATTTTGAAGAACATATTCCGTTACATTAAAAAATAAATTTCAGCTAAATTTATGGTTATTTGTATTTCACTTCTCTGTTGGATATTAAGAAATATTTGTTAGGAAATGAAAGTTGCCAGGGGCGGTGGCAATGGGGGGGGGGGGGCGGCTATGGGGGCTATAGCCCTCCCCCCTCCAATGGAGTATCATATTACATTGGATAAAATGACTTCAGAAATCAGCGAATATATTACTTCAACAGATTCAATCTTTTTTTTTATATTTCTGTAGCAATACAGGTTGCAATGTATTTCAAACACATTTTAACAAAAGCAAATAAATATCATTTAACTTAAGATGGGCGTCTTATTATTTATTAATATACACTGGATGTATATTAATGTACGAGTACCACTTACAATAATCAAGAAAGCTAAATATGCCGGGTATGTCTACCAACACTTAAATTGCTGACCCCAGACAAAAACTTCAAAATCGCTGACATCTTGGTATTATTTTCCCTGACACACACATTCTGTGGACACGTTTTTACCCTGAACCCCAAAACAGTTACCAAAAACTACTTCAAGCGACACCAAATTTTACCAATTTGTCGGTGGAGGTCCCCAGCTTTCCTTTTGTTAAGCGATATTCCATTCCCCCAAAGCTCCTCCCCCCCCCCCCCCCCCCCCCCCGCCTGCCATAGCCTCACCCCTTGACTGACTTCTAGAACCACCCCTGAAAGTTGCTATGGAAATATCTCTACAAGAACACAAAAGGCTCGAGTAACAGAAATTTTGGACTGCAGCTATTAGAATTGCTTTTTGGTCAGAATTACATTCGGAAAAGACCATACTTTCTTATGGACTGGGTGTTGTGTTGCCTTCATCAGCATTTCATCCTCATCACCAGCACGCAAGTTGCCCAATGTGGCATTGAATGAAATGAGACTTGCACTTGGTAGCAGAACTTCTTCGAATAGGGGCCTCCCGGCCAACAATGCCATACGCTCATTTCACTTAACTGATCATTAACTGCACTAAATTTGCTATTGTTATCTGTTTTTACTTCAGTTAACTGATTGTTAACTGCACTAAATTTTGTATTGTTATCTGTCTTCATTTTCTTTAATTTTGCCATAATCAACTGTAAAATATCAGTTTTAACATGCCCCTGAATGGGCTGCATTTTTAGCATTATCTTCACCCTCCTCGTGTAACTGATCTATTAATGACAGATAGCTCAAAATTCTTACACACAATTAGGATCATTAGTCAAAGCATTTCCCAAAAAATCATTGATTTATTTATTATAATTTGGTACTGACAACAATATTTATAATAGTATAAAACGGAACATTATTTCACTGCTGTGCCATTTTCTTTGGAACCACTGACTACACAGCTTGGAAAAAGAGTCAGAGTACACACAACATTCACATAAGTGTCTTATGCCTCCAGTTTCCTTCCCTGATGCTGACTTGTGAAAAAGACAAGTAATTTATTTTACAACAACAAAAATATTTAAAAATGTAGCTCAAATATCACCGGCCTCATCAGCATGTTATTTTTCAGGAAATAGTAGGCAAGGGAAGTAGAGGAGGTCATTTTCAATGTCTGTACCAATTTTTGAAAGTTTAACTTTAGTTATTTAGGAGAGAAGTGAACCTGAATGATGAAAATTCAAGTTTTCGGTAGATTGGAAAAGAAGATTTACAGATTCATTAACTTACCACTATGCTCATTTAGAACATTCCAGCTGCATTCTCCAGTTTCCTCCTGTTTCCTTATCCTCCATACTCTCTCTCTTCATTCTTTTCTTTATGCTTGACTCCTTGGTAGCAGCTTCTGCAGCTGTCTCTGCTTCAGTTACCTGCCACTTATCAATAGCAGTTAGAGCTGTAGCCATATTCCTTCCCATCTGTATGTTCAATTTCTTCATAACATTGATCCTTGAAATTGCACCATCATTGAATGTTATTATTGCAGCCATTACACCAGTCTTCAGCACTGTGAGCTCAACGAATACAATTTTTGGTGTTCTCTCCCATATACAGCTGTTGAAGCTTTCATTTCCATTCTGAGAGAGACCATGCATACATTTCCTAAGTACATTTTTATTTGCCAGATCCCTATATATAAGCCTAATTGCCTCCATTACAGCAAGCTGTAAGGAATGCTTGTGGATATATTGTATACCTGAAGCATTGCTCAACTAGTACTTGCACCACGAATCTTCCCCTTCTGGACACAAACCATGCTGTGGGGTTTCATCTGTCGGCTCTCTGTGAAACCATGATGCCCAAACAGCTCGTCTCATGTTCTCCAAATCTCCTACATTTCTCCTTTTGCTGGTCTATAATATTGAGTCAAAGAATCAATTTCACTTTTTGTAAGATGACCTGGACCACCTATGAGTTTTCCATCTGATAGTTTTTGCCACTGAAGTCTTTACATAATTTTCTCAGCTGAGTTCTCACTCTTTTTTGTACTTGCCCCACATGATACCAGATCCAATGACACCATGGTGGGTGGTTGAACCCGATTGGCCCATGAGGGCCAAAATGCAGAGCTCTGCTTTTGCTTAGATGCTGTCTGGTCATATGCACTATGAATTCACATCTTTTTTTTTTGTATAGAATAGACACTTCTGTAACTAAACATTTTTGGTTTTTCTTTGCATTTTTTAAGTTTGCAGTCTGACCAAAATGGTCTCATATCAAAGGATTTGAACAGCTACCTCAAAACATATTTGGTTGATACCTGTCAGAATGTGGTTAAGAATTGAGAATGAGTCTTTGGTTATTCTTTCTGCATTATTGATGTTTTTTTTGGGGCATAATGCATGTGTTTTACATTTTTAATAACAAACAGGAAGATTTTAGAGCAGTAATAGAAATGGAGTTTCAACTCTTGACCACAGCTTGTCTTCTTTTGCTAAGATAAGGTACTTTATTCACAGGAGTAATCCATTACCTATCTGAGCTTCTGCTCAGTTTTACTCTTGAGTGTTTTGGGCACAATAAGACTTAAAAGAAGGAGTTTGTTTAAGAAAGAGTTACAATTTTCATCTAGACTGTCTGCTTAATAAATTTCTCCCCAATATTCTTCCTGAAATTTCTCTAAAAACCCTGTATCAGTTCATTATTTATGATTCTGTGAGACAGTTCTTTTCCTGTATAATCTTTATCTATCTGACCTGTAATTTTTGATGTCAACATTTGAGCACCATGTTCAAATACAGTTTGACTATTGGTTTTAAGCTTAATCACTGCAAACTGTTATGTCTAAAACCCAAATGTCATTGGCAATTGCACCATGTTCCATAATACTCAGAGAGAATTTTACTGTGGCATATACAATGAGGTGACAAAAATCATTAGACAGTGAGATGTACATACACAGGTGGCAGTGGTATTGCATACACAAGGTACAAAATGGCAGTGCATTGGAAGAGTAATCAACAGATTCATGTGAAATTGTGTGATTAGCGCTGCACAGTGGGAATCAACAGGCTTTGAATGCAGAATGGTAGTTGAAGCTAGATGTATGGGACATTTCATTTCAGAAATCATTAGGGAATTCAGTATTCTGAGATCCGTAGTGTCAACAGTGTGCCAAGAATACAAAATTTCAGGTATTACCTCTCACCATGGACAAGACAGTGGCTGACAGCCTTCACTTAATGATCGACAGCAGCAGTATTTGCATAGAGTTGTCAGTATTAACAGATAAGCAACACTGCATGAAATAACCACATCACTGTGGAATTTATGACAAATGTATGCATTAGAACAATGCAGCAAAATTTGGTGTTAATGTTATATGGCAGCAGACAACCAATGTGAGTGCCTTTGTTAACAGTATGACATCACCTGTAGCACACCTTCTGAGCTTGTAACCACAACAGTTTGACCCTAGATGACTGGAGAACTGTGGCCAGGTCAGACGAAACCTGATTTCAGTTGGTAAGAACTGATGGTAGTGTTTGAGCATTGTGCAGACCCCATGAAGCCATGGGTTCAAGTTGTCAACAAGGCATTGTGCAAGCTGGCGGTGGCTTTCTTGACGTGGAATGGACTGGGTCCTCTGGTCCAAATGATCCGATCATTGCCAGGATATGGTTATGTTTGGCTACTTGGAGAAATGAAAATGAAATAATCATGTGGCATTGTCCCCATTTGGGGAAGTTCGGTTGCCAAGTTGCAAGTCTTATTTCAGTCGATGCCACATTGGGTGACTTGCATGCCGGTGATGAAGATGAAGGATGATGACAACAAAACCCCCAGTCCATGTGCAGAGAAAATCGCCAACCTAGCCATGAACCAAACCTGGGCCCGCTGCATGGTAGACAAACATGTTACCACTCAGCCAAGCAGGCAGACTACTTGGAGAACATTTGCACCCATTAATGGACTGCATGTTCCAAAACAACGATGAAATTTTTATGGATGACAATGTCCCATGTCACCAGGCCACAACTGTCATGATTGGTTTGAAGTACATTCTGGACAATTCGACTAATTTCACAGCTCATGGTGTACGGCACCCTATCCACCATTTTCTTAATATCAATTTAGTTTTCAAAGATAATTTTGAGTCATAGCACCATCCTTCAGCTGACAGACTGAGATTAACCTTTATTTTCAAGTCCCATTACTTGATGAAATGAAGCACTTTTGAGTAACAGAATCAGTTATGAAAGACAAGTAATGAATTACTTGAGTAAGTACTACCTCCTAAGAGAATCTCGGTGTGGGTGCTGAAGTGATAGATGTTCAGAATCAGCCATAGCAGAATTCACAAGGATGTGTATCTCAGACCTGTATAACAATAGTTACAGAAAGGATAGATTGCTACTCACCATATACGGTAAATGAAAAACTGACTTGCAGAAAGGCACAATGAAAAAGACTGCTGAAATACTAAACTTTTGAATAAAGTCCTTCTTCTGCAGTAAAAATCACATACACATTCACAGAAAAACAACTCACAAGCACCACCCATGATGCTCCATTGTGGTTGGTTGCTGTGCCTCCACAAAGAGAATCTCTGCTCTAATGGACCAACACCTAAAGCCTATTACACATAACTTTCCCTCAAATATAAAAGACACCAATGATTTTCTCCACTGAATATCCACAGTACCTGTTTCTTTAACACCCAGCATCCTGCTCATTATCATTGATGCCACATACGTCTACATTAACATCCCCAATGCCCATGACTTTGCCACTATTGAGCACTATCTTTTCCAACATCCAACTGACTAGCTAAAATAATCAACCAATCTTTTGAACAGAGGTGCTTTCCTGATGTGTTAAAACATGCCGAAGTGAGACCTCTGTTCAAGAAATGGTCGAGGGAAGCTATAGGAAACTATCGCCCTATTTCTATTCTCCCAATCCTGTCAAAAGTGTTAAAGAAAGTAGCTGCAAATCAGATCAAAAATTTTATCATAAAAACTGATATTATTGTAAGTAACCAATTTGGATTCCAACAAGGAAAAAACACACTGGATGCAGTAAATAACTCTATTGAGAAGATATGCAAATCATTGGATCAGAGGAGTAAAGTCGCAGGTATCTTCTGCATTCTTTCCAAAGCATTTGACTCGGTGAACCATGACTTGCTTATCTACAAATTAAACAAATATGGGATTAAGGACAAAGCTCTGAAATGGCTCACATCATACTCGCACAACAGAAAGCAAAGGGTAAGTGTCACATCAAATGCAGTGAATTATTATTCTAAATGGAGTACAGTACCACAAGGTGTGTCTCAAGGCTCCATTTTGGGCCAATCCTGTTCCTATTCTACATAAATGACTTGCCCATAAATATAAATTCCCTGTCAGTTCTGTTTGTGGATGACACTTCTGTTTTAATTGAAGATGATGCAGAAAAAATTCAGAGCTCCATTGTGAGCACAATGGGTACTCTAGAAAGCTGGTTCCAGTTAAATGGCTTGAAACTGAACATTGCAAAAACCAGTATGGTACATTTCAAAACCAAACATTTGAAATGTGTGCATCTTAAAATACATCATCACAATCATCCTATGGAAGAAGTTAACACAGTCAAATTCCTAGGACTAAATGTAGACAACAACTTAAACTGGAGTACACATATTGAGTCATTATCAAATAAACTAAGCAGCTTTGCATTTGCAATGCAAATACTAGCAAACTCTACTGACATGAGTTCACGAAAAATAGCACATCATACGAGGTACATTCAAGTTCTAAGGCCTCCGATATTTTTTCTAATTAACTACTCACCCAAAATTGATGAAACTGACGTTACATCTCGACGTAATTGCCCTGAAGACGTACACATTTTTCATAACGCTGACGCCATGATTCCATGGCAACGGCGAAGGCTTCTTTAGGAGTCTGTTTTGACCACTGGAAAATCGCTGAGGCAATAGCAGCATGGCTGGTGAATGTGCGGCCATGGAGAGTGTCTTTCATTGTTGGAAAAAGCCAAAAGTCACTAGGAGCCAGGTCAGGTGAGTAGGGAGCATGAGGAATCACTTCAAAGTTTTTATCACGAAGAAACTGTTGCGTAACGTTAGCTCGATGTGCGGGTGCATTGTCTTGGTGAAACAGCACACGCGCAGCCCTTCCCGGATATTTTTGTTGCAGTGCAGGAAGGAATTTGTTCTTCAAAACATTTTCGTAGGATGCACCTGTTACCGTAGTGCCCTTTGGAACGCAATGGGTAAGGATTACGCCCTCGCTATCCCAGAACATGGACACCATCATTTTTTCAGCACTGGTGGCTACCCGAAATTTTTTTGGTGGCGGTGAATCTGTGTGCTTCCATTGAGCTGACTGGCACTTTGTTTCTGGATTGAAAAATGGCATCCACGTCTCATCCATCGTCACAACCGATGAAAAGAAAATCCCATTCATGCTGTCGTTGCGCGTCAACATTGTTTGGCAACATGCCACATGGGCAGCCATGTGGTCATCCATCAGCATTCGTGGCACCCACCTGGATGACACTTTTCGCATTTTCAGGTCATTATGCAGGATTGTGTGCACAGAACCCACAGAAATGCCAACTCTGGAGGCGATCTGTTCAACAGTCATTCGGCGATCCCCCAAAACAATTGTCTCCACTTTCTCGATCATGTCGTCAGACTGGCTTGTGCAAGCCTGAGGTTGTTTCGGTTTGTTGTCACACGATGCTCTGCCTTCATTAAACTCTTGCACCCATGAACACACTTTTGCCACATCCATAACTCCATCACCACATGTCTCCTTCAACTGTCGATGAATTTCAATTGGTTTCACACCACGCAAATTCAGAAAACGAATGATTGCACGCTGTTCAAGTAAGGAAAACGTCGCCATTGTAAGTATTTAAAACAGTTCTCATTCTCGCCGCTGGCGGTAAAATTCCATCTGCCGTACGGTGCTGCCATCTCTGGGACGTATTGACAATGAATGCGGACTCATTTTAAAACAATGCGCATGTTTCTATCTCTTTCCAGTCCGGAGAAAAAAAATTGGAGATCTTAGAACTTGAATGCACCTCATAGTTATTTTGAATCTGTCATTAGGTATGGTATCATTTTCTGGGGAAATTCAAGTAGTGTATCTCGAATACTGAAACTGCAAAAGAAATTATAAGATACATGTGTCGTTTACAACAAACAGAATCTTGTCGCCCATTATTTTGGAACCTGCAAATCCTAACAGTTCCCTCCATATACATTTATGAAATTATAATCTTTGTACACAGCAGACAAAAATTATTTGACGAAAATCATTTTAACCACACATACAACACAAGAAATAAAAATAATTTTATGTTACCCACAAACCATTTGAAATTATATGCACAAACTCCACAGTTTATGGGGATGACAATATATAACAAGCTAATGGGCAAAAATATATTTAATATGAAGCCAGAGAGTCTAAAAATAAGGCTACAGCAGATTCTATGGGATAAATGCTAATATTCAGTAGAAGAATTCATAGAGGATGACATGATAATTTGAGCAAGGGGTAATTAATTGTTAATTTTTTATTGTATGTGTAACAAAATTGTATTATTATTATGATACCATTTGTTAAAATCAGTTGTTGTAATTAATTGTTAGTTTTTTATTGTATACGTATTTTTATATTGTATTATTGTTATGGTACCATTTGTTAAAATCAGGTGTTGTATGTATATGGTAAAACTTTACCAAAATTTTGACGTGTCTCTTGTACCTAATCAAATGATTTAGATTATGTATGTTATGAGACTAATAAACTACAATTCACAATTCACTCTAAACCTACTTCCTCCTTCCTGGTCTCCCTGACTGCTTCTCAGCCCATGCTATATGGATTCTTTCTACCAACACCGGCTTTCCTGAACTGTGCAGGTGGGAAATCTCCCTGCAACATATCTTTAATTCCCGTAATCCTCGACTCCCCCCCCCCCCCCCACCCGTCCTATACCTCCACTAGCCCCTATCTCCCACCTACCTGTCCCCTTCCCTACTCCCACTCCACCACAGCCTCCCACCACTGCACCTAACAGTGCTACCCCCTTCCCACCAAGTTACTGCACACTGCGCTATACAGCACTAGCATCCACCTCCCCACCTCATGTCACCTCTTTACCCCCACCTTCCATCTCAGCAGATTGCTGCTCTATCAGACACAGTCACCATTGGGCTCTAGCACCCTGAGACAGTGGCCATTTGTGTATGAGCTGTGCTTGTGTGAATGTGTGAGTGTTTTCTACCACAGGAGAAAGACTTTGTCCAAAATCTCAGTATTTCAGCAGTCTTTTCATTGTACCTGTAAATGACTCAGTGCCTCTTCTATAAGGTAAATAACAATTATCCTTTCTGTATCATTGTTATTCCATCCTGGCTTTTCATTATTTGACTTTACCCATCAAGTCTGTATAAGCCTTCTGATACTGCTGAATATAAGATTCTACTGACTTAGCTAGAATCATTAGGAATAAGAGGTGAAGCTAATAAGTGGTTCCTCTCATACCTAGCAGATAGAATCCAAAGAGTAGAGGGAACACAAACTCATATATGGCTGAACTGTTAGCAAGGCACTTACCAGAAAGAAATTATATGGTCCTCATGGTAGCATATTGTGACCAATATGGTTCTTTATATATATCAATGACATTCTCATTAGCATTAGCCATGGGGAGAAGTACTCTTTGATGATTACAACAATATTATACTAACTGAGAAACAAGTGAATTCTTTGCAGAGAAAGCAAATGAAACCTTCATTGATACTTACAATCAGTTAATAAGCATTGAATTTACTCAACACGTAGAGGAGGCTGTGATGGGACATCCTCCTCTAGCATTACCTTTTTTTGAATAGAAATAGTTGATACCGGGTATACTTTCGATTCTTGTATAAGTGAACGTTATATCAGCTGTTCAACTAAATGAATTTCATATGATTTTATGTACAATGCATTATATTTCAGGCTAAAATGAATAAAAATAAATTAATTTGTTACAATTGATATGTACCAACCCTTAGAAATATTTGGAATTATGAAATATCTGGCAGACTTGAAATTCCTATTATTATTTTTGCAATCAGATGCTAATGTTAAATTTATTTCTAGACTCATTTGTAAAATAATGATATAATTTGAAGATTCTTCTTTTGTCAACAAAGTTTGTAACCTGTTTTGTTTTGTAAACTCTTTGGAATATTGTTAGTACCACAGAACGAGTAGAGTAGTAGTGGGCATTCTTCTGATGGAAATGGATGTGTTTTTATATCTGGCAATAACAATGTAATTTGTGGTGTTACTGAAGTAGAAATTTTAAAGACGATGTGATAATGAAAGAATGTGACAAGAAAATAAAATTCAAGAGTAAGACAGGCAAACCTTCAAACATTATTATGTCAACCGGTACCCACAAAGTTAAAGAAATTTCAATCTCACGAATCTACCCCTAGACATACTGCAGCCAACAAGGAGAAAATGAAGGTAAGTAAAAAAGGCTTTTTTGCGTATCTTATGCCTTTCAAAGCTTTTGAAACTAATGAAGTGACTATAAATTTACTGGTGATGTGTGGGAGGGTAAGATTACAACTGGGGGCTCATCTTGACAGATAACGAAGTTTTGTTTGTTGCAGAAGAAGAAGGACAGTGATTTTTGTCATTTGCAGTTTTTATATATATAAACAGATTTCCAATTACTCGAAGAAAGAAGACCAACAGCTGCCCAGCAAAGTTGTAACAACAATGACAAGATACTGTTAACAATGACAGTTTGGATCAATTGAAGGAGGACTTTACAACTATGACAAGGACATCAATAAGAAAAAAGATATGTACAAACTACTGGTGAAATTATTATTATATTTTCTTGCTAGGAAAATGAATGGAGACAAGGATAGTGGTGATGAAGTGAAAGATGCAGGCAGGACATGTTTGAACCAAGTGAAAGTAGTGTTAGCAAAAAACAGTTAAAACTGATATTTTACAGTTGATTATGGCAAAATTACAGGAAATGAAGGCGGATAACAATACAAAATTTAGTGCGGCTAATGATCAGTTAACTGAAATGAAACGAAATGAGCGTATGGTATTGTTGGCTGGGAGGCCCCTATCCAAGGAAGTTCAGCTGCCAAGTGCAAGTCTCATTTCATTTGATGCCACATTGGGTGACGCGCACTGGTGATGAGGATAAAATGATGACGAGGACAACACAACACCCAGTCCACGAGCGGGGAAAATCCCCAACCCGACTGGGAATCGAACCCGGGCCCACTTGCATGGGAGTGAGCGCTTTACCACCCACCTAAACAGGTGGCCAGTTAACTGAAATAAAAACAAATAACAATAGCAAATTTAGTGCAGTTAATGATCAGTTAATGGAAAAATTTACTTCACTACAAGAACAAGTAAATGGTATGAAAACTGAAGACAACAGTAAAATGGACAGGGTACAATAACAAATATATCAACTTAGTAATCAGGTTTTGGGGCTAATAAAGGGTTGTCAAATGGATTAAAAAGTGGAATGAAAAAGTTGTTGTCTCGGAAAGTAAATTTATTGTTTTGGAAGATGAGCTATTAAGTGAATCTGCGTGACAAACAAAGAATGTTAATGGTGTCAGAGTTCAACAGAAGGCCATACAGGAAAAAATGGAATAGAATTTTAATAGTTTAGATCAAAAAATTTTAAATGTTGAAAACAGTATGCTAACTAGTGCAAATGTTTTTTTCAATATTTACTTACATGAGTAACCAAAGTAATGCTGTGATACCAGCAAAGTTGATAAAACCCTGCAAAGACAGTGTACATGTAGAATTTGATGAAACTGAACGTGATCTTTGCATGAAGTGTCTAATAACAGAGATGATGATTCAGATTTTGGATGTCCTTACATTAAGATTAAGATTGATCAGTGGGAAGGGAACTGTTTGACTGATAAAGGTAGCCCGATTTGTGGTATGTCTGAACAATTTAGAGACAAGATCAAGTATTGTGAAAATTTTATGGAAATGCCCATTGTAGGTGTAAAGATAAGAGGAGCTATAGGTAAAATCTCAGGTACTTTTAACATCTAGTATAGAAGACAAAACCTTTGAACATGGATGCTTAGTGATCCCTAGTCTGGAAGAAAATATAGTTCTCAGTATGGATTGGTTAGTGAAAGTTGAGACTTGTTTTGGATGGAATGCTAAAGAATTATTTATTTTAGAACCTAGAAGTAATACTTATGTGAAAACTGATTTCTGTATTTTAAACTGTGGGAAATGTTGTAACTATTTGCAAAATATTGTGAACCAAGATGAGTTCCAAGTCTTTAATGTTGATATAGATTTTGATGAGACTGAGGATCAGGATTTTGAAAATGTAGTAGATTTTAAAGTAAGGGAAGCTATGACTCTTAATGACCTCCAAAACTAACAACTTAGGAATTTGTTATTGGAGTTTAGAAATGTGTTTAGTGAAAAACCAGGAAAAGTGAAAGCCTATCAGTACATACTTTACCTTAGAGATCATCAACCTTTCTTTCTTGAACTGTATAATACCATTTTCAAAAAGGAAAGATGTAGAGAAAGAAATTCAGAAAATGGGAACATGGGGTGTAATTGAGAGAAGTAGGAGTCCGTACGATAATCCCTTAGTTGTGGTAAGTAAGAGAAATGGTGGAGTGAGAATTGTTTTGGACTCCTGACATCTTAATAAATTTCTTATCAGAGAGAATGACCATCCTGAGAACATGGATGAGCTGTTACACAAATATGATTAAGTAAAATACTTGAGTAGTTTGGACTTGGCCTCTGGATTTCACCAGATCCCACTTGAAATTAATTCTAGAAAGTATTCTGCACTTTTGTATTGAGGTAAGTGTTTTCAGTACTGTGTGGTGCCATTTGGGCTAAATGTATCAGTCAGTAGCTAAATTCACAAGATCTCTGGATTCTGTCTTTGGAAGTGAAATGAGTTCAAAATTAATTGCGATGGTTGATGACATTCTGGTCACTGAAAAAACTTCAGAACGACATTTAGATCTGTTAAGAGATGTTGTTTTCAAGATCAGAATCAGGAGGCATGGCTTTGAAAATAGGTAAGTGTAAATTTGTTGTGGAAGAAGTTAAATTTTTAGAACTTGTTATATCTGAAACAGGAATTGCAACTGATAAAGAGAAACTTGATTCTATTGCTAGTTTTCCTACTCCTTGCAACAACAAACAGCTTAAGTCATTTCTTTGGGTTAATGAGATTTTATAGAAAATTTTGTAGCAGTCAAGTTTTGAATGCTCCATGCATGTGTAAACTTTTGAAGAATACCGTTTGGGATTGGAATCAGGAGGGTCAGGATGCTTTTGATGAGATGAAATGACAGTTGTATTATGACAGACAGTAGTGATGTTGTTGTGGGAGCTTATTTATTTCAGGAGGTTGAAGTTAATGGTGATATTGAACATAGATCTCTTGCATTTGCTAGTGGAGTATTGCAGAAACATGAAAAGACATATGGCGGCTGGTGTGGCCGAGTGGTTCTAAGCGCTTCGGTCTGGAACCGCGCGATCGCTACAGTCACAGGTTCGAATCCTGCCTCCTGCATTGATGTGTGTGATGTCCTTAGGTTAGTTAGGTTTAAGTAGTTCTAAGTTCTAGGGGACTGATGACCTCAGATGTTAAGTCCCATAGTGCTCAGAGCCATTTGAACCAAAGGACATACACTGTAACTAAGAAAGAACTTTTGGCTGTACAGTGGGCATTCAACAAATTTAAAAATTATTTACTAAGTCACAAAGTCATCATCTATATTGATCACAAAGCATTATGTTATCTTCAGGTGTGTAATCTGTACCATAACAGAATTACTCATTGGACCTTATTTTTACAGCAGTTCAATTATGAAATCAGATTCATTAAGAGCACAAACAATATTGTTGCTGATGCTTTGTCTAGGCTACCTTTATCGAGTGAATCATCTAGCATTTTTGGAGAAGGAGAGGAAGAGTTTAAAATTATCTACTTGAGAGGTGTGAAAGAGGAAAAAGAAACCTTGAAAATTTGCAAAGATATCCACAGGTATCAAAATCACGATCAGAATTGGAAATTGTTTAAGGGCATGTTGGGTAAGAAAGGAGCAGAAAAGACAGAACAATGTTATAAGGTACACAATGGTATGTTATTCAGGATGCATAAGAGTGACTCAGAGGATTGGAAACTATGTCGGCTGGAACAGTATATTGATACTTTAATTACTTATACATATGAGAGTTTTGGTCATTGTGGATCAACCAAATGCACACAAAATCTTCAGGAAAACATCTATTTTTATAACATAGGAAGCAGAGTCAAGAAGAAAATTGTCAGTTGTGACAGATGGCAAGGAGTGAAGGTAAGTGCTGGCCGGGGTGGCCGAGCGGTCCTAGGCGCTTCAGTCTGGAACCACGCGACCGCTAAAGTCGCAGGTTCGAATCCTGCCTTGGGCATGGATGTGTGTGATGTCCTTAGGTTAGCTAGGTTTAAGTAGTTCTAAGTTCTAGGGTACTGATGACCTCATATATTAAGTCCCATAGTGCTCAGAGCCATTTGAACTATTTGAAGGTAATTAACCAAACAAGCAGAGACCAAATGCAAAACATACTGGCTAATAGTAACCTTGATCTCATGTTTGTGGATGTTTATGGACCTTTGTCTAAGTCTAAGAATGGATTTTATTATGTTTTTGTGGTGGTTGATGTATTTTCAAAGTTCTTAAAGCTGTTCCTTTCAAGAAAGCTACCAGTAAGCAAATCATCTCTAAGTTTGAGAACTCATATTTTCAACAGGTGGGTATTCCTAAAACAATTTTATCTGATAATGGTTCTCACTTTACATCACAAGCTTAGCAAGATTTTGTTGATTGCACAAAAATAAGTCATATTCTAGCCTTGGTGTACCATCCTTTGAGTAACCCTGCAGAAAGATATATGAGTGAGATCGGAAGACTGTTTAGAACTTATTGTAATAAGAATCATACCAGATGGATAGATTATGTCAGTGATTTTGAGGATATTATGAACAGTTTACAACATTCTTCAACAGAATTTTTTACCATTTGAAATCATGTTTAATCACAGACCAGCTAACTTTATTTCTGAGAATAGTGAGTTTCCTCCATGTAAAATTCTGTCACTGCAAGAGAGGGAAGAGTGTGTCAGGAAGATGATGAAAAAGCAGGGGGATAGGAGAAAGCAGAGACATGATTGTTAATGCATATTTTCTAAATTAGAGGTAGGAGATCTTGTGTTGGCGAAAGCCAAAGAGAAATCTGAAGTGTTGACATCTGAGAAAAAGAAATTTTTCGCTGTTTATATTGGACCATTCGAAATTCTTGAAAATCCACATCCTAATGCATACAGTCTTGTGTATCCTAAATCTAAGAAGTTGTGTGGATTAGGCAATATCACTAAACTGAAAGCATATAGAAATGATCCATAAGTATCTAATTTTTGTTTGTTTGTTCTTTTTCCAGTGTCATGAGTTTAGTATGTAAGATGATGTGATTTCTAGAGTTCTGTTTCAGCCATTGGCTGAGTTTAAATCTATTTTTAGACTCATAAAACTATATAACTGTGTTTTGTTTGTCTGGAATTTAGTATGTAAGATGTGATTTTTAAAGTTCTGTCTTATCTGTTGACTAAATTAAAATCTATGATACACCATATAGTTGTGCTCTGTAACAAATATGTACTTTAGGATTTCATACATATATGCCAAGAGACTAAATGAGTAGATCCTTTTGCAATTTTGAAATGGAACAATGTTCATAATTTGTACTGTAACAATGAGGAATAGTATCTTAGTATATCTGTGTGTATCACCTTGTTATTTCATTTCTTTATTGCATTTTCCTCTGTTCAGTAATGTTTCATATGTGAACACTTTTTAATCGCACTGGACATAAATCCCATATAACTGACTTTGAAAAATAAATAGGGAGAACATACCTTGTATGATGTGAAGAAGGTATTGAATAGCATATTTAGTACACAAAACAATATTTCAGTATTTGATGTGAATACTAGATAGGAAGTTACTTATCTGTTGGAACGTGTGATGCGTACTCTAGGAAGGAAACAAAGATGAGGGCAGATCCAGTCCCTATACTGCTGTATGGCTGTACCTGGCTGGACCAGTCAACTTACAAGAGATTATAGATGCTGGGTAATGTACTCAAGCATCAGTTAACTACATCTGTGGTGTGACTGATATTTGTGAATTGTTAGCTAAGACTGCTAAAGACAGTGTTATTCTGCATAAATGCATGTTTTTTTCAAGTTGGGGGGATTGACTTTCCAATACATTATGTAACTTTAAATCATTACATATTTTTTATCATCTGTAAATGAATCTTCTAGGTTTTTATGTATGTAGGTTAGTTGTATGGACAATTGCCAAATAGTGTGGAAGTCATTTACTAGTATACTGGATGCAGCGTGTTCACATTCGCTTCTTCTTTGTCTTGTAGTAGTGTCAATTTGGTGCGGGTGATAAAATGGCCAAGGAACTCGATTTCCATCACACTGAATGTGCACTTCAGTTGATTGATAAAGATTCTGGCTTCACTCAGTCACTGAAAGACAGTTGTTGGGGGGCTGCAGTGGAGCTTGCTCAACTTTGTGAACATTAGGACATCGTAGAGGTACGCGAAACAACATAGGAAGCTTCGCAAGATGCCATCCAGGATCTGCTGCCAGATCTGGGCAGCATTCCAAAGAATGAACGTCATAAACGGGCTTTCGAAAAGCACGAAGAGGGTGACGATAGCTGTCTTCTGAATGTCTTTGGGTGCCACTGGTATTTGTGTGTATGCCTTTGAGGAATCTATCTTACTAAATATGACAAAGCCCTGCAAGGTATGTGTGGTGTCACCGCCAGACACCACACTTGCTAGATGGTAGCTTTTAAATCGGCCGCGGTCCGCTAGTATACGTCGGACCCGCGTGTCACCACTGTCAGTAATTGCAGACCGAGCGCCGCCACACGGCAGGTCTAGAGACACGTCCTAGCACTCGCCCCAGTTGTACAGCCGACGTTGCTAGCCATGGTTCACTGAGAATTACGCTCTCATTTGCCGAGACAATAGTTAGCATAGCCTTCAGCTACAGTTGCTACGACCTAGCAAGGCGCCATTACCAATTGAGATTGAGATTCTATTAATGTATCATCAAGAGCGATGTTCTACAAATGTGGATTAAAGTTAAGTATTCCAGAAGCTACGTACTTTTCTTTATAGCATTCATTACGTATCCTGTTTCAGACTTCACGCCAGCCTGCGTGAGTTTAAGCGCGTGATATTCGGCTCCCTCTCATTGTGTCTAGGCTGTCTTGTCTAGACACAACAGTATAAACAAAATTTTAATGGTACAGTACAGGACATCTATCTGGTACCATTCATGAATTAACAATGCAATAGTCTCCACACTGGAGCCATAAACTGTCTTGTTTTGGAACTAAATGCAATGTAGACAACCATGGGCTGCTTGATGGCTGAACGACACCTTGCCACCAGTCTTTGCTACCATGAGTTGATTGGGTGCAAGTTGACGAGGGTGGCACAATGAGGGTAGGCTGGGCATAGTTATTATGTGGTCCACCGTTGAATGCTTCATGTCCTTCGATGTGCCAGCTGGGTGGGTGAGTTCAGGAAATTTTTCCAGAATGTCAGCCCAAGGTCCAGGGCACTTCACAGGTTTTATGCTGTACAAGGCAGCCTGTCAGCACTGTCCCACTATCTTCAAATTTGTTGTCACATCAATGTGCTGGCTGTTTGCATTGTCAGTTTGCAGCCTGTAATGACCAAGAAAGTCTGCCCCCAGGATTGGTTCATTGATGTCAGCCACAATAAACGTCCATGAGAATGTTCAACACAGTCTGAGGTCTAAATTGTGGTTGTGTGTGTCATACGTTTTAATGGTCAAATTGTTCACCTTAGTGAGGCGGAGTGCTCAGCCCGCCTGCAGTCTCCTAGCAAAGAACAGTGGAATATCGAGCAGTGAGAACACATGTCAATGAGGTACCTCACACCGCCTGCCCATTTTGCTGAGAAGAAACACATGGATACCAAATTGCAACCAGGTGCATCTGGGCTCGGCTGCAGCTGGGGTTTCAGTGTGTCCATGGAGAACAACACTTTGTCACTTCATTGCCAAAGCTTGTGTGGTACCAGCAGAGGTCGCTCAGTTGCTGCTCTGCTGTCAGTGGAAGAGTTGGAGCTGCATGGCCAGTTGCATGAACCAGTATGGTGGTGGCTGGATCAGCTGTCACTATGGTGCCTGTTGCCCACTGTGAGAGCAGCCACCTGTACAGCCAAGTTTTGAAATAGCTAGTGCATCCATGGCAGAGGGTGTGGGAGGTGTGTGCTACCACAGAGGGGTAGGAATGGTGTCATTATCTGCCACAGAGTCCACATGTGCAGAACATGCCTGTAACTCACTCTCCAGCCTATGGTTGCACGTGGGCAGATCTTCTTTAATCATTTATAAGTTCTTCTAATTTCGCCATCTTGGCTTAGAGTCAATTTCTCGTTCAAGGGGAAAGCAGGCAATGCAAGTAACACAACACATAAGAACAAAAAACCGCAAAAACCACTAGAAGGTTCACGAGCGGAGCACACACACACACACACACACACACACACACACACACACACACACACAAGCAAAAAAAGTGTCTGTTCGCCCGAAAAAGTCGATAGTTTGTCTCTACAAACACTGTTCAGACGCAGGAGCTGAAGCACCAATCCACTTGCGCTTCCTCATCACTCACACCAACGAACGTTCGTCACCAAGTGTCAGCCTCAGATCACTAGTGAAGCAGGGACATGTGCTATCGCTACTTATGGTCCTAGATGTGCAGTGAACAGGCTTTACTGCCGCACCAATGAACTATGTCCAACCAAGGAAGAGGCTTGTTGATGAGAACGTGACAGGAACTGATGAGGGTTGTTTTCCCAATGACATACATTTATTTTGCCACACCTCTTTAGATGTTACAAATGGTTCAAATGGCTCTGAGCACTATGGGACTCAACGTCTTAGGTCATAAGTCCCCTAGAACTTAGAACTACTTAAACCTAACTAACATAAGGACATCACACACACCCATGCCCGAGGCAGGATTCGAACCTGTGACCGTGGCAGTCCCGCGGTTCCGGACTGCAGCGCCAGAACCGCACGGCCACCGCGGCCGGCTTAGATGTTACAAACCAAACTCTTTATCTTTAATGTCCATGCCGGCATGCTGCAGTGGAGGTACGCCTCGATAGTCAATCCTGGAGGGTACACACTCCAGTGATGAGCATGGTGCGCATGTTGTGTGAACCACGTGAAACAAAGGTCACATCTCCAAATTGTCTGTTTCAGGCACAACCTGCAGAGCATCGGGTCTTTCACAGATGGATAACACAGTTTTAAATGAACGAACAAGCAAAACTTTGTAAACATATTTGTGGGGAGTTGTGTTAACTCATCTGGCCTGCAGCGAGAAAGATTGGAGACGCGTGTCACGTTCCACTGTTCATCTCACACTGTCTGTCTGCCTTCTCTCGTGTGGGCTGGTGCATGTCACAGCATTGCCAAAATTTGGTGTAATAAATGGTAAATCTAGACACACAGGCCAGTGAATGCTGGGCACTGATAGCTGTTCCACCATTCATGTGTTTCTGCGGTACAGCCGCCACAGCAGAACTGGAGTGGTACGAGAACTGCACATCTCTCTCCTGTTAATTAATGTTGGCATGTTTAGTATTTCTACAAGTAGATATAAAGAAGAATGCAGATGAGCTGGCATGGGGTCACAGTGGAATAAACTCCAGGCAAATGCGAGATGGTTCCTTTGAAACAGCACAGCCAGTTTCCTTCCCCATCCTTGACACAAACCAAGCTTATGCTCCTTCTCTAATGACCTCGATGTCGACAGGACGTTACACCCATTTTGCTTCCTTCCTTCAGTGGAATAGAGCAGAGCACTGACGTTGGGGGGGGGGGGGGGGGTGCATGAAGCATTGTATGTGTAGAGCCACCAATCCAGGTGTTTAGCTGTCAGTGGCAATAAGCCTGACCCGGCAGTTCTTGACAATCACTTCTGACCTGGTCTTCACCCTGCGACGTGTTCTGTTTTCCGTGTGCTCAGTTATTCTGATGCTCTTGCTGCTCATGTTTGCTTTATGCTCTTCTCTAAGCTGTGTTCGGACTATCTGCTCCCCCCTCCAGTTTCATTCCCTCTTCTTGTGTTCAGCTTCCTGGGCGCGTAGACGAGCCACTGGCAGTTAACGTAATCATATTTGTGCTGACTGTGATAAATGTGGTGTTGTCACAGATGTGCAGATACAAAAGGAGCCATGTAGGACATTATGTATGTACATGATGCTCTTAAACGGTTATCACCATGGACTCTGCATTTTTACAATGCTGGCAGGAGCGGTTGTCCCTCCAGGAACAGGAAAACAGCTACAGCAGCAGCAGGTGCTGGAACTGCTTCAGCAGAATAAGGAATTGCACCATATGTACATTGTGCTGGTGGCGAGCCAGGCACTTGCAGAGAAGCCTTCTCCTTAGCCACCTCTAATGCCACTTGCCAGCTTTGGTGATTCTATGGAGAGCTGTGAGAATTACCTCTGTCAGTTCATATTGCACTGCCCTACCTACTTTTCCTACACTGGTGTCCAAAATTAAAGCAACAAACGGAAATTTTGCAAGGTTGCGTTTATTTTGCCACAAAACAGTATAAACTGGTGATAGCAAAGTAGAAACAATATAAAGAATACAGAATGTAAACAACTGCGACATGTATAACAGTAGAAAAAATGTTCTTCGTTTCTTCCAACTGAACAGATTCGCACACATATTCCGACAACTGGTTAATGTGCTCAGTATGGGGTGTGACCACCTCTGGCAGCAATACAGGCCTGACAACAACGGAACATGCTGTGAATAACGTCCTCAATGTCATGTTGAGGCAATAACGCCCATTCTTCCTTCAGAGCTGCTCGCAAGTTTTGGAGAGTGGTTGGTGGATATTGACGTGGCGCGACCTGTCTCCCGAATGCACCCCAGACATGCTCTATGGGACTGAAACCGGGAGAGCGAGCAGGCCGAGCCATGCATGTATATCTTTCGTTTCCAAGAAAACATTAACCACTTGTGCCCCATGAGGTAGAGCATTGTAGTCCATCAGTAGGGAGCCTGGGCGCAGACCCCATAGCAAAAACCATACATGAGGTCCCAAGACCTCGTCACGATACCTGACAACAGTAAACCTTTCCGATTCAACCAAACAATTTCATGAAAGTTGTTCGAGTGGTTAACACAATCCCTGCCCGCACCATTAGCGATCCTCCTCGATATCGGTCTCTTTCCACAATGTTCGGGTCTCGAAATCGTGTTCCACATTCGCTTCAGATGCGAATCCGTCGAGAATAACGCTCCAGACCAAATCGGGGCTCATCTGTGAAAAGAATATTGGCCCACTGTTCGACAGCCCAGGTGGCATGTTACCCACTACACTCTAGACGTTCCCTTCTGTGAGGCACACGTACAGCAGGTCACAACAATAAAGGCAACACCGTCGAAGGTTTCTCTACACCGTTTGCCTTGATACAGCACGTCCAGTGGACGGTGCGACGTCAGATGTCAGTTGCTGCACAGTACTAAGGTGGTACCAATGTGCCCCTAAGGCCATAGAACGGTCCTCTCTTTCTTATGTCACACATGGTCGGTCCTACCCTGGTCTTTGGTATACAGTCTCGGTCGCTATAAACTATCGCCACATCCGAAAAAACAACAGAACGGTTCACGTTAAGCCGTCGAGCCACATGAGTTTGCGACTGTCTTGCTTCCATTCTTCCTTTGGCCCTCCACCGCAGAGAGTCTGGTAGGCATCTTCTCTGCGCCATAATGCACTGTGTACACAGCAACTGTGAATGTGTGACTACCCGACAAAAACTACCCCGTTCGATAGGTGCCCTGACGTCATCGTTTTATGGTTTTCCAATGACCGAAATGCCACCTTCCGTGCAGAACACGATCGTGCGGAAATCTATTGACAGTTTCTATGATTATATTATGAATTAGACACAGGACGGGGAAATTCCAGTTTGATGCATTAATTAATGACACCTTGAGTCAGGTGGCTTTTCCTTCCGCTAAGCCACTGTGTGTTGACGTCGTAGAGGGTTCGAATGCAGTCACATCAAGGCGCTGCCCATCTTCGCCTGTAACAGGCTTGGCGGTTTCGAGCCAGTCACAGCGCTGTAATCTCTGCTTGCGGCGTTTTTCGGATTCTCAGCATCACTCTCTTTTCGCAGCTGTTTCTGATCAATAGGCAAATCGGCAGTCCTGCCCCGATTGTCATTTGGAGCATATTCTACACGATAGCCCACATGCAGATGCCATGTATGGGACGCGCCACAAGGTAGGCCATTTGGCAACGGTCTGTGACAGCTGGCGAGCTGCGGGAGGGTCGTCGAAGGCACCCAGTGTTTTCCCTTGACTCAGAGGCTGTCTCCGACGCCCCACAAACGTCTCCCCAACGTATTCTGCTTACGTTCGCTGTGGATGGTGACTGATCGAGTTCAGGCACAGTGACAACGATCAGCCTAATAACTTGTTAGATAAATATAGCCTCTCAGGCTGCTCTGCGTTGCAACAGCCACTATGTCAAATTGTGTCTTATAGTAAGCTGTGTATTCTTGTGAGAGGACAATTCTCTGACTCCGATGTTGTAAAAATGCGGAACTGCAACTTCTGTTGTTGGTGATTAATTCACTATTGGCGCAAAATATTATTGCGTGAGACGCCTTTTCTATTTTTGGTTCCATATAGCCAAAAAAGTACCGGGTGATCAAAAAGTCAGTATAAATGTGAAAACTTAATAAACCACGTAATAATGTAGATAGAGAGGTAAAAATTGACACACATGCTTGGAATGACATGGGGTTTTATTAGAACCTAAAAAACAAAGTTCACAAAATGTCCGACAGATGGCGCTGGACAGCAAAACGTCAGTGACTGCGCATGACAATCGTGTTTAAAAGGAGCTGTAACGAGAGAGAGACTATCACCACCTATGGCCGTCCTATCGCCCTCACTCCCACCCTTAAGTACCTTGGCGTCACCCTCGACCGTCGCCTCTCCTGGACTCCCCACCTCCAGACAATCCAAGCCAAGGCAAGCTCCCGCCTGAGTCTCCTCAAACTCCTCTCCGGCCGTACGTGGGGTCTGGCCCCCTCCACCATCCTCCACACCTATAAATCCCTCATCCGCCCTATCCTTTGTTATGCCCATCCGGCTTGGATCTCCGCCCCCCCCCCCCCTACCTTTTACAAATCCCTCCAAATCCTTGAACGCCGTGCTCTCCGCCTCGCCTATCGCATCCGTCTCCCCTCCCCCACGCGGATCCTCTACGATCTCATCCTCTTCTCCCACCTTCTCCTTTTCCTTGAAAGGATACGGATCCTGTACACCTCCCGTAAACTCGATCCTCCTCACCCGCTCGTCTCCCCGATCCTCTCCCACCCACGCCCGCTGCTGCGCCTGTATTCCCACGTCCCACCCAGTCTCCATCTCTCCACCCTCCTTACCCTCTCCCGAGGTGGCTTCCGCCAGCTCCGCCTCCCTGATGATGTCCTCCTCCCTTCCATTTACACCTCCTATCAACTTTGATCCTCCCCCCCATTTCCTGTTTCCTTTTCTTTAGGCACCCTCCCTCCCTTCTCTTTCCTTTTTCCCCCATCCCCCTTCCTCCGCCCCTCTTCCTCCGGGCTTCCCCTCCCCCTTCCTCCCTCCCCCACTCTCCCCTGCCCATGGCATCTCTGCTCTCCCCTCTCCCTCACCCACTCCCCTTCCTCCTCCTCCTCTCTTGGCAGGTCCCCGGACTCGCACACGCTCAGTGAACATTCGCGCGCCGGAGATCATCGCCATCAGTGTCTTGTGTGTGTGCTTCGTTTTGTGTTTCGCGTTCTTTCGCAGTTACAACTCCACTGTTCACATGTGCCGTCGCCGTCCTCCGTGTTCTGTGCGCCGTGCCAACAAGTGTTAGTGTTTTTATCGTCCAGCGTGAACGGCTTCATGTTTAGTGTTTTGTGTCTCCACTTTTTTTTTGCCCGCCATTTTCATTGCATTGTCTATGTCGCCTCTTTGTCATATGATTGTACCACTTAAGGCTGAAGAGCGGCGTACTATGCTGCTGACAGCCCGCCTGTATGAGGTGCTAAAATTGCAATAAAGAAAAAAAAAAAAAAAGAGAGAGACTCAGATGCGCCAGCAGTAGCAGCATGTTGACTTTACCTGAAAAGGCGCTTTTAGTGAAGCTGTATTATCAGAATGGGGAATGTACTAGTTCAGTGTTACGATCCTATCACCATAGAAAGGGGATTCGAATGGGTAAAGGTCCGTTGACAAATACAGCTCTGGCGAGAATGATTTCGAAGTTCGAAGCCACGGTTTGTTTAGACGATAGACCCCGTAGTGACCGACCGAGCACAAGGCGTAATGCTGCTGAGACAGTTCAGGAAGAAATGGAGACTGTAGCGGGTCCGTCTATGCACGGGGAAGTCAGCGCTCGTGCTGTCGCACGTGGCACCGGCATTCCATACACTACTGTTTGGTTGGCACTTAGGCGTACCCTCCGATGCCATCCGTACAAAATCCATCGGCATCATAAACTGTTACCTGGCGATTTAGTGAAGCGGAGGGCGTTTGCGGTGTGGGCGTTTCAAAAGATGGCGGAAGATGACGATTGGTTGAGTAGCGTGTTGTGGACCGACGAGCTCATTTCACGCTCCGAAGGTCTGTCAACGCCCACAACTGCAGAATTTGGGCTACCGAAAATCCTTGAACGGTCGTGGAAACTCCATTGCACGACGAGAAAATCACGGTATGGGTTGGATTTACATCTACCGTTATCGGGCCTTTTTTCTTGGAGGAAATGCGTGTTTTGGTTTTGTAACTGCTACCATGACGGGTGAGAAGCATGCCGATATGTTAGAGAATCGCATCATCCCCAGCCTGGCTGATAAACACCTGCTGGAACGTACGATGTTTATGCAGGATGGCGCTCCACCCCATATTGCTAGACGCGTGAAAGATCTCTAGCGCGCGTCGTTTGGTGATGATCGAGTGTTCTGCCGCCACTTTCATCATGCTTGGCCTCCCAGATCTCCAGACCCTCAGTCCGTGCGATTATTGGCTTTGGGTTTACCTGAAGTCGCAAGTGTATCTTGATCGACCGACATCTCTAGGGATGCTGAAAGACAACATCCGACGCCACTGCCTCACCATAACTCCAGACATGCTTTACAGTGCTGTTCACAACATTATTCCTCGACTACAGCTATTGTTGAGGAATGATGATGGACATATTGAGCATTTCCTGTAAAGAACAGCATCTTTGCTTTATCTTACTTTGTTACGCTAATTATTGCTATTGTGATCAGATGAAGCGCTATCTGTCGGACATTTTTTAAACTTTTGTATTTTTTGGTTCTAATAAAACCCCATGTCATTCCAAGCATGTGTGCCAATTTGTACCTCTCTATCTACATTATTCCGTGATTTATTCGGTTTTCAAATTTATACTGACTTTTTGTTCACCCGGTTTATTTAGTGTCTCAGCAGTCTCCTTCGAAGGCTTGAACTCTTAACTATGGTCGTACGGCCAGCTGTTTGAGAATACACTGCCTGGGTTGGGCAGAAAATTTCGAGGCACACGTCACCCTTAAGCCGTCGGCAATACCTCAGTTTTATCGCCCCCACCCCATTCCCTTCGCCAAGTGCCACAAGGTGCAGGCCGAGTTGCAGCGTTGGCAGTACATCAGCGTCGTTTCTCTCTATTTTTTAGAACCAGGGGGCCATCTCTTTGGTGGTAATTGAGAAGCCAGATGGCGCTGTGTGCCTTTGTGCCTATTTTTAACAGATTGTCAACATGCAAAGTGTCATAGATCGGCATCCAATTCCGTTGCTGGAGGAGCTACGGCAAAGTTGTAAGAGGGACGATATTTTTCATGCATTGACTTGTGTGATGTATAGCTGTAGTTGATGTTGGGAGCGGCTTCTCGGAATTTCTTAGTGCTCAACACTCACTTTGTGCTCTACCAATTTAATTGCTTGGTCTTTGAAATTTTGTATTCACTAGAAATTTATCAACGATATTTGGAACAGCAGATTCAGAGCGTTCCCTGTTGTGTAAACTATCTCGATGACATCTGGGTCATGGGCTCCATGCAAGAGAAACACTTACGAAATCTGCAGGTGGTTTTCCAATGCCTTCTGGTAAACGGCCTTCACTGTGAAACAGAAAAATGTACTTTTTTCCCCCCCAAAGGTGCATTTTTTGTGACATGTGCATAGCAAAGATGACTTAATCCCGAAGGACAAGCACATCAAAGCCATCATCAGCCTGCCAGTACCCAATAATCTGAAGGATTTCCTGTCCTTGTTAGCGAGATTTCTTGTTATACTAAGTTGATTCTCCAGACTGCACACATTTGATATCCCCTGAAACTGGCTTCGCTAAAAGGGGCATAAACTTACCTGTCGTCTGCTGTCTGTCAAGGGCTTTTCAGACACTTAAGCAGTTTTTTTGCTTAGTTCCCTGTTTAGCTTTCATTGCACCAGGTAAATCACTAACTACAGCCATCAATGATGATGATGAAGTCCCATAGTCTGTGACAGAGCGTAGGGGAACGATGCGGGAGACCCGCACCGCCGTACTACGTTCCAATAATGCACTGGTGCAGTTCTGTCACATGGGAACCCAGATGGTACTACCCAACCCATAATGTATGCACCAAAAATGCAATTTAAGTACTCGCAGGTGGAAAGGAATGCTATCCAGTATCAGATTACCATCCCATTTCACCTGTCTTCTAACTACCACTCATTAAAAATTTCATCTCTTTGTATGGAGCCAAGTACCTACTCATTACGAAACTCATGATCCTGGATTTCTTATTCCGCCCTCACTCTGAGTTACCAGATGAGACTGCCTGCTGGTTGCAGATGTAGGCCCTCGTTCCCAGTAATTATTGCTACGACATTTTTTACCGCTCCACTACCCAGCATGTTAATACAGATGCGCTGTTGTGATTGTCGGCAGGATACATTCCAGAGATCGACCTGCAGGAGGCTCTAATTTTCGGACTGGACGACACTTTGCAGCAAACATTGCTGGATTTCCCACTGGCAGTGCAGGAGACGGTGGCTGTCACAAACGATGACCTGCTTTTCAGGAATATCTTTTCAGCAGTCCGGGCAGGATGGCCCAAGCATGCTCCTTTACGAGCAGATTCTGTATAGTGTGTGTTTTTTTTTTTTTTTTTGAAGGATCGGCTTAGCATTATCCAGTAAATCCTTGTGCTGGCCATGGAGGAGCAAATCTGTCGAGTGGTCGTCCTTCTGGCATTCTACTGTTGCGTACATGCATCGCTGTGGGATATGTCCCATATGAAGGCCTCGGTGTAGTGTCATGTCTACAGGGTGGCGACTGATCACGATATTGAATACGTTGTGGAGGCTTGTGCAGCCTGTACACAAAACGAGACTGTGCTGCCACATCAATTTTCCCCTAGACCAGTTCCAGAGAATTCTTGGGAAAGGGTGCACGTTGACTCCGTGGGACCTTTTTTTGGAAAGCATGTGGTTTTGGTGGTCAGTGCAGTGTCGAATTTCCTGTATGTGGTCAAACAGTCCTCCACAATGTTCATTGCAACTGTTCTCGGACCGAGCAAAGTGGCGCAGTCGTTAGCACACTGGACTCGCGTTTGGGAGGACGACGATTCAAACAAGCGTCCGGTCATCCTGATTTAAGTTTCCCATGATTTCCCTGAATCACTTCAGGTAAATGCTGTGATGGTTCCTTGGCAGTACACGGCCACCTTCCTTCCCCACCTTTCTCTAATCCTATGGGACCGATCACCTCGCTGTTTAGTCCCGTCACTCAAATCAGCCAATCAACCAAGCAACTATTCTCAGTCATTTTTGCTATTGAGGGCTCTCCGCAGACCCTTGTCTTCGATAATGGTCGGAAATTCATGTTTCAGGGGTTTGAAAACTTTTACATTCGGAATGGTATCCAGTATCAGACCACCATCCCATTTCACCTGTCTTCTAACCTGGAGATGGAACAATCTGTGCAAACCTTCACATCCCAAATGAAAAAGTCCATATCTGCCTTGTCTCGTGACAATGCACTGTCTAGTTTTCTTGTCATGTACCAGGTGATGCCGGTTAGCGGATGCAATCTAGCGGAATGTTTGCATGAGTGCAGTAATGGAGTCTTTGGCATCTATTGCACCCTGAGATGCATGCCCCAAAAGCCCAACACGTTTCCCTTGTGGTGCTGTCGTTTAGGCCCGTTCTTTCAGCTGGAAGCAGGGGTGGCTGCCGAGTGTCATGGTAGACACAATATCCGACATTTGTTTGTGATGATTTTTGGTTGGGAGCATCTGACCCATGATCACAATAATTTGTGTCTGCGACCTGTTGGAACCATCAAGTTCAGTTGCGGCTTTGTTCCAGTGGTATTCCAATTCCAGTAGCGTGTTCACCTGTTGCAGCTCCCACCATACCCTGTGCCATGCTATCTTTGACTATGGAATAGGGTGACGGCGGAGACAGCTCCTGGAACTACGGATATGAAGGCTATAAAATTTGACGTGGCAATCTCCTTTCCCCAGTAGCCAGTGGATGAGGTCTTGTCCGTGCCTGATGCCGGCAGATAAACCTCCACTATCTTCCGTCCCTCTCACAAAGCCAGATACATTAGCACATCAGCATTGTTTCCTTCCATGCCACCACCAGAAAATGTTATGTCTTCTGCAGATTTGCGCTGCAGGCCGTGGCATAAGCCTGGCCACTTTCGGCCCAAAGTGCCCTTTCCAGAGGGGAGGGATTTAGTATCCATGCCAGTGGAATTCGAGATGGAGACAGATGAACTGACATAGGTATCACAGTGGAATAGGGCAGAATTCCATTACAGGGAGCATACAAGAAGCTCTGTGTGGACAGAGCCATTGATCCAGCTGTTTACCTGCCAGTGACAATAGGTCTGGCCTGACTGTTCTTACATAGGCAGCAACTATCTCGGACTGGTCTTCACCTCACACCGTGCTCTGTTTTCCACGTGCTTAGTTTATTCTGTCGCTCACGCTTTTCATGTTGTGTTTGCTCGGTGCTTGTCTCTAAGTGGTGTTCGGACTCTCTGCTGCCCTGCAGAATTACTCGCACGACGAGTTTCATTCTCTTCCGTGTTCAGCTCCCCGCGCTTGTAACCGAGCGATCGTAAGTTAGTGTAGTAATATTTTGTGCTGACAATGACGGTCTGTGCCGTTGTCACGCCTGCGCAGATACGAAAGCTTGAAAACTAGAGTCACTATTTCTCGTTCAAGTAGTTTTTTCGTTTTGCTCGTGAGGCTGAGTACATCCTTTTTCAGTCATCACACCAAGGAAAAAGCCTTGAAAGTACAAGGGACCGAACTTATATCCTCAGTACGGCAATCAGACATTCTGCATGTTCGGCTATGAATACTTATTGTTATCAATGCTCTTTATTATTTTCCTTGAACCATTTTCTCTCACGCTTAAATGATGTTCTGTTTCTTTAGCTGTATGTATATCATGTTGATTTTATGTTTTATCGTGAGTCATTCTTTCTTATTCATGACCCACCTCAACCAGCACTTTCTCTTTTGTGTTTCGTGGCACTCTGTTCTGTACACGCTTGCCTCCCGAAGCTGCCCTTTCGCTCCTGTCATATGTTTCTGCCTCTCTTTCTCCTCCTGTTCTATGTAAAAAAAAAAAATGTGTGTGAAATCTTATGGGACTTCACTGCTAAGGTCATCAGTACCTAAGCTTACACACTACTTAGCCTAAATTATCCTAAGGACAAACACACACACCCATGCCCGATGGAGAATTCGAACCTCCGCCGGGACCAGCCGCTCAGTCCATGACTGCAGCGCCTAAGACCGCTCGGATAGTCCCGCGCGGCGTGTTCTATGTAAAATTGTGTCATTTCTGATGGATACACCTAGGATATCATTCAAGCTAGTAATGCTATAGCATCAGACTTTGTGTTTAAGTATGCTTCTCTGAAGAAGAAAAGTGCTCAAGAATTTACATTGAGACGACAAAAGTCATGTAATACCCCCTAATATCGCGTCGAACCTTCTTTTCCCCAGATTAGTGCAGTAATTCGACATGACATGGACTAAGCAAGTCGTTGTAAATCCCCTGTATAAATTTTGAGCAATGCTGCCTCTATAGCCGTCCATAATTGCGGAAGTGTTGCCGATGAAGTTTTTTGTGGATGAACTTACCTCTCGATTATGTCCTATGAATATTCGGTGGAATTCATGTCAGGTGATTCGGGGGGACAATCACTTGCTCGAATTGTCCAGAATGTTCTTCAAACCAATTGTCAACAATTGTGTCATCCACACAAATTCCATCGTTGTTTGGGAAGATGAAGTCCATGAATGGCTGCAAATGGTCTCCATGTAGCCCGAACATAACCATTTCCAGTCAATGACCGGTTCAGTTGGACTGTAGGACGCAGTCCATTCCATGTAAACACAGCATTATGGAGCCACCACCAGCTTGCACAGTGCCTTGACAACTTGGGTCCAAGGCTTTGTTTGGTCTGCACCACACTCGAATCCTATCGTCAGCTCTTACCAATTAAAATTGGGACTCATCGTTTTCTAGTCGTCTAGGGTCCAATCAATATGGTCACGGTGCCAGGAGAGGAATTGCAGGCGATGTTGTGCTGTTAGAAAAGGCACTGGCGTGGGTCGTCTACTGCCATAGCCCAGTAACGGTAATTTAGCCGCTCTGTCCTAATGGATACGTTCGTCGCACGTCTCACATTGATTTCTGCAGTTGTTTCACACAGTGTTGCTGGTCTGTTAGCACTGACAACTCTACGTAAACACCACAGTTCATGCTCCTTAAGTTAACGACGTCGGCTACTGCGTTGTCCGTAATGAGAGGGAACGCCTGAAATTTGGTATTCTCGGCACACTCTTGACATTGTGGATCTCGGAATATTGAATTCCCTAATGATTTCCGAAATGGAAAATCCCATGCGTCTAGCTCCAACTGCCATTCTGCGTTCAGAGTCTGTTAATTCCCGTCATGCAGTCATAATCACATCGGAAACCTTTTCACATGAATCACGTGAGTACCAATGACAGCTCCGCCAATGCACTCCTTTTTATACCTCGTGCACACGACACCTGCCATCTGTATATGTGCGTATCGCTGTCCCGCGACTTCCGTCACCTCATCCACATCTACATCTACATGGATACTCTGAAAATCACATTTAAGTGTCTGGCAGAGGGTTCATCGAACCACCTTCACAATTCTCTGTTATCCCAATCTCGTATGGCGCGCCGGAAGAATGAACACCTATAACTTTCCGTACGAGCTCTAATTTCCCTTATGTTATCTTGGTGACCGTTCCTCCCTATGTAAGTCGGTGTCAACAAAATGTTTTCGCATTCGGAGGAGAAAGTTGTTGATTGGAATTTCGTGAGAAGATTCCGTCGCAACGAAAAACGCCTTTCTTTTAATGATTTTCATCACAAATCATGTATCATATCTGGTAAGGGTCCCACACCGAGCAACAGTATTCTAAAAGAGGACGGACAAGCGTAATGTAGGGCAATCTCCTTAGTAGGTTGTAAGAGGTATGCGCTATATGCGCTGCCTGCAATAGGCAAGGCATAGGAGAGTCTCTGACCAGAGAGCAGTATGTAGTTAGTTGTTGCTTGCCACTAGTCGGCAGTAGTCGACAGTAGTCTGCGTGAGTCGGCAGTAGTCGGCGCGTGTCTGCAGTCTGCTCTGGTCGGGACTCTGGAGGATGGGTATTATTGTAGAAGGTAAAGAAGCAGCCTTGCGCATATCTAGTAATGTATGTTAACTGTCATCAATTTCTTTTAAAAAATGCCCCAATAATAATTTTTATAATATGAAGTAATTTAAAAAAAACATTCATTTCAATTTAAAGATTTTATTCAGTGGATTATCATTCCTTTCAACAATCACAAAAATATAGGCCAGCATTGCACGAAGCTGTGCCGAAAACTTTTAGGTAAGAGCAAATATATTCGCAGTTTTTATTGAGGTAAGAAATTTTGCTTTGTTATTCAGAATACAGGGCCGATGCGCGGCGATGCTGTCGTCATAAAATTTACCAGGTTACTGAATTTTTTTTTTATTATTTTGGTGTCTAGGAATTTTTCTGTTTCGAACTTAACATTAAATGAGAAAAGAATTTTGTGGGAACATTAAATGTGAATGCATTTCTGCATGGAGATAATAAATGGGAACCCAATTTTGTTCAGAAGTTTCAATATTTAAAATTCATTTAATTATTATTACTGTGCGGAGGTTACACTTGGTTCTTGTTTCATATTTTTATATAAATATTTCTGTGGGGAGGTTACAAGGTGTGTAACATTTTCTAAGTGTCCTGCCAATAAAACGCAGTCTTTGGTTAGCCTTCCCCACAACATTTTCTATGTGTTCCTTCCAGTTTAAAATCTTCGCAATTGTAATACCTATGTATTTAATTGAATTTACGGCTTTTAGATTAGACTGATTTATCGTGTAACCGAAGTTCAACGAGTTTCTTTTAGCACTCATGTGGATGACCTCACACTTTTCGTTATTTAGGGTCAACTGCCACTTTTCGCACCATTCAGGTATTTTTTCTAAATCGTTTTGCGGTTTGTTTTGATCTTCTGATGATTTTATTAGTCGATAAACGACAGCGCCATCTGCAAACATCCGAAGACGGCTGCTCAGATTGTCTCCCAAATCGTTTATATAGATAACGAACAGCAAAGGATCTATAACATTACCTTGGGGAACGCCAGAAATCACTTCTGTTTTACTCGATGACTTCCCGTCAATTACAACGAACTGTGACCATCTCTGACAGGAAATCACAGAACCAGTCACATAGCTGAGACGATATTCCATAAACACGAAATTTCACTGCGAGCCGCTAGCGTGGCACATTGTCAAAAGCCTTCCAGAAATCCAGAAATACGGAATCGATCTGAAATCCCTTGTCAATAGCACTCAGCACTCCATGTGAATAAAGAGCTAGTTGTGTTTCACAAGGACGATGTTTTCTAAACCCATGTTGACTGTGTGTCAATAGACCGTTTTCTTCAAGGTAATTCATTATGTTCGAACACAATATATGTTCTAAAATCCTGCCGCATATCGACGTTAACGATATGGGCCTGTAATTTAGTGGATTACTCCTACTACCTTTCTTGAATATTGGTGTGACCTGTGCAACTTTCCAGTCTTTGGGTACGGATCTTTCGTCGAGCGAACGGTTTTGTATGATTGTTAAGTATGGAGCTAATGCGTCAACATACTCCTAAAGAAACCTAATTGGTATACAGTCTGGACCAGAAGACTTGCTTTTATTAAGTGATTTGAGTAGCTTCACTACTCTGAGGACATTTGCTCCTACGTTACTCATGTTGGCAGCTGTTCTCGATTCTAATTCTGGAATATTTACTTCGTCTTCTTTTGTGTAGGCATTTCGGAAGGCTGTGTTTAGTAATTCTGCTTTGGCAGCACTGTCTACGATGGTATCTCCATTGCTATCGTGCAGAGAAGGCATTGATTGGTTCTTGCCGCTAACATACTTCACATACGACCAGAATCACTTTGGATTTTCTGCCAGGTTTCGAGACAAAGTTTCGTTGTAGAAACTGTTATAAGCATCTCGCATTGAACTCCGCGCTAAATTTCCAGCTTCTGTAAAAGATCGCCAATCTTGGGGATCTTCCTCAGTGTGAGGAGGAAGCCAACTCTACTTTGTATCTGTCAATCAGCAGTCTGGCTTGTAGAAGAGTGGCGTTTTCCCTTTCATTCTCCCAAGTACTGCAAGAATTTTGGCTTATATCACTACTTTTCTCGGAAAATTATTTTGATTAATTAGTTTATGAAACCACACCAAGTGAAAATGATTGCAGCAACATATTAGACATCTTAGCACCAAAAACTCCTGAGCGTCATGACGGATACAGGAATTAGTGACCAACCCAAGTTCACCAAAAATAAGCCAAAATATATCTGTTTAAAAAAGCAGACAAAAGTTGTTCGGCACCTTCCTAAGAAACAGTCTCCATTCCTTCCATACTGAAAAAACGTCGACCAAATGTGTCTTTAATTCAAATAAATAGTGTTGGCGATAATTGAGAGTTGTATACCAACTAAATTAACACGAGATGGAATAGATCCCCCAGGATTAACAAATCGAGTCAAGGCACTGTAGCAGAAGTAAGGAAAAAAATCATGTCGGATTTATCATAGTATTCCAAGATTGGCGGATGTCTTCAGATGCTCAAAAAATAGCGTGAACTTCAATGTCGGATGAATTTAATAGTTTCCACAAATAAACCCTCTAAATCTAACAGAAAATCCAAAGAGATTCTACTCGTATGTGAAGTATAGTTGCACCAAGACTCAATCAATACCTTCACTGCGTCATGTCAACGGTAATGTTACCGATGATAGTGCCACTACAGGATTAACTAAACAAAGCTTTTCGAAATTACTTGACCAAAGAAGATGCAGTAAATATTCTGAAATTGGAAACAGGTAGATCTACCAAAGCGAGTACTTGGAAGTAGGTACCCACGATGTAGCATAACAACTTAAGTCACTTAATTAAGATATGTCTTCCGTTCGAGATTTATATCCATTACATTTCCTTCGGAGTATGCTGATGAAATACCTCGATTTTAGCGATGCAGAATAATGCACAAGACAGAAAATAGAATAATCAGCTGAGTTACAGACCCATATCATTGACATTGATTTGCAGCAGGATTTTGGAATATATACTGTGTTCCAGTATTATGAAATACCTGGATGAAAACGATATATTGGCAAACAATCAACAGGAGTTCTCAACTAGATTCCATATTTATAGATTTCCAGAAAATTTTGCACACCGCTTCTGACATGAAGCTTCTAATCAAATTGGATGTATACTGAATATCTTCTCAGTTGTGGAACTGGATTCAAGATTTCTTGTCAGAAAGGTCACGGTTCGTATAAATCGGAGGGAAGTCATCTAGTGAAACTGTAGAGATATATGGACATGTCCAAAGCCCTCTGTTGTTTCTCGTGTGTATAAACGATTTAGGAGATCTCTCTAGACTGTTGGCAGATGATGCCGTCGTTTACCGTCTAGTAAAGTTATCAGAAGATCAAAACGAATTACAAAATGAACTAGGCAAGATATCTCCATGGTGCTAAAAGTGACAATTGACCGCAAACAACAAAAAGTGTGATGTCTTCCTGTTGAGAACGAAGAAGATTCCTTTGAATTTCCGTCATAGGCTACGATAAACAATACGAATTTAAAGATTATAGATCAGCTAAATTTCCTAGGGATTACAATTACGAACAAGTTAAATCGGAATCACCACAGAGAAAATTTTGTTGGGAAGGTAAACCAAAGACAGAATTTTACTGGTAGCTCACTTAGAAGATGCAACAGGTCTTCTAGACAGACTGCTTGCACTACGCTTGTCCGTTCTCTTCTGAAGTATTGCTGCGCGGCGTGAGATCCGCATCAGATTGGATTGACGTAGGACATCGGAAAAGTTCAAGGAATGATAGTTCGTTTTGTATAATCGCGAAATAGGTGAGTGAATGTCGCAGATATGATAAGCAAGTTGGAGTGGCAATCATTAAAAGAGAGATGGTTTCCATTGCGGCGAGATTCTCAGGAACTTTCAGCCACCAACTTTCTCTTCCGCAAGCCAAAATATTTACCTGGCTTCCATCCACCCAGAGATAAATGAGTATCGTAATAAAGTAAAAGAAGTAAGAGTTTCACGGAAAAATTTGGTTGTTCATTTTTCCCATGTACTACTCTGGAATGGAACGATCTATGAATAGTCCGGAAATAGTTCTATGAACGTTCTGTCAATCATCAAAGTGTGAACTACAGTGTAATCATGCACATGTGTTATCTTTCGGTCGTCGACGTGAGAGTGCTATGTCGTTACGTCTATGGGAAAAGGATATTATTGTAAAATTGTAAGGCCACGATCCTTAAAATTTCCGAACTACTAAAAATTCAACTGCTATGCCACCAACATTCGAAATGCGCTTGTCCCTCATAGCAGCGTGTGGCAATGAGGCATTCGATAACGTTGAATGTTACTGATACTTGTACGCAATATCAGCGTGACTGACACGCACAAACTTGAAACAACGTAACGTCAACATCAGCGTAGCAGAAGCCCATTACTAACGTCTAGCATCAGTTAAAATGCAAGACAGTACTGCTTAATGGGTTGCCGAAGTGTCAGAATGCAGGCGCACAAATGTAACGCGAATGCTTATTATAGCAGGAGCTGTCGATTAGCAAGCTAGTAGTAATAGTAGTAGTAGTAGTAGTAGTAGTAGTAATTTATTTGTCCATGGATCATCTTTTACAATGATACTATACACAAGTTTATGCAGAAAAAGAGCAAATGAGGTGACAAATGACTTTGTTCAAAAAGATAGATACTAATAACCAACATCAATAGCTCATTACCTTACACATAAAATCAAACTATACAAAAAGTTATGCTTGTATGAGATATAAAGCAATTTTATATAAAGTGGAAATACCAATTTGAGGAGAATCAGGACTAGTACACCACACGAGAAAATCAGTCTTCCTTTAAAACACTCCTTCATTTCTGTATTCTCAATACTTAGCTAGGCCTTCCTATCTGCTCTCCTCAGTGTGATGGTTTCATCACAGTGCACAAAACAGAAAAAACAGCAGAAAATATTCTCACACAGAAACAAAACTGATGATATGTAGTTACTTACGTTGATTTATGCACTTCGTAATTTTGCTATGAAGGTTTAATACCTAGCACCTTATACATTTTTTAATTTAATATTGTATGGGCACAGTGATCTTAAAAGACATTTTAACTTATTTCTGAATATTGATGTTCTCCCTATGGTCTTTTTATGCTGACTGGGATTTGCCGAATCACGTCAGTTAGTTGTATGTGATAACCATTTCTACATTTATATTATAATTCTATATGTTACTCATCAACAAAGCTGCCTAATTCATTTTTGCGTGCTGACTGTTTCAAATACATGTAGTGTAGGAACAGTCAGCATATTTCATTTTCTAAATGAATTTTTGTAGACTTGTCGTACTGGCAATCACTGCTTTCTCGTGTAGTTTCATCAATCTTTAACAATGTGTATCTGCAGCGTATCCCCACATTGGAATGACATGTGACATTTAGAGGCACAAAAAGCAAAAAAATAGAATACTGGAGTTCGGAATACGTAGAAATGGAAAAATTTCTTACACGTTATTTTTGGGAATATGACTTTATTGAACATGCTGGACCATAACATGTGAAGCGACTGAACGATAGGTGGAATAAATTTGATTATTCCTTAATAACATTTTGGGGCTGTTATAATGTGGAAACAATGTGATGAATTGAGGGTTAAAACATGAGTAGCTTTTTTATTTTACCGTGTACTTTCTGAGGGAGTACCCATTTAGCAATACATCAATTTACACTCGAAAAATGAGGAAAGCAAAAGGGTTTCAAACAAGGAATTATATAGGAAAATTTTTTAATAATTTAAAATTCATGACGCCTCCACGGTTACATAAATTCGTATATTTTCTGCAATTGCACAGGGAATGTTCAGCTTTAAATAGATCAAGTCATAGTTACGAAACTACAAATAGGTACTTACAGAGTAGGCATTAATGCCTTACATCAGAAAAGTGTGCTGCAAAAACAATGAACGCTTTTCAGTACGTGGCCTGAGGAAATGAAGAGGAGAAATTCTGTTAATTTACGAAATAACTAAAAAATAAAGGTCTACCAATTTAAGGAGTGTCTGTTCTATTTACTATGCAAATCGCTTCAGTTTCCCCCAGATACTGGAGCGCAAGACGAAGACGACGTACACCAAGAGCAGCATCTACGTGTACCATTGTATCTACACTTTGCACTTTGCTATCCAATGCTCAACAGGGAAAGCACACTGAATAGGAGGGTGTCGAGGTCCATATACATGACACTGATTAGACCTCTGATGACGTACGCAGCTCCCGTCTTGGGATATGCAGCTCCTACACGACTGCGCCGTCTGCAGATCATACAGAACAAGGTGCTACGAATCATTAGCAACGCTCCACGCTACACACGCACCGTGGATCTTCATCATGAATACCGCCTTGATACCCTCAAGGAAGTATTCAAAAAACACGCCACACGACTATACAGGAACTCGAGACACTCGAACAATCCTTTCATCCTCACTCTGGGAAACTACGATCACAGCCACAGGTGGAAGCACAAGCGGCCAAAGACACTGATAGCTAGGGCATAGCCACCTATGGTAAACTAACATACGCAAACAGCGACAAACGTCGGCAAGCCCCTGCATATCAGCAACACTGACTGGCAACTACCAGCTGCTATTAGAGCCGACCAACAGGCCACAGCAGGGACACCGACGAGCTCGCCCACAGACGCACAAACAATCTGCCAACATTCCCTCACACTGTGCCTCCGGTATATGACCTATCGGACACAAGATCGATAACAAACCTAACTGTTGCAGGTTGCTGACGCTGAACGAGGACTCTGTACCAGCACCCAGCGCCAGCCGCCGAGCAGCACAAACGCAGAAGGTATCGACATGCATGATACCCACTACTAACAAAGCCTATCCTTGCACGACCTATCTCAGGCAGCAAGACAACCGCTACTGCTCTTACCACCCGACCTAACTATCGCAGAGGGTTTTTTCCCTTGGCTCTTGCCTCAGCACTTTTTTTCCTCTGCCCTTCAAACCACTACCCTTCGTCAGATTTCGACCAATCTATCTCCAGATGAGCGCGTATTAATGGTTAATCCTAACCAGACGTACGCAAACATCGCAGTACCCACATCCTGCGACACCTCACTTTAGTGAATACTAACCCTTATGCAGAGATGGCAGTAGACATTTTGTGTTGGCCATCATGCCGGTGTGGGCGTGGAGGGGCTCCACCTCTTGTAAAAAAAAAAAAAAATGCGAACCACTCTGAAGTGCTTGACAGAGGGTATTTCGTCTTTTACTACTTATTAGAGCTTCTTCCTGTCCCGTTCGCACATAGATCGCGGGAAGAATGACTGCATAAATGAGTCCGCGCATATTCTACGACTGGTCACGTGGGAATTTTTTAAGCAATCTTCGTTGCAGACTCATAGCTTTTTCGCAGTATCCTATCAATGAACCGAAGTCTACCACCTGCTTCACCTACCACTGAGCCTATCAGGTCATTACTTTACGCACACCGAGAAGTGGCATGCGGAGTATAGATTTAGATGCAAATATCTCTACAAACTGTTACACCCTGGTATTTTTAGAAGTGGGCTGACTCCAACTATGACTCAGCGATGTTTTTGTTAGTTTTGTGAAATATACAATTTTACCTTTCTAAAGATTTAAAGCAAGCTGCCAATGTTTGCACCAGTTTGAAATGTTATCAAGAGCGACTGAATATCTGCGTAACATTTTAGATAATGATTCATTATACATAACTGTGACAGCTGCAAAAAAAATCTAAGGTTACTATTAACGTTGTCTGTCAGGTCTTTAATATACGTGAGCAGCAAGGGACTCAATGCATTGTCCTGGGGCACGCCTGAAGTTACTTCTACATCTGTCATCCAAGGTAACACGCTAAGCCCTCCCGACCAAGAAATCCTCAAGCCATTCAAAAATTTTGTTCGATACCTCATATGATCATACTTTCGTTAATAATCATTGGTATAATACAGAGTCAAATGCGTTTCGGAAGACGAGAAATACTGTGTCGGCTTGATCCATGCTTTCAGGACGTCGTGCAAAAAAGGAGAGAGATAGTTTCGCGTGACCGATACTACGAAATTCACCGTGGATGGTATGGAGGTGGTCAATCTGTTCGAGGTACCGTATTATGTTTGAGTTTAGAATATGTTTTAACGCTTTGCCGTCCGCACGTCTCGTACAAATTTATTCGCTTGGCGCCGGCAGCGCTAATTCGGATTACTTTGCTTGTCACCGGCCGTTCTTGACATTATCGGGAGATTATAAATTATTACGTTTTACTAATCTGATCGTTAGTTCTCATAAGTTCTCAACCCTGTTCCCTTACTTTCATGAAATTTCGAAGATATACATACGTAAATAAATAAAAAAATTGTTTGTTTCATCTATTTGTTTATTTGCATTGTCTTTGGTACTTAATATTCCTCTTTCATACGATATGCAGCAAAACAGTCTCCAAGACGTAACACAACTCCACAACTGCACATTAAGTTGTTCTTTTTTTGTTTTTGTTACATGCCAGTTTCTTCGTTTTCGTTTATTGGTTTCGGAAATACGTAGACCTGTTAGTTGGTGTTGCTTTATGTGACCGGAAAGTCTGTGAACCGGATCATGATGAGACGTAAGCGATGTAGTGGCAACATCCAAGTTTTGCTCCGCGCATTCATCGTAAATAATCTTATCGTCTCTTTCGTCTGCCATGATGAAAGGGCACAAGTACGTATAAAAACAAAAAACTTGTTGAAGTGTGTAACTCATTGTTACCGGTACCTCAACAAAACACCAACAGAATGCAAAAGATACTAAAGTGCTGTCGCGGACCACTGCATGATACTATGTTCACGACACAACTATGGTGTCGCCGGCCATTGAGCGATACCATGCACACGACACCACTGTGGTGTCGCCGGACGACAGAGTGTTAAGATTCGAAACAGTTGGATGTCAAAGATAGTGGACGGAATTATTATGGATCATTTCTGGTACCTTCCTTGTAAGTGCATGTTTATCTGTAGAGTCTTCCAATTTCCGGGCACAGTTTTTTGTTGGGGAGACATACGGAGTGATTAAAACTGTAGCGAACTCAGCTGCAAATTCTGCATAGAATCCGAGAGGATTCCACTGAGCTCTTAAGAGTTGTTCAGTTTTAATAACTTCAGTTATTTCTCAATGCGCTGACACCAACAACTGTATCACTTATTTCTGATGTGATGCGAGAACTGAACTGGGACAGCAGTCTTCCATTCTCCTTGGTAAAGGAACATTTGAAATCGGAGCTCAGAATTTCGGTTCCTGCGTCGTCCATGAGTGTCGAGACATCTGTGGATGACACAGGAAGAGAAATGTTCCCAATACCGTTTACGTAAGCTCAGCGACCGAATATAAAGTCAGTAACCTCTGGAATGCAAGAAATGTGACCCCGTACATATCTAGAGAGCGGCGGGCGCATTAGTCACAGCGAGCATACAGCGAATGTCGTCTCAGCTAACATTTGTGGCGTGACTCAACATCGGTTCCGATCTTAAAAAAACAGTCGGGTACCCTCTCAAGCACCAGCTGTCCGCATCCTTCGTCGCCCTGTACAGTAAACAAGAACATTAAGCATCCTTATATCAAAAAAACATCTGCTACAGATACTTTTACGATTACAAGGAGAAGAGGTAATTACAGAAAAACGCCCATCCTTGAACAGGCTGGCGTTCGTCTGCCAATTCAGAACAGCGAAAATATTGCGTTATAGTCCTTGCTCATTCAGTACAGGTCCGGATTTATATTCACAGACAAATGATTGCATCTGAATGTCCTATACATTCTCCAAGTTGAGAAGAAGTCAGAAGGCATTTGTTATTCCGTTTGTTTTTGGCCATATATTTAGTTTCGGTGACTCTTTTTATGAGGGATGACGGAACGTTCAGTGTAATGTATTTTTCACGTTGTTGTTTGTAATTTCCGGCTACTGTTGCTACACCTTTCCATCGGAAGAGCACTTGTGCCTATTAGAATTTCTGATTCTCAAATTAGTTCAAAATTACTATTTACAGTTCAATTTTAGGGATATTTCCATCTTCACATTTCGTTTTTTTTTTTTTACATTAAAATTGAGCCCTCCTCCATTCGGAAAAGGAGCGGGAAACGGAATGATCAGAAGTACATTAGTACAATGTGGCCTCTGACACGCACTGTATAGTGTCTTGTGAAGTATGTAGTCTAGACACATTAACAAGAAAATAATTTTCTTTGTATCTGTAGTTCTCTTAGTGGCTGTTACATCCTGTTAAACATCCCCTGAGCCTCTCGGCAAATTTTCACGTGACAAAGACTCTCTTTGTATTTTAGGTTCTTGTTACACTGTGAAACACTAGAGTTCTGTACTGTCTGCATTTATAAATTTCCCCCTATTGTTTTATATAATATCCAATGTTTGCAGATCACTTGTGCGTTCCTCAGATCATCCTGGTCTTGTTTTATTTTCCAGAATTATATACCTAGTCCGAGAGTCTCTTACTGAGTTCGTCGTTATCCATTAAGTACTCTAACTGATCAAAACTATCTGGACACCCAAATGTAGCCTAATTGACCGGTAGATGTCACGAGATACGGATCCACCGATATAAAAGGAGGCGGGAAATATTATTGTTGTCGGTAGGGAAACAGTATCAGCTTAATGGGTCGCTCAGACGAGTTAAGTGACTGTTGGTGGTATATGAAATCGAATCGCGAGGGAAATGCCGCAGCTAAACGTGGATCAGGCTGACCTCATAATGATGGACAGGGACCATCGATCTTTGCAGAGGGTCGTCGTAAAAAAAATCGCATGGAATCAGTGGAAGGAATCACTCCAAAGTGATGCTATTAGTCCAGCTAGCACAATGACTGTGGTCGAGCAGCTCCCCAGGAGCCATACATTTCCGTAACCAAGCGATGCTTGAGGTGATGTAAAGAGTGACGGCACCGGACAGTGCATGACTGGAAACAAGTGATGTGAACAGGTGAATCACGCTGCATCTTGTGACATTCCAACAGATCTGTTTGGACTAGATGAATGTCTGGAGAACGCTAACACTGCCGTAACATATAGTGCCACCAATGACATATAGAGGAGGTCATTTTACGGATGACTGTGCTATTCGGGCTTAGGGTGTGGTTCCCTTACTGTGCTTAAGAAAACACTAAATGCGAACGATTCAGACACATTTTACAACACTGTGCACTGTGTACAGTAGCAGAACATTTCGACTTCAATGATTGTGTCAATATGACAATGTGCCCTGTCATAAAGCAGCGTATGTGGGGCAATGATTTGTACACAATAACATTCCTGAAATGGATTGGCGTACCCGGAGTCCAGGTCTGAAAGCAATGTGTTGCAGGCCGTCAATGGTCGAACCCGGGACTCCAGATGACCGAGCTGAAGCTGGGACCCACCACGCTGTATTTCGTCAGGAGGCCGAGCAAGTGCAGTAGCGTCAGGGGCGGCAGTGCAGAGTGATACAGCAGTATTCGGAAGTATTTCTTTATTCAGCTAGTTTACAGAAGCGCAATGTCAGCGCGCCACCCGCGCACTGTTCCGCGAGTCCAGCCGGCTCGGCAACTTCTGGTACGCCAACGCTGCTGCTGTTGTCATCAAGGCCGCTCAGCTGGAAGCCAGCCGCGCTCTGCCCGGTCGCCACCTGCCGAGGCATTGCATCCTGCGCTGCGTAGCTGCCTGTCATTCCGGAGGTTGCTACAGTCCCTGGTCCTCACCGCCCTCCGCCTCGTTTGGCCTGCTCTGTCTGACTATGGGATGAAGGTGGATGTATCGGTCGCCCGTGGCCCTCGGCCGCCGATGCTCCCAGGACAGGCCCAGACTCGAACCCGCGCCCCCCTTGATGCCGTGCCGCAATTTGCTGCTAGTGGTGCTTGCCGGATGGCAACACCCACCGCCGTCTCTGGCGCTGCTGCAGCACTGCCGCGCCTCCTGCAGTGTACACCTTGCCCGAACCCCGGTACGCCAGGTGAGAAGCGAACGTTGCCCATCCTGGACCTGCTGCAGACTGCTGTCACTGCCCTCCTTCAGGCAAACCATGCAGTCTCTAAGTAACCGCTGTCGTTCCGTCCTGCCTAAGTGTTGCGTCCCCCGGAGGCAGAATACAGCCCGAGCAAGTACACAGAAACAAAGTACAGGTTTACACAGAATATTTACAACATCGCTGCCAGACTGGCCCCTACAAGCGTAGACCAGTACAGGTCTGTCCCGACTCTCGGCTGATCTGGCACACCACTCAAGCTAAAAGTTCCTCACTATTTATACTGCTTTTCCCCTCGCTTCTGACGTAGTGTCAGAGAGAGACAGAAACTATGGCAGGGGTAAATTGCCATACTTCAGCCGCTTACACATCGCCACTCCCAGCTCTGGCCTACTGCCTAGCCTCATACATTGCAATAACTTAAGGCAATGCTGCAGCTCCCTGCCTTTCTGTTGCTCCACTCCAAACAAATTGTACGTGCAATACACCATGGCAGCTCCACGCCATTTTTACTCTGCCTGGCCTACTGGCTGCCGACTATTACCACACACTGCCAGTGGCCCCAGACCTCATCGCCCAACAGCGCCTTTACTGAATTGTTGTCAAAATTCCCCTTTCCTACGACTAAGACTAATACTAGCGCACCAAATGGAACACCTTTGGGGTGAGTTAAAACGTCGACTTCACTGCAGACCCCAGTGTCCATCACTATCTTCGCTGGTTTCGGCTGTTGAGGAAGAATTGGTTGCCATTCCTCCATAGACATTCAAACATCTCATTGAAACTGACCCCAGAAGAGAGAGCTCAAGCCGTCATAAAGGTGAAGGGTTTCTTGATATTTTGGTCAGATAGCGTATATTTCTCGCCATTCAAATTGCACCACCAGGAAGGATATCAAATAACGAACTTTTACTTATTGTATGGATACAGTACACCACGAAGAATACGTGATTAAATCTGTAGACGATTTAGGAATATACAGAATGCAAAATTTTGTACACAGAACTGCCACCACCGATAGCAACAGTGGCTCTGTCCTGGCTAGGCATGGAGTCGTAATGAACATGAATGGCAGATATGAGTATTGTTGCCCCTCAGAGTAAAAATCTAGACAGACGTAAAAGAACTGTTTAATTTCTTCCCTGCCAACGCCAGAGGCAGAGCAGAATGGGTAAATGGCTAGGCAAAATGCCGGCGAGGGACAAACGCTGATGGAGCAGCAGTAAACATAGCAGCTACTGCGACACTCTGGATCCTCTGAGCACTCAAGCAAGGTATGTAGTAAGTTGACATCATGGTGAATGACAGATATAGATTTTAGTGTCATAGGATTGCAGAATCCAAAGATGTACACTATACCACATGTAATAAGAACTATTTTATTGCTCGGAAGCACACATATACAGTTACAAACATTTTTGATTCTCTGTGCACGTGTGTACTGATTCGCGCGGCCACAGTCTGGTGCAAAGAGCTTGCCAAAACGAAGATAGTACACGCGACTTAGTCGATAGACACCACATTAGCCCCCCCCCCCCCCCAATTAGAGTGTGGAGCACAAAATATAAATGTTGGGGCATACATTTAAAGGAAACAAGGAAACACCCAGGGGGGAGGGAGAGGACGTTTAAACCGAAACCATACCTTACATTACATTAGTAACTGAAGTCTTCGAGCCAGCGAGGGGGGCAGATGGTCCTGCCTGACAGGGTGAATCCTCGTACAGCAGTCGAGGGATCTGGGGAGTGGATGGTGGGTTGTGAGGGGCTGGGATAGCGGACCTGAATACCTGTTGTGGTATGTAGTACTTTTACTGCTGATGGGATCAGTACCAACAGGCAAAGGGACAGACTGGAGAAGATGAATGTGGGTTAAGTTGTCATTGGGGGAGCTGGCTCGTTCGTAGAAGATACACACATTATCCGGCTGCATAACAAAAAAACACTTTAGAGCTGCAAATAAAATCTGTGTTGACATTCACTACCACGTCGGCGTCACCAGTATGGGCTTTAGTGCTGTAGGATTGCCGAATACAATGATGCACACTGTACAACATGTAATAAGCACTATTTTATTACTCGGAAGCACACACATACAGTTATATACATTCTTGATTCTCTGTGCACGTGTGTACTGTTTCGCGCGGCCACACACGGATGCAAAGAGCTTGCCAAAACAAAGATATTACACGCGACTTGGTTGTCAGTCACCACAAAGATATTGTCATAATAGTGGCTGCACAGTGTCGCAAGAAAGCTCAGGTCGAACGCGACAATAACTATTCACTAGTAACATGGCGGAAAAGAGAGTCCGAAAGGTGAAGTTTCGACATCCTGAAGCGACCAAGAGCGAGGTTTTGGGAGCGCGTCTCCCTGGTTGTGGCAGCTGAGACTGCGAGACGCACGTGTGTCAGTGCGTACTGATGTAGCCAGTGCGCTTCTGCCCACTGCACTGCTGGCAGCTGCGAAGGGAGGCACCTGTGTACCTCTGATCAATAAATGTTTGTGTGTCCTGATAACAATGTCTCACTAGCACCTTCGAACGCCTTGAGGCGGAGCGGTTATACAATTGTTCGACAGCCTTTTGTGAAGCATGCTGCAAAAATAACGTCCACCTACCTCAGTATAGCGTTCGTTCACCACCCGTTACTCTGCGTTCTATAGTACTATGTAGACGATGTTAAAAGCAGCGTTGACGAAAACCATCGTCCATACTTACGACTGCAAAGTCCGTGTAACTCAGGTAACAAAATAAACCTGTAAATCTCTAGTACTAACGGGCAAAAATGGATGCTTCATTCCTTCATTGAAAATGTCCGCTTATCGATACTAATGTTTTTTATTGTCTTTTAGTTCTGGTGTCAACAGACCCACATTTACGTCGATAGCACATCCACTACTAGTTCATGCAGCTTATATCACACGCTAGACTGCCAGAAAAGTCCAACCCTAAATATTACGAGACTAATGTACTCAATACTCTGCTGCGAAATGAGTTTCACACTCGGTCCTTTTCAGTGGATTCTTCAAATGAAGATGCTCGCCAAAAATGTTCTGTAAATGCATACTGAACACGCCACGCAGAATTCATCACAAAGGCCGACAGTTTCACAAGCGGTTTTCTCTACAATAAACACTCAAAAATCTCCCAAACTTCACAAAACTGTCCGTAAATGCATCTGCTTGCACGGCGATATAAACCGAACGCGAAATAACAGTCACTTCTTCATTTTACAAATACCTTTTCGGACACGTTTAACATGACCTGCTCGTCCGGCAGCTAGTCCACGACTGACCGAATGCCGTTGCTTTCAGGGCATGTAACTCATCCCAATGCGCGAGGAAGACTTTACTCTCATTGGTTGGTTCAAATGGCTCTGAGAACTATGGGACTCAACTGCTGAGGTCATTAGTCCCCTAGAACTTAGAACTACTTAAACCTAACTAACCTAAGGACATCACACACATCCATGCCCGAGGCAGGAATCGAACCTGCGATCGCAGCGGTCGCGCGGTTCCAGACTGTAGCTCCAGAACCGCTCTGCCACCGGCGGCCGGCTCTCATTGGTTGATCAAAACGAACAGCCAATCAGATTAATCTTTCATGATCACATTCACGCTCAAACTGCTTTACTCCAATCAACATTCGCAGATGCAGCTACGTCATTTCTTGCTTCAAGTATTAGCAAAATGTTCCAACGAACCAAACGAAACGAAAACTAGGAGAAAACTATGCTTGAATTATACTTTAGCATTGATTATCCTCTTACTACCCTTCTGGCTGCCTTATTACAAAAGCAATCCCTCATAGACATACATCAACCGCCACTTAGGGGGATTAACAGTTTTTTCATGACACTTGCTAGTTATGTAAGGTGTAATACAATATAGAATTGAAATTTGACGTATGTCCCACATACACACTCACATTCACTCTCATTTACTCTCACGCTAACACAAAATATAAATATTAACTTTTATACTGTTATTTCCATTACAAATAAAAAATTATCGAAAGTTTAGAACTGAAAATCTTTGTAACATAAATCAGCACACTAAGAGTGCTACTACTACTTTCAAATAACAGAAGAAATATAAACTGTTATTATTACTATCTGAATTTATTTTTTAAGTGTTGGTTAAGTACTTTTTTAATACACTACTGGCCATTAAAATTGCTACACCACGAAGATGACGTGCTACAGACGCGAAATTTAACCGACAGGAAGAAGATACTGTGATATGCAAATGATTAGCTTTTCAGAGCATTCACACAAGGTTGGCGCCGGTGGCGACACCTACAAAGTGCTGACATGAGGAACGTTTACAACCGATTTCTCATACACAAACAGCAGTTGACCGGCGTTGCCTGGTGAAACGTTGCTGTGATGCCTCGTGTAAGGAGGAGAAATGCCTACCATCACGTTTCCGACTTTGATAAAGGTCGGATTTTAGACTATCGCGATTGCGGTTTATCGTATCGCGACACTGCTGCTCGCGTTGGTCGAGATCCAATGACTGTTAGCAGAATATGGAATCGGTGGGTTCAGGACGGTAATAAGGAACGCCGTGTTGGATCCCAACGGCCTCGTATCACTAACAGTGGAGATGACAGGCATCTTATCCGCATGGCTGTAACGGATCGTGCAGCCACGTCTCGATCCCTGGGTCAAAAGATGGGGGCGTTTGCAAGACAACAACCATCTGCACGAACAGTTCGACGACGTTTGGAGCAGCATGGGCTATCAGCTCGGAGACCATGGCTGCGGTTACCCTTGACGCTGCAGCACAGACAGGAGCGCCTGCGATGGTGTACTCAACGACGAACCTGGGTGCACGAATGGCTAAACGTCATTTTTTCGGATGAATTCAGGTTCTGTTTACAGCATCATGATGGTCGCATCCGTGTTTGGCGACATCGCGGTGAACGTACATTCGTCATCGCCATACTGGCGTATCACCCGGCGTGATGGTATGGGGTGCCATTGGTTACACGTCTCGGCCACCTCTTGTTCGCATTGATGGCACTTTGAACAGTGGACGCTAAATTTCAGATGTGTTACGACCTGTGGCTCTACCCTTCATTCGATCCCTATGAAACCCTAAATTTCAGCAGAATAATGCACGACCGCATGTTGCAGGTCCTGTACGGGCCTTTCTGTATACAGAAAATGTTCGACTGCTGCCCTGGCCAGCACATTCTCCAGATTTCTCACCAATTGAAAACGTCTGGTCAATGATGGCCGAGCAACTGGCTCGTAACAATACGCCAGCCACTACTCTTGATGAACTGTGGTATCGTTTTGAAGCTGCATGGGCAGCTGTACCTTTACACGCCATCCAAGCTCTGTTTGACTCAATGCCCAGGCGTATCAAGGCCGTTATTACGGCCAGAGGTGGTAGTTCTGGGCGCTGATTTCTCGGGATCTATGCACCCAAACTGCGTGAAAATATATTTACATGTCAGTTCTAGTATATCTGTCCAATGACTACCCGTTTATCATCTGCATTTCTTCTTGGTGTAGCAATTTTAAGGGCCAGTAGTGTAGGTTTTTTATATCTCTGAAACTATTATAGGTAGCGGTATCTAATTTCGACACAAAGCTCGTCTGACTAATAAAAGATCATGTACAAAATTTGGAATAAAACAGCTAATATTTAACGTAGTTATTTAGTTTCTTAGGTGAGATAAATAAACGATTTTAGTACCCGCCACAGAGGGAATTCTCACGGTCCGCTTTAGCATACGGCAGGCCACATGCCGGCCGCCACCGAACACCTCCTATGGGCTTCCAAAACAGCCGGCCATCACGTAACAAACTTACTGCAAAAATCTGCAGTCGTGTAATAGCCGCGACGCTACAGGCTGACAGATCCTTGCCACTGCATTCTGTATGGTGCTGTCCTGATAACTGTAGATGCCTCTGCCCAATCGCCCTATAGTATGTAATTCAATGCTGTTTCCACTCTGTACCGTAATTTATCAATCTTAGTGCCTGGGGAGTGACGGTGTGTCGCTTTCTCCACAAGTGATGAACAAATGTTCTGAAACTTGTCCTGGTCAAGTCAACAGTCGAACAACCCCTGTATTGAGATACGTCAGAAGAGTACGAGAATGTAGAGATTTGAGTTATCTTGTTGAAAAATGGTTCAAATGGCTCCAAGCGCTATGGGACTTAACATCTGAGGTCATCAGTCCCCTAGACTTAGAACTACTTAAAGCTAACTAACCTAAGGACATCACACACATCCTTGACCGAGGCAGGATTCGAACCTGCGACCGTAGCAGGAGCGCGGTTCCGGACTGAAGCGCCTAGAACCGCTTGCCACAGCGGCCGGCTATCTTCTTGAAAATTATCATCACAGACACCTCTAAGATAGAATAAGACGCTAGAAACGTATCTGCTGCTGTCAATATTACCAACTTTAGACTAGATTAGATTCAGTTTTCGTTCCATAGATCCAAAAAATGAGATGATTCTCGTGGGTGTGAAACATGTCAGAAAGTATAACATAAAAACATAAAACATTTGAATTTAATACTTAGTACCCAGATCATTTGTCAGGAGCTTGTCAGAATAGGTGAATACAATGTTGTAAACTGGAACAGCTAATATTTACAGAATTAACACACTGTCAGAATGAAATATTAATAAATTTATTACACACAAAATACCTAATCTTGACTGTTGTGACCAAGTGCTGTCAAAACTGAAATCTAACAGTTTTACTTAACCTGGCTTAACAGTCTCTGTTAAGATATACATCTGTAGATAGAACTAGAGGTTATAGGTTGTGTACACAGTGACTTCTTATACCATTAGGCCTTGTGCTGACTCATATGACGCTAACGAATGCACCGTGCAATTTTCGTTCTCCTCGGAACCCCCCCACACAGGGATACACCTCTCGTGATGCTGTACAAAGATCTGGGATTCGTGTAAATAGATTATATGGTGCTGCTCCGGCGTCCAGTGATATTGGGCGTTCTGCTGTCAGTATGCCTCTCTGCTGCTGTGTGAAGAGTCGCCCAGCCGACAGTCCGTGGAGTCCAGACATCGTCGCACTATCGATGTGGATACTTGTCTTACTGCATGCAAGTCCATCTTATGGCTGAAAGTAGTTGCATGGCTCCACAATCAGGCATAGTTGAGCGAACAATGTGTCGATGCTTGGCTTTGAATATGGCCTCCTGAACCTCTCGAATGCATATTCGCATTATGGCACAGCCATAGATATGATGATATCTAGCTTCCAGCACTTCGTAACTAGCTCTACGTCCTCTTGAGTATAGGCCGTCATCAGTATCTACACTCCTGGAAATTGAAATAAGAACACCGTGAATTCATTGTCCCAGGAAGGGGAAACTTTATTGACACATTCCTGGGGTCAGATACATCACATGATCACACTGACAGAACCACAGGCACATAGACACAGGCAACAGAGCATGCACAATGTCGGCACTAGTACAGTGTATATCCACCTTTCGCAGCAATGCAGGCTGCTATTCTCCCATGGAGACGATCGTAGAGATGCTGGATGTAGTCCTGTGGAACTGCTTGCCATGCCATTTCCACCTGGCGCCTCAGTTGGACCAGCGTTCGTGCTGGACGTGCAGACCGCGTGAGACGACGCTTCATCCAGTCCCAAACATGCTCAATGGGGGACAGATCCGGAGATCTTGCTGGCCAGGGTAGTTGACTTACACCTTCTAGAGCACGTTGGGTGGCACGGGATACATGAGGACGTGCATTGTCCTGTTGAAACAGCAAGTTCCCTTGCCGGTCTAGGAATGGTAGAACGATGGGTTCGATGACGGTTTGGATGTACCGTGCACTATTCAGTGTCCCCTCGACGATCACCAGTGGTGTACGGCCAGTGTAGGAGATCGCTCCCCACACCATGATGCCGGGTGTTGGCCCTGTGTGCCTCGGTCGTATGCAGTCCTGATTGTGGCGCTCACCTGCACGGCGCCAAATACGCATACGACCATCATTGGCACCAAGGCAGAAGCGACTCTCATCGCTGAAGACGACACGTCTCCATTCGTCCCTCCATTCACGCCTGTCGCGACACCACCGGAGGCGGGCTGCACGATGTTGCGGCGTGAGCGGAAGACGGCCTAACGGTGTGCGGGACCGTAGCCCAGCTTCATGGAGACGGTTGCGAATGGTCCTCGCCGATACCCCAGGAGCAACAGTGTCCCAAATTTGCTGGGAAGTGGCGGTGCGGTCCCCTACGGCACTGCGTAGGATCCTACGGTCTTGGCGTGCATCCGTGCGTCGCTGCGGTCCGGTCCCAGGTCGACGGGCACGTGCACCTTCCGCCGACCACTGGCGACAACATCGATGTACTGTGGAGACCTCACGCCCCACGTGTTGAGCAATTCGGCGGTACGTCCACCCGGCCTCCCGCATGCCCACTATACGCCCTCGCTCAAAGTCCGTCAACTGCACATACGGTTCACGTCCACGCTGTCGCGGCATGCTACCAGTGTTAAAGACTGCGATGGAGCTCCGTATGCCACGGCAAACTGGCTGACACTGACGGCGGCGGTGCACAAATGCTGCGCAGCTAGCGCCATTCGACGGCCAACACCGCGGTTCCTGGTGTGTCCGCTGTGCCGTGCGTGTGATCATTGCTTGTACAGCCCTCTCGCAGTGTCCGGAGCAAGTATGGTGGGTCTGACACACCGGTGTCAATGTGTTCTTTTTTCCATTTCCAGGAGTGTATGTGTGTCTCTTGGATCACTGCCACGTGTGCCTTTAATGGTCAAGTCCTCCAAAGTCAAGACTTCCCAAAATATCTAAGTGTAGCTCTTGACACAACTTTGTCATAGAAGAAACACATTGAAAACATCACAGCAAAGATGAGATCGTGCAATAACATCATACAGAGGCTTGACTGGTTCCTTATAGGCGCAAGAGCTACAAAGTACAATATGCTTCCTTAGGTCTCGTCTGTTTTGCTGCCGAATACTGTGCTCTAGTATGGCTTAACAGTTCATACGTGACAAAAATCGATGTTCAGCAAAACACGGCAACGACGACAATAACAGGTTGCAACTGATCTACCCCTTTTTACTAGTTACCAATTCTAAGTCACATTGCGCCACAAGGGCTTCGAAGACAGAACGCCCTTGAAAGATGGTTATTGTTAATGAAGTAAAGATCCATGCAGTGGACACCAAGTGAAAAAGCTACTCCTTACGTTTCTGATCTAGATTGCCATAAAAAATGCGAAGGAACTGTTAATCAGAACTCAGGGAGAAGTTGTAGTCTAATTCACAATCGATTTATTGATCTTAAACATGAGAAGACAATAAAATTATTAAAGAAACATCATACAAAAAATATTTATTTAACAAAAGCCTTACTAAAATGGGATTATGGTGGACAAAGCGATATGCTGGGGATTGACACACGACACTAACCAGAACACTACTCACTCTATCGCACTTCATACACGTGAATCCAGGTTATGGCATCAAACTACGCCACCACCAAGCATCTGTATTCTACCATACAAACAAAAACAAAAAAAAGGAAAGGAAAAATATGGTTCGAAAGAACAGGGTGCTGAGAGATAGACATTACAGCCCTACGTCGCAGCAGCGTCTACTTTACCATCCTACTGGTCAAGGCGGCTCACCACGTTGCGTTCGGCGACTGAAGTCATGGACGGCGGCAATCTGTTATTAAATGCGCGTTCCCAAAAAATGCAAGCACGCGGTCTCGCGTTCGGTTTATTTAGAACGCAGGTACTTCCCTAAGAGCCTCTGAAAGCCCGACGGATTCCAGTGTGCAGGTGGACCCGTTTGCTGGTCTGCCAGACCAATTTGACTCCGGGCCACGACTGTGTGTGTCGGAATACGTCAAATGTTTAGACAGCCGATTCAAGACAAATAAGTACATGCACACGTCACTCGTTGTTACAATGATGATATAAGCAGTACCTCAGAAGGTGACTGGCATAGGCTCTAAGTCGCACACTAGCATAGGACACAAGTCTCACCGTTTAGGTAGAGCCCTGCAGTTCTTTACTAGCGAAGCGCCAGTACCAGAGACTTGTACAAGAGTGCATTCTTTCTTTCTCCCCGTTTCCTTCTCAGCTCGGTTCAAAAAGAACATTTCTATTTTTTGACTTCCCCCAATTTCGCACAAGCCAGTCACGAGCTGGAGCCTGACATTCTAAGGTCAGAGAATGGTCTTTGCACTGCAAACCGATTTGACATTTCAGAGACTTTAAAGTTAATTGGCAGAAAACGTAAAAAAATTCAACTTTGTGGCCTCTTTCCCACACGTTTGCCATGTCGTTTGCTAACACAATATAGGGTGGAAGCATAGCCCTCCATAAACAGCTTGTTAACTCCCCTGTTGCGTCCATTTCAAAGTTTGCGGCCATAAATTCGCATTGACAAAACATGTTTTGAAACAGAGTCTGGACGTCTGGACGCCAGTTTCCCTGTCCCAAGGACATTTGCAGACCGTTTACATTTCTTTTGGCGGCTTGCTCCCTAACAAGGCCTACAATGCGCTGTCGGCGACTTTTCAGCGCTAAGCCGTATACCTAGACATCTGCCCCTTGTCTGGCGCCAAGCCAATGTGTTTTGCACAATGCCACCACTGCACACGGCCGTCTGGAAATGTCTCCTCACCATCCTCCAGAAAAAACGCCCTTTGTTGCCCCACCAATCCCGTGCTTTTACTGCAGTCGTTTAAGTCGGCACCCTGTTCCTTTGGCCGCAGGTAAAGCTTACCATCTTTCTTTCCCTAGAGCATGCAAACAAGACCATAAACTGCTGCCCACCATTTTATCATAATGTATGAAGTCAAATCGCCTTAGATCGTATTCCCTACACCGAATCAGAAGTGAGAGTGCCCTGCAATCTCTCACCCTTTTAAAGGAGTATAAAAAATTAATCGAAATTCCTTAGCTATTAATCCAGTCTGACGTACCTGTAATTAAATCGAGCTGATTAAAATCCAGGCAGTCACCTACCATAGTGGCAGAATTGCTATAAGCAGTGAATTTCTACACGAGCAAGAAGTGGTTTGAAACGTGGAAAAATAATGTCCATGAGGAATATCAGACCCTCATATGGTACAAGACCAGCCGGCATGGAATTAACATGACGTGCTTGGAAAACAATTAACAGGATTCGTACAGGTTACAGCATCTGTACAGTAATCCTCCACTGGTAGGGAAAGGGTTTATCTTCTCAATAAGATTGTGGCAATGAATGTCGGACCATCAAACACACTGTAACAAGCTGTAGCGGACGAGTTTACCCTACAAATCCAAAGATTTCCTTGAAGGAATGGAGGCAGCCCTAGAATGAACTGAAAATTTAGATGTTAATTTGTAGATTTTGTCGTTCAGTTCTATTTATTTTGCAAAAATTATGCAATTCTTGTATGTATGTTTGTAAGTTGCAGTTCAGTTTGCATTGCCATACGCTAGTAAATCCTGATCGACGTGAACAGAAAAAATCACGGAATGATAAATAGCCACCTTGATAGACCACCGACTTGCCGCTGTCTAATTTCGACATGTGCAGATAAACGTTCTTTCTACTTACACAGGGCATAACATAGTCTTCTTACAAAAACCAACATTCAAATAGTATTTCTCAGTGAGAAACCAGCTGTGTAATCTTTCCTGTTATTTGGAACATGGGTGGCATTGCTTCTAATGATTTGCACATAAAGCATATAATACACTGTAAGACACATTGCCATTGCAATTTTCGTGTTCAGCAGTGTATCTGTGCCCAAAGAGCAGCAACCTTCCTTTTCTAATTGATGATATTATTGCTTCTGCCTTCGTGCACAATTCTTCATTGGAAGTTATTCACAACAGTCTTTCAACCCATCTAATGCCCAAATGCATTCTCTTTATTCTGTGGTCGTCCTCTATCACCTGTCTGGCTGGTCTCTGCTCATAGTGTATGTCTGTGAGGCATGAAACGCTTCTGGATCGTCAAACCTGCTACAGTGTTAACACGGCTCCAATGACAAGTGACTTATTGCTGCATAAGCTTTTCGTCGGACGATAGAATTACTTTAAGATTCCAACATAATTTTACTTCCTTTTACAGCCTGTTTTCCTTTCATCATTTCATCTAGGTATTTAAATTTAATGCCTTTTTATTCCTTTCACAGTCACTGTTCAACCGTTTTGGCCCATCTTCGAGATGTATCACATATTTAACTTTGTCACAGGAAACCTATAGATTAATTATCTGAGCTACATCCTTCAAGCGATTAACCATTTTGATTGCTGACTCGAGGTTGGTTCTTAAGATAACTATATCATCAACAATTACCAAATAATCTACTCATAATTTTTCAAGTTTACCCTGTAATGTAACTGCTTCTGCGTAAAGTGGCAGGCAAATCATATTTCAAACACGGCAATTTTTTGTGCTGCCAGGTATATGTGCAGAGTTTCTGTGACTTCACGAAGGGGTGTATACTACTTCTTTTGTTATTTGTTATTTGATATCGTTGATGATTTCGTTGCTCTATCCGCTAGTACTGAAAGTGGTACTGTGACATGTTGTTGTTGTGGTCTTCAGTCCTGAGACTGGTTTGATGCAGCTCTCCATGCTACTCTATCCTGTGCAAGATTCTTCATCTCCCAGTCCCTACTGCAACCTACATCCTTCTGTATCTGCTTAGTGTATTGATCTCTTGGTCTCCCTCTACGATTTTTACCCTCCACGCTGCCCTCCAATGCTAAATTTGTGATCCCTCGATGCCTCAGAACATGTCCTACCAACCGATCCCTCCTTCTAGTCAAGTTGTGCCACAAACTTCTCTTCTCCCCAATCCTATTCAATACCTCCTCATTAGTTACGTGATCTACCCACCTTATCTTCAGCATTCTTCTGTAGCACCACATTTCGAAAGCTTCTATTCTCTTCTTGTCCAAACTAGTTATCGTCCATGTCTCACTTCCATACATGGCTACACTCCATACAAATACTTTCAGAAACGACTTCCTGACACCTAAATCTATATTCGATGTTAACAAATTTCTCTTCTTGAGAAACGCTTTCCTTGCCATTGCCAGTCTACATTTTATATCCTCTCTACTTCGACCATCATCGGTTATTTTACACCCTAAATAGCAAAACTCCTTTACTACTTTAAGTGTCTCATTTCCTAATCTAATTCCCTCAGCATCACCCGACTTAATTCGACTACATTCCATTATCCTCGTTTTGCTTTTGTTGATGTTCATCTTATATCCTCCTTTCAAGACACTGTCCATTCCGTTCAACTGCTCCTCCAAGTCCTTTGCTGTCTCTGACAGAATTACAATGTCATCAGCGAACCTCAAAGTTTTTACTTCTTCTCCATGAATTTTAATACCCACTCCGAATTTTTCTTTTGTTTCCTTTACTGCTTGCTCAATATACAGATTGAATAACATCGGGGAGAGGCTACAACCCTGTCTCACTCCTTTCCCAACCACTGCTTCCCTTTCATGCCCCTCGATTCTTATAACTGCCATCTGGTTTTGGTACAAATTGTAAATAGCCTTTCGCTCCTTGTATTTTACCCCTGCCACCTTCAGAATTTGAAAGAGAGTATTCCAGTCAACATTGTCAAAAGCTTTCTCTAAGTCTACAAATGCTAGAAACGTAAGTTTGCCTTTTCTTAATCTTTCTTCCAAGATAAGTCGTAAGGTCAGTATTGCCTCACGTGTTCCAACATTTCTACGGAATCCAAACTGATCTTCCCCGAGGTCGGCTTCTACCAGTTTTTCCATTCGTCTGTAAAGAATTCGTGTTAGTATTTTGCAGCTGTGACTTATTAAACTGATAGTTCGGTAACTTTCACATCTGTCAACACCTGCTTTCTTTGGGATTGGAATTATTATATTCTTCTTAAAGTCTGAGGGTATTTCGCCTGTCTCATACATCGTGCTCACCAGTTAGTAGAGTTTTGTCAGGACTGGCTCTCCCGAGGCCATCAGTAGTTCTAATGGAATGTTGTCTACTCCCGGGGCCTTGTTTCGACTCAGGTCTTTCAGTACTCTGTCAAACTCTTCACGCAGTATCTTATCTCCCATTTCATCTTCATCTACATCCTCTTCCATTTCCATAATATTGTCCTCAAGTACATCGCCCTTGTATAAACCCTCTATATACTCCTTCCACCTTTCTGCTTTCCCTTCTTTGCTTAGAACTGGGTTGCCATCTGAGCTCTTGATATTCATACAAGTGGTTCTCTTCTCTCCAAAGGTCTCTTTAATTTTCCTGTAGGCAGTATCTATCTTACCCCTAGTGAGATAAGCCTCTACATCCTTACATTTGTCCTCTATCCATCCCTGCTTAGCCATTTTGCACTTCCTGTCGATTTCATTTTTGAGACGTTTGTATTCCTTTTTGCCTGCTTCATTTACTGCATTTTTATATTTTCTCCTTTCATCAATTAAATACAATATTTCTTCTGTTACCCAAGGATTTCTATTAGCCCGCGTCTTTTTACCTACTTGATCGTCTGCTGCCTTCACCACTTCATCCCTCAGAGCTACCCATTCTTCTTCTACTGTATTTCTTTCCCCCATTCCTGTCAATTGTTCCCTAATGCTCTCCCTGAAACTCTCTACAACCTCTGGTTCTTTCAGTTTATCCAGGTCCCATCTCTTTAAATTCCCACCTTTTTGCAGTTTCTTCAGTTTCAATCTGCAGTTCATAACCAATAGATTGTGGTCAGAATCTACATCTGCCCCAGGAAATGTCTTACAATTTAAGACCTGGTTCCTAAATCTCTGTCTTACCATTATATAATCTATCTGAAACCTGTCAGTATCTCCAGGCTTCTTCCATGTATACAGCCTCCTTTCATGATTCTTAAACCAAGTGTTAGCTATGATTAAGTTACGCTCTGTGCAAAATTCTACAAGGCGGCTTCCTCTTTCATTCCTTCCCCCCAATCCATATTCACCTACTATCTTTCCTTCTCTCCCTTTTCCTACTGACGAATTCCAGTCACCCATGACTATTAAATTTTCGTCTCCCTTCACTACCTGAATAATTTCTTTTATCTCGTCATACATTTCATCTATTTCTTCATCATCTGCAGAGCCAGTTGGCATATAAACTTGTACTACTGTAGTAGGCATGGGCTTTGTGTCTATCTTGGCCACAATAATGCGTTCACTATGCTGTTTGTAGTAGCTAACCCGCACTCCTATTTTTTTATTCATTATTAAACCTACTCCTGCATTACCCCTATTTGATTTTGTATTTATAACCCTGTAATCTCCTGACCAAAAGTCTTGTTCCTCCTGCCACCGTACTTCACTAATTCCCACTATATCTAACTTTAACCTATCCATCTCCCTTTTTAAATTTTCTAACCTACCTGCCCGATTAAGTGATCTGACATTCCACGCTCCGATCCGTAGAACGCCAGTTTTCTTTCTCCTGATAACGACGTCCTCTTGAGTAGTCCCCGCCCGGAGATCCGAATGGGGGACTATTTTACCTCCGGAATATTTTACCCAAGAGGACGCCATCATCATTTAATCATACAGTACTGCTGCATGTCCTCGGGAAAAATTACGGCTGTAGTTTCCCCTTGCTTTCAGCCGTTCGCAGTACCAGCACAGCAAGGCCGTTTTGGTTAATGTTACAAGGCCAGATCAGTCAATCATCCAGACTGTTGCCCCTGCAACTACTGAAAAGGCTGCTGCCCCTCTTCAGGAACCACATGTTTGTCTGGCCTCTCAACAGATACCCCTCCGTTGTGGTTGCACCTACGGTACGGCCATCTGTATCGCTGAGGCACGCAAGCCTCCCCACCAACGGCAAGGTCCATGGGTCATGGGGGGCCATGTGACATAACCTGTTGGATTCTCCACTCTTTTTGTGCTTCAGATACTCGTTTACTTCAGAAGGAAGGCATTTTGTTCATCATAAACAAACTTTTCGCGTAAATAAAGCTGATTCTGATGCGACATGAAAGACACTTTCGACTGCTACATGAAATTACTTGAAAATATTCGTGTTTTTCCATAGCGATCTTATTACTTGTATTTACATTATGTTCTTTCTTCCTGTGGTTCAATTTTTAGTATTTCGTTTCGCTTTTAGAAATTATCCCCAGCAGTACAAACACTTATTGAGACCACGTATTAATCACAGTTACTTAATAGGTTTTGCCCCTACTAATCCATCAAAGCCTGATATCAGAACACAGCTCCACCTACATTTCGATACTTTTTATGAAGTCAAACAAACGATGTAACAGATTGAAATATCTCGACACAGGTAACTGTTTTCATTCAAAATATGATATTTTAATTAATATTAATTAAATAGCTTAGCGCCCGCTACATCGCTCGCGTAGGCTGTACGGCCTGCAGAGATTTTTTTGTTTTTATTTGATCGAATTTTTATGTTCTTAAATTGCAACACCTTCTAAGGCTTTCGCGCTAATTAAGGTCATATAAGCACAGTCTTTTCTGAACTTACTTCTGACCAAAAAGCGATTTTGGTAGCCGGAGTCCAAAGTTTTTGCGTTCTTGTAGAGATATTTTCTTAGCAATTTTCATCCCATCTTTGTGTCTAACCGAGAGGTGAAATACCAATTTTTCATAAATTTAGCTTTAAATTTTTTTTAATGTAACGAAGTATTTTCTTAAAAATTTTCATCTCTTAGTGATTGACTTCCCAGAAACATTGAACCACGTATTTTCTTTTTTCTTATTTCTAACCGAGAAGTCAAATACTAGCCTTAAAAATCCTTTAGTAGTCCTTTAGTAATTACATATTTTCGAAAAAACTTTCACCCAGAATTTTCCCCCTTAGTGGCTGAATTTCCAAAAATGCTGAAACATTATTTTTTGTTTCTTGACTGAGAAACCAAATACGATTTACCGTACTTCCACCTTCAAAATTCCCCTGATAGCGACAGCCTTTAATACCCTATTTCATCCCCTTAGGAGTGGAATTTCGGACAATCCCTTTTTAAACGATGCCTATAGTGTAAGATCCACAGCCTCTCCAAACTTCTCAAATTTCTATCCTTAGTGGTTTGAGCTGGGTGACGATGAGTTAGTGAATGAGCCTGACCCTATTTCACACCCTTAGGGGTTCAATTTCCAAAAACACTGCAAGACGTAATTTTTTTATTTGTAACCGAAACGTCGAACACCAATGTTCATAGACGTAGCTTTAAAAACACTTCAGTAGCTCTTTAACAACGACATATTTTTAGAAAAAGCTTTCACCCACTAATTTACCCCACCTAGGGTTAAATTTCCAAAAATGCTGAAACACGTATTTCTTTACATATGACTGAGAAATCAAATACTAATTTTCGTAGGTCTAGCTCCAAAGTTGCCTTAATAGCAACATTTTTTCAAAAAGACCCTTTCTCCCCAATTGAACCCCTTAGGGTTGAAATTTAGAGAAATCCCTTCTTAAACGACGTCTGCAGTACACGATCCACACATTCTCTAAATTTCAAGTTTCCATACTTAGCTGTTTGGGCTGGGTGATGATGAATCCGCCAGTCACGAATTGCATTTTTTGTATAGACATTAAAAAACAGAAAAAATGTATCGCTGTCTCACAGGATATTTTGCCCTGAAAAAACCCAGGTCCAGATTTGTAATCTATGATAAAGTCTTTAATATATGAACCACAGTCTGTTTAATTTTGATTTTCACATTTTTTAGTGATTTGTCCTTTTCTTTAGTCCTTCTACTCAATGTTAGTCTGCTTCAATCAATATATTACGAGGAGAAATCAAAATGTAAAGGGACTTCTGCAATTTTTCGCCGTAGGGCTTAGTAACATTGCGCCTACAACAATTCTATCGAAAGTGTCACTCTTATTCCCGCGATAGACGTCGTATTGTGGCAGGCCGTGAAACATGGCAGTTCCATTGTCGATCTGCACCAAGGAGGAAATGAGGGCAGTGATTCGCTCTTTGTTTGCGGACGGTGTTAAACCTGCGAAAATTATTCGTCTAGTGCAAGCGCATTATGGTGACAGCTGTTTATCGTGAAGCAAGATTTAAGAATGGACAGAGCGCTTCAAACAGGGAAGAATTTACATCTTCAACTTTTGTAGTCCTGTCTTCCTCAGTTGCGTGTAATATTACGGTATACTGATAATTGTTACTTTATGAACTGTCTGACAGCAACTGAATAAAACACAATTTTAGTGCCATACGCGTTTTGGTCTTCAATTTCTGCAAGGCATCTTCAGTGGCAGGTTGCGCGGACAATTTCCTACATATTACGCTCCAGTTGCATTTTTGGTGTTGTTCTTTTTCTAAATGCCAATTTGCGGTTTTTTCCCACATTTCACATCACTGTGAACTTGACACTTGTTTCGATGCAATGTGTTAAGTTCATAGTGCTGTGAAATGTGGGAAATAACCGCAAATTGGCATTTAGAAGAAGAACAACAACACCAAAAATGCAACAGGAGCGTAATATGCAGGAAATCGTCAACGCAACCTGCCACTGAAGATGCCTTGCAGAAAATAAAGGCGAAATGCGTATGGCACTAAAATTGTTTCATTCAGTTGCTATCAGACGGTCCAAAAGGAAAAATTATCAATATACCGAAAGGGAAGAATTTCTCTAAGTGACGAGGAAAAATCGGGCAAGCCATGGATTCAATAACTAAGGACAACTTGGAAGGGTATGGTGACGGAAAACAGACGAATCACAATGGACGAAATCGCCAATACTTTATATGTGTCACGGTTCAGCGTATTCCATCTTATAAGACAGGCTAAATTTTCGAAAAGTGTGGGCAATGTGGATACCGAAAGAATTGTCAGTGCCGCATAAGACGCAAAGGATGGAAAGGATGGAAATTTAACCGTCAACCGTCAGCTGGTAAGATTACGCTAACACTGTTCTGGGACATTGAAAGTGTGGTAGCCGTTCATTTCACCCCAAGAGGCGAAACTGTGAACAGTAAGAACTATTGTGATGTGTTACAAACTAAACTGAAATCTGCTATCAGTAACAAACGTTGCGGAAAACTGAGAAAAGGTATCATCCTGCAGCAAGATAACGCTCGATCACATTCTGCCAAACGGACGGCCGAAGCAATAAAGAGCTGGGATCCGAATTGCTGGAACACCTGCCATACAGTCCAGACTTGGCTGGAAACGATTTCCATATGTTAGGAGTATTGAAGGAAGCGCTCAGGGGAAGAATATTGCAACCGATGCAGCCATTGATGTGGCGGAAAAGTGGTTACAGATGCAACCGAAAAACTTTTTTTCCGACGGAATCAAAAAACTTGTGAAACGTTAGACACAGTGCGTTGAAGTGCAGGGAGGTTGTTTGGAAAAATAATGTATGTTTTAGTTTTCTATCAATAGAATAAATATTCCTTTTCTCAAACGCCCCTTTACTTTTTGACTTTCCCTCGCATAAACATGACTTGATGCAAAAATAATGGGCGGTTTTTGAATCACCAACTGAATTACACTGAAAATCATCCTTCAGTGCCATTAAAAATTATAGAAATAATAAGACATGTCGTAATTCTGACATAGGCCTTGGCTTACACCATAAGAATGGTGCCACAAGCCACCATAACAAAAGAAGCAACCCCAGCTGAATGTGGTCAGTTGTGAGCACTTCTGGAGAGTTTTCTGTAAGGTAGGCCAGTTACTAGCAGAGTGGCGAGACCAACAGTTTCAGATAATTCGATCCTGCTTAATAGCGTGGTGGCAACTCTGGCTACGCCTTTTTGAAGTTGAGCAATATGTCATTGTTCTGTGCCTAATCATAATAACTAAACAGTTTTTGGATGTTTTTCGACCACAAAATTACCTGAAACATGAATCCGTGGACCTGCAGTCGTGACAAACCAACGACCACAAGATAAGTTTAAATCTGTTCACTGGAATTATGAATTTGAGGAGCTGCTGCGGGCTGACCTTTTGTTACGTAGTATCGGTAGATCTCAATTAGCAGTACCTTACATTGTCTGTATAGCAGCTTCGATCAACCCTCTTAGTCAGCGTATGCAAAACAGAGCTTTTCTACCGTGGGTGGTGGTGGTGCATAGCGTGGAAATCGTGAAGGGAAAATTCTTTGCCGATTGGGCATTAAATCCGTCTACTGTAGCACCACTAAATCTAGAGCCCTGCTGGGATCAAACAAAGATACAGGCTGTTTGCTGATGATGTTGTGGTGTACGGGAAGGTGTCGTCGTCGAGTGACTGTAGGAGGATACAAGATGACTTCGACAGGATTTTTGATTGATGTAAAGAATGGCAGCTAACTCTAAATATACACTCCTGGAAATGGAAAAAGGAACACATTGACACCGGTGTGTCAGACCCACCATACTTGCTCCGGACACTGCGAGAGGGCTGTACAAGCAATGATCACACGCACGGCACAGCGGACACACCAGGAACCGCGGTGTTGGCCGTCGAATGGCGTAGCTGCGCAGCATTTGTGCACCGCCGCCGTCAGTGTCAGCCAGTTTGCCGTGGCATACGGAGCTCCATCGCAGTCTTTAACACTGGTAGCATGCCGCGACGGCGTGGACGTGAACCGTATGTGCAGTTGACGGACTTTGAGCGAGGGCGTATAGTGGGCATGCGGGAGGCCGGGTGGACGTACCGCCGAATTGCTCAACACGTGGGGCGTGAGGTCTCCACAGTACATCGATGTTGTCGCCAGTGGTCGGCAGAAGGTGCACGTGCCCGTCGACCTGGGACCGGACCGCAGCGACACACGGATGCACGCCAAGACCGTAGGATCCTACGCAGTGCCGTAGGGGACCGCACCGCCACTTCCCAGCAAATTAGGGACACTGTTGCTCCTGGGGTATCGGCGAGGACCATTCGCAACCGTCTCCATGAAGCTGGGCTACGGTCCCGCACACCGTTAGGCCGTCTTCCGCTCACGCCCCAACATCGTGCAGCCCGCCTCCAGTGGTGTCGCGACAGGCGTGAATGGAGGGACGAATGGAGACGTGTCGTCTTCAGCGATGAGAGTCGCTTCTGCCTTGGTGCCAATGATGGTCGTATGCGTGTTTGGCGCCGTGCAGGTGAGCGCCACAATCAGCACTGCATACGACCGAGGCACACAGGGCCAACACCCGGCATCATGGTGTGGGGAGCGATCTCCTACACTGGCCTTACACCACTGGTGATCGTCGAGGGGACACTGAATTGTGCACGGTACATCCAAACCGTCATCGAACCCATCTTTCTACCATTCCTAGACCGGCAAGGGAACTTGCTGTTCCAACAGGACAATGCACGTCCGCATGTATCCTGTGCCACCCAACGTGCTCTAGAAGGTGTAAGTCAACTACCCTGGCCAGCAAGATATCCGGATCTGTCCCCCATTGAGCATGTTTGGGACTGGATGAAGCGTCGTCTCACGCGGTCTGCACGTCCAGCACGAACGCTGGTCCAACTGAGGCGCCAGGTGGAAATGGCATGGCAAGCCGTTCCACAGGACTACATCCAGCATCTCTACGATCGTCTCCATGGGAGAATAGCAGCCTGCATTGCTGCGAAAGGTGGATATACACTGTACTAGTGCCGACATTGTGCATGCTCTGTTGCCTGTGTCTATGTGCCTGTGGTTCTGTCAGTGTGATCATGTGATGTATCTGACCCCAGGAATGTGTCAATAAAGTTTCCCCTTCCTGGGACAATGAATTCACGGTGTTCTTATTTCAATTTGCAGGAGTGTAGATAAATGTAAATTAATGCAGATGAATAGGAAAAAGAATCTCGTAATGCTTGAATACTCCATTAGTAGTGTAGCGCTTGACACAGTCACGTCGATTAAATATTTGGGCGTAACACTGCAGAGCGATATGAAGTGGGATAAGCATGTAGTGGCAGTTGTGGGGAAGGCGGATAGTCGTCTTCGGTTCATTCGTAGAATTTTGGGAAGATGTGGTTCATCTGTAAAGGAGACCGCTTATAAAACACTAATACGACATATTCTTGAGTACTGTTCGAGCGTTTGGGATCCCTATCAGGTCGGATTGAGGGAGGATATAGAAGCAATTCAGAGGCGGGCTGCTAGATTTGTTACTGGTAGGTTTGATCATCACGCGAGTGTTACGGAAATGCTTCAGGAAATTTAGAGAACCAGCATTTGATGCTGACTGCAGTACAATTTTACTACCGCCAACTTATATTTCGCGGAAAGACCACAAAGATAAGATAAGAGAGATTATGGCTCGTACAGAGGCATATAGGCAGTCATTTTTCCCTCGTTCTGTTTGTGAGTGGAACAGGGAGAGAAGATACTAGTTGTGGTACGAGGTACCCTCCGCCACGCACCGTATGGTGGATTGCGGAGTATGCATGTAGATGTAGAAGTAGACATGTAGCACATGTAGGGAGTTGATGAAGTCAGCTGCGAGTCACGAAGTAATTTATCTCGGAGAAACGAGGCGACCTATCGCAACACGTGTTAAAGAGCAGAGCACGAGCGTCACATGCGACTCGGACACATCATAAACGCCCGATTCAAGAACACCAAAAAGAATGTGAGAAACATGTAGAGTTAGTGTGTGTTCTCGTGCTAGCTAAGAAACCACTTAACATTAAGAGGAAGGTACGAGAAACGGTCGAGGTAGTTAAAAGGCCTACTAACATGGACCATGATGTTGGTATAGGTTTCAGTCGTCTTGGCAGCCAGCAGCAGCTAGCGTACGCACGCTGTGCTGCACACGCGAGTCAGCCCCAGCGGCAAGGCTGTAAGCAATTCCGCGAAAGGCACGTTACGGAACAACAAAATTCAGAAACGCAAGACACATGCTATGATTCGGAAACGGAGACGGATAGCAGCGCTCCGATTGCCGTGGCAGTGAACTTCGAATTCCGGAAAATTTGGCGCGATAATCTTTGTTCTTGCTATGCGAAATGCGAGTCTAGATGATATTATTCTTCATTTATACTTTACGGGTGGATCTGGTGGTAAAGCGTATTTATTTGTAAAACCCAATAGTGAAATTTCGACCGGTGTCTGTTATCAAGTGGAGATTATCTTCCTGATTACGACCTTCTTATGTGTACTGCACTCTTTGAATTGCAGTGTAAATATGTTGCTCCTATTCTGCTTAATTTTCGTTATTGTTTCGTATGAAACAGCTGGTTTTGACGCATAGTAGTCTGTGGACTCCATTCTAGTTGTTCTGCTTCCGTGTGTGAACTACTCGAATATTATTATTATTCTCGTATCAGAAACATACAGGTACATGTACATACATTTTACACAGTTATGATTAAATTACTTTTGACCAAAACTTTGCAACTTCCAGTGCATTTTCTGTTGCTTGTTGAAGGTCATCTTCTGTACAGGAGACTGGACACAATGTGCCGGACTGTCTGTTCTCCACAGTCACACTGAATATAATTTGGGTCAGTGTATCCCCATTTTGCCAGGTTAACTTTTGATCTTCCAACTCCGGATCTCAGTCTATTCAGGGACTTCCAAGTTGTCCATTCCCCGTCATGGACTGGAGGTAAATCTTCAACAACTCTTTTTCCAACCAGGGGGAAGGTAGGTCGTAGCCCTCAATAGTTGTAACCTACCTTTTTCAGCAATCGTTCTAAGTTCCTTTGATGTCCTAAGGAAACTCTTCCTTGACTTCAATCGTTGCGGATGCGGTTCATGCCCGTACAGAGGACGAGTAATTTCCTGTTCCACTGCCTTTCTTTCCTTGTTCGCAGCTATCTCTCTTCGAACAGTTGGTGGTGCTATTCCTGCGAGGTGGTAAAGCTATTCGACTGGAGTGGGTTTTAAGCAACCTGTTATAATTCTGCAGCTTTCGTTGAGAGCTACATCCACCTGTTTGGCATGAGCTGAATTATACCAAACAGGACAGGCATACTCTGCTGCAGAATAGCATAGTACCATTGCAGATATTCGTACTGTTTCAGGTTGACTACCCCATTTTGATCCGGCCAGTTTCCGTAGGAGGTTGTTCCTGGTGGAGACTTTCGACTTGCATTTCATGCAGTGCTTTTTGAAAGTGAGAGATCTATCAAGTGTCACTCCTACGTATTTTGGAGTCTCGTAGTGCTCCAGTTGTAACCTCCTCCTCACTTATCGATCTTAATGACAGTGAAAAATTAAACCGCGTGTACCTAATGGAAATTTGGGAAAAGCAATCGTCACCGAAGTTAATCTGTCGGTAAAGAGGGAGAAAAGGGTTACATCTAAATGAAAGGAAAAATGCAAATGAAACTGGTGGAAATTAATTTTGAAAAGGGGTAAAGTTAATAAAGAAAGTAAATGTGCGGCCGTTACGTTAACAATTAACTAGCGGTAATTAGATATTTGAGATTTGGGGGAAATTACGGTCGCCAGTCCTATGGACAATTACTATAGTAACTGAAAAAGAAAGGTTATTACACATATAATTAACACTAGAAGCGTGGCAATTGAAGGTGACACGTGTAGTGTGAAAACTGAAAGTTTGTCAGAAGTAATAAATTTCGCTACACTCTGATTTAATTTAGCAAAAGAATTAATAAAACCGGAAAATTGAAAGTTAATTTAGTGACTGAAATTAATAGTGAGCTTTGTTTCTGAAGCACATCGAAATTCAGTAAAATACGGTTAGTCTTGGGCTACCTCAACAATCATTTCAAAAGCTACTTGAATCTACGCAATTAAGAAATAAGAGATTTAACTTTGAACTTGAATTAAATGATTCTGAACAATTAACAATAGTAAAATTTAGTACGTACCAAGCTGAGCTGCAGTCACAGGTAAGCTAAAATACGGTAACAAAACTCGCACTCTTAATTTGTGCTTGTGTAATCTAAATATTGTAGCCAGCTATGAATACCTTAATTGAACTTCGAAATCAAAGCAGTGAAATCGAATGATATTACTTTAATGCTGGCGTTTGAATTTCAACGACACTCGAGTTCATTCCGGAAAAGGAAGGGACCCTGCTTGGTAATGCGATTGGGACAATGAGCAACGAAGGTTCATGCTACGTTGCTGTAATTTAGTGAGAAAAATTTAACAGTTTGAAAAGCTGAGGTCTGCCATACAGTTCTAAAACTTTACGTGCTACCAGTCTTCCTTGTTGGTTGATTGAAGGTTTGAAGTCGTCGATCGAGGAGGTGGCGACAGTCACTCATTGTCGGCCGCCGCTGTTGCAGAAGCTGAATGTTGGCGCGCCTTCTTCTCGACACGGTTTCCAGCCGAAACGAGCTCTTGATGTGCGCCAGCTAATGCTTCCCGTCCGCGACACCGTGTCAGAAACTCTCATAGCAAGTCGAGCGCAATTACATGCTGCCAAACCCCGAAAGCGCGGCAACTCGCGGGAGCCTCACACAACACACCTGCTCCACTGCCCACCTCCAACCAGACTCCCCCCTGCCCGCGCTCCATGCGGCAGCTTTAACACTACCAAAGATCCTAAACACTCTGGTCTCCACACAACCTATCGATGTATTCGTTCGATAGCATAGTTTTCCCTAGGCAAGACCCAGCGTAAAAATACAAATAATATTTACATAACAAACCAACTATACATCGACACATATATATATATATATGTGTCGATATATATATATATATATATATAGTAAAACAATTACAATATATAAAGACACAGAAATGTCATATCTTCAGGTAACAAAATAAGGAAAAACCTATAGTACAATAGATGGAAATAGGAGAATATGCATTTCCGGCGTTACACAGTTCAACCCCCAACTATACTATTTTCACTTGCGAGTGGCTTCCTTGTTTCTCAAATGAAAAGCACACACTTGGGTCTTTGAAGAGTTTGGTTTAAGCTGGTTTGTGTTGTAGTATCTGGACAGATCTTCAAGGGCATTCGTGAGGTTGTTCTCCACTGATTCAAAATGTGTGCTCTGTGTGGCTAGAGCGAGGTCGTCAGCATATAAAAAGCTCATGGTGTTTGGGGCTATAGGTTGGTGGTTCGTGTGTATATTAAACAGAATTGGAGCCAAAATGCTACCTTGCGGGAGGCCATTCTTTGTAGTCTCCATCGACTACACTGCCCCTGAAAGTCGACGAGAAACCTGCGATTCTGCAGAAGGGAGGCGATGAGTTTGGTTAGACCTAAATCTTTGGTTAACTAGTAGCAGCTGGTGATTGACCTTATCATACGCCGCTGATAAGTCGACAAATGCCAATCCTGTCACCTTCCGAGCTTCAAAGCCATCTTCTATACACTGTGTGACATTTAGGAATTGTCCAGTACAGCTTTTACCTGGACGAAATCCAGATTTCTGAGGTATAAGTGAGGGGTCATTTGCAGGTGATAGGCGATCCAGAATCAGTCTTTCCATAAATTTGTAAAGATGACAAAGTAATGCGTGGCTACCACAACAGAGTGCAAGGGGGGACGAATCACTGATAGACAGAGCCTCTGGAGAGGTTTGAAGACCGTAGATGTTTGTATGACACGCCATGCGAACAGCATAGAAATAGTGACAGGATCTTAAAAAAACACTGAAATAACAAACTGTAATCTCTAAAATAAATCTTGTTACCGTCGTGGTTACGTGATTGATACAAATGAATATTATGGGTTAAAACAGTTGTTTATAATTTTGAAGTTGAATTATGGATTTACAAGATGACATTTAAAAATCTGATGGATTTTTTTATGATTCCTTGAAAGTTAAGCAATAAACGAGGATTAAATCGTAGGCGACTATGCAGATTTAACGTGGCAGTTAGACCTTTGTTCGATCATGTGTATTTAAGATAGAACTACAAGAGCCACAAATTTCAGTAGCATTTTCTTCAATATTTTAGTAAACGGCATGCTAACTGTCACTTTCCACGAACTATCATGAACTGATTTTATCATTCTAGCAGTTAATAAAAGTTAACCTAGTTTTTCTCATGGGAAAACACGTATGTTAATGATGTAAAGATGGGGAGATAATGAGTTTTTCACCATCTCGATCTTTGCTAAAACAGGAAAGTCGCACAACAGAAAAAACGGGTAACTAATTGGTCAAAGTACGAAATAAATAATTGTCGTATTGCGACTAGCGACCGATTTCAAACAGAACACACTTACAGTTTGAATTTCTAAAGGTGAGTTGTACTAGTACCTGCCTCAAGTACAACTACTGACAGGAGAAAAGTGACCCACTGAAGCATTACAAAGGAAAGTGTTGAAAACATTAGTTTTAAAGTGCTCGAGAAACAGCTATGTAAGTGTGTATTAGGTTCTTCGAAATTGCGATAGCTTTGAAAGAGAAAAATACAATTTTTCAGGCCACGATTAATTAATTTAAAACTTGTGACTTAAAGAAAATATTACTCTGAATTTGCGTTTTCGACGTTACTCCAGTGAAATTTGACGTGTCGTGTTACGCAACTACGTGTCTTTGCACAGGTGTTGTCCAGTTATGCGTTAATTTCATAGCACAAGTACTTGTGCTGTTTAACTCTCGTACGTTAATTTTTCCTATATAATTAACTTCAAGAAATAAATGTTTCATAACTGTTGAGATTACAATAGGTCGGATTAGAAATTCAGACTTAAGCTTAGCCTGCGGACCACTACAAACTATGTATTTTGATTCCCAATGATATGACGCTTGTTGTGCTGAAACAATACACACTGGGTATAATTTGCTTCTCGCACAAGAGTCTCTCACTGTTTATTTACAACTGGCTGTTACCCGTGGCTACGTTCGCATATCAGTAGTTTCGTAATTATGAGTGATGGTGCGGAAGTAAACTGGCTGTACGTGCAACAACATCAGTTGCCATCATGTGTCTGTCTTGTTTGGGTAAGCGTAGCTCGTGATGTGATCTGCGTCCCCTCTATCCCTCCCCCCCCCCCCCCACCATCCACCACCGCTAGCTGTCCCAGCGGACGATGCGTCAGCGTGCTCAGCGTTTCTGCCGAGCAGTGCGTACAGAGGGCATAGGTAGGAGTGTGCATCTATGCACCGTGCTATTGAAGTAGCTGTACACCATACAACGTGTATACTATGCAACAAATAGTGTGAAAGTATGGATTAAACACAATGAAGATTGTATGAGCATTGTATTCACTACTTTGAACGAATAAAAACATATTCACAGATATAATATATGTAGATCAAAAGTCAAACGGATAAACAGCTTTTCAAAGAGTAAATCTTTTTCTCTAATATTTTTTCCTAATATTCTTCAAATCAATAACTGTCTTATACTACGTTGTTGTTGTTGTGGTGGTCTTCAGTCCAGAGACTGGTTTGACGTAGCTCTCCATGCTACTCTATCCTGTGCAAGCTTCTTCATCTCCCAGTACCTACTGCATCTCTTGGTCTCCCTCTACGATATTTACCCTCCGAGCTGCCCTCCAAAACTAAATTGGTGATCCCTTGATGCCTCGGAATATGCCCTACCAACCGATCCCTTCTTCTAGTCAAGTTGTGCCACAAATTTCTCTTATCTCCAATTCTATTCAATACCTCCTCATTAGTTATGTGATCTACCCATCTACTCTTCAACATTCTTCTGTAGCACCACATTTCGAAAGCTTCTATTCTCTTCTTGTCCAAACTATTTATCGTCCATGTTTCACTTCCATACATGGCTACACTCCATACAAATACTTTCAGAAACGACTTCCTGACACTTAAATCTATACTCGATGTTAACAAATTTCTCTTCTTCAGAAATGCTTTTCTTGCCATTGCCAGTCTACATTTTATATCCTCTCTACTTCGACCATCATCAGTTACTTTGCTCCCCATATAGCAAAACTCATTTACTACTTTAAGGATCTCATTTTCTTATCTAATTCCCGCAGCATCTCCCGATTCAATTCGACTACATTCCATTCTCCTCGTTTTACTTTTGTTGATGTTCATCTTATATCCTCCTTTCAAGACACTGTCCATTCCGTTCAGCTGCTCTTCCAGGTCGTTTGCTGACAGAATTACAATGTCATCGGCGAACCTCAAAGTTTTTATTTCTTCTCTACTCCGAATTTTTCTTTTGTTTCCTTTACTGCTTGCTCAATATACAAATTGTATAACATCGGGGAGAGGCTACAACCCTGTCTCACTCCCTTCCCAACCACTTCTTCCCTTTCATGCCCCTCGACTTTTATAACTGCCATCTGGTTTCCGCACAAATTGTAAATAGCCTTTCGCTCCCTGTATTTTACCCCTGCCACCTTGAGGATTTGAAAGAGAGTATTCCAGTCAACATTTTCAAAAATTTTCTTTAAGTCTACAAATGCTAGAAACGTAGGTCTGCCTTTTGTTAATCTATTTTCTAAGGTAAGTCGTAGGGTCAGTATTGCTTCACGTTTCCAACATTTCTATGGAATTCAAACTGATCTTCCCCGAGGTTGGCTTCTACCAGTTTTTCCATTCCACTGTAAAGAATGTCTTGTACTACACGCTTTCCGAATTACCCTATGGTCTTCCTCAGGGGTCAAGCTATCTCCATACGAAATTTAATCGAAATAAGTTCAGAAGATTAGTCGTGAAAACGTGAGAGACAGAGTTACTTTTGCGTTTATAATATTAGTATGGTTGAAACTTACAATTACAATATTTTTAATGATTCAATTTTAATGAAATAAAACCTATACGGTGCCCGAAGCAATGCTCATCTCACATGTGAAAAATCCCACGAAACAGATTAGCGTGTTCAGGCAGACAGACAGACAAACATATACAACGGGCTTAGATAAAACTCAAAACCACATTATCTTTTTTCCCATCACCAAATTTTGATAAAATAGTGGCTTTGCGGTGTGCCAAGGTATACTCAGTTTTCCTGTGAAAACCCATGAAAATTCGTCTAGTTGTTGTGGGGAAGCATTTTCAGACAGACAAACACAGACGACAGTTTGACGGATTCATTACCAGTATAGACAATCAAATCACATTCCATGTCCATCACTTGTTAGTTAATCTGAACATCAAGTTGTTTCTGAACTGTAACTCGCGAGAAACGCGTCGACGGATTGATGATTTCGCTGTGGATGATTGTGTGTATGTTTGGTTTCCGGCACCTGAGACTGCCGACCAATCGCGCACCGTATACAAAAGTGCAGGCACGAGTCCATGGTGTACGGCGAGAGACGTCCAATACTTGTAATATTGATGTCTGGATGAAGCAAGAGAACGTACAGAATGTCTAGTTATCACCACCTTCCTGTGGGCTACCGCACTTGTTCACAAACGGCGATGACACCTTGAAAGACACACGCGCGTTCTCTATACGACTAGTTCGAAAAATGAAGGAAGACTTTCAACAACTTGCGTAGCCCCGAAATCTACAAATATTGGTCATATTGACTTTACGGAAATAAATATCTGGGCACGAGATAGGTCTCGACATCCACAATGCTGGCCGCTACAATTGCGGCTGACTGGAACAAGTGTCAGCTTGGCAAGAATTGTGATGTGTACATGGATATGCAAATGATCATTTCAGTGCAAATATAACCACTACACAGCAGAGTTCTCATTTATAAATCGTACTTGAATGCCGGTTGTTGTGCGAAGATCCTGTCATACTACGTCTAAGGAGGAGGAGCATCTGTCTTGACCCGCATCGCGTACTGCGTCCAGCACTACATAATATCTGATCAAAAGTATTCGGACACCTCTATGTAAGGCGTAAATGGCTGTTAGATGCCACGAGAGGCGGACCCAGGGACGCTCCAGTATAAAAAGAGGCGAGTTGCAGCATTAGAAAATTGCAGCGAAATGCAGGAAGATCTGCAGCGGATAGGCACTTGGTGCAGGGAGTGGCAACTGATCCTTAACATAGACAAATGTAATGTATTGCGAATACATAGAAAGAAGTATCCTTTATTGTATGATTATATGATATCGGAACAAACACTGATAGCAGTTAATTCTGTAAAATATCTGGGAGTATGCGTACGGAACGATTTGAAGTGGAATGATCATATAAAATTAATTGTTGGTAAGGCGGGTACCAGGTTGAGATTCATTGGGAGAGTCCTTAGAAAATGTAGTCCATCAACAAAGGAGATGGCTTACAAACACTCGTTCGACCTATACTTGAGTATTGCTCATCAGTGTGGGATCCGTACCAGGTGGGATTGACAGAGGAGATAGAGAAGATCCAAAGAAGAGTGGCGCGTTTGTCACACGGTTATTTGGTAAGCGTGATAGCGTTACGGAGATGTTTAGCAAACTCAAGTGGCAGACTCTTCAAGAGAGGCGCTTTGCATCGCGGTGTAGCTTGCTGTCCAGGTTTCGAGAGGATGTGTTTCTGGATGAGGTATCGAATATATTGCTCCCCCTACTTATACCTGCTGAGGAGATCACGAATGTAAAATTAGAGAGATTCGAACGCGCACGGAGGCTTTCCGGCAGTCGTTCTTCCCGCGAACCATACGCGAGTGGAACAGGAAAGGGAGGTAATGACAGTGGCACGTACAGTGCCCTCCGCCACACTCCGTTGGGTGGCTTGCGGAGTATAAATGTAGATGTAGAGATGTAGATGTATTGTATTGTCAGTGGAGAAGCAGTAACAGCCGAATGGGTTGGTCATGAAAGCTAAAAGACCTGGAACGTGGACCAGTCACCTTAAGAACAAATCCATTAGCGACATTCCAACCCTTTCGAAGCTGCCCGTGTCGACTGTTGGTGATGTGATTCTGAAGTGAATCTAAACCAAGACCAGATAGACCTCACGTACTGGTGGACAAGGACCGTCGAAAAATGCCAAGGCTGGTCGTGAAAGAGTCGCATCAAATCAGCAGAAGCAATAACTCGTGAGTTTCGAAGTGCTGCCCGCAGTCCAGGTGGGACAACTCATCGTAAGCCATAAATTTCTGGATTTCCAGCATGATGAGTTAATAACAGGACAGCAAAATGTGTTAACTAGTTTGATGTAGAAAACAGCCAAAATTGCGAAATTGATGACAATGGATTTTGATACCCGAGACCGGTCAGCTGTTGAATAAAAAGAACTGAACTTCGCAATTTTGGCTGATATCTACATCGTGCTAACCGTCCATATCTGGTAATCAGTGTTCAGTGATGTAGAAAGCAACGCCACTGGAAAGCGGTTGATTGGGACCGAGTGATTTGGGGTGTGGAATCACACTGTAACCTATGGTAAAAAAAAAATTTAAAAATGGAAATGAGCGTGTGGCATCGTTGGCCGGGAGGCCCCGTTCGGGGAAGTTCGGTCGCCATGCAAGTCTTGTTTAGTTTAGTTATGTCATGTTCCGTAGATCATTTTCAAGATTACTTTATCGATATGAAGTGGAACAAGTCAGATTACAAGATATATATACACACATGAATAGTGCTAATATTAATACTAATGAAATTTTTAGTTCTATACATGCAACTACGTTTAAAGGTACAATTTTTTTTTACCAGTTTTGACGGAGTTGTCCAAAAGAAATGATTTTAAGCTAGATTTAAAACTTGATCTGCTACCTGCCAGACACTTTATGTTGTTGGGCAACAACATTATTTTGGTCGACACCACATTGGGCGACTTGCGCCCCGGTGATGAGGAAAACACGAGACCCAGCCCACAAGCGGAGAAAATCTCCAACTCGGCCGGGAATCGAACCCGTGTACGTTGCACGGGAGGCAAGCACATTACCACCCTGCTCAGTAGGCGGACGTAACCTATGGTAATCCGTTGGGAGGGTTTGCGTTTGGCTAATGTCTGGAAATGTAATGCTACCAATGAAATACAGAGGAGGTGGTGGTACAGTACAGGGGTGTTTTTCGTGGTTATGGTGCAGTCCTCTTATTGCGTTTATGCCAGCACACCCACCGTCGTCGCCACTGCACAGACATCACTTCACCGTCCCCCCCCCCCCCCCCCTCCCCCCGCGGCAATGGAGCTGATCTCAAAAGTTTGTGTATATATTGTCCCAGCTAGTTAAGAACCATTACGTGCTGTGTGGGTCGGGCATAAAACGTCTCTGAACCACGTTGCGAATCTAATTGTGTGAACTAGCAGTTGAAAATTGATCTCGTTTTCTATTTCCAGAGATATTTCATACACTTTCAACCATGACGGATCCAAAAACAGTGATTTTATTTATTACTCGGGAATAACACAGCAATCGGGTTCCAGTCTATTTTTTCTAATTTCTGTTTCCCAAATAATTTGATTTAGTTACCTTTGTAGTCAATATGCCTTCGTTAAATCCTATTATCTGTTTGTAACAGGTTGATCAGCTTTTCTCAATAACCCATGAATATTCACAGATGTAGTTATGTATTAGCTGATTTTTGGGATTTAGAAAACACAGAGAAAGTCTCGTATTTATTCTGCTTTATTGACACAATTCACTTCTTAAATTAATGAGAGATAGCACGGGGAATCAATGAAGAGGGAGTTGATCCTAGTGTGTATCGTTTCGATATAATAGCAGTCAGTCCGTACCACATTCCTTCGCGTTCCTATCACCGAAGATATGATTTCCCATGAAACTGTCCTTTACCATAAATATCTGATAAATCATAAATATGTCTCTTGCTTTACAATGTCTAAGCTTCTTAATTCTCACGACACGATGTTAATTACAAGCTCGAGTTCTTTCAATGTCTGTTCAGCACATATTTAGACTTCTCACGGGCACTATATCTCACGTCTCGTTTATTAGCAGAATCGCCTTGACAACGGTCGGCAAATATATTAGTATGATAAGGTCCAACTATTTTCTGTCCCAATATTTCAAAATAATCTATTATCCACCACACCAATGTATAGCCCAGTTATCAGAATGATATTTAGTTAGGCTTATAATCCCCAACTTCCGACTACCGCGGAAGACTGCGAACATGCACCATTGATAACAAAGACTCAAGAGAGCTAACAATGCTGCGCATTGGTTTATATACTATATTCAAAACAAAATGCAGCTCTGTTATGTCTTCCTTGGATTCCCTTTGTACTACTTTGCGTTACTCTATTTCAAATAGCTACTCTTTTTAAAATTTTAACTGTTACTTCGAAATACAACTACCGTTTTGGCTCTTGGGTCATTTCGTATTACAGAATGTAATCTAATATTCGTTTCTGAATACTCACTCTCTAAAGAGCGGTTACACGTTTAAGAAACGTTTAATGCGGAGCGATGTGAACACATTTTACGGCATTGCGTGTTTCGTACAGCGGAAGAACAGTTGGAGACGATGATTGTATCAGCATGAAAATACACCCTGTCATAAAGCAGTATCAGTGAAACAATGGTTTGTGGACAATAACATTCCTAAAATGGACTGGCCTTGGTCCCGGCCTGAACCCACTGGAGCGCCTTTGAAATAAGTTAAAACGTCGACTGCGCTCCAGACCACAGAATCCAACATCACTACCTTCTATGGTTTCGGCTCTTGGGGAAGAACTGGCTGCCATTCCTAGACAGTCACTGACACAGCTAATTGAAACTGTCCTCAGCAGCGTTCAAGCCCTCATAAAGGCGAAGAGTGGGCACACGCTGTGTTAATGCCAGCTAATATGGGTCCGTATACTTTCGCTAAGATAGTGTATTTACACTGACTACCGACATATCATTACAGCATTGACACGCCGATTAGCTGCTGTACGGAAGACAGGAAAAGAACGTGTGCAGTGACTGCATAGGGTACACCATGAAGGTCATTAGATGCGTGCGGACATGTCGCTCTGTCATGTTGAAATATCAGATTTACAATATTTGCAGCAACAGGTAGCAGAGAGTTGGTTTGAAACTGACTGGTACTGAGTAGACTGTACGCGAACGGCACTTCAGTCTGTTGCAGCAACAGACTGGGGGAGGGGTGCTGTGCAGGCGACAGCGCGGAGAATCTGCCTCGTGCCCGGAGACTTGCTTCAGTCTCTGGGAACTGCACGGATCGTGAGCCGTGGTCTCTTGCAGGAAGCATCGATTCAGGTACGGTACATTTGCAGAATGATGTTCGTAGTTCAATATTTTGCGGGATTTGTACGTCCAGAACACATCGATTAAGGAAATTTTGTGTCTCTCTGACCATCATATGCCAGTTCATCTACATCTACATCTACATGGTTACTCTGCAATTCACACTTAAGTGCGTGGCAGAGGGTTCATCCAAACATTTTCATACTACTTCTCTACCACCCCACTCTGGAATGGCGCGTGGGAAAAAGGGAACACCTAAATCTTTCCGTTCTCGCTCTGATTTCTCTTATATTATTATTATGATAATTTCTTGCTACGTAGGTGGATGTCAATAAAATATTTTCGCATTGGTGATTGAAATTTCGTAACTAGATCTTACCGCAAAGAAAACTGCCTTTGTTTCAGTGACTGCCACCCCAACTCGCGTATCATATCAGTGACACTCTCACCCCTATTGCGCGATAACACGAAACGAGCTGCCCTTCTTTGCACTTTTTCGATGTCCTCCGTCAATCCTACCTGGTAAGGATCCCACATCGCGCAGCAATATTCCACCAGAGGACGGACAAGTGTAATGTAGGCTGTCTCTTTGTTATGACTAATAATACTCACTTCTACACCAACAACTGAACAAGATATGTCATCTAGCCTGCTCTTACAGGCGAATTATGTCCTGCCACTCCTCACGAGCTTTCTGATTTACTGTGATGAGTGGAAGAACATAAATTACCTATAACAAGAAGCTAGGTGACATGGCTTTCCAACGTTATAAGTTAAGGTGGCAGTTACAAAGAGTAGTAAAACTGTGGCATTGTCGATCTTATATGAGCAGCTGATGTCCCACATTTAAAGATATCCAGTGCGAGGTTTTTATTTATATAAGATTTTAGGAAATCGTTATATGAACCTATATTCTCTGTTGTGATGTTTTAGTACCTGAAGATGATTTGAAAGACCGAAATTAGTTGTAGGATAAAATATTTATAGAATAAAAGCAATTCTTGTAGTAACTGTTAGTGTGTCCTATAAGTTATGAGTTGCGTACAGTACAGTGTGAAGCGCCACTTAGAGAAAAAAATTATAAGTAATCCCATCCCCATCTATAAACCTGCTTAAACTTACGTTTAAAGCTTGTTCTCATTCTCTAATACTGGACGAATCTACTCTGGGGAATTTGCGCACCGAGAGTTACTCTGCCTCGAGACACATACGACGTGTCTAATTTTAATACTTGACATATTGCGACAAACCTTCAACGGAAGATTGTACGTCGTAATGACTAGATTCTGGGAGCATTTGAAATTTTTAAATTCGGTCAATAAGTATATGAAATACTGAAAATCAAAAGTTTTGTCGGCCCTGGAAGCTATTAGACAGGCAACCCGCTACTAGGTAAAAAAAAAAAAAAAAAAATCAAGGCGCAATACACTCGTAATCGATTTTGTATAAACATAAACAATTCCATTTGTACATTCTCTAGGCTCTCATACCTTTTCTGTAGTATGTATTTACCCAAAATCAAATAAAAATTACTTATACACTTCAGAAAGTAAGCTACACATCTCGTACAATGCAGACTGATAGTGAACAATTTTAGTCGTTTATTAATGTATATATAGCAATTAAAACCGTTTTGTGTAAAATTACACAAATGCTTAGGTTGAAGGATTAGACGAAACAGCAGCTGACAAGTGTAACGGAAACAGCTGTGGGCTTTTTTCAAAATAGATGTTTATCTGCAAATATGTACATACAGTTACTCTGTGGTTCACTCTTCAAGTCTTTGACAGAAGATTCGTAGAACAACTTTGATATCATTTCTCCACCGTTTCACTCTCGAATAGCACTTGATAGAAATGAACACTAAATCTGATTTCTCTTACTTTACCTATCTAGAAGGAAATCAACAAAGAATTGTGGCATTCGAAGGAGGTAGCTGATAACTGTAATTTCGTGGAAAGATCTCGCCGCAACGAAAAAGCCTTAGTTTTAATGATTGCCAACACAACTCGTTTATCATATCCGTGACCCTCTCTCTCCCATTTGGTAATAATACAAAACGAGCTGCCTTCTTTGGAGATTTTCCGTGTCCTCCGTCAATCCTATCTAGTAAGGGTTCCACGCCGCACAGCAATGCTCCAGAGGAGAACGAATGAGCACAGTGTAGGCAGTCTCTCCAGCAGATTTCTTGTCTATATCGTTTTGTAATCTGTTTTGCACTGACGGCTTTATTAGGCGGTAAACGGCAGCGTCATCTGTAGACAATCGAAGGGAACTACTATTATGGTCTGCTAGATCGTTTATGTGGATTGAGAGTAGCAGAAGGCCTATACATATAATTCTAAACTTTGAGTCGTGTACCTTGTATAGACGGTAAAAGTAACCTAGGACAATTCCCATAATCGTTAATGTAAGTAGATTGTCGCCAGTGGCAGTTTATTATTAATATACCCTACACAAGTGGTCTGCAGAGGCTGCTTCTGTCACATAATGCTTAATATGAGTCGTCATACGTCCCTGAAGTCTCTTCTTCAATCCTTTACGATGGTATTTATGGAACACCATACGTGAGTAAATGAATCAATTAAATAAATATTTCTCCTTTATTTGAAATTAACTGCTGATATTCTCAGTTCTGTACTCTGCATGTAACTGAATAATGATTTGATACATCATTACTTAGACGCCTCTGCACTTCTAGGTAACAACAAGTCTATGATGTCTCATGGTTGATAATGTACGGCTTCCAGTCACGTGACATTGTATCTACTAAACAGGTACTTGGACAATGTTTCATTGGTGCTAATAATCACTGCGATACTAGCAAACTACGTCGAGTGTGATTTCCATCAAGACCTAAATATCACAGTAATCTGAGTTTAACTTTTGTACGTTGAAGATGGATAGGTTCCTGCTCTCTGCGAAGTTAAAAATAGACTGACATTGCTAAATCAATAACGCATTGTGACTGCAAGATAAAAGAGCTCCATAAAGTTTCTTAGGTTATCTCCTCTCCCTTTTTCTTTTTCTTTTCTTTTCTTTTTCTTTTTTTTTTACATTACAAATACTTGCTTACTTCTTTGCACAGCGAACGGAAAAGAGCTCCATCTCTTTAAGTACTCCGAATGTTCGTTGTAGTTTTGCACTTAAACAGGAAAGAAACAGAGGTAATCAAAAGACAAGTATATCTCTGCAGATTTATGATAATTTTCCCAAGTTTCTGACTCCAAGTGGTATTGGTTACGTTCTCGCTTGAAGCGCACTAGCGAGAGCACCCAGACAACTTTCCCCTGTCTGCGTTATTCGCCATGACTGTCCACGTCTTCCTCTGCCGATTTCTCTGTGTGACTTCGCTCCCTCTGATTTCTCCGTTTCTTATACTGTCCAGGCAAGTTACTCAGCGTGACTTCTATTGATCACGGCTCATGGTTGACATGTCCGCCCCGATAGCTGAGTAGTCAGCGTGTCAGATTGCCGTCCTACGGGCCTGCGTTCGATTCTCGGCTGTGTCAGGGATTTTCTCCGCTCAGGGACTGGATGCTGTGCTGTCTTCCTCAGCATTTCATCCCCACCCGGCGCACAGGTCGCCCAACCTGTCATAAGACCTGCACCAAGGCGGCCGGAACTGTACCGCAAGGGGCTTCCAGGCCAATGACGCCAACCGCTCCTCTCCATTTTTCCATGGGTTTCCTAGCAGTACCAAGTTCATCAACTGTTTGTTCTGAAACTTCTTCTCATGTTCCTTTCGAGTTATAAACAAATTAAAAGGTATAACACATGAAAACGGTGATAGCATTTGAGGACAAAAGAAGAATTTAGTGAAATGTATCATCAAATAACTATTCGATCTATCTGTATATATTATGTCTTATTCTACCAAAAAGTTTCGGTACAGTGTTTCGAGGTCAGTACACGTTGGATTTTGAGCCAATACAGAAGTCTTTAAACCCTTCGCAGTCTAACAGTAAGGTAACGCAGTTCCCCCTAAGATTTATGAGTCCATTCTCATTACATTCGAGCGGTGAGTAAAGTTTTATTTTGAATGTGAAGACTGTCTTAATGCAAAACACTAGTGTATTTACTCTGATCCAGAAGTTTCGCTATCGTTTTGGCATGGTCAATGTATTGTCTTTTTATTGCACTTACACTACCCACAGATGAAAAAGAAACAGTTTTTCTGAAACACATCTGGCTCACTACAATTAAATCCACACACTGCATGAGACGGTATGTGCAAAGACAGAGAAAAGCTGTGAGTACTACTACAGCTGTTCACGACGACCTCAGTTTTCTCTATTTTTACGAATGGGAGCATAAAGTTTACTTGTTCTTAGTATTTGCCTGTGTGAATACGATCAAGATCAGTAGTGGCAAGCGAGGTACAGACGCTTGCTGATAATTGGTACTTGGAGCAAACAACGAATGAAGCAGATCTACGTCATATTTTTGGAGTACCGTCTCTCTCAGAACAACCCATGCTGTTTGGTTTTATTTAAATGTTTAATGAAGCAATAATGAGTTCTTATAGCAAAGTGTAAACCGGAAATGTGACAAGACTGGGAATATGTGAAAGAATTATGATTGTGTCCTTATTTGCTGGTTTGAATCGCGAAATAAAGAAATAGAAACACCTGACAACGAGAAGATTGCATGTTATAATGGTGTCCTGAAGAGAATGTTAGATGTGATCCTCCTTCCATAAAAACCACTAAAGTACGCTGCACGCATTTGTGTTTGGGGAACTGCCCGTTATAAATCGTCGCAGAACACTATGAGAACACAGTTTCAGCGACAAAACAGGTGAAGCAGTACTTCGTACCTTTCTGCTACATCCCATTTCATTTCTCTTAAGCTAAGCTTGAAACGTCCCCTTAAAACAATTTTACATGTGAAACGTCCACTTAGAACCATTGTACATGACTGTGCTTAACCTGGCACACAATAATTTTAGCGCGACGCAATCTGACTATCAAAAATCCCTGCAAAAGAATGGCCCTGACAAACATTAAACTATACCTTTCACAAATCACTTACCTCACAAAAATCTTCGCTGCTCGAACTACTGCAATACAGCGAGCGCCACTACTGCCAGCTAAATAAAAGATTCAAACTACTGAAGGCACTAACTACTGATAGGGATGGTTAGCAAATGAAAGATATTAATAGAGAACAAACAATGTATTTACCTTAATATTCATAATTGACATCCAGTATTACAAATTATCAAAACTCCGCCATCTCTCTGCCCACATCCACCACTGCTGGCGGCTCACCTCCAACTGCCCAACGCTACGCGCTGTTCACATCCAGCTGTAGCAGTTCATGACAACAATGGCAGACAACAATGCAAACTAGCCACATACTGCACACAGCACAGCCAGTGATTTTCATATAGAGCGCTACGTGGCATTACCCATATAAAAATATAAACAGCCTACTCACATAGCCCCCATGCTCCCCACAAAAAATTTTACAAAATATTTTTGGGCAGTGGCCAATAAAGATTTGATAAAATTTTTCATAATTACAATAACAAAGATATCAAATGCACACACTTATTGATACAATGTTGGTCAACAGCTAAAATTTTTTTTCACAGTCAATAAAGACAGTCCTGATCATTCATCATAAGAGTAAACCTGCAGTTTGTTTGCTCAAAGTCTGAGCAGTAAAATACAATACACACGGAAGTAGTGGATTTCCATGCAGTCTTGAAGAAGTAGTATTGTCCTTCCAACGGTAAGACAGTGCTGACTCTTGACATGCTGACAGGTAATGGGCCACAACAGAGCAAACCCACAGCAGAGTCAGTCGACGTTTCGAAGAATATTGGTAGGTAGGTCATCACAGAGTAGACCCACTGTAGTCCTGGTAGAGATTGTGGTATTGGTGGGCCACCAGAGGTGCAGACCCACTGTAGTCCTTGTAGAGATGGCCAGCAGCCATCTGTTGCGACTGTGCAGGTGCACAATCACCATTGAAGAGTCTTGCGGAGAATATAGCAAGTCCATAAACCACCACTAGTCCACTCACAAAAAAATTTGTTTGAAATGTCCTTAGAACCAGCAATGCTGTTATCCAGTCCCTTGCTGAATTATTAACACACGTGCAAACACTAACAGTCCCTACTTCCCACATATTGTCCATATACTATGACCAACAGAAACGTGTGCAGTGAAATGAATGCTTACAAGTTAATAATATGATGAACTGGTGTCAATTACAATTTTATGACGTAAGAATACAATTACAAAGGTACAAAATACATCATTAAAAACATAACAATACAGATAACATTTTTAGTAATAGGGGCTTTACAAAAGAATAGAAATAAACATATACATCAGTGTTACAGGAATGATGACATGAGTACATACATAAAAGATCAGAATCACTTTTGAAACGTCAACTTCACACATGAGCATGAAAACAACACAGAATAAATAATGTCTAACATCTTTACAAAGAAAATAACAGAGTATTAGAAAAATTCTACAGCATAACTCTCATCAGCTAAACACATAAAGACAGGAAAAACACAAATACACAAGGGCACACAAACATATAGTGGGATAACACAAAAGGAAAGGACAGGGTTTGTTTTCAGTGTAACATTTGGTACTGCAGTCCACCCCACAACTTCATTCGATAGATCTTTCGTCTTATTTCAACATTTGTTTCCACCAAAAAAATCCTATCCAAGCATGCTTTCTGTATTTATATGTTCACACATTGCTTACCTCATCATTTATTTCCAAGAAAATCCTACCTATACCTCGTTCCTGTATTCTATTCATATGTCTTTCAAAATAATTATTTCTGATTGTACAATACTCATTGGGGCCCAATCTTTTTCATATCACTTCGCATTGCATTCTTTACCTATTCTCCATAGTCAGTTTCTTATATAGTCTACCCCCTCTTAAGCTAACTTAAATCTACTGAGCTCAGATATATATACCAAGGGACGAGGCAATGCAGCATCACATAACACAGTTAATATAAACAGCAATGAAAAAAAACGCAGATTTGCGAAGCAAGCAGCATTAAGAAATTAGCAAAAGTCAAATTCAATAACACTATACCTGGCAAACAGCAGCAACTTATACCTAAACATGACATAGCTCAAGCAGAAAAAATATTACAGGAAACAACAATGCAGACAAGGGAAATGCATATTCACATCTTAATGTCTATGTAATTAAAGTGGTGCACCACAACAACTGATTGTAAAAAAAAATATTACCATGTACCTGAAAAGAAAATTTTGTTTTACTGTTGCTAGTTCCTTCTTATTGTTCTTTCCTTTCCAAGTGCTCCTTTTTTAAAGAATGTGGATTACAAAATTATCATTTAATAGATCTGTTGACAGAAAGAGTTCACATTAGCAAATGCATCTCATTTTATAAAAGCAATGCTGCAACACAGCTGGAAACCAGATATCAAATGAAATAAGCAATTACACAAACCAAAGCATAAAAATGTCATTCAGTAGTCATGTGACATTTCATTTCATAAGTTAATGGCTCTCAACTCTTGTAGAAAGACACGTGTCATAATCAGGTGTGCAGATGTAAAAATAAATTTTTAAGTAACGAGGGTGTCGCATTAGCGATGAAAGGCACATCCTAATGGCTTATTCTCCAGGTGTTTGACACAGCTGTGTGCCCACAACGCATTACAAAAATCATATGTTTTCCAGTAACGAGCGTGTCGCATTAGCGATGAAAGGCACACCCTAATGGCTTGTTCTCCAGGTGTTTGACACAGCTGTGTGCCGACGACGCACGTGCAGGTGGTCACTTAACTTTCTTATGGAAATATTTACGACATTTTTCGCTACAGTGACAGTCTCATATAAAAATATTTCACAGGTCAAGAATTTGCGTTACAAATCTGTAGAGACAAAATTCAATTGACATAACAGAGTCCAAAAAATTTTCGCTTGCATTGTGATACATTTACGCATTTACACATATTTCATAACTCTCAAAGTACGATTCTTGGTTTTCAACATCCTTTTTCACAAGTCAAGAGTCCCTAACCACTATTCATTACTCCTTACCTTATTCGTCGACACTTTTTCCATATTTCATCATAACAGATACATAGCATAATCAAATAACTCATATAGCATCAGCTTATGGATCATAAACTTACCGCAACAGCATAATACACATCGTCGTCGTAAAAATAACATCATAAAACCTCAGTCAAATCTCAAAATCGTCGTAGCTTCCTCCAATAATTTCAAAACCTAACAAAATTCTCTGCTCATGTCAAAGGTGTCATCTGCCTCAAACGTACTTTAAAATCATACTCCCTTACCAAATACATCATTCAAAGTTCTCATAGTATCACAATGGTTTCAAAAAAATTATGAACAGTTCACAAAGTGCAGACAAAGTACAATTTCTTAAGTGTGAAGTTATCCAACGGTGTAATCACGTAATCATCTGTCACTGACGAAATAAACAAGTTTGTCTCTCTCAGTTAAATGATCAGATAGCTGTGTAATTTATGTGTTAGAGAAATATGGTACCGATGTGTTAAATTGTATAAGCAAATACCATATTAGCTAGGGCTCCTTGTGCTTGCCAAACACATGGTACACAGAGTAGGCGTGTACCCCCCTGAGGTTTATTGTAATTGTATCCTCAGGTATAATAGCTTACAGCAATGGAATGAAATGTATCACAAAAAACTTTCTTTGTAATTCAAAAATCTCTAAAAATAAATGTTTTAAGTACAAAATTAATCACTCAAATACGTGTCCTGTAGCGCTAAATGTGCGTCTTGCTGTAAGATAATCTCTGGGAAGTGTCGTAGTTATTGTCCTCCGAAAGCTAAGTTCTGCAGAAGTCAATGTACTTACCTCATGATACACAAAAGTGAAATGCTTTGCGTATAGATAACTTAGTTATTACGCTTATTGCCGTGATGAGGAAAGTACTGTGCTGTAACGTATTGTTGTCCTACGGAAAAGGCTGTCTCCTTGTAGCAATAGCACAAAAGTCACCACTAAAACATGTCTCACTTTATAGAAGAATTCAAAAAAAACTGTGCAGATATAAAACAGATACACCGCAAAAGCAACATTGTAAATTGTCACGCATTAGCAGCGTCGTGATAAAATCGTGTAGCTGTCACATAAACTAACCACTATGTCATCTGGCATTTCACAGAAAGCACCTCAAATCCAGAATCCACTCTCAAGCAAACCAAAATGTTGCATGAAAATTTCATTAGCAGTGCTGGTATATGTTCTAAGTATGTGAGCCGTATATTCGTTATGTAATCGTGCAACTAACAAGGAGGAATGTATAAATAACAACACTGTGCCGTCTGCTCGCAATAACAATGCATTCGTAATTTCTGTTTAAATAAGTTCTCTTGGTTCTTGACTGGATGGTTAGTTAGCTTTAAAACATAGTTGCATGTTAACAGTTTCTCAGTGTGACAAATTGTACAAGTAGCGTGAAGTGAAAATTGCAAAGACTAAGTTAAAAAGCAGATTATCTGTCAATAAATGGTTTTACATGAGAAATGTGGTGTACACCTTTACTCTTCCTAGTACGCAGAATTTCAGCTTGAATGCAATTATCATGTGGTATTCGTCCGTAAAGAATACGGGAATTTTGCTCAAGGTTAGCGTCAATGTTATTTTTCTCGGAGCCAGCCGGCGCACGCAGCTGCCTGCGGTGCGAGTCATTGTCTGTTTCTTTGTTGGCGCGCGTCGTTATTGGGATTAGGAGGCCTAACTTCCACAAATTCGTCTTGCCCAGAGGGCCCAGCTCTGTTTAAAGCTCGCCAGTTCTGATGCAATTCAGGTCTGTCGTTACGATCATATCGTCTGTCGTCATGTCGGTAGGTTCGATAGTTTCTTTCTTGTCGGTCATGTGGTGGAGAATTTCTGCCTGAGTCGTAACTGCGTGCTGGACCGTTGCGTCTAAAGTTATTCTGTCTCCCTTGATAATAGTTATTTTGGTTCCCATATTTTCTGTTTCTCTGATTGTCTCTGTGATAGTCATTACCGCGGAAAGGTGATCTTTCCCTGTAATTATTACTACTCTGCCAACGGTTGTCATATGGGTGGTGTCTGTTTTGGTCACGATTTACGTTGTAAGAATAGACTTGTCGTGTCCAGTTATTATTTCTGTCGTCACGGAATTGTGACGGATGTGACCTGTAGTGATTGGTTTCCTGTTTTCGCATCCCACGACTGTCTGTGTCAATTTCCAGTTCTTGTAACAGTCCCTGAAAAGCTTCAATGTCGTCTTTGCAACGTCCTGCCAAAATAATATGTCGTAAATGTTCAGGCAGTTTGATTAAGCAAATGCGGATGAGTTCTGAGGGGCTGTATGGGTTTGATAGGTACTGATTCTTGTGCAACATGTCTTCAAAATATTTGACAAGACTGGAAAATTCAGATTGTTCAAAGTGTTTCATCATCATGATGCTATGTTTTACGCGATCTTGTGTAGCTTGTGACCAATATGCTGAGAGGAAGACATGGTAAAATTCTCCTTCACTGTGGCAATCGTGAATGACCGATCGCATTCTTACAGCTGGTTCATTCTCTAAGTAGCCACACATAAATTCTAACCTGTGCTCCAATGACCAGTTGGGAGGAAAACAATGAGAGAATTGATGGAGCCACGCTTGTGGATGAATGTCGTTGGCAGAATTCTTAAATGTTTTGAATTTACGTGTAGTAATGAACAGCTTATAGTCAAAGTCATCGTGTCGGCGAGTAGCATGTCGGTCATTGTCACGTCGTTTCGGCGGTTCCATCTCAAAATTCGGTGTACCTTGCCAATTTCTTTCATAACTTCCGAAATGCCCTGTGTTATTATTTTGTGGCTGTTCCGTATTTCTATGTCCCTCTTCCCGTGTTGGGGCGCGAGTGTCCTCTGAAATACGTAATTCTTGTATTACCTGTGTCAGCTGATCTTGTACTTCTCGCATTTCTCTTTTGTACTGTGTGTTGATTTGATTTTGATTTTGTTTGAATTTTCTTATTTGTTCATACTCTTCTGTGTCAGTGAAGGTTATGGGTCTTGTGTCATTCAGATCATCATCTACCTTTGTAGATAAGTTAGTGACCTGATCCGAAAGTTCGGCTACTTTCTCTGATAATGAACTAATTTCCCCCATGTGTCTTTCTACTGTGTCCTTTAAGTTTTCCTGAGTTTTTGCGAGTTGCGTAACCGAATCGGTAGATGCAACTGAGTCCATTTTAGCTTGCAAGGTCTCATGATTTTCATGAACAATAGTTTGCAGTTCTTTTATGGCTGCTTCGTGATTCTGTAATGCGTTTTCATGCCGCGAAAAAATAGGCTGAAAATGCTCACAAATTTGTGTTTTTACGTCATTACAGACCTTTTGACATTTCGATTCAATGTTATGTAACTCAGTAGTTAAATCTTCACGTGTTTGTTCAAGTGTGGTGTCTAACTTCCGAAGATTTTGTTCCATTGTGTCTAACTTTTGAAGCTTTTGCTGTGTTTGTCTCTGATTTTGTTCCATTGTGTCTAACTTTAGAAGATTCTGTTCCATTGTGTCTAACTTTTGAAGATTTTGTCCCATTTGCCTCTGATTTTGTTCCATTTGTTGCATTAATTGCAATAATAATGTATTAGTGTCTGGAATATGTTTCTCTATGCTTTTTGGCAGTGCGTTTTCACCGGCAGCATTCACATTTTGACAAGCAGAAAATGTGTCTTGACTCATTTGAGAAAACGGTGAGGACGCAAAACCTGAATCTACAGTATTTGCAAAATTGTGTCCTATCATTTCGGATTCCTGAGGTGAGCTGTTGCCGACCGATCGAGCGATAATGCTTCCCTGTTCACTACCTGTTTGACTGTCTACGCCATTGTTTGACGCCCGCTCCATTTCCCTATGCACAGTTTCCAAATTACTACTTTGAACATTAGTTAACTCATTACATGGTGGGGCCAACACACTGCTTTCGTCTTCACTGTCATTTCTTAGTTTACTTTGGAGCCGAGTGTTACGTTTTTCACACGCCATTATTGTCACAATATTTCACACGATAACACAGAAAAGCACAATTTGAATAGCAAAAATAAGAGAACACATTAACATAGCACTGAAAATAATATCTAGTTAATTGCAGCAGCGAAATACTTGGCGCAAAGCTACATGCATGCCACAACTGTTTTACTGTACAACAATGAAAGACTGCAACTACCAAGGAGATTCTCTCTACAATTACGCACTAGCAATAAACAAAAGCTACACTAAATACACAAACTACAAGAAAAAAATCAGAAGATTCCAGGTTCGAATCCTGGCAGGGTCGCCATATGAAACGTCCCCTTAAAACAATTTTACATGTGAAACGTCCACTTAGAACCATTGTACATGACTGTGCTTAACCTGGCACACAATAATTTTAGCGCGACGCAATCTGACTATCAAAAATCCCTGCAAAAGAATGGCCCTGACAAACATTAAACTATACCTTTCACAAATCACTTACCTCACAAAAATCTTCGCTGCTCGAACTACTGCAATACAGCGAGCGCCACTACTGCCAGCTAAATAAAAGATTCAAACTACTGAAGGCACTAACTACTGATAGGGATGGTTAGCAAATGAAAGATATTAATAGAGAACAAACAATGTATTTACCTTAATATTCATAATTGACATCCAGTATTACAAATTATCAAAACTCCGCCATCTCTCTGCCCACATCCACCACTGCTGGCGGCTCACCTCCAACTGCCCAACGCTACGCGCTGTTCACATCCAGCTGTAGCAGTTCATGACAACAATGGCAGACAACAATGCAAACTAGCCACATACTGCACACAGCACAGCCAGTGATTTTCATATAGAGCGCTACGTGGCATTACCCATATAAAAATATAAACAGCCTACTCACAAGCTGTTCTGAGCCAAAAGTTGATTAATAGTGCACTAACTAGGCTGGTTGACAATTAAAACTGTACTTTGTAACAAATCAAAAAAATATTTTGTCCACAATTTTTTTCCTCCAGATATTCGCTCTTCGTAACGGATGGGAATTTATAAATCAGCATTGTCCTCTTATATGAAGCTCCGTAAATCAATTCCAGATATGCTACGTTCTTCTGATAACGTAATTTCTCTACGTGATTATTCGTCACCTACTTACTTATTTCTCTATATCTTTTGTATTGGACTAACGTATGAATCAGGACAATTATTCTCTTTTATGTCTCCAGCTTTTGGTATTACCATTTTTAACACGGAAATAGCTATGTTTATGAGAAAATTTTCATCAATGTGATGGGTTACGAGAAACTAATGGAAGCAGGAGAGAGGAACAAGCAGTAATGAAGTTGTGAAGGAGAATCATAATTCGTGCCTGGATAGCACTGACGGTAAGATCATTGTCCGCGAATGGCAAGGTTCTGGGTTTCAGTCCCGATCCAGCACACAGTTTTAATCGAATTACTTGTGTTCTACGGAGGTGTTGTTCTCATTTCATGCGCAATATTTCTATGATCGACAGAGTAGACTTCTTCAGATGCTGCTAGTTTTGATGTTATGTGTACAGCCCGACTGGATTCCACTCAGATTGTGAACAATTGTTGACCTGGAGCCGCTATTTATAGTCGAGTTCGCCGGCCGGAGTGGCCGAGCGGTTCTAGGTGCTATAGTCTGGAACCGCGCGACCGCTACGGTTGCAAGTTCGAATCCTGCCTCGGGCATGGATGTGTGTGGATGTCCTTAAGTTAGTTAGGTTTAAGTAGTTCTAAGTTCTAGGGGACTGATGACCTCAGACGTTAAGTCCCATAGTGCTCAGAGCCAACTGAACCATTTTTATAGTCGAGTTCGACTCCCGATGCCCACTACGCCCTTTGATACTCTTCTGTTTTTCAGACTTCGCACTGATATTCTGTGAAGAGGAAAATTCCCTCAGTGTTTTCCAACTTTCGTGATATGATGGTAGGCGAGGTCTTAATAAATTGAGTTCCACATCCATAACCTAATTTTAATTGATACCTGTGTTCCTGCTTAATAGGTTTTCTGACATCTTGTTTCGATATACTCCTTAATTATACTGTCCCAGGAACTTGGCGTTTGCACCTTGATACTGGTATAATCGTATTTCATTTCATATTTATATTCGAGGAAGCGCTCGGCGACAACTGATTTGTTTGGTTGTTTTGGTCGAGTGTGTCGCAGATGTTCCTTTCATCTGTCCTCGACTCTTCTCATAGTCTGTCCCGCGTAGGACACGAAACAGTCGCATGGATTGCAATAAGAAACGGCTTTCAAAAACTTCGTAGGTCGTCCAAACATTACAAAATATACTTCTATCTCATCTGAAGAGAATTAAATACATTGGATGCCATGTTTCCATAGGACTCCACCGATCTTTCTGAATCCTGGGTCTGCATAAGGTAGGTAGCGAATTTTGGCTTCTCTTCCTCCGTCTCTCGTTTCAGTCTCTTTCTCGGATGTTTTTGATTTTGACTGCTTTTTCCGTTCAGTTTAATGATATGAATAACTATTCCTTCGGAAAACTATTCGTAGGTGTTGTTAATTCTTCGGCGATGCTCTCCTTGTATGAAAGTGTTCAAGCTCTGTGGATCAGAGTCTTTAGTACCGAATTTCTTTGTGACAGATGGTGATGGTTCGAGGGGTGGAGACAGAGGTCAGTGTGCCTAGGTTTTCTACATACGCTGAGACTCAGGGATCCGCCCGTTCTTCTCTTAGCTAAACCGTCGAGGAGATATCGTTGGTCCTCTATCTGAAGTTCCTTCGCGATTTTATATTACTACGGATAGAGTTTAAATGTTGGAGGAACTCTTCAAGCTTTTTTTTTGTGACCATACAAGAAAAGTGTCGTCCACGCACCGACAGAAACTTGTTGGTTTCAACTTGGCTATATCTAGTGCCTTTGCTTCGAAGTGTTCCGTGTATAGGTTCGCCATACCGTCGCTTTCTTCGTAATATTTAATCTGTCATAAAGTTTCAAAACAGCGTACGCTCCACCGCAGACTGGAAGATTCATTTTGACTATTGGAATGGTAATGCTATAAGTCACTTCAAACCATACTACATTCGTTAATTATCAACAACCGCCGAATAGAGGCAGAAAGATCCTTTATCATTTAGCTACAATATAGCAGGTCAGCAACTGGAAGCAATTAATTCAATAAATTATCTGGGAGTACGCATTAGGTGTGATTTAAAATGGAATGACCATATAAAATTAATCGTCGGTAAAGCAGATGCCAGACTGAGATTCATTGGAAGAATCCTAAGAAAATGCAGTCCGAAAACAAAAGAAGTAGGTTACAGTACACTTGTTCGCCCACTGCTTGAATACTGCTCACCGGTGTGGGACCATACCAGACAGGGTTGATAGAAGAGATAGAGAAGATCCAACGGAGATCAGCGCGCTTCGTTACATGATCATTCAGTGCTCGCGAAAGCGTTACGGAGGTGATAGATAAACTCCAGTGGAAGACTCTCCAAGAGAGACGCTCAGTAGCTCGGTACTGGCTTTTGTTGAAGTTTCGAGAACATACCTTCACCGAGGAGTCAAGCAGTATATTGCTCCCTCTTACGTATATCTCGCGAAGAGACCATGAGGATAAAATCAGAGAGATTAGAGCCCACACAGAGGCATACCGACAATCTTTCTTTTCACGAACAATACGAGACTGGAATAGAAGGAAGAACCGATAGAGGTACTCAAGGTACCCTCCGCCACACACTGTCAGATGGCTTGCGGAGTATGGATGTAGATGTAGATGTAGATACTACGGCTTGTAAGGAAGGAATCAAGATTAGGCCTTAACTTACCAACGATAGTCTCTTGAGAGTCTAAGAAAGAAAACTAAATATGCTAGGAAGAAGTTTAAGAGCCATTGCAAGTAATTTAAAAAGTTTTATTAATGTCCAGAAAACTTACGCGGATGCAGTAGGGTAACGACCTCGACAAACGCCGATGTTTCAACAGGTGAAGTTAATTCAGCATTCGATACGTCAGACGCACAAGTTATACTAATCATAACTGTGTTTCTTATGTAGCTTTCTGATCACATTGACAATCTCAGAACGGTTTTGTTGCAAATATTCAACGTGTTTCCTTTTGGTGATTCTGCAAGTCAGTCTGTAATCATCTACATCTATATACGTAATCCGAAAGCCACCACCATACGATGCATGGCGGAGGGAACCCTGTGCCACTGTTCACCACTGCCTTTCCTGTCACACTCGCAAATGGGGTGAACGACGAACAGTTGTCTACTCTTATCTCACCTTGTACTCGCGGTCCGTACACGAGATGTATGTTGGTGGCCGTCGGATCGTTCTACAATTTGTCGTAAAAACAATGTTTCGAAGAAAACAGTCTCTTTCGCTCCAGGGATTTCCATTTGAGTTCATGGAGGACTCTCGTAACAGTCGCTTGAGATCGAATCTCTCTGTAACAAATCTGGAAGCACGCCTCTGATGTCTCCCCTTAATCCGACCTGATGGGTCTTCCAAACACTCGAACAGTACTCAAGAATGTGTCACAGACTGTTCTCCAGACGGTATCCTGAAGAAAAAATTCTTCCAGTTCTAGAATTCCGCAATAAACCGAAATCGAACATTCGCCGTCCCTACTACCGTCTTCACGTGCTAATTCCATTTCATACCACATTGCAACGTTACGCCTAGATATTTAATCGACATGACTATCAGACAAAGAATTACAGATACTCTATTCGAACACTGCAGAATAGGTTTCTACTACCTGCATTAAGTTACGTTTTTCTACATTTTAAACAAGTTACCATTCATCACACCATTCAGAAATTTTATGTAAGTCTTCCTGTATCCCCCTAAACCCATCCAACGACGACGCTTTCCCGCACCGTTCACCATCATCAGCAAACAGTCGTAGGCTGTTGATCATCCTATCCGTCTGATCGTTCACGTATGCAGAGAACAAACGCAATGCTATGGCGCTTCCCTGGAGCACTCCTATCGATACCTGTGTGTCATCCCACACGCGACATAACGAATCCATACCAAAGGAAGACGAAAGATTAGTGTTAACATCCCGTCGACAACGAGGTAAAGCTCATGACAGTTTTTACAAGTCACTGCTAAATTTAAAATGCAATTTCTGTTTATATCACAAAATAATTTTGTGATCTGCACGTGAAGTCATTTTAATATATATATGGTAACGATCCTGGTCTCATATGAGGAGATTCTTTCCTTCATTGGTAGTGAACTTTCTTGCCCATGTGTGAAATATCGCGCATGCCAATGGTATGCCCTAGGGTCCAGATCATCATATCTGATGAGATTTAATTACGGGGTCGGTGCTACACGCAGAGAAAAATGCAGTCTGAAGAACTGTCAGCTCAAGAAGAATCGTTAGTCGCCGAGTGCAACAGACACAAGGTCCAACTGTCCCTTATTTTATGTGCCGCTGACAAGACAGTGTCATTTTACTCTTCGTCGGTTACATATTTATCTTGCTGGTGGATGTGGCAATGGTGATGTGATTTAAGTGCGACTGATCCTAAACTGTGTTTGTTCTAATGAATCATACTAGTCTTGACGAGCAAGACAACTGTAGTTCATGACAACCAGACATGTTCGCAGATCCCCTGAAAGAGATCTTATGTAAAAGGACGAGTGCTTATTATTTGCAGCCCATGGTATTGAAAAGGACCACGCGATGATCTAGTTGTGTTTCGTTAACGCTGTATGTATCACACTCGTGGTGTAGTCTGAGGAGTCCAAAGTTGAAGCACAGTTGCATAACAGGCATTTCGCTAACAAAGAAGTGGCGTAAAGAAATTTCTGAAAAAACTCATTCCTGCGACCCTACGATGGCAGAGAGCCGTTGTCCGTGGCAGCAACACTCTCCCTCGCCATCATAGTAAATGGCCAACCTAAAAATTTCATTTTGTAATTCCGTGTTTCCACTGGAATTTGCTTTAACACAGTCTTTCTCTTGATTTCGTGAGTCACAGGTTAAGGGCGCACTCATCAGCATACAAATTGGCAAGAAATGTACTAAATTCTTGCACACACACAAATGATTAGAAGTCAGCGCAACGACACAAAATACATGGACGGAAAAGCAGAATCGCAGCACCAAGAAGGAGCTGTGTGGCATAAACGAAAGTTGGTGGGCGTGCACCTGTATCTGAAAGATGATGTCTATTAAAATTCTGCGTCAGTCGCATGAAAATGGCGCCATGGGTTGCCAAGAGAATAACCATCAATGGCAAGCCGAATAGCTGCTTGCATAAGGGCCAGAGATGGGCCAACGCGTTATTCACTTCTCAATTTGTAAACCTCTCCCTTTCGAATAAATCATTCAGTTTTTCTGAAACTGTAATCATTTGTTTGTCTGTACATGTACATCACATCTACTGATTTACATTCGGATTATTCCTTCGTGATGAATCGTTGCTCTTTTTTTTATATCCTTCCTGCTGTTGCATGTTTTCCACCTGGGCATGTTCTTTGGACAATGAGGTGGGTTGCACTTTGGATTGTGATACAGATTACCCAAACAGACTTGGATTTGTTTGTTTTATTCTCAAGAACTGTACCCAGTGCCGTTGTCACTCAGCGTTCCGACAGCGCAAGACCCTTCTACTGCTGCTTATTGGGCTGCCTTCTTCTCAACAACTGAGCTCGGTTCTGCGACCGCTCAGTCACATTACCAGGTGGCCTGGTGGTGAGGAACCTGGTGTGGCAAAGGGGAGGACGGTGGTCCAAATTTCCGTAGCTGTTCTGCCTCGTTTAAGAGACGTACAGGAGGATTTGCTTTGCAATGAACACTACCGATTCCTCTCTCTGAGACGGAACGCCTGTCTGTCCAGACACTGGCAGGTAGGCGCCCGAAAGACATTCAGTGAATGGACGAGAATTCGAATTCTACCACCCTAGACACCGGGGGCCTCTGGAGCCAGAGGCCAAGAAAGACGCCTCACGGTTTTCCCTAGCTTCTGTTGTTTTGTTTACCTGAGTAACACTGACCGACGTCGCCCCAACACACGTTGTCAAGGTGGAGTGTCGGTAGAAATTTGCAGATGTAAAGGTGCTTTTCAAAGACAGAGATTTTTTTTTCTTTATTGTGATTTCATTCCCCTGCCCCATATGGGCAGGGGAGGGCTGTCAGCGGCACAATCCGCCGCTCTTCAGCCGAGAGACACGACAACTAAAATAAGAATAAAATGATACATACATAAGGAGATAAAAAAGGGAAACATAAAACAGAGTAAGGGGAGAAAATGGAAGGAAAAAGACATGGACATGTAGACGTTCATGGGGGACAGTTAAAAAAGTCACCAAAAAGTTAAAAAACACAGCTGTCGATTCTTGAAACACAGAGAAGACACTGAATGCGCATGCACAGGTTAAAAGCTGGCCCCAGTATTAAAAACACTCCGAAACAACACACTTAAAACCCACTGAAGCACACACGACGAAGAGTAAAACTACCAGGTGGGACCTGCCGAGGGATACGTCAGAGAGGATGGAAAAGGAGGGGAGAGCATGGGGCAGCTGAGGAAGCGGCGGGATGAAGAGAGGAGGGGCAACCGTGGGTTCACGAAGAAGCAGGAGACACGTGGGGCGGGAGAGGAAATGGGAAGACAGGGCAGGAGGAGCGCAGAGACACTGAAAGGAGGCACAAGAGATGGAGGGGGAGTAGGAGGGGAAAGCCGCTGAAGACAGAGAACACAAAAGGACAGTTTTATAGGATCTGAGACATTCACTAGCATTCGGGAACACAACTTGCAGGAGTATCTTTATTGACGCTCTTGTGTTGTCTTGTTACGGTACGTGAGAGGCCAAAAAGGAGTTGTAAAATCGTTTTTCTCGAGAAGTGAAACTTGAGCTGGTCAACTCGATACACAGCGCTGCCCATAGAGATCTTTGCGGAACGCGAGGAGAGAGAGACATTTTCCTGCGAGACTCGAGAATGGGAACTTGCCTGTTCGTCATCAGGTACGAGACTTCGAGGAGACATTTGGGGGTAGTCAATACGTTGCTTCTGAGTGCAGTGAATGGTAATGGAGTCAATTCCACAAGTCCGCTGTGTCTGCAGCTGCATCAATGTGGCACACGAACCTCTATGCCTGAAAATACTGCCGACCGCCACAAGTCGCACACCACTGTGGCAACGACACGCACTTAAACACTTCCGTCATAGTAGGCCTGCCAAAATTCCGTTCACGCCACCTAAAAGCACTTGCAACGCTCGTGAGAGGTTCATAAGGTACATAGTATCACTTTCTTGATTCACTAATAGTGATCGAAGACATTATTGGTTTTTTTTTTTTTTGGTGCCTGAGTTCGAAGTATTTTTGTTTTGCATGTTGGTATTTCGGTTGCTATGGGTTTATTTATCGACTCTCATGTTTTATTTGTACTTCACTGTTGCTATTTGAGTTTACGTGTTTTCCTTTGCCGGCTGCTGTGGCCGAGCGGCTCTAGCCGCTTCAGTCCGGAAACGCGCTGCTGCTACGATCGCAGGTTCGAATCCTGCCTCGGGCATGGATGTGTGTGATGTCCTTATGTCCTTAGGTTAGTTAGGTTTAAGCAGTTCTAAGTCTAGGGGATGATGACCTCAGATGCTAAGTCCCATAGTGCTTAGAGCCATTTGAACCATTTGTTGTCCTCCTGTAATCTGGAAGTAGTGAGTGGAGCTGTGGACGGTAGAAAATGGAGCGCCAAGTGGAGAAATCGCAACATTTGCGACATACTCTTTTGTTTGAGTTCAGTAGAGGGCTGACAACAGCGGAGGCAGCCAGGCACATTTGCGCCACGTTTCTGGATAATGCCGTTGGATTGAACACAGTAAGAGAATGGTTTTCTCGTTTTAAAAAGGGTCGTTTTGACATTAGTAACCCTCCACGTTCAGGAAGACCTTCGGTGTTTGATGAAGATCGTTTAAATGCATTAATCCACAATGATACACATCATTGTACTCGAGAACTGGCAAATGCGATAAACTGTGATCATTCCACTATCGTGCGGCATTTCAATGCAGACGGGAAGGTTCAAAATTGGGTGTATGGGTACCGTACGCACTAAGCAAAATTCACAATGCCCATATGTGCATCTCTGCTTACTCGTCATCAATTGGCTCGTGAACAATACTGACCAAATCTGTCCTGTATCGCTACGGATGACGAGGAATGGTGTCTTTAGACTAATGTAAAGAAAAGAAAGGAATGGCTGAGCCCAATCAAAGCAGCAACCCCCCCCCCACCCCCGCCCGCACAAAGACCTGTGCACATCCACAAAAGATAATGTTATGCATCTGGTGGGGCAGCAACGGTGTGGTGTACTAGGAATTGCTTCCCTGAGCTGTTACTATCACTGTTGACATTTATTGTCAAGAACTGAGACGCATTCCAGAAAACGACACCTTATTCACCTAATCTTGCGCCCTCAGATTTTCAGATTTTCCGTTCTCTATCGAAAAACCTTGAGAGAACATGACTCGACGAGTTCTTCGCATTGATTTTTACAGCCGCGGAATCGAAAAATTACCCCAGCGTTGGCAGACTGTTGTAAATAGTGGAGGAGAATGTATTATTGATGACTAAACTCCCTGTTGTGCGTACCTGTTGTGTTTATTAAACTGATGGTAAAACGCTACGAATTGATGCACCAACCTAATACACAAGCGGGACAGAGACGAATGGGGAATGAGGCATTTCGCAAATGGGTAAATCCTCACATAAAAGCGACTTTTACAATGTGCAGATTGTTACTATGGTCTGGCGCCAGGATACGAGCTTCTCGGAAACGGCGAAGTTGGTCGGCTGTTTGCATCTTATTGTCGTGAACATCTGTATAAAGTGGATGAAGGACGGTGAAATCACGAGAAGGCAAGAAAGGGATTAGGCGTCCACGCTTCATCGCAGGACGTGGACGTCGCAGGTTTATCCTCTCTATAAAGCAGAGTAGGCGATGATCGGTGGCAGATACGAGACAGAATACAATGCTGGCGCAGACACACGAGTTTCATAGCAATAAACTGTTCAGTGCACATTCTTGAACATGGAGTTTCGCAGCATACGACCGACCCGTAAGTGTGCGCATGTTGAGACGAAGACATCTCCAATTACCATTCCAGGGCCACGAACCATCGAGTTTGTTCTGTGGGTCAATGGGAACGTGTCACCTGGTCGGATGAATCCCGTTCCTTGTTAGATCAGCCGGTGGTCGTGTTAGGATATACTGTCAGCCAGGCAAACAGCTGCTCCAAACATGCACCACGCCACGAACCCAGGCCGTCGGAGCCAGTATTATGGTACAGGGAACATTCATCTGAGCTTCCATGGGCCCTGTCGTCGCAATCGAAGACACCATAACAACTGCAGGCTATGTGCGGACAACCTGCATCCCTTCGTGCTTGATCCCCGACGGCGATGGAATCTTTCAGCAGGACGACTATCCGTGTTACAGTGCTAGAATCGTGCTAAAGTGGTTTGGGAAGCATGACAGTCAAGTGACGTTGACGTCTTGGTCATTAAATTTGCCTGACTGGGACTTTCTCAGGTGCTACTTCCGTGTCCACAAACCAGCGGTTCGCAATTTACGGGGATTTGCGTGACCTGTAGTAGACGTCCGGTGCCACATACCTCATAATACCCACCAAGTAATTACTGAATCCACGCCTCATATAACTGACACTGTATTGCGTTCCAAAGATGAACTAACACAGGTTTGAGCATAATGTCTGGCACATTAGTGTGTACACTGAGGTGACAAAAGTCACGGGATACCTCTTAATATCGTGTCTGACCTTTTGCCCGATATAGTGCAGCGAATCGACGTGGTATGGATTCAAAAAGGCATTCAAAGTCCGCTGAGAAATATTGAGCCATGCTGCCTCTATAGCCGTTCACAATTGTGAAAGTGTCGCCAGTTCAGGACTTTGTGCACTGACTGACCTCTCGATTATGTCCCATAAATGTTCGTGGGATTCATGTCGGGCGATCTGGGTGGACAACTCATTTGTTCTAATTGTCCAGAATGTTCTTCAAACCAATCCGAACAATTGTGTCCCAACGACTTGGCTAGGGTGACCAGACATCCGGATTAATCCGCACATGTCCTCTTTTTTAGGTCTTTGTCCGGGGTCAGGGCGGATTTTTACAGTGTCCGGCTTTTTCGCAAAGTTCAGCATAATACAGTTAAATTTACAATTCGTGCCGTTCTATTGCTCTTTTCTTAAATACTTTCTATTAGCACGGCCTTCGTGACAAACAGGCACGAAGGCGGTGTCAGTAGGTGGCACCAGGATCGTCGACGTTATCGTTGATCTACCTATAAGCGAATGCAAATATCGATTATTTAAAATTTTCGTTTTGAAGCGGAATGTAAGATATGTGGAGCTGGAAGGTACGTCTCAGTAGCCAATAAAGGTAAGAAATAACTCGGCAGATTAACTGTCATGGTTTTATTTCGTTGTTTCATAGTCATTCAATTTATTTGTATTCGGAAGTTTAAAGTGCAGTTTACATGTCGTCAGCTGATGCTTGAATTGTAGATGTTGGTAGCGGTGCGTCGAATGAAGGGAGGTGAATGGTCTTACGTTTTTCGCTTTGTAAACAATTCCGTGTTGTTGACATAACAAAACAATTGACGCCACACTGTCACCACATTCAATGTTTTTAATTTTTTTATATTGCTCAGTTAACCACCACCTGATCACCAGTAACAATTAACTAGTAGTTTTACCGGTAATTACCGGCAGTCATGTGACTTGTCCAAAGCTGACGGGTGGTATCCTGATCTGCAGTTGACCCGTTTGATGTGTCCTCTTTTGTCTTCCTTTGTCCTCCTTTTTGTAGCTGTTTGTCCACTTTTTTAAACAATTGCATCTGGTCACCCTAGACATGGCGCATTTTCATCTCTCGCGTAATTATATATACTACATAGATTAATAAAATAATAATTAGCTGCTGTGTGATGAGCTCTTTAAAACGGTTGAGATTTGGTTTTGGTTTGGATTTAAATTATTTTTTTAATTTCATTTTTATGCTTTTCACAACTAGTTGGTCAATAATGTTTAATCATAAGCAAACTTTTTGTTCATGTTAGTTACTGTAATACGAGCCAATCTTGAAACACATTGCATTTAAGTTAAGAATTGAAATAATATTTTTGTATTTTGCCTCGGCTAGTATTGTTAACAAGCATGATATCTTTGATTATCATTTGTAATTGCCCACACACGCGAGAGAATTGTTCTTACCACTTTTAACAATTAACTCTAGTCCGAGTCGTGGCTCTGGATCTCGGCCAATTAACGGAAAATGAAAATCTTAAAAACTTCGTCTTCGGCCACTGCGTCGGACGGCTGTGGAAAAAATATTTATTATATTATAAGCGGGCGATTTCTTCGCTTCGGCAAATTTCATGAGAATATTGACATTTAAAGGAAACAGACATGACACAGGGTTCACCTTCTACAAATAAAAGTGAACAATGACATTAAACTATTATATTGTCAAATTAATATTACTAACGCGCTTACATTCAACACCAGTGAACCAATATGTCCGACTTCTAACACGGCAGACAAGAGAGTGAACTGATAAAAAGAAGACAATTGAACACAGTACTTCTTTACATTAATTTTCATTGTTAGTGTGGTGCATAGTTATCACTCGTTGCACTCGAAAGTTTATGTCAACATTTTATATAATAATAATACAAATTATTCAAATTATCTGCCGCCTGAGCGGCCAGTATCGCACTCAGTATAATATTTAGCATCGAGATAAAAGCTCTCGTCCATATTAATTGTTTTAAATATTTGTGTTCGAGTTTTTTCCAATACTTTCACTGGAGATGGCACACATCAATAACATTTCCGTCGTTGTTTGGGAACATGAAGTCCATGAATGGCTGAAAATGGTCTCCAAGCAGCCGAACACAACCATTTCCAGTCAATGATCGGTTCAGTTTGACCTGAGGACCCAATCCACTCCACGTAAACACAGCCTACACCATTATGGAGCTACCACCAGCCTGCACTGTGCCTTGTTAACCACCTGCGTCCGTGGCTACGTGAGGTCTGCGTCACACTCGAACCTTACCGTCAGTTGTTACCCACTGTAACCGTGACTCATCTGACCAGGTCACAGGTCCAACCGATATGCTCACGAGCCCAGGAGATGTCGTGCTGTTACAAAGGCACTCGCGTCGGTTCTTCGGTTTCGCCTTACTGTCCTAACGGATATGTTCGTCGTACGTCCCACATTGATTTCTGCGGTTATTTCAGGCAGTGTTGCTTGTGTGTTAGCACTGAGAACTCTACGCAAACCCCGCTATTCTCGCTCGTTAAGTAAAGCCCGTAGGTCACCGCGTTGTCCGTGATAAGAGATAATGCGTGAAGTATGGTATTCTAGACACACTTTTGACCATGTGGATATCGGAATATTGAATTCCCTTATGATTTCCGAAATGGAATGTCCCATGCGTCTAGCCCCAACAACCATTTCCCGTTCAGAGTCTGTTAATTCCCGTTGTGGAGGATAATCACGTCGGAAGTCATGTGTACGCGACACTAGTTCAAAAAAAAGAAAAAAAAATGGTTCAAATGGCTCTGAGCACTATGGGACTTAACATCTATGGTCATCAGTCCCCTAGAACTTAGAACTATTTAAACCTAACTAACTTAAGGACATCACACAACACCCAGTCATCACGAGGCAGAGAAAATCTCTGACCCCGCCGGGAATCGAACCCGGGCATGGGAAGCGAGAACGCTACCGCACGAGCACGAGCTGCGGACCGCGACACTAGTGCCATCTGTATACTGTATATCGCTCTTCCATGACGTTTATCACCTCAGTGTACCCTACAATTAGCAATTTAGCATTAAGCTTGGTTTTCAACTTTTGCACCTTTTTTGGGATTGGCAGTTTCTGAGTTTCGTCGTCTAATGATGAATTCCTTTGCATAAATGCTTCGCGAACTGAAAAACACCCAGTAATAACAATGATTTATTTATGTCGACGTCTGACTCGCTACTGAACGCTTCGATGTAACGGCTCTTGGATGAAAATTTTCCAAATTAGCTCTCTTAGGACTAATAGATGAACTTTTAATTTCAGTTACGTTTACAACACTGCTTCTTGATTAAACATTCGCTTAATTAAGAGGCTATATTACGTGAAATATTTTACTGTGGAGGTTTAGTTGGGAGTCGACTTTTCAGTAGGAGAATCGAGAAACCTGATTGACACACCTTACCTTTACAATTGCCCATCAAAGGCAAACGACACTGTAACATTTTTAGCAATTCACCTGAATGTATCTGTTCATTTTTTTTAACATTACAATGAAGGTAATACATCCCTCCCCATTTCCTTCTCTCGCAATTGCTGTCAAATCTCATGGACACCTGACTTGACACATTTTCTGTTTAACGCATTTTTTTATGCTGTCGAAAGCTATGTGCTTGTGTCGGCTGTGTTCCTACTAGTCTTTGAAAACACTTCATTCTTGGCTGCGTAGATTGCCCTTTAAACTGGGCGCTTCCGAGGCGCTTTCGACAATGTGCAGTAATGCTTGATGACTACGGGCATTCGCGTGAACCGCCATGTATCATGAGGTAGATATAAGAAAACACTTCGGCGGCCAGTTTGTGAAGTACTGAATCGAGCGATGTACGAGAGGTGTTCAATAACTAATGCAACTCTTTTTTTTTCTCGGCCAACTTCGGTTCAAAAAATGCAGAATATGTTGTGGGATACTGTGGAGTATTCCCGCTTCAGCCACTATAGTTTCATGAAGTTCCCATACTTTGCTGAATGACTGGCGAGACCTGGCAAGGAACAAAAGCCGTCGTAGGGCGAGGCGTTTGTCATCATCACAACAAGATGATACAAACCTGTCCTATCTCGCGCGTGATGGCTGGCCGCATAGAGCTGTGACTTCTGCAATGTTGGGACGTGTGGACAGTCTCATTCGAGTTGATCAACGGATCACAATCAAACATTTCGCTGCTCAACTGGAAGTCTCTGTTAGTAGTGCTGACACAGTCGTGCGCCACTTGGGGTACTCAAAGGTGTGTGTCAGCTGGGTACATCGGCACCTAACAGAAGACCATGATGAGCAACGAAGGACAATTGTGCGGAATTGCTTGCTCGTTACGAGGCTGATCGAGACAATTTTTTGTCCGAAAAATGTTACAGGCGAAGAAACACGGGTTTATCACTTCGAACTGAAAACGAAACGGTAATTCACGGAATGACGCCACACCACCTCCCCTCCAAAAAAAAAAAAAAAGTTCAAAGCCGTATTCTCAGCAGCTAAAGTCATGGCGACTGTCTCAGCGTATTCGTTGCCACAAAAATGGAAACGAACTTCTCGTTCTCGATGACGACGCAAGGCCTCTCACAACTCCGCGCACCCGATAGGAGCTCACAAAACTTCAATGGACTGCTCTTCCTCATCCACGCTACAGTCCAGATCTCGTACCTTCCGACTTCCATCTATTTGGCCCAATGAACGATGTACTCCGCGGAAAGCAATTTGTGGATGATGAGGAGGTTATTGATGCAGCAAGACGCTGGCTCCGACATTGACCAGTATAGTGGTAATGTGCGGGCATACAGGGCGTCCCATTAATGTGGCGTAAGGCCACCGCATTGAACGGAGATTTTGTTGAAAAATAGAGTGTTTTAGCCACAAGACTGAGGAATAACATGACGTATTAAAAGAATGGGGAATAACGCGATATATTGGAATCCTGAATACAACCAACCTGCTTTCAGAAAAAAATGCGTTGCATTGCTTATTGAACGCCGCTCGTCTTAAAACGGAAAGATGATGCCTGGACGGGAACGCATGTAAGTCATACGAAATTTTGAGTTATGGAAAGTAATTAGTTTCTGAGGAAACGTCCATAAACTAGGTATCGCACTACCTGGAGGTCAGAGTGTAAGTGCCGGTTTGCTTTTTTAAATGAAAGCAGTTTGTTCAACATCCCATTACAACTACTAACAGCCATGGGAGAGCCAGGCCTAACAAAACTCTACCATCTAGCGAGCAAGATGTATGAGACACGTGACATACCCTCAGACTTCAAGAAGAATATAGTAATTCCAGTCCCAAAGCAATCAGGTGTTGACAGATAGCGAAATTACCGAACTATCAGTTTAATAAGCCACGGTTGCAAAATACTAACACGAATTCTTTACAGACGAATGGAAAAACTGGTAGAAGCCGACCTCGGGGAAGATCAGTTTGGATTCCGTAGAAATGCTGGAAGACGTCAGGCAATACTGACCCTACGACTTATCTTAGAAACTAGATTAAGGAAAGGCAAACCTACGTTTCTAGCATTTGTAGACTTAGAGAAAGCTATTGACAATGCTGACTGGAATACTCTCTTTCAAATTCTGAAGGTGGCAGGGGTAAAATACTGGGAGCAAAAAGCTATTTACAATTTGTAGAGAAACGAGATGGCAGTTATAAGAGTCCAGGGACATGAAAGGGAAGCAGTGTTTGGGAAGGGAGTGAGACAGGGTTGCAGCCTATCCCCGCTGTTATTGAGCAAGCAGAAAAAAATTCGGTGTAGGAATTAAAGTACATGGAGAAGAAATAAAAACTTTGAGGTTCGCTGATGACATTGTAATTCTGTCAGAGACACCAAAGGACCTGGAAGAGCAGCTGAACGGAATGGACAGTGTCTTGAAAGGAGGATATAAGATGAACATCAACAAAAGGAAAATAAGGATAATGGAATGCAGTCGAATTAAATCGGGTGATGCTGAGGGAATTAGATTAGGAAATGAGACACTTAATGTAGTAAATGGGTTTTGCTATTTGGGGAGCAAAATAACTGATGATGGTCAAAGTAGAGAGGATATAAAATGTAGACTGGCAATGGCAAGGAAAGCGCTTCTGAAGAAGTGAAATTTGTTAACAACGAGTATAGATTTAAGTGTCAGGAAGTCGTTTCTCAAAGTATTTGTATGGAGTGTAGCCATGTATGGAAGTGAAACGTGGACCATAAATACTTTAGACAAGAAGAGAATAGAAGCTTTCGAAATGTGGTGCTACAGACAAATGCTGAAGATTAGACGGGTAGATCACATAACTAATGAGGAGGTGTTCAATAGAATTAGAGAGCAGAGAAATTCATGGCACAACTTGACTAGAAGAAGGGGTCGGTTGGTAGGGCACATTCTGAGGCGTCAAGGAATCACCAATTTAGTTCAAATGGTTCAAATGGCTCTGAGCACTATGGGACTTAACATCTGTGGTCATCAGTCCCCTAGAACTTAGAACTACTTAAACCTAACTAACCTAAGGACATCACACACATCCATGCCCGAGGCAGGATTCGAACCTGCGACCGTAGCAGTCGCGCGGTTCCGGACTGCGCGCCTAGCCATTTTAGTACTGTAGGGCAGCGTGGAACTGCATCAAACCAGTCTCTGGACTGAAGACCACAACAACAACAACATGTTCAAATATTGCATATATTCATCACAGTAGTGAAATACAGACAATGATGTGTTTGCGAGTGTCATTGTTGTGAATGCAGTTCTAGAAGCTGATTTATTTTTAATTATAAACTAGTGATTTGGCGTACTTCACAATAAAAGGGAGCTACGATAAAGAATAAACAGTGCGAGTAGATGCCAGCAACTAGAATTGGCTGGCACTACAAATTTAATATATGCAGTATTTGTACATACTGCTTTCATTTAAAACAGCAAACCGGCGCTTACACACTGACCTCAGGTAGTCTGATATCCAGTTAATGGCCGTTTCATCAAAAAATCTGGAGCTAGCCTTACAGTGGACCACACGCTTTTCGGGCGTTGTCTGTGATGCTGTGATGATCAGAACTATTTGTGAGCTCGTAAGATTATATCATGTCTATCGCAGGCTTACCTACGCATATCGCTGATTCTTGCTCATTCACACCACTACTCAGGCACAACTGACATGTAAGCAGATTTTTACGCCATCTCGCGTAGCTGAGTGTGACTTCTTAAGTTTTAACCGCTACGTTCTCGTCGGTATCGATGAATGAAATTTTTGTTAGCTTAGAATGATTACTTAAAATTTACCTTTTTCTTACGATTGTCGTTTCCGTCCGATTCGGGTGATGCGAGTAACACAAATACACTTGTCATTTCTATCGCATAACAAACGGAATTTCCAAAATATGAGGTTCTCTGTCCTTTGTGACCAAGGTAAGGGACAATTACAAGGCATGTGCAGCTTTTCGCAGAACAGCGGAAGATCACGTAACAGTAATTGGCACATACCGCCCTTGAGCACGCTAAAATACACACTGCGGTCATGGTATACCATCGAACACGATGTGATGCAATGCGTTAACTGCCGCTCTCTAAAAGCTGTATCCATCTTTATGGATAAAAACCATCACCAAAATAATGCTGTGCCGCGACTCTTAGTAAAGAGTGCAAGTAAGCAAAATACTTCTCGGCTCTTCTAAAAAGATTAGCGAAATCTTTTTCTGGCAGTCAACTCAATTTACAATCAAACAGTGCAGGAAAATTAAGCAAGGAAAGAAAGTGTGCCTAGTGTGTACTAAGAGCAGAGGAGTCTAGTTTTGAGGTGTAAATTTGCAACTATTGGCTGCACTGTACTTGGTAGCACAGATCTCGCCTCTTCAGTGCAGAAACAGTAAACCACAGGGATTATCCTGTGTGCACTGCCTCCTTATGTTGAGTCGTATACTGCTGCGGCCGGCTACTTATGTCTTTGATAGATGATAGTAGCTCAGAAGAGTAAGTGAAAATATTTTTATGTTGGTTCATAGTTCTGTGTAGCAGTGGGAAGGAAAGGAAAGAAAAGAAAGAAAGAAAAGAAAATTTTGTGTCCTGGAGCGGTAGGCATACATACATCTACATTTACATGGATACTCTGCAAATCACATTTGAGTGTCTGGCAGAGGATTCATCGAATCACCTTCACAATTCTCTATTATTCCAAACTCGTATAGCGCGCGGAAAGAACGAAAACCTATATCTTTCCGTACGAGCTCTGATTTCCCTTATTTTATCGTGGTGATGGTTTCTCCCTATGAAGGTCGGCGTCAACAAAGTATTTTCGCATTCGGAGGAGAAAGTTGGTGACTGGAATTTCGTGAGAAGATTGCTCCGCAATGAAAAACGGCTTTGTTTTTGTGATGGCCATCCCAAATCCTGTATCATTTCAGTGACCCTCTCTCCCCTATTTCGCGATAATATAAAACGTGCTGCCCTTCTTCGAACTTTTTCGATGTACTCCTTCAACCCAATCTGGCTAGGATCCCACACCGCGCAGCAATATTCTAAGAGAGGACGAACAAGCTAGTGTAGGCAGCCTCCTTAGTAGATCTGTTACATTTTCTTAGTACCCTGCCAATAAAACGCAGTCCTTGGTTAGCCTTCACCACAACCTTTTCATTGTGTTCCTTCCAATTTAAGTTGTTCGTAATTCTAATTCCTAGGTATTTAGTTGAATTTACGGTATTTACATTTGACTGATTTATCGTGTAACCGAAGTTTAACGGAATCCTTGTAGCACTCACGTGGATGAGCTCACACTTTTCTATGCAGATATCTTTTTTAAATCGTTTTGAAATTTGTTTTATCTTCTGATGACGTTACTAGTCGATAAACGACAGCGTCATCTGCAGACAACTTAAGGCGGCTGCTCGGATTGTCTCCCAAATCGTTTATATAGATAAGGAACAGCAAAGGACATACAACACTACCTTGGGGAACGCCAGAAATCACTTCTCTTTTACTCGATGACTTTCCGTCAATTACTACGAACTGTGACCTCTGACAGGAAATCACGAATCCAGACACATAACTGAGACGATATTCCATAAGCACGCAGTTTCACTACAAGCCGCTTGGGTGTTACAATGACAAAAGCCTTCCGGAAATCCATAAATACGGAATCAATCTGTAATCCCTTGTCAATAACACTGAACACTTCATGCGAGTGAAGAGTTAGTTGTGTTTCACAAGATCGTTGTTTTCTAAATCCATGTTGATTGTGTGTCAGTAGACCTTTTTTTTTAGTTAATTTATAATGTTCGGACACAATATATGTTCCAGAATATTGCTGCATATCGACGTTAATTTGCATCAGCTTACTCTGAAAGGAACCTAATTGGTATACAGTCTGGACCAGAAGACTTGCATTCATAAAGTGATTTAAGTTGCTTCACTACTCCGAGGATGTCTACTTCTACGTTATTCATGTTGGCAGCTGTTCTTGATTCGAATTCTGGAATATTTACTTCGTCTTCTTTTGTGAGGGCATTTGGCAAGGTTGTGTTTAGTAACTCTGCTTTGGCAGCACTGTTTTCGATAGTAACTCCTTTGCTATCGCGGAGAGAAGGCATTGATTGTGTCTTGCCGTAGCATACTTAACATACGACCAGAATCTCTTTGGATTCCCAGGTGACTGCTGAATATGCTTTAAAACAAAGCGAAAAGCTATGGTCTAAATAAGAGTTTTATTACAGTCGCGAAAGACGGTATGTAACATAATCGCGACTGCGTAAAAAGGAAACCCAAAAATAAAACAAAAAAGACAGAAATATCTACTCGTTTAACGCGGCGATAATTTACTACTCCTCGGAGAATAATCCAAAAATTAGTGGTTACTGGCAAATAGAGGCAGTACTTTATAATCGCTTCCCTGCAACTATGAGTGGCAGTCAAATGAAAACCGAACACTCGTCACAGTGGGACTGTAGAATGGTTCCATTCAAAAGTAATCACCACATGCGTTAAGATATTTATCCCATCGGGAGACGAGACGATCAATTGCCGTTTCGTAGAACATGGTCGGTCGCTGTCCGGGGTATATCCAGAGAGACCTTCGGCCTGGAACCGCATTGGCTAGAGTACAAGTGTCTTCAGTGATGAGTCCCGCTTCAAAATGAGTCCGATGACCAGCGGAGGCGTGTCTGGAGACTCCTCTGAAGCAATTTCTCTTGAGTAAATTATCCAGTTTTTCTGAAATTGTAACCATTTCATTGTCTATACATGTACATCACATTTACCGATTTCCGTCCAGTTAGGATAATTCGTTCGTGGTGGGTAGCTATTTTCTTAGTCTTAGAGTGAATTATGAGGCTAATTTGTTCAAGCTAATTTGCCTAACTCGCCGCTCAACAACTATGGAAAATAATGAAGCGTGATCAGATATACCTACGACAAGTAGGCAGACTACAAACGGAATATCTGGAGCAATTTTAGTTAATTATAAACTAGTCAAATAAGATTTGCACATGCTTCGTGACTTTCATAGGTTTTTTTTAAAACAGAATCCTGTTACTCAATACTCGCTTGACCATAGAAAATCCAGCCAACTGTGTAAGGGGGTGAAGGTGAACTCGAACGCTTAGTGCAGTTCGGTAGCGTGGACTCTGTCTGAGGGGGAGGGGCAACAACGTGGACTGTGTAGGCTTCAACCTATGATTGCACACCTCTTTGGTTCAGTCCACCCACGTGCCTCTAAGAGTTGTTCCAAGCTTTGAATGTCCGGCCTCTGTCACTTTAATGCAAGAATGGTTGTTAACACAGGATGCGGCCCGCCGAACTGGCTTGTTCCAGAGGGACATCTGTCGAATATTCAACCACAGCACGCTGACAACGTGAAACGGGAGCAAATAGAAATTAGCGTGGTCAGTATGTGTGACGTATTCAAGGAGGTTACCGAGCTCGCAGGAATGAAAAGTTAGACAAGGCCGAGGAACTAAAACGCATCGCTAAGTGGATATTACCCCATGCAAATTACAAGAATTAGGACGGGAGAATCAGAGACTGACAACAGAATTAAGTAAAATGAGCATCACATATTATGCTGAAAGAGTGGAAACGAGTCGCGACGTCCGGATGGAATCCAAGTTCGGTTTTACAGAGAATACTCTTCAGCTTTGGCCCCTTATTTAGCTTGCATTTGTAACAAATCTCTCGTCCAGTGCAAATTACCAGCCGAATGGAAAGATGTGTATGTGAGTCCTATATATAAGAAGACACAAAGAACAGAGATGTAAAATTACGGACCAATACACACTACTGGCCATTAAAATTGCTACACCACGAAGATGACGTACTACAGACGCGAAATTTAACCGATAGGAAGAAGATACTGTGATATGCAAATGATTAGCTTTTCAGAGCATTCACACAAGGTTGACGCCGGTGGCGACGCCTACAACGTGCTGACATGAGGAAAGTTCCCAACCGATTTCTCATACACAAACAGCAGATGACCGGCGTTGCCTGGTGAAACGTTGTTGTGACGCCTCGTGTAAGGAGGAGAAATGCGTACCATCACGTTTCCGACTTTGATAAAGGTCGCATTGTAGCCTATCGCGATTGCGGTTTATCGTATCGCGACATTGCTGCTCGCGTTGGTCGAGATCCAATGACTGTTAGCAGAATATGGAATCGGTGGGTTCCGGAGGGTAATACGGAACGCCGTGCTGGATCCCAACGGCCTCGTATCACTAGCAGTCGAGATGACAGGCATCTTATCCACATGGCTGTAACGGATCGTGCAGCCACGTCTCGATCCCTGAGTCAACAGATGGGGACGATTGCAAGACAACAACCATCTGCACGAACAGTTCGACGACGTTTGCAGCAGCATGGACTATCGGTTCGGAGACCATGGTTGCGGTTACCCTTGACGCTGCATCACAGACAGGAGCGCCTGCGATGGTGTACTCAACGACTAACGTGGGTGTACGAATGGCAAAACTTCATTTTTTCTGATGAATCCAGGTTCTGTTTACAGCATCATGATGGTCGCATCCGTGTTTGGCGACATCGCGGTAAACGCACATTGGAAGCGTATATTCGTCATCGCCATACTGGCGTATCACCCGGCGTGACGGTATGGCGTGCCATTGGTTACACGTCTTGGTCACCTCTTTCTTATTCGCATGGACGGCACTTTGAACAGTGGACGTTACATTTCAGATGTGTTACGACCCGTGGCTCTACCCTTCATCGATCCCTGCGAAAGCCTACATTTCAGTAGGATAATGCACGACCGCATGTTGCAGGTCTTGTACGGGCCTTTCTGGATACAGAAAATGTTCGACTGCTGCCCTGGCCAGCACGTTTTCCAGATATCTCACCAACTGAAAACGTCTGGTCAATGGTGGCCGAGCAACTGGCTCGTCATAATACGCCAGTCACTACTCCTGATGAACTGTGGTGTCGTGTTGAAGCTGCATGGGCAGCTGTACCTATACATGCCAGCCAAGCTCTGTTTGACTCAATGCCCAGGCGTATGAAGGCCGTTATTACGGCCAGAGGTGTTCTGGGTACTGATTTTTCAGGATCTATGCACCCAAATTGCGTGCAAATGTAATCACATGTCAGTTCTAGTATAATGTATTTGTCCAATGAATACCCGTTTCTCAACTGCATTTTTTTCTTGGTGTAGCAATTTTAATGGCCAGTAGTGTACTTAACATCAGTTTGCTGCAAAATTCTTGAACACATTCTGAGTTTGAGTATAATAAATTCCCTTGAAACGGAAAACAAACTTCTGTCCACATATTATCACCGATTTAGATACTAACGCTCGTCTGAAACTCATCTTACCCTTCTCACACATATCCTGCGAATCATCGATGAAGGGCAACAGAGAGACTCCATATTCCTAGATTTCCGGAAAGTGTTTGACATGGTACCCCACTGGAGGCTATGAAAGAAGGTCCGGGCATACGGATCAGATTCCCAGCTAAGTGAGTGGCTCCGAGACTTCTTAAGTAATAGAAACTAGTACATTGTTCTCGACGGCGAGAGTTCATCAGAAACAAGTATATGTTACGAGCGTCCCAGGCAAGTGAGATAGGACTGCTCTTGTTCTTTATAGACATAAATGATCTGTCTGTCAAAGTGAGTAGCTATCCCGGACTGTCTACTGATGACACTTTAGTGTACGGAAAGTGTCTTCGTTGAGTGACTGTAGGCGGTACAACACGTCTTAGACAAAATTTCTAGCTCGTTTGATGTAAGGCAGCATGCTCTGTATGTAGAAAAATGAAAGTCAATGCAGAAGAATAGGGAAAAAAAACATGCTACATTTTATCCACTAATGCGACAACTTGCAATCAGGTTCCAACTCACAAAGAACAGGATTTGTGACAGTAGTTTTTAAAGACCAGAAGATGACACCAAATCCTCTCGAAACCGGTTGTCGAAAATAATTAAATATTTATGCGATTTTGGTTATAGAAAGATTTTTACCGAAAAAACTCGTAATGTTCGAATACAGCATTAGTAGTTTCTTGGTGTCACAGTAACATCGAATAAATATCTAGGCGTAACGCTGCAAAGCGATATGAAATGGAACGCGCACGTAAGGACTGTAGTTGGGAAGGGGAATGGTCGACTTCGGAGCGCGTGTACAACACTTGTGTAAACCATTCCTGAGTACTACTGGAGTATTTGGGATTCACACCAGGTCGGAATTAAGGAAGACATCGAAGCAATTGGAGGGCATGCTTCTAGACTTGTTATCAGTAGGTTGTATCAACACACGAGTATTATGGACATGTTTCGTGCACTCAAATGGGTAAAAAAATTGGAAATTTGTGGTAAGTCCTATGGGACCAAACTACTGAATTCATCGGTCTCTAAACTGACACATTACTTAATCTAACTTTAATTTACGCCCATGTCCGAGGGAGGACTCGAACCTCCGACCGGTGGAAGCCGCGCGAACCGTGACAAGGCGCCCTAGACCGCACAGCTACCCCGCGCGGCGCACTCAAATGGGAATCTCCGTAGGGAAGATGACGTTCCTTTCGCGAAACACAATTAAGGAAATTGACAGACCCGGCGTTTGAAGCTGAGTGTGGTACGACCTAAGGCCGCAACGTATATTCCGCGTAAGGACCACCCAGATGAGAGAAATTAGGGCTCATTTGGAGGCATATAGATATTCGTCTTTCCCTCGCTCTATTTCCAACAGGAAACTAAATGACTAGTCGTGGTGCAAGGTACCCTCTGCCATGCACCATACGGTGGCTTGCGGAGTATATTTGTATAAGATGTAGATGCTACTGTAACTGGCTATTCCGCCGTTGTGGAACAAATACGAACTCAAGTAACCAATAATACTGTATAAACCTCTAATCCATGAAATAGACGCAATCACGAAGTCCCCATCAAGGCACAGTGTGGTGCAAGATGCAAGAGGCATACTAGTGAAGGAAGCCATAATTTATCTTGATGTGGGGGGCTGTGAATAGAGACGGAAATCCGCCCACGTATGGCAGCAGAGTCGGAGCAAAATCAAACGTAGACAGCACAATAGCTAAACAACGTGCGGCTGAAGTGGTCGCACTCTGGGCAGTAAAGGGAGGCGTCACAAGAAGTGACCACAAACGCGTACTTTTCACATTAAAACGATGCGGATAAGACCGTAGGGAAGGGGATACATTTTAAACACTACACTGTAACGTGAAGAAGGCTTGCTGGAACCAGTTGGGGAATGCAATTCTCTGTCTGTAACCCATAGTTACGCGTGATAATATAGACAGAAAAGCAAAACACTTAGTCAGAGGAATGCCAGTAGCGATATAACTAGCAATATCTGCAGTCATGCATACTCGATCGAGTAGACGAATTCTATGAAATGCAGCCTCCAAAGATTAAGTACAGAGATTAGAAGAGCAACAAGATTTTATCAGGAAAACCGCACTGTGGACGATGGAGCTCACAGACTGGAACTGTGCAAGGACCAGAAGCTAAGCTTGCGAGCCGCGTGGTCTATGGCGTCTTGTAAGGGATTCGCGCGGCTTCCCTCGTCGGAAGTTCGAGTCCTCTTTCGGGCATGGGTGTGTGTGTTGTCCTTAGCGTAAGTTAGTTTAAGTTACATTAATTAGTGTGTAAGCCTTGGGACCGATGACCTCAGCAGTTTGGTCCTGTAGAACCTTACCATAAATTTCCAAAATTTCCAAGCTTGCGACAAGTAAGAATGGATAGCTGCAAGCAGTTTGTGTTACTGAACCTATGTCTTGATGCTCGAGACAAGCCATACAAAACAGTGCTCTAAACTGTCGACTTCAATAAGCGAGGACAGAATATAAGTCTTCGAGTAGTTCGTCAGTTGGCGGAGGAGAAAGTCTGAGGTCTAAGGAGAAATACTGAAAATAAACAGAAACAAACCATAGGTTGTAGATGGCGTTGCCTCGCATGTTGTGTAGACTCTTCATATTGTAACCTCCCCACACGAAATATTTTAAATGAAACCAAGAACCAAGTAAAACCTCCCCACGCGAAATATTAATTAAATGATGAACCATGAACCAAGTGTAACGTCCCCCGGAAATAATAATTAAATGAATTTTTTAATATTGTTGTAAACTCTGAACAAAATTGTTTCCCAATTTTTAGTCTCCGTGCATAAATGCACTCACATTTAATGTAACCACAAAATTCAATTCCTAAACCCGGAAATAATAAAAAAAAGTTCAGTAACCCTGGTAAATTTTATGACGACAGCAGCGCTGCGCCTCGGCCCTGTATTCTGAATAAAAAAAAGGAAAAATTCTTACCTCAATAAAAACTGCGAATATATATCTGCTCTTATGTAGAAATTTTTGGCACAGCTTCGTGCAATGTTGGCGTATATATATTTTATTCTTGGAAGGAATGATCATGCATTGGAAATATTCTTTAAATTGAAATGAATGCTTTTCTTTAAAAAATTACTTTATATTATAAAAATTATTATTGGGGGCGTTTTTTTAAAGAAATTAATGACAGTTAATATACATTACTAGATATGCGCAAGGCTGCTTCGTTACCTTCTACAATAATACTCATCGTCCAAAGTCCCGACCAGAGCAGACTGCCGACACGCGCAGTCACGCGCCGACTACTGTCGGCTACTGCAGACTACTCAAGACTACTGCTTACTAGCACGGCCTGAAGACTAAAGCCGACAGACGCCGACTAGCGACAAGCAACAACTAACTACATACTACTCTCTGGCCAGAGACTCTGCCATGCCTCGCCTATCGCCGGCAACGCATACGTCTTACAATATGCAGATTAGACCGTACTTCTGTCAGCTGACCAACTTGTGCCCGCAACAGCGCTTAATACCAACAATAGTGAAAAGGACAAACATGACTTTTTTAAAGATGAGTGAGAACAAATACTCTCTGGCACTTTAGTGCTATATGCCAATCTGCCTGCTAGACATTTTATGCAGAGTGTTGGATAAATTGCTACGTAGCAGTTTGTAGCGGTGAAGACTTTTGTGTGGAATCAGTCCTCATCAGTTTGGAATTAGGAAAGGGGTAAACAAGGCAGTAACTTTAACAAGAAACCTTGCATCTAAACACATAGCGCCAATAATGATAGACAGAAAAGTACATACAATTAGTTAAGAGGTCAACTGTTAACAGATACACTGACAAGACTTAAACATTCCCATAAAAAAGGAATAGATATTTAGCCATCTTTCTGGATGACCCATTCAGTTTCAGCATTTGTGTAAAAAATGGATAAGCTAGGCAGAAATTTATCGAAAAAATATTAAACTTAGTCAGGTGCGATTATAATTTGCCAATACCAACAATACGATTGTATCAAGAGGTTATCTTAACTGCTGTAGTGGGTTATCATTCAGTGTCTGGACTCGCAGGCTGCTACCAGTTATGTTCTGTTTGAAGTTCAGAATCTCACAGGTGTGCAGGCCACAAAATCGAAAACAATTAATAATACGATCCCCCTTCTCTATCAGCAGCTCTAATATGAGGCCCAAAAAAGAGGATGAGCCTACAAGTTCTTTCTAAATGTCAAACAAAGGCTGCGATTCCAACACCTGTACCCCTCAGCAGGACTGACACAGTTTCTGCAGTCCATATGTCACTTACGGGCACCAAATCAGAAGGGAGGAAACGAACGTTCCTGCAGAGAAGAAGGTACCCCAGAGTGCACTACTATCAGGGAAAGCCCTCTGTATGAGGGCATGGCTAGTGCTGAGTGGCAACAACTGACTCAGCATGGAACACAGACAGTAAGGAAATTCTGCCCATGAGTCAACCCGTTAAATCAGGGCTTAACAACTGGCCGGTTTTGAGCGAGAGTACTCGCGTCTGCTCAGGCACGTGCTCGCGAGCAGGTGCAAGGTCGCGGAGTAGGGAGGGAGGGGAGGGAGGGGAAATGCGCGCGCACGTTTGAATGTGATCTCGCGTTCTTAGCAGATTTAACTAGCCATCTGAATGCTTTGAACATTTTACTACTCATTTCATAGATCGAATACGAACTTTTAAAATGAAATTGACACTTTGGGTGAGTCAGCTGGAAACAGGGAACATAGCTCATTTTCCTAAATTACCATCCATGCAAGATGTTCACAAAGGCTGTGAACGTTATTCACATAGTTTAGTTGGTCAGCGCTTTCAAGATCTGACAGCACTAGACAGTGATTTTGATCTGTTCTCTCTATTTTCAGCGAATATTTAAGAGATTCGTCCTGAGCTGCAGCAAGAAATTATTGATCTGCAGTGTGACAGAGAATACAGAGACAAATTGCAGAACAAGAAAAACATTTTGGAATTCTACAGACACTTCCCTCAGGATAGATTTCCTCGTTTGCACAAACTGGCGGCTACAATAATATCAATGTTCGGTTCCACGTATGTTTGTGAACAACTGTTCTCTGCAATGAAATGTAACAAGACGCGCCTGAGAAACGCATTGTCTGATCGAAATTTAAACTGCACACTGCGCCTAAAATGCACAAGAACAATTACTCCGAACATAGACGCAATTGTAAAGGGCAAAAAGTACAAGATAACCGAGAATCCCACACTTCAGTGACACCTTTTATTGTGTAACAGTTCACAAATTAATGCGAATGTAGAGGCATACACTAAGCTAATAAAATTATGTGGCACGTGTACATTCTCCTTTATTTGTTTCATTTGTCGCAGTAATAATTCGTGAGTGATATCCCTGCAGGTGACCGCGGATTTACATTGACTGGCGGCAGCTGTTGTGTACCCCACGTGACTTTCCCCACTCTCCGCTCTGGTCCGGTAGTGGGGGTAGCGTGCTCGCGCTGCTCCGTGCTCGCGCCCTGCTGCTCACAGCTTGCTCCGCGAGCACGTATCTTGTGATGCCCTGCGTTAAATCCTCGGCAACACTGCTGACGCAGTGTCCAAACCTGCATCAAAAGCACTTCATCATTTAAACCATTTAGCTTTCCCTGCACTACTGGAACAACATCACTGCTGAAGTACCTGTCTGGATCTTGTGAGGTAACGGGCGAGTTGTGGCGCCCTGGAAATATTCTAAGTCCGGAGTTGGTGTGACCGCGCAGGGGCCCCTCCGCGGGCCGCGGCCCGGCAGCAACCACGTAGTGCTGGACATCAGCTGAGCACGAGGGGTATCCCCAGCGCGTGGTCCAGCCGCGTGGCTGGGAATTCCATGGGGACGCTGTGTCGATGAAGGAGACGCGCCGGGAGTGCCAAAGGTGGCGGATTTTGTGAAACCTTAATGGCAGATATTTCACAGTTCGTATAGAAATTAATAGTAGCCAGATGAATGGTGATACCTCAAAAAGAAACATGTAGATTACCATTATTTGCATGACGATTCTGATCGTGTGATCAGATTTTCAATATCTTTATAATTTAAAGTTTAGTACCTGACTGTAAATTATCTACAAGTAAGACCCAGTAACGAATTTCCAAAATCTAAACGATTCATCCGATTTCGTCGATCGTCGCGTCTTTAGAAAGCTATTAGTGTAAACCTAAATTGGTATAAACTACAGGCATGTAACTTGAATAGTACATGAGTTATTGTAGGTCAAAGTGGTCGATTACCAACGATCGCGTCACGCCGTAAGTACTCCACAGTTACACGAAAAAACGGTAGGAGCACGCTTATAAATATATTTATTCATCGATGTCTTTGTTTATATCCGATATATACAATTCATGAAGAAACTGGTCAAATATTTACTGTGTTTTAGAAAGCACAGAGACATTCGGCTACTGGCCTACTTTTGCTTTCTATTCCTTTGATACATGTTTATTTAATGTATGTTAGAGCGTGTTTATGATCAAGCTGTAGGAATGTTTATTTAATTTCAAGTTATTTAAATATAAATCCAGTATTTCGAATGTGTTTCATGATGTTCGAACAGTCCACGGTTATACTGCCGGTTCATAGTGTCCAATGGGCACAATATTTCGGCGATCAGACATGTCGCCATCGTCAGGTGCGCGAACGAACTGAGCGGACGGCGAAGAGAGCGGCCCGCGGGGGGGGGAGGGGGTGGGGGAGGGGATTTAAATCGGCCGCCCAACCCTTAGGAGCACAGTTCGCGCCGCCCGATTCCGCCGCTCGACTCGCTGCGACTCACATCGTCTCCGCGCACGCAACGCCATGGCTGGGAAGCAGATTGCCGCCGCATTGGAAGTCCTCATCAACGCGATGGGTCTCACCGGCGGCCGCCAACGGCAGCCGCGGCGCAAGCGAACGCAGCGGAACGGGACGATGCTCCAGTGCTACAACTGTCAGCAGCTGGGGCACACCGCGCGCGGGTGTAAGAGCGCCGTCGCGTGCTTAAAGTGCGCGGCGGCTCACGACACCCGCAGCTGCACGAAACCTCGTGGGGTGGCCTGCAGCTGCGCGAACTGCGGCGGACCACACGCCGCCAACTCGCGTAGCTGCGGCTACCTCCGCAAGTCACGCCGTTCATTCGCCGCACCACACCCTGCGGTGCCGGCAAGCGCCTTGACGGCCGTCCCGTCCCCCCGCTCCGGCGTGGGGTGCGGGCCGCGCCGACGTGAGGCCGCCACCGATGAAGCTCTGGCTGGCTTCCAAGCCGCCTTTGCGGCCGAAAGGGCCGCACTGAAGGAAGAGCTCGCAGCAGTCCATCGCCAGCTCCAAGAGCTGCGCGATGAGCTGCGGGCTATCAAGAAGAAGCCGCCAGTTCCCGCCGCCACCCCAGCCGTGAGTCGTCCGGTGGGGGTCGACGCGGCCACGCAAACAACTGCCGCTCCCCCTCCCGCAGCAATGCAGGAGGTGGCGCCCATGGAAACGGAGGATGTGCCGCCTGAGCTGCCCCCTTCCAGGTGGTAGCCGCAAGCAATGGTGCCAAGGCGCCTCCTGACTCCTCGCAAGTCGAGAAGCCAACGAAGAAGAGGAGGATTTGCCTACCATTTCCTGACATGACCAACGTACAGGTCGTCCTGAAGAACATTGCCGCGACACTGAAGAACGGGTCCTACCCCTATTCAGGCCAACCATACCCCTTCACCCCGCCAGACCAGCCCACACCTCCCCTCCCCCATCGACCGCTCCATCGCACGTACAGATATCGTGCCGCATTGATGGAAGTGCTCACGAAGAAAGAATTAGCCGTGATAAATTCACACCCCGTCTTCACGCTTCTCAGTGGGACGACCTAGTAGATATCATCGACCTATTTATGAAGGAAGAGTGGAGGTGTGACAGGTGGAAGATAGATGACCAAACTCAGGAAGACTTGGAAGAAATCTCAAGTCTACAACGACAGTCCCAGTAACGAAGTCCGTGCGAGGCCAACACCACTGTAGCGTGTAGTGGAGACTCCTGCCTTACCACCGGCCAGTCACTCAGGCCGTTCGTTTTCAATCTCTCACACTATCCCTCTCACTATCCTTTCATCTTTCTTTTTATCTTATTTTATATTAAAAAAAAACCAGCACAAAGTCAAGTAGCACAAACACCCACCATGCCATCCCTTATTACCACCACACCATTTAAGAAGGAGAAGCGCATAAAGCGCTAGAACTTCGTTCACAGAAGAGGGTCCATCCCTCATCCTTGTGTGAAGTGTGTAAGGAGCTCAGTTCGTCAGCGCCCCTGACGATGGCGACATGTCTGGTCGCTGAAATATTGTGCCCGTTGGACAGTATGAACCGACAGTATACCCGTGGACTGTTCGAGCAACAAATACGCCGGGAGAAACTGAAGAATCACGTGTTTCATTATGTTTGTGAATGTGCGTAGGCTTGGAGACAGTGTAGGAGCGCTCTAGCCCTTTACAGCGATCGTTTCCAAAAAGGACGCGTGGAGAGTGGAGAGACGTGTGGAGGTCGGGGAGGAGAATCGTTTCCAGAGAGGACAGGAGAGAGTCCAGAACAGTGCGGCGCGAGGGACGGTCGCACAGGACACGGAGAGAGTCCGGGACGGTGTAGCGCGACGGACGCACAGTCGCAAGAGAGACTTGGAGAGTGTGGAGCGGTTTGCGCGTGGTCCCGGCAGATAGAAATACTTCGGAGTGCCGACTTGTGCACTTGTGAGATTTCCGTGGGTTCTCCAGCGAAGACGTAGTGTGCGTTTAGAAGTGAATATCTCGCGAGCTATGTTGTTGTTTATAACTAATTACGTGCAGTAGGAATCTATTGTTTCCCTGTTATTCAACTTATATTTTATTTAATTGCTGGACTGTCGACACCAATAAGTGTTTTACAGTAATAAAGGGCATTCTTAAATGTACTTCTGCTATCGTACCCATCATTTAAAGACGTTAAGATAGTACCTGCAGAATTTTATAAATTGCAATCTTTAATTTATAAATTTCTACGTTACATTCGCAAATGTCGAGTGATAGGAGCCTTTGACCATTCGATTCATGTGTATATTCATATTGTACTCTGTAGACTCAGCAGTATTTGGCTTGTAATGTGGAAACTACGTATCCCACCCCCTAGACAACGAAACCAGCCAAAACTTATAATATTTCAACACTTAGTCGGTGGAAACGTAGTTGAGGGCCACAATACCTCATTATTTTGAAAGTACGCAATCTGCACACTCAAGGATCTGAGATTCTGGGCCATGTGTGTTCATGGAGCGACGGTAGAACGGTAGACGTGAATATCGCAACGCACCGTGGGTCCAGGTCCTAGGTACCCTGCAATCAGGGAGCACAGGAGATGAATGTGCACAGAAAGACTGCTATCTGGACTGAAGTGGATGAATATTTGAGGTTCCTTCACGATGTCCTCTGCAATGCCGGCTGTGAATTAACGGACCGATCTGCCACTGAGTGACTGTGAGGAATCTCTGATGAAAAAACGGTTGAAGAGACAGTTTTTTGGGTCATAGATCAGAATAGCCAAAGTTACCTATTTGTTCTGTGTTAACTATCTTGGCAGAAGGGCGCTAAACTGAAAGTGTGCCACCACTCGTTAACCATCTCTCTTTCCTTTTGCTTCCCTCCTCCATGTCAGCTTTCTTACCTGTTGCTTCAGTGACGCACGAAACAACTAGATCACGAACCAATAAACAATAGAGTTGTCGGAAAGCGACTTGGGGGAGTGCATATAGCACTCTGAAACGCTGCACACACCTAATAATTGTTGTCCATGGTCCAAGAAACGATTTGCGGTTTTCTGCATAAGTACCGTAACTTTGAACACTTGGATCTCGCTTACAGCTAATGGTACGAAAAAAAAATTATATTTTCCCCCGAAAACATCGTCTTCAGAATATCTGGGAAAAATTTGGACAAATTTCAGGAACAAAAATTATAGAAGTGGCCATCCTTAAAATTGGTATTCAAATCTCGTTGTTGTTTCGCAGAAATCGCCCATAGTAAGTGGTGCTTTTATTAGACGTCTAAGGTCCACCCTAGACCACACCTAGTGGAAAATAACTAACCGCCTTGCTGAGTTTGCCTGGGCTGGAGGAAGCGTGTAACATTTAAATTTTTAGCCTGTGCTGTAGGATAGCTACAGTATTCCCATACCTCTGATAGGTATACAAATGGTTGCTAGGTCAATGGCTATCCAAAATACTTGACCCCTTATCTCTGTGGTCAATAGATTCTGAGATATGACCACCTGAAAAACCGCGTTTACGCGCGCGGGATTTTGGAACATATTGGTATTGTTTACTGTCGTGCGCGGACCTATTCCGACGTGATTCAACACTGATAGGATTCTCCAGCTCTCTCTCATTATGCAAGCCGAGGTTTGGAGACATCCTCGGCAATGCTCGGGATCTCTTTGCATAAATGGCGAGATGCTTCAGTAATTTACGAGGGCGTGCTGAAAAGCAATGCCTCCGAATTCTTTACGTGAAAAATCTTAAAGATTTTTAATAAAACAAACGTTATTAACATTCTACATCTTTATTCTTCATGTCTATATCTTTATTTCTCAATATCGTGACGCTTCTGACGAACACATACCTCCCAGTGAGAGATCAGTTTGCCTACACTGTCACTATAGAGTGTTTGACTTCGTTGACGGAGCCACAACCTCACCTCTGCCTGCACCGCTTTATCACTATCAAAGTGAAGCCCTCGTTAGTGCTCTTTAAGTTTTGGAAACAGATGATAATCGGATGGGGTCTGTTCGGGACTGTATGGAGGATGTTCGATGACAGTGGAAGCATCTCCAACTCTCTTGTGGTTCCCTTTCTAGGTAGCCTACTCCACATAGACGTCTGCTCGTAGATACGTATCGTCGGCAGGTTTCCCGGCTTCACTTCCCGACGTGACAGCGACGACTCTCCGATGAGGCGCGGGTCTTGTGTTTTGCTATTACTGCGAGTCTTGTAAATATCGCTTTTATTTAGTAATTTGCCCGGCAAAAGCTCTCGACTTTTATGATTAAGACAGCCTGTGCCACCTTTCGGAGGGAGTGTGGACGTCAAAGGGTCACAAAAGCTCATATTAAGCAGTCCGTAAAACACATAAACGTTCACTTCAGTTAGCGTGTTAGTTAATGCCTACCCTCTCCACTAGATGGTGCTGACTTGCTGCTGTATAGCTTTGGTTCCGTAAAACCTTCACTGATTAGTACGAGGTAAATGAAATAAGTACAACACTCTTGTATTTCACTTTCACTCTATATTCAAGGATTAAGATGGCGATACATGATGGTCTATTTCAAAGGTTCCTAGCCTGGAGAAATCTAAATAGTCCGCAAATGCCGATATGCACGCGCTCTACGTCTAGATTCGCAACTAACGGCACACGACACTTTCAAAAGTCCACACGTTGATATCTGAATACCGGTACCTCTGAATTCACTCGTATCAGCAGATAATTTGAGTTTCTGTCGTCTATATGTCCGTAAAGTTCCAATCTAGCATTAAAGTCCTAAAATCTTCTTAATACTCCGTTGCTACCAACAGTTAGAGATCGTACAACACATCTACCTACAGTCAGAGATCGTACAACACATCACTTTTAATCTCCGTAATATTCTAACAGTTTATCGTGAATCTTAACACGTGTCTCGCTGACTGACACGGGTTCCCGGCCCTTTAACGAAACAATCAAGGAAAAAAGGCGGCGATAATGACGATCAGGCCTTTTTATAGATTTTTCATCACAAGAGTTTAACGTCACTGCCTTCCGTGGCTTTGCTGTACTTAGACGTTAAACTACTTGCTGATATACTATAATTTTGATCTGCAATTACCGTACTCTGATTCTACACTATTTTCCCATCTAAAAATTCTATTCTTAATTTTAAATTATTCTTTCTATAGCTTTTATCACTGTAAACTGAACCGAGGAGTTACACAGTGAACCCAAGGCGCCAGATTGTTGCAGACGTCGCATTGCTCTGTGTGGTCTGCTATCGTCAAGCTCAAGGAGAGGGTACTCCGTGTGGATGAACTCTCCGAGTCTAAACTCGATTACAGCACACTGTTTCCTACAAACCAACGTAGTTACGTTACACACCGCCATCTTACATTCTACAATTCGGAGTCCTCTAGTGATACAAGGCTACAAATAAGCAGACATCAAGAATAAAGATGTAGAGTGTTAATAACGTTTGTTATATTTAAAAAGCTTTAAGAGTTTCGCATAAAAAATTGGAGGCATTATTTTTGAGTTCGCCCTCTACAATGATGGCCTTTTATTTCTCAAGACAAAATTAACTGGTTCAACACGTGTTTTTACAGTCAGAGTCATAACATCACAGCAACAACGAGTGGTCCCCTTACAAACTGTGGTTTACGATTCATAGATGCACTCATTTGGGCAGGAACTAAGGTAGTGGTTCCCAACCTGGGGATAATTACCCCTGAGGGGTAAAATGAAATTTCCTGAGGGGTGAAAACTAAACGATTAGATTCTGTTTCAGTCACGAAACCAAATTATTTTCAGAAGGCCATTACTATTGGTTATTAAGTTATCAATAATTGCTTTTTCTCAGTCGGTAGCATTAATGTGGTGAAGGTTACAGGTTCCGCACATAGTCTGCCCATTACACACATATGTTGTGCTTTGCCCCGTACACTGCTAATGATAAAACTGAGACATACTCAACAAATGCTAAATATCTCAAGGAAATGTTTCCTCCGAGTTGTCGATAGTGCCTGCAGTAGTCCGGAAATTGATTCATTACTCGCTTCGAAGCAGATAAATGAATTAATTGACAGCACGACACAGCAATGACTACATAAGGAGTACTATAATGCTGTACACAGTTTTTCGACACAAAGCATCAACAGCCTGAAGTCGCCCAACTTCTGCCAGTTCAGAAGTAATGAGTGCAGCAACGAAGTGATTTAGGAACATTAAGTATAGTGCCCACATCTGAATTTGTTTGATTTTAAATGGGGTGCGAGCATGTCTCCTTCTCTGTAGTATCTATCACCACCCCATCCACAGAAAAATCCCTCCACTTAAAAAAGTAAAGGGAGTGGGGGGGGGGGGGGGGAGATTCATTGGGACTGAAGTGACCAACGATTCTCTCGCTTCAGTTTTCGGTTTCTCTGTCCTCGTGGCCTGTTCCTTTCTCTGTCGTGTCTAAGACGACGTTGGTCAGTATAAAAAATTTGAGGGGGGAGGGAGGCGGAGGTTCGTTGGATTTGAAATTCCCAGCCAGCTTTCTCGCCCCGTGCTTTTTATGCCCCGTGCCATTTTCTGCTCTGTGCTGCGTTAGATATCAAACACCCACACAGTCATCCAACATCAGTCACTCATGGAACACAGAATAACGAAAATTAAAAACGGCATCCACAGATATAAATGAAATTAAATACCTATCTTGGATAAACAGCAAGAACAAATGCTTGTTTCGTAAACAACTCACCTTAATTCTTTGCATAGTCTCCTTTGAAGGAATATATACTTCGTCCAGCGATCCTCCAGCTTTTGCATCGTATCGGAAAAAATAGGTTCTTTCAAACTCTACAAAATACTCGTTGACTGAAACTATCGTTTCCTCATTTGATGAAAATTTCTTCCCAGCAAGACAAAGTTGCAAGTTAGGGAACAGGGAGAAGTCACTTGGGGCTAAGTCTAGTGAATAAGATGGATGAGGAACCATTTCAAATCCCAGTTCATTCCCTTTCACCATTGTTATAATTGATTTGATGGATGGTGCATTGACTGGCGAAAGAACACTTTTTGTGGGCCAGTCTTGGTCTTTTCATCAGGAAACTCAAGTTTCAGACGAAAACAATGAAGCATAATAGGATCTAGTTATGGTTTTGCCTTTTTTCCATGTAATCTATAAGGATTATTCCTTGGCAATCCCAAATAAAAGTGGCCATCACCTTACCAGCTAATAAAATGCTCTTTCCCTTCTTCGGTGGATTTTCGCCAGCCTTTTTCCATTGTTTTGACTGGCGTTTTACACTGAGAGCCAAGAAACTGGTACACCTGCCTAATATCGCGTAGGACCCCGCGAGCACGCAGAAGTGCCGCAACACGACGTGGCATGGACTCGACTAATATCTGAAGTAGTGCTGACACGTTGAATCCTGCGGAGCTGTCCATAAGTCCGTAAGAGTACGAGGGGGTGGAAATCTCTTCTGAACAGCACGTTGCAAGGCATCCCATATATGCTCAATAATGTTCATGTCTTGGGAGTTTGTGGGCAGGGGAAGTGTTTAAACTGTGAAGAGTGTTCCTGAAGCCACTTTGTAGCAATTCTAGACGTGTGGGGTGTCGAATTATCCTGCTGCAATTGCCCAAGTCCGTTGGAATGCACGATTGACATGAATTGATGCAGCTGATCAGACAGGATGCTTAGATACGTGTCACCTGTCAGAGTCGTATCTAGACGTATCAGGGGTCCCATATCACTCCAACTGCACGCGCCCCACACCATTTCAGAGCCTCCACCAGCTTGGACAGTCCCCTGCTAACATGCAGGGTCCATGGATTCATAAGGTTGTTTCCATACCCGTACACGTCCATCCACTCGATACAAATTGAAACGAGACTCGTCCGACCAGACAACATGTTTCAAGTCATCAACAGCCCAAGGTGGTGTTGACGGGCCCAGGCGAGGCGTAAAGCTTAGCGTCATGGAGTCCTCAAGAGTACATGAGTGATCCTTCGGCTCCGAAAGCCTATATCGATGATGTTTTGTTGAATGGTTCGCACGCTGACGCTTGTTAATGCCCCAGCATTGAAATGTGCAACAATCTGCAGAAGAGTTGCACTTCTGTCACTTTCAACAATTCTTTTCAATCATCGTTGGTCCCGTTCTTGCAGGATCTTTTTCCGGCCGCAGCGGTGTCGGAGATTTGGTGTTTCATTGGATGATTGATATTCACGGTACACTCGTGAACTGGTCGTATGGGAAAATTCTCATTTCATCGCTACCTCGGGGATGCTCTGCCCCATCGCTCATGTGCCGACTTTAACACCATGTTCAAACACACTTCAATCTTGATAACCTGCCATTGTAGCAGCAGTAACCGATCTAACGAAACTACGCCAGACTCTTGTTGTCTTATATAGGCGTTGCTGACCGCAGCACCGTATTCTGGCGCTTTACATGTATCTGTATTTGAATACGCACGCCTACACCAGTTTCTTTGGCGTTTCAGTGTAACTATGCTATGTAATGATGGATCTAGGTACCATCAACAGTCATAAATCGGCGTAAAAAGTCTTTCCAGACCTGGTGTTGAAATGTTTCGCCGGATGTGCTTCTTTTGGTCGACTGTGAGCAATCGCAGCACCCACCTCGCACACACTTTCTTCATAGCTAATCTCTGTGGAGAGTATTACGCACTCGCGCAGTTGATATGGCTACAGTCTCAAATGTCTCGAATTTTTATTCGGTGGTCTTGCATTACCATAGCAGGGATTTTGTCAACTGTTTTGTTTGGTATGAGCTCAACTGGACGGCCAGAGCCTGCTTCGTCTTCGGCGCTTATCCGCGCTCATTTAAATACATTAATCGAAAAGTAAATGTCTTCAATGATGGTGCTGCGTCGGCGTGAACTTCATCCAATTCTGTTTTGAATTATGCGACAGTCCAACCCTCCAAATAACAGCACAAAGCCCGGTTTCCTTCATTTTCAATCGCAGTCGATACACTGACCAAATTAGATGGCTGTCAACAAGGAACTGTATGCTGTACATTATTGAAATTCTTTATACGATCTTTGGAATAGTCAAGTTTACGAAACATGAAGGTCCAACAACAATGTTGCATTTTATCATGGAAATTACCAGGCTTATCAAAACACTCTCGTATAATCATAATTTTGTCTTTTTTTAACTTTATAGTCGTTATTATTGGCCAACGGACTTGCCACAGTGGTACACCGATTCCCGTCAGATCAACGAAGTCGAGCGCTGTCGGGTTTGGCTAGAACGTGGATCGGCGACCGTCCGGTCTGCCGAGCGCTGTTGGCACGCGCGATGCACGCAACTTGAGGAGCTACTTGATTGAGAAGTAGCGGCTCCGCTCACGAAAACTGACAACGGCCGGGAGAGATGTGTGCTGACCACACGCCCCTCCATATCCGCATCCAGTGACGCCTATAAGCTGAGCATGACACGGCGATCGGTCAGTACCGTTAGGACTTTCGAGACCTGTTCGGACAGAGTTTAATTAGTAGTTAAGTCGTTATTATTGAACTTATAGTGAATGTAGAAATATTATTGTAGACAAAAATACGGCCTACTTTAGAGTACTAGGTATCTGAAGGGTAAATAAAAAAATAAAATAATATTTCAGCCAGTATCGTCAGACACAAAACACGGAGACTTGCTTGTTAGTGGTCGCCCATGGTCAACGGTACCAGATGATGACCACTATTGACACTCATGGCACGTAGAATCCCCAAAAATACTGTTTCAACATTAAGCACTGCGTTTCCGAAGGCAATTGAGAGGTCCGTGTCGATCCAGATGGTACGAAACCATCTCCACACGATCGATTTGGTCTCTAGGCGTCTAATATGAAACACAGAACAAAACTACTGAGCATTGTGGTGCGGCCGAAAGTAGGCAACGCAATACCGGTAAAGGTATCTAGATTAATAGTGTCGGGTTCTCTTCATCAAATAGAGTAAGGTTTGGGTAACGCCTGACGACCGTCGTAGTGAGCGTAGAGGCGGCCAGGTCCTAGTTCAGCAGCCAGTGGGATTGGTTATTTTTTGGGCGGGTGTTAACGTGGACACCTTCCACACAATCCAGAGTGAGTTGAGGGCTTTGCAGTATCAGGACATTATACTCCAGACTAATGTAAAATCAAACAGTCAACATTTCGCCGATAGGTCCGTCTTTCAAGACGATAACAGACGAGCACAGCTTGCCCACAACGTGAACACCTCCACCTGAAGGCAGAAATCAACCGAATGGAATGTCCATCGGTGTCTCCTGACGTTAACATGATTGAACATGCCTGGGAAACTTGAGTTTCTTCCGGCATATAAAATGTTCATACAAGTTACGCGATTGCAGCCTGCTGACTTCGACAACAGCCGATATTTTAACAGGTGCACGCCCTGCCATTTTCAAGGCACAAATATAAAGAGAAAGCGTTGTGCGAGGACATTTAAAACCACACACACACCGTAAACACAAGCGCCACCAAACAACCAGTGATGGCCACTGTCAGAAATTATCGGTAACATTACCTCTGTCCCTCTGTTGTTTGACACGGGAGAGAGCAAGAGTCCGGGTAGAATTTAAACAAAAACCTCCATTTCAGTTTATAAGATCACTTGACAATTTAATCTCAACTGCTTCGTTAAGGACACTGTGTCAAAGCTGGAACTGCAAGCCAGAATCTCCGTGCTACATTCCAAAGGAAGACCAGTGCCACGGCAATGTTCTGTAATAGCAGATTTGGTCGCCTGCTGTAAGTATGTGCGATGCTTACACTCAGTACAACGGTCGTCCACGGTCTTGCTGGTCTAACCAATGTATGACATGCCACAGCTGGAAGGGATTCGTAAACAACCGCCTTACGCAAACTTAGACCGCCCTTTAGAGATCTGAAAAGGGCCTTGATCTTACAAGTCGGCCAAAAAACACATTTCGTATCATGTTTCCTCAGAATCGTCTGCATATTGTTGTTTGGGCTCTTGCAAGTGAGAATTTAAAAGGCTTTTTAGAACAGCTGATTTCAATCCATCCAGCATTCGCTTCACGATGGCCATGGAAGTGACATGTGGCTCTGTGGCTGGTGATATGTCGGTCAGATAGGGACGTTAAGGTCAGCGACCTCATGAGTGTTACTCGAAAAGAGCAGCCTATGCGGCACCAGATATCACCCTGTCCATTCCTTTGATACTTAACAATGCAAAATTGACACATCACCATACAAATACTCATCAGAATCATCCAAAATCATAAAAGGTTGAAGGAAGGCAACAGAAAACATCAGTCGCCCAGAATCGTGACAGAGGATTCTCAGACCTGCTGTCAACACCAATTTTCGCAGTATAGAACTGACTTTCATTTGGAAGGTCACACATGCATTAAGTTATCGCTATGTTCCGGTGTATATTGTTGAGCCTCATAATACACGAACGAGACATGTGAATATGTGGTGTTCTGCTGTTACCATCAGTGATCTACAGCAGACTACTGCGAACTGCAAGCACTACAAATGAAAATTACTACTGGTTGGAAATCGTAGAACAGAAATTAAACTCGTTCTTCAACTGACTCCTGGACGCATCATTCAGAACGTCATCTCTCCAAGATTTCTTGTCCAATACGTTCTTCTCACTGCACAACAGATATCCTTTATACCCATCTTGCAGTAAACTGAGGAATCGGACTGAAAAAAAAAGTCACATAGACCTCGAAGATAGGGTCCAGGTACCGGCCTTAATACGCCAGAAATGTAACGGATGCTGTCCAGCTATGAGAAATGGAGGACATGGTGTTGTGTATTCAACGCCACCTCCCACGCCACCGCCACATACTGGTCCCATATGATTACTGTATAACGTAAGCAGTCTGGCGAAATTCATTCTCATTGGAGGCTCCACATACAGATGAGTCCATTTTGATGCTGTATGCAAAAGGGTACTTGTTTGAAAAAGCGATGGTCGAGGGGTGCTCCACTGTCGGCGCGCCTCTCTCTCGGTTGTCATGAGAACTGAAGCAGCAACAAAGTCGCCGTGTTGACAGCTTGTGGTGCTCCAAATGTTGCCACTCTGTCCGTGTGGATACGTGTCTTGCTGCAATCACGCCGCATGATCCAAGTTCTGTGACGTGGCTGTACGATCCTGCACAGCTGAGTGAACAAAATATACGCCCTCTCAGGTTAAAGTCACGTGGGAGCATTCAGCTCCTGCATGGCCTTGAGTAAGACCCTCCTGGAGCCATATTCGCGTGATGGCTGTTACATACCGATAAACGTGAGCAGCAGTGTTGTGCAATGACCAACAACAGTCTCAGTAGGCAGTGATCATATTGCTGTCGAACTGCAACATGTGCTAGGGCACAAGATTATCTTTTCACAAACAACCAGCATTCAATTGCGATTTCTGATCAGCAAACTTGCAACTCAATCTTTCCTTATATGAGGAAATATACATAATGTTTACATCATTTTTCCTACCTCTACATCTTCATGTACATGGATACACTGCAAATCACATTTAAGTGCTTGGCAGAGGGTTCATCGAACCACCTTCACAATAATTCTTTATTATTCCAATCTCGTACAGCACAACATTTGCACGGTTGCGGTTAAATGTCTGTCATTTGCATATCCAGGCATATAAATACATTTCATGCCAGTTCTACGATTCTTGCATGCCTCTTCGTAGTTTTGCAATTTTAGTGGTCAGTATTGTATTTCTGTGGATTCAGTCATAGTTAAAGGTTTTTATTCATTTATTCATTTGTTAATTGCTCACGTAGCCTGAGCACGTGGGTGTCCTAAGGTCCTCTCTTACCGGAAACAGCAAATACCGAAGACATTACAGAAACATTAACACGAATAATAATAATAATAATAATAATAATAATAATAATTGACACTATAAATGGTAATAATAACTAACAATAATAATAATACTGAAAATAATAGTCAACTCTTCTCCCAACTGTGGTTAAGCCAAGAGTAAAGTAAACTTCTGCGCTTACGAGTTCATCTGCCAGCCACACCTCTCCTCCTAAACATTTCTGTCCACAAGACACATGTTCGTTCCTTTTGTGGATACATTACCAATACACTTACACTACTGGCCATTACAATTGCTACACCAAGAAGAAATGAAGATGATAAACGGGTATTCATTTGACAAATATATTATACTACAATTGACATGTAATTACATTTTCACGCAATTTGGGTGCATAGACCCTGAGAAATCAGTACTCAGAACAACCACCTCTGGCCGTAATAACGGCCTTCATACGCCTGGGCATTGAGTCCACCAGAGCTTGGGTGGCGTGTACGGGTACAGCTGCCCATGCAGATTCAACACGATACCACAGTTCATCAAGAGTAGTGACTGGCGTACGCTGACGAGCCAGTTGTTCGGCCTCCATTGACCAGACGTTCTCAAATGGTGAGGGATCTGGAGAATGTGCTGGCCAGGGCAGCAGTCGAACATTTCTGTATCCAGAAAGGCCCGTACAGGACCTGCAACATGCGGTCGTGCATTATCCTGCTGAAATGTAGAGTTTCGCAGGGATCGAATGAAGGGTAGAGCCACGGGTCGTAACACATCTGAAATGTAACGTCCACTGTTCAAAGTGTCGTCAATGAGAACAAGAGGTGACCGAGATTTGTAACCAGTGGCACCTCATACCATCACGCCGGGTGATACGCCAGTATGGCGATGATGAATACACGCTTCCAATGTGCGTTCACCGCGATGTCGCCAAACACGGATGCAACCATCATGATGCTGTAAATACAACCTGGATTCATCCGAAAAAAATGACGCTTTGCCATTCGTGCACCCAGGTTCGTCGTTGAGTACACCATCGCAGGAGCTCCTGTCTGTGATGCAGCCTCAAGGGTAACCGCAACCATGGTCTCCGAGCTGATAGTCCATGCTGCTGCAAACGTCGTCGAACTTTTCGAGCAGATGATTGTTGTCTTGCAAACGTCCCCATCTGTTGACTCAGGGATCGGGACGTGGCTGCACGATCCGTTACAGCCATGCGGATAAGATGCCTGTCATCTCGACTGCTAGTGATACGAGGCCGTTGGGATTCAGCACGGCGTTCCGTATCACACTCCTGAAACCACCGATTCCATATTCTGCTAACAGGCATTGGATCTCGACCAACGCGAGCAGCAATGTCGCGATACGATAAACCGCAATCGCGATAGGCTACAATCCGACCTTTATCAAAGTCGGAAACGTGATGGTACGCATTTTGGAAACTTTCCTCATGTCAGCACGTTGTAGGTATCGCCACCGGCGTCAAACTTGTGTGAATGCTGTGAAAAACTAATCATTTGCATATCACAGCATCTTCTTCCTGTCGGCTAAATTTCGCGTCTGTAGCACGTCATCTTCGTGGTGTAGCAATTTTAATGTCCAGTAGTGTAATAATAATAATAATAAAGAGCATTAAGTATGTTATAGATTACCGCAGTAAATCTAAATACCTATTTGTTACATAGAAGCGGAAGGAATGAAGAAAGAGGAGAACATCGAATTGACAATGACAGTACCTGTTAGGAAAGAACAGAATTTAAACAAAGAATCCTGCAGATACGGAAGAGGGAAAAGTTGTGGGGGAGGTGGGGGGACTGACGAGAGTGAGCTGTAGTCTAGTTCAAATGGCTTTGAGCACTAGGGGACTTAACATATGAGGTCATCAGTTCCCTAGACTTAGAACTACTTAAACCTAACTATCCTAAGGACATCACACACATCCATGCCCGAGGCAGGATTCGAACCTACGACCGCAGCAGCGGCGCGGTTCCGGACCGAAGCGCCTAGAACCGCTCAGCCACAACGGCCGGCCTGCAGTCTAGTATATGGGAGAGATGGCTATTGAGATGCCTATTGCGATAGAAGGTGGACCATTAACTGTCTTTTTAAGTTTCGAAGGAATTTCATGTCTCTGATATTTTGAGGAAGATTACTGCGAAGTCGGGTTCTTAATGATTTAGAAAACATGGCTGTGTTAATCGATGGTACTAGGAAGGATTTTAGTTTGTTGAAATGAGTACTTCTGCTGTGTTGTTTAAATAATAATGTGGCGGTTGAAGTTAAATAAAAGGGAGTGCAGTGACGAAAACGATAGAGCAGACATAGAGTACGGTAGTTTATTTATTTATTTACGCGTCAAGTTCCGTCGTATCAAACTGAGGAGCAAATTTTCAAGGTCATTGAACGTGTGAGTACATGAAATTACAACATAAACATAATAACACAGAAAAGAAAATGTTTATGACCCAAAAAAATTCAAGCCATAGGTTTCAGTAAACGCAGTCAACAATATAAAATAAGAATCAGCTTAATTTATTAAGGAACTGCTCAACAGAATAGAAGGTGTGACTCAAGAGGAAACTCATCTGTTTCAGTTTGAATGAGCGTGGATTACTGCTAAGATTTTTGAATTCTTGTGGTAGCTTACTGAAAATGGATGCAGCGGTATACTGCACACTTTTCTGCACAAGGGTTAAGGAAGTCCGATCCAAATGCAGGTTGGATTTCTGTCGAGTATTAACTGAGTGAATGCTGCTTATTCTTGGGAATAAACTGATATTATTAGCAAGAAACGACGGTACAGAATATAAATATTGAGCGACTAATGTCAAAATACGCAGACTAGTGGACAGGGGTCGACAAGAAGTTCGCGAACTTAAACAATTTATTGCCCGAACCGCCCGTTTCTGGGCCCAAAATATCCTTTTAGAACGGGAGGAGTTACCAGAATATAATACCATACGACATAAGAGAATGAAAATAAGCGAAGTAGACTAATTTTCATGTCAAACGATCACTTACTTCAGATACCGTTCGAATAACATTAAGTCTTTGAACAAGATCAAGAGCATGGGCTTTCCACGACAGTTTACTATCTGTCTGTTCAGTTTCACTAATCACTTGCCCATTCTGTGAAATTAAAACGTCAGATTTTGTTGAATTATGTGTTAGAAACTGAAAAAAACTGAATCTTATTGCGATTTGGCGTTAGTTTATTATCTGCAAGCCATGAACTTATGCCATGAACTGCACCGTTTGAAACTGAGCCAATGTTGCACAAAACATTCTTTACTACAAAGCTAGTATCGTCAACGAACAAAAATATTTTAGAGTTATCTGTAATACTAGAGGGTATATCATTTATATACACTACTGGCCATTAAAACTACTACACCACGAAGATGACGTGCTACAGACGCGAAATTTAACAGACAGGAAGAAGATGCTGTGATATGCAAATGATTAGCTTTTCAGAGCATTCACACAAGGTTGGCGCCGGTGGCGACACCTACAACGTGCTGACATGAGGAAAGTTTCCAACCGATTTCTCATACACAAAGAGGAGTTGACCGACGTTGCCTGGTGAAACGTTGTTGTGATGCTTCGTGTTAAGGAGGAGAAATGCGTACCATCACGTTTCCGACTTTGATAAAGGTCGCATTCTAGCCTATTGCGATTGCGGTTTATTATATCGCGACATTGCTGCTCGCGTTGGTGGAGATCCAATGACTGTTTGCAGAATATGTACTCTGTGGGTTCAGGAAGGTAATATGGAACGCCGTGCTGGATCCCAACGGCCTCGTATCATTAGCAGTCGAGATGACAGGCATCTTCTCCACATGGCTTTAACGGATCGTGGAGCCACTTCTCGATACCCGAGTCAACAGATGGGGACGTTTGCAAGACAACAACCATCTGCACGAACAGTTCGACAACGTTTGCAGCAGCATGGACTATCAGCTCGGAGACAATGGCTGCGGTTACCCTTGACGCTGCATCACACACAGGAGCGCATGCGATGGTGTACTCAACGACGAACGTGGGTGCACGAATGGCAAAACGTCATTTTTTTGGATGAATCCAGGTTCTGATTACAACATCATGATGGTCACATCCGTGTGTGGCGACATCGCGGTGAACGCACATTGGTAGCGTGTATTCATCATCGCCATACTGGCGTATCACCCGGCGTGATGGTATGGGGTGTCATTGGTTACACGTCTCGGTCACCTCTTGTTCGCATTGACGGCACTTTGAACAGTAGACGTTACATTTCAAATGTGTTACGACCCGTGGCTCCACCCTTCATTCGATCCCTGCAAAACCCTACATTTCAGCAGGATAATGCACGACCGCATGTTGCAGGTCCTGTACGGGCCTTTCTGGATACAGGAAATGTTCGACTGCTGCCCTGGCCAGCACATTCTCCAGATCTCTCACCAACTGAAAATATCTGGTCAATGGTGGCCGAGCAACTGGCTCGTCACAATACGCCAGTCACTGCTCTTGATGAACTGTGGTATCGTGTTGAAGCTGCATGGGCAGCTGTACCTGTACACGCCATACAAGCTCTGTTTGACTCAATGCCCAGGCGTATCAAGGCCGTTATTACGGCCAGAGGTAGTTGTTCTGGGTACTGATTTCTCAGGATCTATGCACCGAAATTGCGTGAAAATGTAATCACATGTTAGTTCTAGTATAATATATTTGTCCAATGAATACCCGTTTATCATCTGCATTTCTTCTTGGTTTAGCAATTTTAATGGCCAGTAGTGTACTTGTAGTATTTACGCTTAACGGCGTACTGCTGTGATAATTATTAGTAAGCAGAAGTGATGTGGTCGAAATAGTGTACGTCACAAATATATCACACACAGGCATTTATCGCTAGTTCTAGCCTGTGTGTGGTTTCGTACGAAAGTTTTTGGAGAATAGTACCACCATCGTCAAGAATGGGGAGTATTAGTGACTGTACAATCTTCTTTTTAAACTCAGATACTTTTTTTTATTTATGTAGTGAATTAAGTGACGCTGACACTTTCTTACAGACTGCTGTTGTGTTTTCAGTCCACTCTAAATGATGGTCCGTAATTATCCCCAAGTTATTAATAGAAGAGGTAAACGTTATTTCTGTGCCGTCTAGGATCAAGGGTGGAAGAGATTCTCTGAATTGCATGGTAATAAGTCTTTTGTAGGCGACTAAGACTGTTTTCAGATGGGTAAAGTTGAATACCTATGCTCTAAGCCCACTCAGATAAGGCGAACTTTGTCTTGTAGTTAAGGTAAAGTAATGTCGTATGTTAATATGCGTAACTTGTCCTCAAGCCCGTCGCCTATATTATTACGCAAATTTCAGAATTCTCGAGCGATTGCTCGACTATTTTACATACAGTAATAACAAACAACGAAAATGACTATCTAAAATTACGTAAATGTACTTCAACGCTTTCTTGCCGTTCTCATGAACTATGAGCTCTGTGTAGGTACCAGAAGGAGCTTGTACTTTAAAACGCAGAACTGCCGCATAATTTACGTTGCGTCACCGGACCGAGACGCACTGCATGTATCTCGTGACTGTGCAGCGACTGCGCTTAATGACGTTGGCTGCTCAAACAGAAAGCGTAAACACCAATAGCCGACTCTGCGCATCCGTGACTCACTAGCAAGCGTCTCCGGCAGCAAGGTCGCTATGAATGAAAAACAAAAACAGCCGTTGTTTATATTTCTCGTTAACCGGTTTTGGGCTACAAGAACATCAATAGGCAACAACTGATCGTAGCAATCAAAGATGATAGTGTGGCAGAGACCAGCTTCGACAAACAGATACTAAGATAGAAATATATTCTAAAACTTGAAAGAACTACCACAGTTCTGAATGAGAGAGCTTGCCGACAGTCTGGCTGCATTACGGTTGTCTGCCTTGCTAAACACAGGACTCACATCGATTCCCTCCAAGGTCGGCATACAAGTTTATGGCTTTTCATTTTTAGATGGTGATGAAATCATGTATTTATGTTCACTTGTCCGCCTGCTTAGCTGGCTGGTAACGTGCTCGCCTCCCATGGAAGCGAGCCCGGGTTCGATTCCCGGCCGCGTTGGAGATTTTCTCCGCTTGGAGACTGGGTGTTGTGTTGTCCGCATCATTATTTCATCCCCATCACCGGCGCGCAAGTGGCCCAAGGTGGCGTCGAATGAAATTAGATTTGCATTTGGCGGCCGAACTTCCCCGAGTAGGGGCCTCCCGGCCAACGATGCCATACGTTCATGTCATGTATGTTCACTTTTCATAATTATTGAGCTTGATAAAATAATCCAATAATTTGTAGTTACTTTGCATACTTCCTGCAGAAACAGCGCGAAGTATGAACCAAACGAAGAATTTACCCCACTATTAACGGCCACGTGCGTGGAAAATTGATCGCAGCCGAAAAGACTTTGATTCCTGTGTGAATCACTATTGATAACTAAAACTATGACTGGTTGCACGTACAACCACATCACTGCCTCGAACCGTTAGGAGCAAACAAATTTGTGGGTCCCTTTGCTATATGAAATCACCTATACGAAAAGAATTCAACACAGCAAGATAATATGATCCAGCGAGTTGCAAACGCCTTCACAAGTTATTATGCGCATATACTCTGTTTCTACCTTGCGTAAAAATACAGAATGGAATTTCAGATCAGACAGCAGTTACGTAGAACAAACCAGTGCAACGTTTCTTGATATATTATAACCTACGTATTGCCATTCATAAACTGTCCACCGCGGGACAGGCGTAACGAAAGATTGACAGCTACGTCAAGAATGATAACAATCAGCAGAAAATACACTAAGGTGACGAAAGTGAAGGGTTGGTGACATGCACATATACAGATGGCGGAGGTACCAGGTACACAATGTACAAAAGGGCAGTGCATAGGCGGAGCCGTCATTTGTACTCAGGTGATTCGTGAAATGTGATTATGGCCAGACGACAGGAATTAACAGACTTTAAATGCGGAATGGCAGTAGAAGTTAGACGCATGGGACATTACATTTCGGAAATGGGAATTCAACATTCCAGGATCCACAGTGTCAAGAATGTGCCGCGAATACCAAATTTCAGTCATAACCTCGCACCACGGACAAAGCAAAGGCCGACGGCCTTCACTTAACGACAGAGAGCAGCAGCGTTGGCGAAGAGTTGTCAGTGCTAACAGACAAGCAGCATTATGTGAAATAACCGCAGAAAACAAGATGGGACATACGAAGAACGTATCCGTTAGAACAGTGCGGAGAATTTTGGTGTTAACAGGCTATGGTAAGAGACAACCGACGCAGGTGCCTTTGCTAACAGCACGACATGGCCTGCAGCGCGTCTCCTGGGCACGTGACCAAATCGGTTGGACACTATACGACTGGAAAAATCGTCGCCTGGTCAGATGAGCCCCGATTTTAGTCGATAAGAGCTGATGGTAGGGTTCGAATGTGGTGCAGACCCGGTGAAGCCATCGACCCAAGTTCTCGACAAGGCACTGTAAAAGGTGGTGGTGACTCCATAATGTTATGGGCTGTGTTTACACGGAATGCACTAGGTCCTCTGACCCAATTGAACCGATCATTGATTGAAAGTGGTAATGTTCGGCCACTTGGAGACCATTTCCAGCCATTCATGGACTTCATGTTATGGATGACAATGTGCCATGCCATTGAGCCAGCCGGCCGCTGTGGCCGAGCGGTTCTAGTCACTTCAGCCCGGAACCGCGCGACTGCTACGGTCGCAGGTTCGAATCCTGCATCGGGCATGGATGTGTATGGTGCCCTCAGGTTAGTTAGGTTTAAGTAGTTCTAAGTTCTAGGGGACTGATGACCATAGAGTCATTTGAGCCATTGGGCCACAATTGTTAGCGAATAATTTGAATAACATTCTGCACAGTTCGAGCGAATGATTTGGCCACCCAGATCGCCCGACATTAGTAATATCAAACATTTATGGGACATAATCGATAGGTCAGTTGTGCACGAAACCCTGCACTGGTAACATTTCCGCAATCATGGACGGCTGTAGAGAGAGTGTGGGTCAATGTTTCTGCGGGGGATTTCCAACGACTTACTGAATCCATTCCATGTTGAGCTGTGCACTCCGCCTAGGAAAAGGAGGTCCGACACGATATTAGGAGATATCCCATGATTACTGTCACCTCAGTATAAGTTCTACACGTGGCAGAAGGTAAAGCAAAGGATGAAACACTTCATGCAGATGTAAATAACCTGATTGTGCACAACTGATTCTCTTTCTCTCTTTCGACAGATATAAGAATCCTCATTGTAATAATACTGATAATTAATTGCAGACAGAAGTCCTCAGTTCACTCAACGTCGCCTTCTATGAATCTTGCATGCGAGAAGATCACGATCCAAGGCCTGAATGACTCAGTGCTCGGTTATTCGCGCGATACTCGTTGCTCATGGTCATCGGCTGCGACGACAGCAGACTTGTTCTTCCGCATTGTCTATGAATGCTGCTCAATGTAATCCGTTATGTAAACCTCCTAATAGAGTTCCTTGACATGAAAACATGCATATAGACAGGCAAAAAACTACTAATTACCATTTCTCAGCTGTACCAAAAGTATGCTTCTTTAATTTTCAACTAGCTACGGTTTGACACGGTCTCATCGAACAATGAATTTTTTCGTTTATTGAAACTACTGCAGCTATCGTCACATAACAGCCTTTGCAGTAAAAGCGAGCTACGTTGCGAAACATGCAACATTCATCTGTTTCCGCTGCATCTCTTCCGGCACACTAATGTTATTCATAAAACAGCAGTCTAGTTCACTGTTGAAATTTCTGCTCAGATTTCCTCTCGCACACTTACAGTACACTACTGGCCATTAAAATTGCTACACCACGAAGATGACGTACTACAGACGCGAAATTTAACCGACAGGAAGAAGATCCTGTGATATGCAAGTGATTAGCTTTTCAGGACATTCACACAAGGTTGGCGTCGGTGGCGGCACCTACAACGTGCTGACATGAGGAAAGTTTCCAAACGATTTCTCATACACAAACAGCAGTTTACCGGCGTAGCCTGGTGAAACGTTGTTGTCATGCCTCGTGTAAGGAGGAGAAATGCGTACCATCACGTTTCCGACTTTGATAAAGGTCGGATTGTAGCCTATCGCGATTGCGGTTTATCGTATCGCGACATTTCTGCTCGCGTTGGTCGAGATCAAATGACTGTTAGCAGAATATGGAATCGGTGGTTTCAGGAGGGTAATACGGAACGCCGTGCTGGATCCCAACGGCCTCGTATCACTAGCAGTCGAGATGACAGGCATCTTATCCGCATGGCTGTAACGGATCGTGCGGCCACGTCTCGATCCCTGAGTCAACACATGGGGACGTTTGCAAGACAACAACCATCTGCACGAACACTTCGACGACGTTTGCAGCAGCATGGACTATCAGCTCGGAGACCATGGCTGCGATTACCCTTGACGCTGCATCACAGACAGGAGCGCCTGCGATGGTGTACTCAACGACGAACCTGGGTGCACGAATGGTAAAACGTCATTCTTTCGGATGAATCCAGGTTCTGTGTACAGCATCATGATGCTGATCCGTATTTGGCGACATCGCGGTGAACGCACATTGGAAGCGTGTATTCGTCATCGCCATACTGGCGTATCACCCAGCGTGATGGTATGGGGTGCCATTGGCTACACGTCTCGGTCACCTGTTGTTCGCACTGACGGCACTTTGAACAGTGGCGCGTTACATTTCAGATGTGTTACGACCCGTGGATCTACCCCTCATTCGATCCCTGCGAAACCCTACATTTCAGCAGGATAATGCACGACCGCATGTTGCACGTCCTGTCCGGGCCTTTCTGGATACAGAAAATGTTCGACTGCTTCCCTGGCCAGCAAATTTCCAGATCTCTCACGAACTGAAAACGTCTGGTCAATGGTGGCCGAGCAATTGGCCCGTCACAATGCGCCAGTCACTACTCTTGATGAACTGTGGTATCGTGTTGAATCTGCATGGGCAGCTGTACCTGTACACGCCATCCAAGCTCTGTTTGACTCAATGCCCAGGCGTATCAAGGCGTTATTACGGCCAGAGGTGGTTGTTCTGGGTACTGATTTCTCAGGATCTATGCACCCAAACTGCGTGAAAATATAATCAAATGTCAGTTCTAGTATAATATATTTGTCCAATGAATACCAGTTTATCATCTGCATTTCTTCTTGGTGTAGCAATTTTAATGGCCAGTACTGTATTTCTCAGAGACGTCCGTGGAAGTGTATAAACGTTACTACTATAACTTTCTCACACGTCCGATACAACGACAGTAGATCAATTACATTAATTATTCGATAGAGCCATACCCAGGAGAGCATCAGTAATGTGCAATATGTCAGAGAGACAAAATACAAAGCAAAGCATATATGTCACAGAAGAACTGATGTTAAAGTTCGTTAAACAAATCCTAAATGAGGTGTGCCTCACTGTTGTGGGAGAAGTAAGAAAGCTGGAACGGATTTTAACTTACTAATTAATAATATAATTGTGATTGAAGTGTATGTAATCAAATACTGTTGATTACAATAAACTAACAACTATTCCCTATGTTATTTTAGGTAAGATTCTACATAAGAAAAGAGTTAACAGTATTCATTCATAATGATCACATTCCTGTACTTAAGATATGCCAAATATACCACTGCAAAGAACTCACAATTCGGATATTGTTAATAATGTTTCGATCAACTAACTCTGATTATAAATTCGTGGACTAGATGGAGTTGGCCGTCAATAACTCGCTCAGGCTCCTCTTTAACTGACCATACTTCTTGTGTTTGCTGGTTATTTATAGATAATGTTCTGAATAATTGGCATCTTTTCTTGATCAAAGCAAAGGGCTCTATGTCTTCATGTAGACTGACATTAGCTGTTAGCAGTAAAAATACGCAAGTGCATAATTCACCAGAAATTGCAGTAAAGAATAAACAAAACAAAAACATCGTCCGACAAGGCCTTGAAGGGCCAGCAGTACCGACCGGCTGCCGTGTCATCCTCAGCCCAAAGGAGTACCGAATGCGGATTCGGAGGGGCATGTGGTCAGCACACCGCTCTCCCGACCGTTGTCTGTTTTCGTGATGGTGTCGCTACTTCTCAATCAAGTAGATCCTCAATTGGCCTCACTAGAGCTGAGTGCACCCCGCTTTCCGTGACAGTAAATCGAATATGGGACAATCATGTCTGTAGCTCTAAGAAATCGACTATAAGAGGCAGCAGAAAACTGAATGAACCTCACGCCACAACATGGCGTCAGAGCGTTGTTAAACCAACAACTGGCACAATGACGGATAGGACGCGAGCAGGTTATAAGATGCTTCATCAGATCCTCTTGCCTCGGCCACCACATTCACCAGACCTGACACCGTGAGATTTCTTGATGAGGGTTTGTATTTAATATACCAACGAGTATTGTGCAACTGAGGCAACATGTCCCTAGACATCACCATTGAGATGTAAGAGCGTGCGTGAGAAGAGATGGATCATCGCGTAGATGTTGTTGTTGTTGTGGTCTTCAGTCCTGAGACTGGTTTGATGCAGCTCTCCATGCTACTCTATCCTGTGCAAGCTTCCTCATCTCCCAGTACCTACTGCAACCTACATCCTTCTGAATCTGCTTAGTGTATTCATTTCTTGGTCTCCCTCTACGATTTTTACCCTCCACGCTGTCCTCCAGTACTAAATTGGTGATCCCTTGATGCCTCAGAACATGTCCTACCAACCGATCCCTTCTTCTAGTCAAGTTGTTCCACAAACTCCTCTTCTCCCCAATTCTATTCTATACCTCCTCATTAGTTATGTGATCTAACCATCTAATCTTCAGCATTCTTCTGTAGCACCACACTCCGAAAGCTTCTATTCTCTTCTTGTCTAAACTATTTATCGTCCATGTTTCACTTCCATACATGGCTACACTCCATACAAATACTTTCAGAAACGAATTACTGCCACTTAAATCAATACTCGATGTTAAACAATTTCTCTTCTTCAGAAACGCTTTCCTTGCCATTGCCAGTCTACATTTTATATCCTCTCTACTTCGACCATCATCAGTTATTTTGCTCCCCAAATAGCAAAACTCCTTTACTACTTTAAGTGTCTCATTTCCTAATCTAATTCCCTTAGCATCACCCGACTTAATTCGACTACGTTCCACTATCCTCGTTTTGCTTTTGTTTTATGTTCATCTTATACCCTCCTTTCAAGACACTGTCCATTCCGTTCAACTGCTCTTCCACGTCCTTTGCTGTCTCTGACAGAATTATAATGTCATCGGCGAAACTCAAAGTTTTTATTTCTTCTCCATGGATTTTAATACCTACTCCGTAATTTTGTTTTGTTTCCTTTACTGCGTGCTCAATATACAGATTGAATAGCATTGGGGAGAAGCTACAACCGTGTCTCACTCCCTTCCCAACCGCTGCTTCCCTTTCATGTCCCTCACCTCTTATAACTACCATCTGGTTTCTGTACAAATTGTAAATAGCCTTTTGCTCCCTGTATTTTAGCCCTGCCACCTTCAGAATTTGAAAGAGAGTAATCCAATCAACATTGTCAAAAGCTTTCTCTAACTCTACAAATGCTAAAAACGTAGGTTTGCCTTTCCTTAATCTTTCTTCTAAGATAAGTCGTAGGTCAGTATTGCCTCACCTGTTCCAACATTTCTACGGAATCCAAACTGATCTTCTCCGAGGTCAGCTTCTACCAGTTTTTCCATTCGTCTGTAAAGAACACGCGTTAGTATTTTGCAGCTGTCACTTTTTAAACTGATAGTTCGGTAATTTTCACATCTGTCAACAACTGCTTTCTTTGGGATTGGAATTATTATAATCTTCTTGAAGTCTGAGAGAATTTCGCCTGTGTCATACATCTTGCTCATCAGATGGTAGAGTTTTGTCAGGACTGGCTCTCCCAAGACTGTCAGTAGTTCTAATGGAATGTTGTCTACTCCCGGGGCCTTGTTTCGACTTAGGACTTTCATTGCTCTGTCAATCTCTTCACGCAGTATCATATCTCCCATTTTATCTTCATCTACCTCCTCTTCCATTTCCATAATATTGTCCTCAAGAACATCACCCCTGTATAGACCCTCTATATACTCCTTCCGCCTTTCTGCTTTCCCTTCTTTGCTTAGAACTGGGTTTCCATGTGAGCTCTTGATATTCATGCATGTGGCTCTCTTTTCTCCAAAGGTCTCTTTAATTTTCCTGTAGGCAGTATCTATCTTATCCCTAGTGAGATAAGCCTCTACATCCTTACATTTGTCCTCTAGCCATCCGTGCTTAGCCATTTTGCATTTCCTGTCGATCTCATTTTTGAGACGTTTGTATTCCTTTTTCCCTACTTCATTTACTGCATTTCTGTATTTTCTCCTTTCATCAATTTAATTCAGTATCTCTTCTGTTACCAAAGGATTTCTACTATCCCTCGTCTTTTTACATACTTTATCCTCTGCTACCTTCACTATTTCATTCCTCAAAGCTACCCATTCTTCTTCTACTGTATTTCTTTCCCCCATTCCTGTCAATTGTTCCCCTATGCTCTTCCTGAAACTCTGTACATCCTCTGGCTCTTTCAATTTATCCAGGTCCCTTCTCCTTAAATTCTCACCTTTTTGCCGTTTCTTCAGTTTTAATCTACAGGTCACATAACCAATAGATTCTGGTCAGAGTCCACATCTGCCCCTGGAAATGTCTTACAATTTAAAATCTGGTTCCTAAATCTCTGTCTTACCATTATATAATCTATCTGAAACCTTCTAGTATCTCCAAGGTTGTTCCATGTATACAACCTTCTTTCATAATTCTTGAACCAAGTATTAGCTATGATTAAGTTATGCTGTGCGCAAAATTCTACCAGGCGGCTTCCTCTTTCATTTCTTAGCCCCAATCCATATTCACCTACTACGTTTCCTTCTCTTCCTTTTCCTACTGTTGAATTCCTGTCACCCATTACTATTAAATTTTCGTCTCCCTTCACTACCTGAATAATTTCTTTTATTTCATCATACATTTCATCAATTTCTTCATCATCTGCAGAGCTAGTTGGCATACAAACTTGTACTACTGTAGTAGGCGTGGGCTTCGTGTCTATCTTGGCCACAATAATGCTTTCACTATGCTGCTTGTAGTAGCTTACCCGCACTCCTATTTTTTTATTCATTATTAAACCTACTCCTGCATTACCACTATTTGATTTTGTATTTATAACCCTGTATTCACCTGACCAAAAGTCTTGTTCCTCCTGCCACCGAACTTCACTAATTCCCTCTATATATAACTTTAACCTATCCATTTCCCTTTTTAAATTTTCTGACCTACCTGCCCGATTAAGGGATCGGACATTCCACGGTCCGATCCGTAGAACGCCAGTTTTCTTTCTCCTGATAACGACGTCCTCTTGAGTAGTCCCCGCCGTGAGATCCGAATGGAAGACTATTTTACCTCCGGAATATTTTACCCAAGAGGACGCCATCATCATTTAATTATACATCATCATTTAATCATACAGTAAAGCGCAAGTCCTCGAGAAAAATTACGGCTGTAGTTTCCCCCTGGTTTCAGCCGTTCGCAGTACCACAACAGCATAGCCGTTTTGGTTAGTGTTACAGGGCAGATCAGTCAATCATCCAGACTGTTGCCCCTGCAACTACTGAAAAGGCTGCTGCCCCTCTTCAGGAACCACACGTTTGTCTGGCCTCTCAACAGATACCCCTCCGTTGTGGTTGCACCCAGATGTATAGAGTATCAAAGGTGCACTTGTGATGCAAGTAAAAAAATAACATAAAAGAAAAATATAGAGAACTTCGTAACCTTATGTAAAAATAAGTTTATGAGCTTTGTTCACAATAAAATAAGATTCGATTTCCTATATCAACCGCACTGTGTACGGAATGAGTCAGAAGGAAAGGTATACGCTTCAAAGAGTGATAGTTTTGTTGATTCTAAACAAAAAATTTCAAATGAACATTTTCCATTTCAATGTGCACGTCACTTGCGCATGGTGGGGTGACGAGTCTTGAAACTATACACGGTGTTTACCTCGCGTCTCGGTAATGCAGTAGTTCCACCAGTACACTACAGTTTGTTACGTGTACAGTCAAAACAGTATGGGTCAGTGTAGTGAAAATGCCACAGGTCTTCACACTCGCAGAATATGCTGACACGATCTGTGTCTACAGATTTTGCAATGAGAAGTCCAGAACCGCTGTTCACGAATATGATCGACGATTTCTTAATCACAGAGTTCCGGATAGCTGCGTATTTGCCAGAGTGTTTGACAAATAGCGTTAGCATGGTACCTTTCCCAGCGTTCGTGTTGTATCTGAATGTCCCATCCAACAAAATTTCAGGGATGTTGAGAACTGTAGAACGCAGCCCAACTACCAGCTCTAGAAGGATTGCTGCACAGGTTGGTATTCCACAAACACAGGTGATGCGTACAGTATTTGAGCAATATCTGCATGCAGGAGACGATCCCAAACAAAATGAATTCTGTCAATGGGTCACTGCCAATGAACACTATATTCCATGTATTCTGTTCACTGATTAGTCAACATTTACCTGCAATGGCGTAAATAGCAGGCGCAGCTCTCCCTCGTGGGCAGATGAAAATTTGCGTGCTACTCCATTAAACAAATTTTCACCGACGTTTCTCAGTGAATGTATGTTGCGATTTGTTACTGACAGACTCGTTGGTCTAGTTGTTTTAGATAACAATCTTAATGGAGTAAGGTATCTTGATTTCCTTCAAAGTGTGTTACCTGAAAACTTGGAAGAGAACACGACGTCGTATGTACTTTCAGCGCGACTGGGCTCCTGCACATTCCGAACGGTCAGTGACACAGTATCTCAATGAAACATATCCTGGGAGTGGGATCTGCCGCCGTGGAGCCGTTTCTCGGCCACCGATGTCACCGGATCTTACTCCATTAGATTACTGTTTGTGGGGTTGGCTTAAGAGCGAAGTCTACAAGCGCAGAGTGGACACAAAGGAGGAACTTATTGCTCGTATTTTACATTTGTGTGCTCAAGCAAAGAACCGTACGAATGTGTCCAGATCAGCAACACAGCAGCTGTCTACGAGAGCTGCAAAACGCATTGCAGTTGAAGGTGGACATGGTGTACATATCTTTTAAGGAACTGTACACAACTAAAAAAAAAGGTAGATCACAATGTTTCATGTACTATCATATGCATCTGTTCTGTTCCACGCACTTTTCATTAGTTTCCTCGGAAACGTTAAGAACATGACACATGTTCGTATACATTTTTTTTTTGGAGAATCACTAAGGCTGTCACCCCTGATCACTAAGGCTGTCACCCCTAAAAGCACGTGCCTTTCCTTCTGACTCACCTTGTATATGGTTTTTTCACTGAGAATTCGCATTTTACAGTTGTTGTTCGTTTGTGAGAAGATCGTGTTCCGTCTCGTGTAAGAAGCGTAGACATCTACCACCACATGTCGGAGTCCGACAGTGTCAGGCCGTGGCCTACTGAGACTGCAGTTTACCGTTCTGAGACACTGCTTCTCGCAATTGTCAGGACACTACGACTGTCAAGCAGGTATGGAATCAATGGGTTCGGGAGGTCTATACTCAACAGCATGCAAGCTTAGCATCCCAGAGGGCGGACATACACAAAAAGAAAAAAAGAAAAAAAAACGAGTCACCACTAAGGAATTATTGGAATGGGACGGAAATCAGTACATGTGACGTATGTGTCACACAGTGAAGCCATACATTTCCGCAACGACGCTTGAGGTGGCGTTAAGAGCGAAGCCACTGGACAAAGGATGTAGCAAAGGAGTGATCTGGCGCTGTTGATCAAGCAACACCTGTGGCAGTCCGATGGAGCTCTGGATCGCGCGATACCTGTGGCAATCCGATGGAAAGATTATGAATTTGGCAAATACCATCTTGTCTGGTGTCAGCTGTCAAACACGGAGGAGGCGATATTGCGCTATGGGGCCGTTTTTCGTGGCTAGTGTGAGCGCCCCATAGTTAGTTTAAGATAGCGCTAAATGCGGAAATTTATGAACATCTTCTATGGTATTGTGCACTGTAGTTTGTATCAGCAGGAGAGTGCATCCTGTCATAAAGTAGCATATGCGAGGCAATGGTTTGTGGATAAAACGTTCCTCAAATGGACTGGTCTCCACAGAGTGCCGACCTGCGCCCAATGGAACACCTTTGTGATGATCTAGAACGTCGACCTCGCTCCAGACCCTAGCGTCCTTTATCTGGTTTCGGCTAGTCAGGAAAAATGTGCTGTTGTTCCTCCACAGACATCCAGAGACCCCATGAAATTTTCCCCAGAAGAAATAAAGCCGTCAGGAATGCGAAGGCTAAACACATCCTATCTCAGTGCCCACTAACAGCAGTCCGGACATGTGCGAAATAAGGAATTTAACTGAGTTTCCTCTACATGTAAACAAAAATGCATATCAGCCAGGCAAACTACGTGAAACAGAAGATGGGAAAAGCACTAAGGTTTAAGGAAATTGTTTTCTGCATCTCCGAGGACATCGAAGCAGCTTTTACAATACGACGTTCGAATCCATTGTTAGAGCTGTAAAAGAGCATGGAATTAAGAGTACAATACGTAGATGGATTAAGACCACGATGAGTAAACGAAAGGCAGACGCTACCCTATTGAATGAGAAAATGCTGACGAACCCCACGATAGGGTAACGTTGATCGAACTCATCGAAGAGTTAAATACTAGAGATTACTTTTGCCAAGCGAAAATACACTCCTGGAAATGGAAAAAAGAACACATTGACACCGGTGTGTCAGACCCACCATACTTGCTCCGGACACTGCGAGAGGGCTGTACAAGCAATGATCACACACACGGCACAGCGGACACACCAGGAACCGCGGTGTTGGCCGTCGAATGGCGCAAGCTGCGCAGCATTTGTGCACCGCCGCCGTCAGTGTCAGCCAGTTTGCCGTGGCATACGGAGCTCCATCGCAGTCTTTAACACTGGTAGCATGCCGCGACAGCGTGGACGTGAACCGTATGTGCAGTTGACGGACTTTGAGCGAGGGCGTATAGTGGGCATGCGGGAGGCCGGGTGGACGTACCGCCGAATTGCTCAACACGTGGGGCGTGAGGTCTCCACAGTACATCGATGTTGTCGCCAGTGGTCGGCGGAAGGTGCACGTGCCCGTCGACCTGGGACCGGACCGCAGCGACGCACGGATGCACGCCAAGACCGTAGGATCCTACGCAGTGCCGTAGGGGACCGCACCGCCACTTCCCAGCATATTTGGGACACTGTTGCTCCTGGGGTATCGGCGAGGACCATTCGCAACCGTCTCCATGAAGCTGGGCTACGGTCCCGCACACCGTTAGGCCGTCTTCCGCTCACGCCCCAAAATCGTGCAGCCCGCCTCCAGTGGTGTCGCGACAGGCGTGAATGGAGGGACGAATGGAGACGTGTCGTCTTCAGCGATGAGAGTCGCTTCTGCCTTGGTGCCAATGATGGTCGTATGCGTGTTTGGCGCCGTGCAGGTGAGCGCCACAATCAGGACTGCATACGACCGAGGCACACAGGGCCAACACCCGGCATCATGGTGTGGGGAGCGATCTCCTACACTGGCCGTACACCACTGGTGATCGTCGAGGGGACACTGAATAGTGCACGGTACATCCAAACCGTCATCGAACCCATCGTTCTACCTTTTCTAGACCGGCAAGGGAACTTGCTGTTCCAACAGGACAATGCACGTCCGCATGTATCCCGTGCCACCCAACGTGCTCTAGAAGGTGTAAGTCAACTACCCTGGCCAGCAAGATCTCCGGATCTGTCCCCCATTGAGCATGTTTGGGACTGGATGAAGCGTCGTCTCACGCGGTCTGCACGTCCAGCACGAACGCTGGTCCAACTGAGGCGCCAGGTGGAAATGGCATGGCAAGCCGTTCCACAGGACTACATCCAGCATCTCTACGATCGTCTCCATGGGAGAATAGCAGCCTGCATTGCTGCGAAAGGTGGATATACACTGTACTAGTGCCGACATTGTGCATGCTCTGTTGCCTGTGTCTATGTGCCTGTGGTTCTGTCAGTGTGATCATGTGATGTATCTGACCCCAGGAATGTGTCAATAAAGTTTCCCCTTCCTGGGACAATGAATTCACGGTGTTCTTATTTCAATTTCCAGGAGTGTATTTTGTTGACCTCAACCTACATAGGTAGGAATGATCATCAAAATAAAATAAGAGAAATCAGAGCTCGAACAGAAAGGTTTAGGTGTTCGTTTTTCCCACGCGCTGTTCGGGAGTGAAATGGTAGGGAGATAGTGTGATTGTGGTTCGATGACCCCTCTGTCAAGCAGAGTAATCATGTAGATGTAGATGTAGAAATGGACACCATGCTGGACACTTACCCACTGTACCTTTGGGCTACAATAGAGGCAGCAGCAGGTGCATACAGGTTAAACACTGGAAATAACTGGAAACCTTTAGGAAATCGAGATTCCCACACAGTGCAGTGAATGTGGTAAATATAGGAATGGTCGAGGAAATATCAGCTGACTATACAGTAGCTTTCGACTGATTCAGTAAACCTTTCAAGATAATAACTGGAAGAAGAGGCAGTGGAAGAATGAACGACAACAAAGTCTGTTTAGTGATGGATCGCAAACATACGAAGGTCCTGTGGCTGGGGTAAACGAGGTCCAGCCTAGTCCAGAGAGAGCAGGGAAGCTGACCACGATCTTCCAGGCGTAAATATCAGCTGTCAGAGCACGGAGGAGTATTTGCGTAGGTGGCGTCTACATTCATTCAGACAACCAAGCAGCTCTGAAATCTCTATCAGCGCTCACAATGAGATCAAAGATCGTTGCAGAATGCCATGAGGCCCCTGTGAGGCTAAGGGGGAGCAAACCTGCTGTGGGTCCCTACTAACTCAGTAACTAATGGCATTGAGCAAGTTGTCAGGCTGGCCAGGACAAGTGCGATGACTCCATTTGTTACACCAGAACCTGTTTTAAGAGTCACTAAGGCGATGGTAACAACAAAACTAGATAGCTGGATTAGGAGGCAGCACGCGGAATAACAGACTAAGATCCAAAAACAGAAACATGGCAAGCTAATGATGCCGAAGCTATGTTTCAAGAGAAGTTCTGTATTCCTGGGATTACACAGGAGACAGATTAAACTCATGGCAGGACTGATGACTGGCCATGAGATCTTTAAGAGACACCTACATATCTTTAAGAAACACCTGCGCACGAAGTTTGTAATTACACAGTGGACAAATTACATCCAATTACTTCGTTTCTTCACCACTATTTTCATGCACCTTTTTTTCCATGAAGCACTTGCTAACATCACAACTGTACTCTATTTTCGCTTTGTGCTTAAGTTTTGAGTGAGATTCAAATGCTCACTGATTCGAGAAATTCATCCCACATTCCCCACACTTCACACAGTTCATCTTGTGTAAAAGTTAATTTATTTGGAAAATAACGCTACTCCCACAGCTATTCGCAAATATTTTCCCGCGACTAATAAACAGCACACTAAACAGTTATGAGGTCAAGCTCATCCAAAGCAGTTGGGCATTACGAAATAGCACTACATTAAAATTGCTACACCACGAAGATGACGTGCTACAGACGCGAAATTTAACCGACAGGAAGGAGATGCTGTTATATGCAAATAATTAGCTTTTCCGAGCAATCACACAAGGTTGGCGCCGGTGGCGACACCTACAACCTGCTGACATGACAAAAGTTTCCAACCGATTTCTCATACGCAAACAGCAGTGGCTGGCGTTGCCTGGTGAAACATTGTTGTGATGCCTCGTGTAAGAAGGAAATGCGTACCATCACGTTTCCGGCTTGGATAAAGGTCGCATTGTAGCCTATCGCGATTGCGGTTTATCGTATCGCGACATTGCTGCTCGCGTTAGTCGAGATCCAATGACTGTTAGCAGAATATTGAATCGGTGGGTTCAGGAGGGTAATACAGAACGCCGTGCTGGATCCCAACGGCCTCGTATCACTAGCAGTCGAGATAACAGGCATCTTATACACATGGCTGTAACGGATCGCGCAGCCACTTCTAGATCCCTGAGTCAAAAGATGTGGACGTTTGCAAGACAACAACCATCTGCACGAACAGTTCGACGACGTTTGTAGCAGCATGGACTATCAGCTCGGAGACCGTGGCTGCGGTTACCCTTGACGCTGCGTCACAGACAGGAGCGCCTGCGATGGTGTACTCAACGACGAACCTGGGTGCACGAATGGCAAAACGTCATTTTTTCGGATGAATCCAGGTTCTGTTTACAGCATCATGATGGTCGCATCCGTGTTTGGAGACATCGCGGTAAACGCACATTGGAAGCGTGTATTCGTCATCGCCATACTGGCGTATCACACGCGTGATGGTATGGGGTGACTTGTCAGCGGACCTGCCATCTTTTTCAGGCAACACTCGGGCGAATGTGGTTAAAGTTTTAAAGTTCTGTGCCATGTCAAATGTTTTTACAAAGATTTTAGGGAGAGGATCTTAATTTGCTCGCTGTGTGACAAGCTCGCCCATATTTTATGTAAGTGGCCAGCCAATGATAATTTTCTGTGGCATTCTTGTTGCTACGTTTTCCCTTTCCTTACGATCTAATTTCTTATGTCGCATTTTCCTTCTTTTCCTGCTTTCTTTGCGTGTGTGTTTCAGTTTTATTAGGTCTGTCCACATTCGTTCCCTTTAATGTGTGTCAGGGCGCTGATGACCTCGACGTTGAGCGCCCATAAGTCCCAACACACACACACACACACACACACACACACACACACACACACACACACATTGGTTACACGTCTCTTGTTCGCATTGACGGCACTTTGAACAGTGTACGTTATATTTCATATGTGTTATGACCCGTGGCTCTACCCTTCATTCGATCCCTGCGAAAGCCTACATTTCAGCAGGATAATGCACGACTGCATGTTGCAGGTCCCGTGCGGGCCTTTCTGGATACAGAAAATGTTCGACTGCTGCCCTGGCCAGCACATTCTCCAGATCTCTCACCAACTGAGAACGTCTGGTCAATGGTGGCCGAGCAACTGGCTCGTCACAATACGCCAGTCACTACTGTGGTATCGTGTTGAAGCTGCATGGGCAGCTGTACCTGTACACGCCATCCAAGTTTTGTTTGACTCATTGCCCAGGCGTATCAAGGCCGTTATTGCGGCCAGAGGTGGTTGTTCTGGGTACTGATTTATCAGGATCTATGCACCCAAACTGCGTGAAAATGCAATCACAAGTCAGTTCTAGTATAATATATTTGTCCAATGAATACCCGTTTATCAACTGCATTTCTTCCCGGTGTAGCAATTTTAATGGCCAGTAGTGTAGCAAAGTCTTCGTCCCAAAGCCTTTGACACATTTTGCTTTCGGCAGCACTGCTGAGGGCTCCTAAATCGAGATGACCGGCTCGTGACGGGAGGCTCGCGTGGCGCTAGCTGCAGCGCATTGTTTCAGCCGGCGTCCGCAGGCCGCGTTCCGGTTCGCTCTGCCGAGTTGCGCTGCGGAAGCTGCGTGCTCCGCCCACAGCAACGTACAGTGTTGCGCAAGGCCGCTTGCGCTGGCCGGGGTGGCTGCCACGCCAGAGAGCTAAACGCCGCGCGACGCCTCGCCGCTCACACACGACATCCGCACGGCCGCGCAAGTATCTCGTGCCGCCCGCACTCACCGTGTTATTGCACTACCGTGTTTGTGCCACTCATCGCTTGGATATACCTTAATTTTTGGGCATCACTGAAGCACAACAGGCATACTAGTTAGTCACTTATTTACTCACGAAGCGCTTCTAGTACTGCTGCTGCCAAGTCTACAATCCGCAATGCACCTTTAAATGTATGGCTGAGGGTACTTTACCAACGTAACTTCCCCGTTTCTTGTTCTTGATAAGCCTACGTGGGAGCTAGAATCTCTCTAACCCTTGAGCTCTACATCTACATCCACCTTTATACTCCGCAAGGCACCCAACGGTGTGTAGCGGAGGACACTTTACGTGCCACTGTCATTTCCTCTATTCTACTGAAGAAGTGCCGACAGCTCTTAAAGTATGTATTTTAGAGCCCGTATGTACTGATCTTTTTTCTTGTTTTAGTACGTACTATCTTCTCCCAATTTATGGAAAGCAAAGGGCATGCAGTAGAAGAGATCCACTGTCAGAGGTTTCACAACGTTTTTCGCTTACAACTTTCGACTTGGTCGTTTCCGGATCAGGGTTCTCCTTTTGTCAAAAGTTCGATAATATGGGGTATCAGGTAAATTTGTGAGTGGATTGAGGACTTTTTGACAGGGAGAACGCAGCGTGTCTCAGATGGAGCGTCATTGTCAGATGTGGAAGTAACTTCAGGTATGCCCCAGGGAAATGCTTTGGGATCCTTGCTGTTCACGGTGTGTATTAATGACCTAGAAGACAATATTAATATTAACCACAGACTTTTTACAGATGCTACCGTTATCTATGATGAAGTTTTGTCTGAAAGAAGGTCCTTAAATATTCAGTCACATCTTGATATGACTTCAAAGTGGCGCATAGATTGGCACCTTGCTTTAAATGGTAAGAAATGTAAAACTGTGCACTTCACAAAACGAAAAAGAGTAGTATCCTATGGGTACAATATATCAATGAGTCACAGTTGGAATCGACCAGCTCACACAAATACTTGGGGCCGGCCGCGCTGGTCTAGCGGTTCTAGGCGCTCAGTCCGGAACCGCGCGACTGCTACGGTCGCAGGTTCGAATCCTGCCTCGGGCATGGATGTGTGTGATGTCCTAAGGTTAGTTAGGTTTAAGTAGTTCTAAGTTATAGGGGACTGATGACCACAGATGTTAAGCCCATAGTGCTCAGAGCCATTTGAACAAATACTTGGGTGTAACACTTCCCTTTTTCAGTCGCGTATGGTTCGCGGGAAGAACGACTGCTGGAAAGCCTCCGTGCGGGCTCGAATCTCTCTAATTTTACATTCGTGATCTCCTCGGGAGGTATAAGTAGGGGGAAGCAATATACTGGATACCTCATCCAGAATCGCACCCTCTCGAAACCTGGACAGCAAGCTACACCGCGATGCAGAGCGCCTCTCTTGCAGAGTCTGCCACTTGAGTTTGCTAAACATCTCCGTAACGCTATCACGCTTACCAAATAACCCTGTGACGAAATGCGCCGCTCTTCTTTGGATCTTCTCTATTTCCTCTGTCAACCCGACCTGGTACGGATCCCACACTGATGAGCAATACTCAAGTATAGGTCGAACTAGTGTTTTGTAAGCCACCTCCTTTGTTGATGGACTACATTTTCTAAGGACTCTCCCAATGAATCTCAACCTGGCACCCGCCTTACCAACAACTAATTTTATATGATCATTCCACTTCAAATCGTTCCGTACGCATACTCCCAGATGTTTTACAGAAGTAACTGCTACCAGTGTTTGTTCCGCTCTCACATAATCCTACAATAAAGGATCCTTTTTTCTATATATTCGCAACACCTTTCATTTGTGTATGTTAAGGGTCAGTTGCCACTTCCTGTACCAAGTGCCTCTCCGCTGCAGATCTTCCTGCATTTCGCTGCAATTTTCTAATGCTGCAACTTCTCTGTATACTACAGCATCATCCGCGAAAAGCCGCATGGAACTTCCAACACTATCTACTAGGTCATTTATATATATTGTGAAAAGCAATGGTCCCAGAACACTGCCCTGTGGCACGCCAGAGGTTACTTTAACGTCTGTAGACGTCTCTCCATTGAGAACAACATGCTGTGTTCTGTTTGCTAGAAACTCTTCAATCCAGCCACACAGCTGGTCTGATATTCCGTAGGCTCTTACTTTGTTTATCAGGCGACAGTACCGAACTGTATCGAACGGCCTTCCGGAAGTCAAGGAAAATGGCATCTGCCTGGGAGCCTGTATCTAATATTTTCTGGGTCTCATGAACAAATAGAGCGAGTTGGGTCTCACACGATCGCTGTTTCCGGAATCCATGTTGATTTCTACAGAGTAGATTCTGGGTTTCCAGAAATGACATGATACGCGAGCAAAAAACATGTTTTAAAATTCTACAACAGATCGATGTCAGAGATATAGGCCTACAGTTTTGCGCCGGTTCACGGTCTTTTCGCGAAATATACGTAGGAGCTAGCAATAAATGTACTGACTCTTCTACAAACGTACGCTCTCGAAATTTTAATAGTAATTCACTCCCTGATCCACAACGCCTTTGGGAATATGGCTTTAGGTGAAGTTAGTTTACTTGCGCTATATTGGGTGATTCCTTGGTGATGTGACATAATTATAGGGTTAAAGCAGAAGAGTAAATGTACCAATTTCTATATCCACATTTACAACTATACTCTGCAAGCCATAGGATACGTTTCAATGTACCAGTTATTACGACTTCTTCCCGTTCCATTCACGCATGGAGCGACGGAAGGACGATTATGTGAATGTCTCTGCGCGTACTGTGATTTTTGTAATCTTGTCTTCACGATCCCTGTGGAAGCGATACGTAGGGGGTTGTAGTATATTCCTGGAGTCGCTATGTAAAGCCGGTTCTTGGAACTTTGTTAGCAGACATTCTCGGGTTAGTTTACGCCTGGCTTCAACAGTCTGCCCGTTCAGTTTCTTCAGCATCTCGGTAACACTCTCCCACGGGTCAAACAAACCTTTGACCATTTGTGCTGTCCTTCTCTATATATATTCAATATCCTCTGTTAGTCCTATTTGGTATGTGTCCCAAACACTTGAGCAATATTCCACAAGGTGTTGTACGAGTGATTTGTAAGCAATCTCTTTTGTATACTGCCTTTGTAGATCTTCCCCAGTATTCTACCAACGAACCGAATTCTACCACCTGCTCTACACACAACTGAGCCTGTGTGATCATTCCATTTCATATCCCTACAAAGCGTTACACCCAAGTATTTGTATGAGCTGGTCGATTCCAACTGTGACTCATTGATATATTGAAGTCATAGGATACTACGCTTTTTCATTTTGTGAAGTGCACAGATTTACATTTCTTACCATTTAAAGCAAGTTGCCAATCTATGTGCCACTTTCAAATCATATCGAGATGTGACTGAATATTTATGCACCTTCTTTCAGACAATACTTCATCATAGATAACGGCATCATCTGCAAAAAGTCTGAGGTTACTATTAATATTGTCCCCTAGGTCATTAATACACACTGTGAACAGCAAGGGTCCCAAAGCATTTCCCTGGGGCATACCTGAAGTTACTTCTACATCTGACGATGACTCTCCATCCGAGACATGCTGCGTTCTCCCTATCAAAAAGGTCCTCTATCCACTCACAAATTTACTTTATACCCCATATTATCGAACTTTTGACAAAAAGAGAACCCTCATCCGGAAACCAACAAGTCGAAAGCTATAAGCGAAAAACGTTCTGAAACCTCTGACAGTGGATCTCTTCTGCTGCGTGCTCTTTGCTTTCCATAATTTGGGAGAAGATAGTACGTACTGAAACAAGAAAAAAGACCCAGTACATATGGGCTCTAAAATACAAACTTTAAGAGCTGTGTGCACTTGTTCAGTGGAATAGAGCTGTTTCACAGTAGCAAGATGAACAAGTGCTCTTAGCTGTTAGGTATGCAGAGCCCATGTTTAATGAACATTTTTTCTTGTTTTGGTCCATGGTACTCCTCTCAAAATATGGAGAGCAATGGGCTTGTAGCTGAACGGGTCCAATGTCAGATATCGGAACAATTTTCGCTTATAACTTTATACTCGTTCGTTGTATGCGCGCGCAGGTTTCCGTTTACGGTTGTTCGTGCAATTTCAACTGGGAAAATCGCTCAGTAAACAGAGAAATAACAAAACAAAAATACGCTTATCCGTATACTAAAAATATTTTTATCCCGAGAGGTACGATGAAAATGAACTAACTCCATGTATTGACTGGAAGAGGTCTTCGTGTACATTGAAAAATTAAAACGTTTTCCTCTCAAGGAAAAGTTACGAAGTGATTCAAAAAATACACAAGGGTTGACGTGGTCAAGAATGTGGAAACGCAAAATTAGTTTTCAAAATTACCTTTATTTGTATAAATCGGACGTTGATAACATAATATGGCCGGTTTTGATTGTGCTATCAATCATCTTCAGGTCATAAAATATCATTACAGGGTGTAACTCGTCACATATTGTACAATCGATTACTGAAGCATTGAAAAGTTCTGATGACTCAGTACTTGATTGTACAACATGTGACTTGTTACACTCTTTAACTACATTTTATGATCTGAAGATGGTTGCTAGCACTGTCGATTGCGTCATATTACTTTATAAACTCGTGACTAGAAAAATAATGATTGTACTGAATAAAAAAATTAAATGAATTCCATGTGTAATGTTACTCTTCAAATGAAAAATTATCTGACCACTTTTTAAACATGATATGTTGTCATTGTTGACCTAGGTGGAGATCCAGTTTTGTGTATGTCAAAGCTACCTCCCTGAATACGTGCACTTTATTTGCAATACTTAGTTGTTTCTTTTAAATACACAGTTCTGTAACAATGGCGTGTCAGAGTGTAACCCTAAACAACCAGAAGTCTAGAATTCTGTGAATAAATACTAATATGCTTGTAATTGGGTAACTATACTTAGATTATTCTAATTTTATACTGAAACGAAGATGGAAGTTAGTATGCAAAAACTTGCTCATTAGAACGCACTTGCCACCAACCTAATGTACAAATGTAAAGCCTCAAACACTTGAAATGACAATCAATTCACTTAACGTATCCTACTTATCGCGTTCCGTTATTAACAAGGGTTAATAAGAGAAACATTAATTCATAATGAGGTGTAATCTTTAAATAAAACTTTAAAACAGACGCGGACTGTACCCACAGCCTTTCAGTAAATAACGAAATTAGAGTACAGTTTAACTCAGCGACGAGGTCATTAGAGACAGACTTCAAACTTAAATAGAAAAAGGAAAGTCGGCCTTCTTTCTCTAAAGGAACCACCTCGGTATATGCATCATGTGGATCACAGAAACCAGGATAAATCTAAGCCAGGATTGCTATCCCAAGATTTGAACCTGCTTCTTCCTACTGCGAGTCCTGGGTGTTCACTGTGCCACAATCTCGCTCGATGTGCTTCATTGATCAAAATATATGTTATAATTGCAGCTTTTAATTAGCATATGATTTTAGCCAAGACGTTGGTGCAAACTCCGGTGACCAGGAGAGTAGGCTCCCATTTGTGGTCAAACACCGGTGTTCGAATACCGCAAAGTCTAATAACAACCCACTACCATGTGGTAGTGATCTTGGTTACAGAAGCTATTTATTTATTGGTATTTATCCACAATCTCGATTAACTCCAATCGTATTCACAGCTTTTACGAGGGGTGGCCAGAAAGTAAATTCCTATCGATCGTGTTGTGGAAACCGCAGTAAAGGTCCATTGAAGCTTTGCATATATGTGCTGGGCAGTGTCTCTAGTATGTCTGCTGATCGTGTCACGTCGCTCCTTTCAGTTCTGCAAGCACAATGAGCATGTAGATGCCTAGAAACTAGTGCCTCTCGCCAAGTATGAGGGCCTGCTGAGAGACTTCGCCTGATGTCATGCAGCCCACGCAACATAACTGCCATGCATTCCCTTCTTCATGACAGTTCTCGACCGCACACTGCAGGGCAATGAAGACACTCCTGCAGCGTTTTCAATGGGAGGTGTTTGATAACCCACTATGCCCCCTTTGATTTTCATCTCTGCTCGCATGAACCACTGGCTTTGAAGACAACACTTTGGCACAGACACCGAGTTCCAGACCAGTGTGGAGAAGTGGCGGAATGCGCAGGCAGCTGCTTTCTATGACGAGGGTACTGGAAAGTTGATGCGGTGCTTCGGCAAATGTCTGAGTAGGAGTGGCGACTATGTGAAGAAGTAGCTGGAAGGTGTAGCTAACTGTTGCAACTAAAACATTTTTTATTTTCACTGTGGTTTCCATTCCACGAGCGATCGGAACTTACTCTCTGAACAATCCCTGTACTACATACGGACATTTGGTACTGTCGATTTAGATCTACATTTACGTCCATGTAACACTCTCGTGAGGTGCATGGTAGAGGGTACTTGCCATTTTACCCCAATGATTGCTTAAAACGCTCAGTGTACTCTGTAATTAGTCTAATGTTGTCTTCGCGACCCCTACAGGAGCTATACATAGGGGGCTTGCAGTATTTTCCTAGATTCTTCGGTTGATGACAGTCCTTGAAAATCTGAAAGTATGCTTTCACGGTATAGTTGGAGTATATCTTCCAGCGTTAATCAGTTCCCGTTTTTCGGCGTCTACCTGGCAAACAAACCTATGACCATGCGTGATTCCTCTCTTCGTATACGTCCAATATCCCCTGTTATTCTTATTTGGTTTGCATTCCACGCAGTTGAGCAATATTCAAGGATGGGACGGATGCATATTATGTAAGCAATTTTCTTTGTAGACTGACTGCATTTTCAAAGTATCCCAGCAATGATTCGTAGTTTGCCACCTGCTTTGCCTACGACTAAGTCAATGTAATCATTCTATTTCATATCCACACAAACTATTACATCCGGTATTTGTATGAATCGACTGATTCTAACTGTGTTTCACTGAAATATTTTTGCGTTTTTCTAGCGCACAAATTTACATTTCTAAACATTTAAAGCACGTTGCCGATGTTTGTACAGCTTTGAAGTCTTTTCAAGACGTGACTATCATTTGCGCCGGTTTTTCCGACAGTATTTCGTTAGTAATCCTCCCGGCGATTCACCACTTTGACTTCGTCATTTCTGTCCGGGAAAAATAGGCTGTGTAATGCTACTATTTTTTACACCAGCATCACTTGTACCAATAAAAATGCTACACTGCATATGCATTTAACACAGTTATGCACACGACGCAGTAACCATCTGTTCCATCAGTTCTTGAGCAGAGGCTCGGGACATCATTATTTCTATTTCCAACATTTTAGTTGATCTTCCAATGTAAAAAAATAATAATAATAATAATTATTATTATTATAGAATGGTTCAAATGGCTCTGAGCACTATGGGACTTAACATCTGAGATCATCAGTCCCCTAGAACGTAGAACTACTTAAACCTAACTAACCTAAGGACATCACACACATCCATGCCCGAGGCAGGATTCGAACCTGCGACCGTAGCGGTCGCGCGGTTCCAGGCTAAAGCGCCTAGAACCGCTCAGCCACACCGGCCGGCGATCTTCCACTGTCAAGGTAAGTCGATATCAATGGCTGAAACGATATCATACGAATTACTCAAGGAAGAACTAATTATAGTTCAAAGAAAGGAACAAAGAAAAGTTAGACATGTCAACGATAACGACTTCTACACAGGTAGTGCAGCAAGATGTAGTTACCGGTCCTTTTGTTGTCATGAAACCGTACCGACATCAAGTAAAGCAGGAGAAAACTGAACTCCAGCCTCGCTTCCGCAAATACGAGTCGAGTGCCTTAACCAGTGTGGCGCATCGCCGAGACTAATCATAGTTGGCGCGTATTGTTTGAACGTGCGACGCACAGCCTGTACCGACGACCGATAACGAAGTGCGATTTCGTACATCACTTCTTGAGCGTTGTTGTTTGATAAAAAATACGTTTAACAATGAGCACGTATTATACCTATTCCAGATAATATTATAGTATTCTTTTAAAAGTCTTGTTTAGGAATCGGATTTCTTACTAGAAAAAGTACCGTACATAGTTATCAAACTTTTGGCAAAAATGGTACTTGTGTTTTCCGTAAACAGTGTGAAATAGATAAATAGATACAGTTACGAGAAGACACACTTGTTCCGTAAGTGCAAATGAGCAACACAAGCATGACTACAGCTGACGGAAAACTGACAAACACGCAGGAGACACTAACTCATACACACACACACACACACACACACACACACACACACAGAGACACCGTATGATGATCCTGAATAGCCGAACCTATTTACTAAGGTTTACTTTCTTTATGCGAGTTGATACTTTTGCTACTTTATGCACTTCGTAAGATTACTTTCATGAGCATGATACTAGTTACAAAACATAAACTCTCTTCACACTTGAGTAACACAAAGACGGCTTAGCCAGGCACTTTGATAGACTGCTGAATCGCCTTCAACGGTGTCACATGTTCTTGGTCCAAGAAACACTCGAGGGAATTTTAAATGCTTTGATCAAGGAAAGTGGAGTATAGCCTAGTGATAAGGAACTGTTCAGCACTTCCAAGTATTTTCGAAATCTAGAAAATGAAAATTTTATTCATCACCGGGATTTCATGTTCTTTTAATGATCGGCGGGTGGATGAAAACTGGATTGTTCAGACTAATGTAGGTGCACTGATTACTGGCGTTACAAATTTATGTTGTATAAGAACTCCTAGATGGGCTCAAAGAAACATTACTGAACAATGGGAACGTCAGCTGTGTGGTTTAAAAACTTGTAGCTCCCCTGTTGCAAACTATTTCTGTCTTTTCGCATCAGAATATGTGTTATCAATCAGTTTTGTCCTGTCTATCATTTTTATAAGTCTCTTTATCTGTGATAATCGACTTTGGGCGCCCACAGAAATTTTCCCAAGAGATTCTGAAATTGCCAGTTTTGATGTTCCATGTGCTTGAAAACGTGTCGAGCCCCAAAACCTAAATTTTACAATAAGCACAAAAAAACTTTGTTTCTCGGCCGACTGGTGCTTATCTTCTAAGTGTTTTAAGGTGAATAACTCTGATAGCTAAACGATTAGAATATTTCAATTTCATATGCAGTATTCATATTTTCTGGTTCATGATCTGAAACTATATCCTCTTATAATTAAATCCACTGTATTCAAAAGGCTATGAAATAGAAATCGAAAATATTCACAGCACATATTCATATTCACATAATTTCACCCTGAAACTGAAAATTAGATATCAGAACGATTGAGACTTGAAATAAAAATAACACTAATAGTATTAGTTAATATCCCGTCCCTCAGATCACATGACGTCGATGTCATCGTGCTCCCAGCTCTAGCAAGAGATACAAATGAATTTTCCGTGTCGCTGTTAAGTTGCACAGCTGTTATAAACATATCCTGTGCCCCAATTTCCTGAACAGAGGCCTTAAATTCAGACGTGAACATCTCAAACTTACGTCACAACGTATCTCCCTACCTCTGTCTAGCTACGCACACACACACACACACACACACTACCTCTTTTGTATTCTTTTCTGACACGTCTGGCTATACAAATGACCCAGAGCTAAACACGTATTCTTCTAAAACACCTTCGCGCGTTCCTTGATATGGAACATCCCCTGATACAAAGCACAAGACACGTGATATCACAGTCCTAACATACCTAGTGATACGTAGAAAACAGGTGCCTGTTGTTAGTCTCTCATGCATGACGAAGTTTTCAGTGTTCAGTTCTACTTTTGGTTAGTTGGTATGTCACCATGCTCCTTGCACAACAAAACTGTAAACTAGGCTTTTGATATTATCGTAATTCGTGGCAGTGTGCCTCGATTTAAGCTCTAGAAGGAAGAAAGATTACAAGTTAACGACAATCAACAACGTGGCGCTAATTAGAGACGAAATACAGGTCGGATTGGGGATGTTTGGGTAATCGACCATGCCCTTTCATAAGAACCATTGCGCCTTTCTAGTTACGCTGAATCAAGGCTCACATTCAGTTCATAATACTAATTGTCTGCAAATTGGCGGCAGAATCCATGATTGTCGAGAGTGCCTAATTTGTTTATGATTGGGCTCATTGTTGTAACTAGTTGATTAAATTATTTCGAAAATATAATAAGAACAGTGCCAAATATTTGGTGAAGTCCGGAACAGTACTGTGTGACAGCGTAGTCCTTAACATGAGAACAAGACATTTATATTGTAAATCACCTGTGATAGTTGCAGACAAGGAATCTACTAATTTTCGGTAGATGGCAGCTGCAGCAACATAGATAACACGTTATGAACCTGACTTAAGATACTCAAAGGTATTCTGGTCTCCTGAAGATGGGATTAGGGACGAAGGTGTTGTAAGATATGAAAATATAAAGCGACACACAAGAAATCTGCTGCTTAAGGTGTCGGGATATCACTCTAACTAACCGTATTCCGCAGTTACACTCAAATTCTCCTTCTCAGAACACTATGCAACAATCTGTAATGCTATTTGGTTGTCTTTCACAGTAAGTATTTGGCTCAAAATAACAGTTTTTGATTTAGAATGTCGAACGGTGACGACGCGAAAATCATAACAAACGTACGACGGTCATCCAAAGAGAGAATTACGACACGCAAAAATAAAAACATCGCGTGTGTTACATCATCAATGGTGCTTTCGTACACGTAAGTATGTATCTTCCAGTGCTTGAATACAGAAACGTCTCCATTGTTGGAAAGTCACACACTTACCATAGCGTGGGATCGCTTTTTGTATTGCCTCTTCAGCCAAATTTAATGCTTGTTACGATAACGATTTTATGCCGCATTGCTCGTAAAATGTCTGTAAACGCGCAATTTTTGTCGCTGTGAAGCGTTTGTTCCCTCCACTCTCAGCAAGAAACATTTCCAGGGTGCCCGTCAGTTTTCCTCTTCATCACAAACTTGGTCATATACTGAACTGAATATGTGATCTTCTGAACACAACATACAAAACATTCGTTCACATCCCGCCCCTTTCCTGTAAATGTCACCAATTTTCGACGAACGTCTGAAGCGCGGTGTACTTTGACACAGCTCCCGAAACCCCCACGTAAACGTAGAACGTGTAACACACAGAACAAAAAATTCATACAATCGGTCTTCTACTGAAGGTAGCACGAGATGTTGGCTCTGCCTTGCAATTTTAATTAGTTACCTTGTATTTACATGATTTCCCCCCCTGACGAAGTAACGCTAACTGCTACCAGACGTTATAGATGATGTAAACTTAGATCTGATTATTGTAAATGTAAGGTTCCTAATCTAAATCTACAGCATTCTCCGAAAGCCAACTAATGGTGTGTGGCGGAGGGTACTTTCGGTACCTCTAATCCTGTTCCACTCGCGAAAAGTGTGTGGGAAGAATGATTGTCGGTAAGCCTCTGTATTGGCTCTAATTTCTCGAATTTTCTCCTCGTGGTCAATATGCGAGATGTATGTAGGGGCAAGTATTATGTTGTCTGAATTCTCCTGCAAAGTGCTGTCCATAAATTTCAATAGTAAATCCCTCCGTGATGCACAACGTCTCTCTTGTAACGTCTGCCAGTGGAGTTCGTTTTCACTTCAGCATCTCCGTAACGCTCTCTCGCCAGCTAAACGATCCCGTGGCGAATCGCGCCGCTCTTCGTTGGATCTCTCTGTAAATCAGAACCTGTAAGAGGTTTCCACCCAGCATATGCATAAATTATGAAGAAGAGCAGATAGAAGAGGTTGACAGTCTTAAATTCCTGGGATTACAACTTGATAATGAATTCAGTTGGGAGGAGCACACCACAGAACTGCAGAAACGCCTTAACAAATCTGTATTCGCAATTCGAATGTTAGCAGACATAGGCGACATAAAAATGAAAAAGCTTGCATACTTTGCCTACTTTCATTCCATAATGTCATATGGTATAATAATTTCGGGTAACTCTTCAAGTCAAACAAAAGTTTTCAGAGTCTAGAAGCGTGTAATACGTATTATTTGTGGAGTAAATTCACGGACATCCTGTAGAAACCTCTTGATAGAACTGGGTATACTAACTACTGCCTCTCAGTATATTTACTCCTTAATGAAATTTGTCCTAAATAATATATCTCTTTTTCCAACAGACAGCTCAGTTCATACATACAATGCCAAGAACAAAAATGATCTGCACAAGGACTTAAAAGCACTTACTTTAGTTCAAAAAGGGGTCCACTACTCAGGAACACTCATCTTCAATAATTTGCCAGCAAACATAAAAAATTTAGTTCCAAATAAAGATCAGTTTAAAAGGAGCCTGAAAGACTTACTAGTGGCCAACTCCTTCTACTCCACTGACGAATTTTTTAATAGAAACAAATGATGTATTGTATACATTCATACTATTAGTATTGTTATTTCAGCTTTAAAAAAGTATTGACATGTTCTACATCAACGAGGATCTCCTCAGCACGGATCTATGGAACGAAAAACTAATCTAATGTAATCTAACCTAACCTCTATCTCCTCTATCAGCCCTACCTGATAGGGATCCCAGACAGATGAACAATACTCAAGAATCGGGCGAACAAGCGCTTTATAAGCCACTTCCTTCGTGGATGAGTTACATTTCCCTAAGATTCTTCCGATGAATCTGAGTCTTGTGTCTGCTTTTCCCACTATCTGTTTTATATGGTCATTCTACTTAAGGTCACTCTGGGTAGTTACACCTAGATATTTTACAGCAGACGCTGTCTCCAGCTGTTTGTCATCAATAGTGTAGCTGTGCAGTAGTGGATTTCTTTTCCTACGTTTGCGCAAAATGTTACATTTATTTACGTTCAGCGTCAACTGAAAGAGTCTGCACCATTTATCAGTTCTCTGCAGGTCGTTCTGCAATTCCTTACTAGCTTCTGGCGTTTCTACTTTAGTATAAACAACTGCATCATCTGCGAATAGCCCTAAAGAGCATCCGACGCTTTCTACTAGATCATTTATATATATATTGTGAACAGCAACGGCCCTATCACATTTCCCTGTGGTACTCCGGATATTACATTTACATATGACGATTTAGTTCCGTTAAGGGGGGTAGGACGTGAAACGGGCCGACTTGGAGCAGGAGTGGCACCACAGGACATTTAACTTTACACTGTCTATACTTTTACAAACAAATTCATAAAACTTTGTTAGCATGGCCAGGAAGAATTCAGGATTCACACTCATAGCAGAGGAAATTCAAAAATATAACAAAACAATTTTTTTACATGTGAAATTTCATCATTTTTTCACTTGGTATTGGTTGCATTTGTTGATGTAGGTACACTTCTCTTCATAAGTAAGAGAGATTCTTCGATGAATTTTGCACAGCATACAAACCATACTTACAGGTGTATGAAACTCTAGAATTTCCCAAATCTGTTAAAAACTGTGGTAAAAATTGAGATAATTAACTATAAAATTCGAGTTTTCTCTGTTTAAAACGTAACAGTCTATTGATTTTTCCATAGATTAAATAAATTCTAGAGTTTCATACGCCTGTAAGTAAGGTTTGTAAGCTGTGCAAAATTCATCGAAGAATCTCTTACTTATGAAGAAAAGTGTACCTATAGAAACAAATACAGCCAACAGTAAGTGAAAAAAATCATAAAATTTCACATTTAAAAAATAAATTTTTTTCGTGTTTTTGAACTTCCACTGCTATGAGTGTGAATCCTAAATCCTTCCTGGTCATGCTGACTAATTTTTATGAATTAATTTGTAAAATTATAGACAGTGCAAATTAAAATGTCCTGTGGTGCCTCTCCTTCTCGAAGTCGGCCCGTTTGACGTCCTACCCCCCTTAAGAGCGACTGTTTGAGTTCCGTCTGCAAGAAAGTCTTGAATCCAATCGCAGGTCTGCTCCGATACTCCGTAAGCTCGTATTTTTTTCATTAAACGGCAGTGTGGGACGGTATCAAATGCCTTACAGAAGTCAAGGAACACGGCATCAGCCTGAGCGCCGTTGTCCACTGCGCTGTGGGTTCCATGTAGGAACAGAGAGTTTCGCAGGATCCCTGTTTGCGGAATAATCCTGAATAGCAGTCGAACAATAAATAATTTATACACAGCTTAAAGGTGTTGTTTAAAATAGCGTCAGTTATTAAGTATTGTTTGTCCACGATAAGTTGATAATTGGCGCGGTGGCTGTCGGGAACAGCCGTGCCCCCCGCATTACGGCTGCCGAAGGGAGAATAACGGTGAGGGGAAGGCAGCATCGTGCTGCCAACACGACCCGCGTTTTGCGCTTAACACAAAATCGGAGGCGGTGCTCGCGGAAATATTGCCCACTTAAGTGACACTTCCGTCGGAACGGAAATCACCTAATTTGTTGTGTGCTGTCCTTAGGTTAGTTAGGTTTAAGTAGTTCTAAGTTCTAGGGGACTGATGACCATAGATGTTAAGTCCCATAGTGCTCAGAGCCATTTGAACCTAATTGGTTGACATATTCATACTCGTGAATCTTACCTACAACGTATGTATTATTCATAAATCGCAAATAATGAAAAATGAAAGTAGATGAATAGCTTACGACGCTATGAATCTAAAGTCAAAAACCGATTTTTGGAATCTATTTACACATTGCATTTATTAAACACAGCACAGCAGTAATATTTACAAAGTGTAATTAACTCTGCCTGAAAGTATTGTTTAACACTTCTACTTAATTATTATCTACTCGTCGGTAAGGTAATCCTCAAAACTTCGAAGACAGGTGAACTGACTTATCAAAAGTGCATGTCGTCTGATGTTATCTAGAATCATAAGTAGAAGGTTAAAACGAAAGTTTTCTCCATATAACTGAAATATTCGTAGATTGCCTGGATCATCATGAAGTGTGTGGTATACAGTGAAAGTGATCGATTCCAGTTTTTAAACATTTATTCTTCCGTTCGTAACAGCTGATCAAATCCATCATGACACATTGCAAAGAGGCCGAGTTGTACAGTATGTCTTCGTAAAACAACTGACTGTTCACAAATCAAGAAACATACTTTTTCACAACTTTATATCTTAGTGAAATAATATTCAAGTAACTAGCACACTTCGAGATATGAGCTCAAACTTCCCGTCCCAGCAGCCTCGCTGCTTCCCAATTTATATATTCTAAATAATGGATGGTCACTTGGACCATTATTACTTATTAATGACAACATATTTTAATCGTATTTACAATTAAAAGTTCCAAAGCTAAGATGTTCTGACTACACAGAATAATACGTTTAAAATTACAGAATTGAATAACATGTGAAATTTATAATGTAAAAATGTTTTTAAATGTGAAAATTCCATTTAAATATGAGTACAATAATGAACTCCACAAAATTAATTAATACACGCTAATTACACAACGACTCACATTCCTAACAATAATTGAAACTAAGAAGATAAAACGAAACAGGTTTTGATTGACAGAATTTGTAACAGATGCCTAGAATTTTATAATTAGGCGTGTATCTGGTTACAACAATACGAGTTTAATCAGTAAAGTCATTAAGACGGAATGTTCTTTACAGCTTTCATCTTAAATTTACGTTTTACAATGTGTGCCTTCATTTGCAAGCGACAGAATAACTTCTTGAATGAGTAAACTACACTTGTAAAAGTCCAATTATTTGAATCGTTACAGTTGGTGATTAATACCGTATATTTTATCCCTACCATTTTCATTAATTCAAGTCTTTCGCATTACTACAATGAGTGTCACAGTTTGTTAAAATACATCGTCGTTTGTTTTGTTTTGTAATAGTGTCTGCTAATTAGTCTCCAATTTAGTGTCATTTTTATGATATTCACGAATCACCACAATACCAATCATTTTAAAGTGAGGTATTGTACTACACGATGTCAGGGAATCGAAGTTTTCATTAAGTCTTTGTATATTAGGTATATTACAACTGTCAAAATGATGTTCACTGCAGATCACTGTCATTTGTGTTTGATTCAAGATCATCATCATCATCACCATTATCATCATAACTTGAGTGCGTGATATTGATGATAACTTAATCGATGACCATTGCCATTATTCCATCTCATGCCCAATACTCTTGCTCCAGCTGCTGAACTTATCTGCCAGTCCTGTGCAGTAACTGAAAGGAAAGCACTATTAACAAGATTCTGTAAGCTTTCCTTGGGCTTGTCGCAAGTGACATTGTTCTCCCTGAAATCTTGTTTTATTTCGGCCCATGCCAATTCTATAGGATTTATATCGCAGTAGTAGGGCGGGAAACGGACTGTTTTGTGACTTCTGATCTCAGCGATTTTATCCACAACACATACTTTCACGGCTCGTTTGTCTTCGTTTGTAGACAACAGTTAAGTCTTCCTCATTGAGTCGTTGCAGTTTACTTGCCTGTCTCGCAACCACTCCAACATCGTGATCCTGGAATCATATTTATTCGGCATTCTGACGAACTTCCTGTTGTGGTATGGCGTATTACCGTACAATCACAGAATTGGATGCGATATAGGAACTACCGTACCTGCAACCCCCCCCCCCCCCCCCCTCTCCGTCGACATCCCGTAATTTCGTCAGTTTCAAGAAATTCCAGGTTCGAGCCCCTGTCTGGCACTCAGTTTTAATTTGCCATGAAGTTTCAAATCAGCGCACACTCCGCTGTATGGTGAAAATTCTTCTAGTTTCTTACATCTTGCTCCAAGTACTTGCCAAATTACACGATATTAGGCAGGTGTACCACTTTCTTTGACTCTTCAGTGTATTATGCTTACTTATTTATTATTTATATGTGTCATAGTGTATAAGTATGTCCAAGGATGTACATAAACTGTCAAAACTTTTCTGGCCTATAGAATTCATTTTAAATAAGTAGCCCCCTCTGCTGTAGGGGGAAAAGAAGAGAACTAGCGGAAAAATAATCCTGTGGCAGCACAAAATATGCGAATGTGATCCTCTTTAAAAGACTTTGACAGAAAATTGAGGAGCCACCTGCCTCAATCCTCATTCCGCCTACCTCACCAAAAATTTTGGCACCTGAACATTTTTGCATTTCTTTGCGCTGAAAGGGAGTAGCAGAGACAGTGACCGTGGAACAGTGAGCAGACAGTGATGATGGGAGAGAGAACGTGGTAGTGAAAGAGTGAGAGAGATGACTGAAGACAATCATAGTAGGAGCCAAAGAGAGAGTGGAGATCCTGAAGCTTAGTTAGAAACGGTGGCTGTAAAAAAAAAAAAAAAAAAAAAAAAAAAAAAAAAAAAAAAAAAAAAAAAAAAACGAGAGATTGGTGTAGATAGAAACAGTGGGAGCGAAAGAGAGAGGAGACATTCGAAATGAAAAATAGCAGTCTCTGGAGGACTGGACGCTTCCACACCGACGAACTTTAACGCGTAGGTGGTGGGCAGGGCCCATTCTGGACGGAGGTTTTAAAGACTGGGTATAGGGGAAAAATCAGTTGGACCACCAGAAATTTTGAGTTGTGGTATGGTAGAAACAGTGGCAGTGGGAAAGAAGGACAAAAGGAGACAGTGTAAGTAAGAGAGCAGACAGCGGCAGTGGGACATACTGTACATCAATGGAAGAAAACAGGAGACAGTGGGAGAGAGAAATACGTACAGTGATCAGCCAGAGCATAATGATCGCCCACCGAACAGCACGGATAACTGAAGCGACGTTTAGTGTCATGGAAGCAATGTGGCATTCGTAGGTCACTGGAGGGAGTTGGTACCACATCTGCACTCACAATTCACTTTATTCCCGTAAGTTCCGGGGAGGGAGCTGACGAGTTCTGACGCAACATTCAATCACGTCCATGGATCGGGTTCAGATTTGGCGAGCTGAGGGAACGGCACATCAATTGGATCTCACTCCTTCACACTCCTTGCCTCGTGACATAGCGCATTGTCTTGCTGAAAAATGCCACTCCCGTCGAGAAACACGATCGTCATGAAGGGGTGTACGTGAAATGCAACCAGTGTACGATATTCCTTGGCCGTCATGGTGCCTTGCAGGAGCTCCACTAGACCCATGGACGGCCACATGAATGTTCCGCAGAGCATAATGGAATCACCATCAGCTTCTCTCTGTCCCGCAGTACAGGTGCAAGGAGTACAGGTTCGCGCCCTCCAATCGGCATGATGAAGATTCAGCAGACCATGCAATGCTCTGCCACTGCGCCAACACCTAGTGCTGATGGTCACGTGCCTATTTCAGTCGTAGTTGTCAATGTCGTGGTGTTAACATTGGCATATGCATGGGTCATCGGCCGAGGAGGCCCATTCTAAGGAGTGTTCGATGCACTGTGTATTTAGACACATTTGTGCTATACCCGGCATTACAGCCTGAAGTTACACTACTGGCCGTTAAAATTGCTACACCACGAAGATGACGTGCTACAGACGCGAAATTTAACCGACAGGAAGAAGATGCTGCGATATGAAAGTGATTAGCTTTTCAGAGCATTCACACAAGGTTGGCGCCGGTGGCGACACCTACAACGTGCTGACATCAGGAAAGTTTCCAACCGATTTCTCATACACAAACAGCATTTGACCGGCGTTGCCTGGTGAAACGTGAAAGGTGGCTACACTGAGCCACAGCGCCAAAGATCGCGCCAGAGAGTATTGTTCCGCCGCCTCCACTGGCAGTGATTATTGAAAAGTAACGGCAGGCAGTGCTTGCCGAGAAGTTGTGGTGGACACTGCTTGTCGTGAAGTCAGAGTGAGATGTGGTAGTGGAGAGTGTTGTTCCATGTTTTATGCAGTGGTTTGATGGGAGAGATAGCAGATGTTGTTCTAATGGAGATATTGTAATGGTCAGAGTGCATTTCGTCAATATATATGGAGGTAACAAACTCTTTTTTCTTTTATTCTTTCAGTGTCCTGAATAGTGTGTCATGACAGGTTCAGTCAACAAAGCATCTGGCGTGTGTTCTTGTATTAGAGTGTAATTCTGATTTTCTTGCGCAATTGTAGTATTTCTAATTTTCTTTTATCACGTCAGTATAATTGGTATTTAAAAATTCTTGTCTTGTTGAAGAAGAACCGTGCCAGATGTGCGTTGAGTCCTACTACCACATACAGAACAGCTACACTTGTGTTTATTGTTTCGTAGGTTTTATAGTTGCTGGGGACTTCATTAATTAATTGTGCTAACAGAAATTTCCTTACATTCTTTGTTGTCATTCTAAGCAGTCAGATTGCGTACTAAAACGAGTCAGGGCCAGCCGTTTACGAGACTTGCGTAATCGGACTTACAGCTACTAAAAATATTTGCATTTTTTTTATTTAACAAAGCCCCCATGCACGTGGCGACCGCTACCTCGGATCGTCCCTTGGAATCTTCTGATTGTAAAAATAGTAGACAGTAGTATTGTAGTAGTAATTTGCAGTTTAGTAATTGTAGTCTATTTTGCATGTGTAGATTTGATAATTGTCATTCTTCTAATGGTATTTTCTTTTTTTAGAATTTGATTTGTTGTCTTGTATACGCGTTTGACGATTTAGTGCAATTATTTCAATTGTTCGTCAATCGTGTTTGAGGGAAACATTTCGAGTGAATGGTATTGTTGGACATAAGGAGGCATTGTGTGTAATTTTCGTACAGTGACGAGTTTTGTATGTTTTGTAAATGATTACGCGATCAATGAAAAAGGCAAAAATGATGAATAGTGGGAAGGACGAAATTGTTAACATGGCGAACTCGCCAACACAGAAGAACAGTGTGATGAATAATGATGTGGAAAACAATGTAATAAGTCGGGAAAATAGTCCGGAACCATTTCAAAATTTTTCTCATTCAGAAAATTCGCAGAATACGAGATTAACGATAGAAGATTCTGAAATAGTATCGAACACAGATAGCTTTACAGCTATGACGAAGGAAGCTGGTTTTGCGGGAAATGTTAGGGGCGAAAAGAATTTTGAAACAGTTAACATGGAGCAGTTGATGAGTGCAATATTAAATTTGGGATCTCGGTTAGACCCACAAAAGGGAACAATGGAAGCACGGTTAGACTCAATGGGATCACAAATGGGAACAATGGAAACACGGTTTGGATCTGAATTAAAAACAGAGATGGGAACTTCGGAAACACGGTTAGACTCACGAATAGGGACATGTTTCAAAAATATGAAAGATGAATTAAAGAAAGAAATCAGAGAAAATATGAAAGATGAATTAAAGAAAGAAATCAGAGAAGAAGTACAACCAATTTTGAATGCTCACAATAATAGATTAATTGCAGTAGAAATCAGACAAAAGGAACAGGATAGAGAACAGGAAGAAAGAGATCGTGTGATACTACAGAAATTTTCAGAGTTAAATTTACAACGTGCAAAAGATAAGGAAGAAATATTTGAGAGAATCGAGGAATCCGTACCAAATGACAGAATAAATAACCTAACACAACAATGTGAACAGTTAACTACCAAATGTGTTAATACTGAAACCCGAGTCGCGACACTTACGGAAGACGTAAATAAACAGAAAGAACAAATAGGTGATTTATCGGAAAGAGTTGAGGAGATTTCAGACAAATTGACAAATCTTAGTTTAAATGGGGACAGAGATTCTGATGATACAGCTCCATTACCATTTACAGAAACCGAAGAGTACCAGAATATAAATAAGCATGTTGAAAATCAGGGAAAATTTAATGAACGCGTGAAAAGGGAATTTGAGGCATTAAAAAAGCAAGTCAAACAAATTGAAGGCGAAATCGTAGGAAAAGACAGCAGAAGAAATCTAGAATCACAGATAGCAGAGGGCTTTGAAGAAAATAATTTGTTTCATTTACGGGATGCAACAAGAGAGCGGCACGTGCGCGAACTTTACAATAATCGACATTCGGACTGGAACAGACGCGGTAGGTCTTTGTCGCCACGAGGCGAAAACTTTGACTATAGACACTTCTTAACTGTTCGGAAATTTAAGATCTTTCGCAATTCTAAGAATGACATACATCCATGTTCATGGTTAGCTCAATTTCTGTACGCACTTCCGCTAAATTTGCCACTAAGTCACAAACTGAAATTTATGTACAGCTATTAAGTCCTCAGGGGATTCACTACACTAAGTGAATATGTGCCGTAGCGAGCATAGGGCCCCGAGCTGTAGTGGTGCTATTTCCCTTTTAGTTTTCTGCACCGCTGCCTACTCTTTTACTATTCTTTGCATCTATCAAAACAACTCTTCGACTATCAATCTATCTAGAGAGCGTGTAAAAAATAACCGGATATGACTATTTTACCCAAAAGTGATTTCGGAAATTACCGTTTGGACTTACTGTATTTTCAGCAACATTCATTAGTAGCTTAAATGAAATTTTACCTGTTTATCTTCGTGACAATATTACCTCATATGTTGACGACATTCTTATTGTTAAACATTCTTGGAGTGAGCATAACAAAATTTTGGATTCATTATTACGTATTTTTGCAAGAGTTGGCATTACAGTGAACTTGGAAAAATCTGAATTTGGTCGTTCTCAGGTGAAATTTCTCGGTCACATTATTTCTACAGAAGGTATTCTTCCGGATCCAGAGAAACTAGACGCTATTCGTAATTATGCTGTTCCTACCACAAAACGTGATGTTCGTAGTGTCCTTGGTGTCTGTAATTTTCTTAGACGCTTTGTTAGATTGGACGATTTGGCCACACCTCGTTTTTGCGATCTATCTGGAAAGTTCTTTTTAAACGAAAATCGGTCGACAACTCTGTTTGGTTAGTTTGTATTCCTGATGAGTGGGTTAATAAGCTGATTTGGTATACGCATTTCAGTTATGCACACTTTGGTCCCAGAAAATGTTTTCATAAATTACGGGAAAATTGCTACTTCAGTAATATGGAAAA